>NC_057371.1:723959-1447918 GCF_016906535.1 Rhizoctonia solani
CAGATTAGATAACAACAACAGTTCAACATTGCATACATATATCACAATCTAAGATGGTCCTTTCCAGGCTCCCAATGTGCCGGCTCGCTATGAAGATCCTGTTGTTTTCCACCATTTTAATACGTTCCAACACACTGTCTACCAAAAATTCTGTTTTCAACCCGCCTGTGCCTGCAACAATGTCGGAAGGATTATCTTTGGTTTGCAAAACGACTGCGGGCAGAACCGAGTAGATCTTGATAAGTTCATGGTAGCCGAGGTGAATAAAGGTATGATCTGAAGGTGCAATCCATTAGCTAATGGCAGGTAAGTTTTGGCTAGGAATCATTTACCGATTGGCCGTGAATACGCAAAGCGTTCACTTCGAAGGAAGCGAACGAGCTTACGCGCTCCTCGTTTCGATACAGCATAGGCATGGGTGCACATTGTATGCGTGGAACGATGAAGGGCAGGTGTATATTTGAGTTTAGGATGGCCCCATTCATGAGACTGGCAATGACCTGATAATACTCGATTGAGCAGTGTTCAAAGGGGCATTTGAGGACAGCGCATCTACGTACCTAGCATTACTACGTCCCAATCCTCCGGCAGAGCGGGCCACATTTCGCGAGCTCGTTTCTCGAGATCAAACTCCATGTCAATATCGTCCTCGAAAACGATGACAGATTCGTCAGGCCCGTCAGCGACAGAACGAAGCACCTACGCTGGTTTAGTTCAGTCTGTAGAAGTAAGAGTTCGACGCATTACCTGATAATGAGAATACCAGCAGCTGACCGCAGCCAACGATATTGGTGTAGGCATAGTGATATTGAACCCTGCCATATGTGTAAGGGGTGGTCTAGAGAGCCGAATAAGATACCAGGTCGTGCACTCTAGAGTCCGATTGAATAATTCACCTTGTATCCGGAACTGGAGCTTTGGGTAGCGGGGGTAACTGGGCGTATCGAGGGTCATCATGCAGGGACCAGATATCGGCATATTCAATGCCTAAGCGGACAATTACATGAGCAGTTGACGTGTGATAAGAACAATGGTTACCCACCAATAGGATCCTTTGGAATACCGTGTTTAAACATTTCTTCAACCTCGTCCGACCACGCAAAGTTAAGTTCGGGGATAAGAGATTCTAGGCCTTCGCGGCTTTCTTCGCGAGCCCACCTTACGCGTTCCAGGATTTCAGCAACTCTGGGGTCTGAAAGGTCAATCGCATTCGACCACTCAAATTCAAGCCCCATAGCACGTCGAATGCGTTCCATATGCTCTCGCCGATCGACCCGGCGCTCAAGGCCAATTACCACGATCTTTGAGGCGATCCCAAGGTGTGGATGAGGGGCTTTTCCTTGTCCTGGCATTTTGGGGTGTAATAGTGCTAGACGCTGCCTGTAAGGCGATGCACTGCTCAAAGTGGGATTCAATGCATGGATATCTGCCAGCTGGGCCTCTGTCAGATTGATCGTGTTGTTTGTCGTAAGAGCACCCTTCTGAGAGTTCCAAAAAGTGGCATTTAAATGAGGTGTATATTCAGGACCAAGGAGGAAGTAGACGGTAATGGTGCATAGTATGATACCAATAGCCACGGACGTAGTCCGCTGGATGGGCATTTTTCCGGTTCAGAATGAGGGCGAGGAGCAAGTTCAAACTTGACCGCGTGTACTTTTTGCCTGATCGACGTTCCTGGACCCTGCTTTGCACCGCCACCCAGGTATTTCAAAGGAGCCAAGGTCATCACAATCATATACTTGATTGCAACCATCATGTCAGCCCAAAGAGGATGACTGGTACCGCTCTGGGAGGAGCCTTAGGTGATGCCATTGGGCTATTTACAGAATTCTTATCGCGCTCATACGCTATTGAGCTCTATGGTCCCACCCCAAGCTTCTCGCTCCAATCACCATTACCAGAGCCCCACTCACCGTCGTTGGTTGGAATCAAGCCCGACAGGCATAGGTCTATGTTTGAACCTTCCGGGTGGACCGATGATACCGATCACTCCATTTTAATACTGCTCTCATTTTTGGCGAGCAACGGAACTTGCCTAGACCCTCACGACTTCGCTCTTCGTCTTAAATTCTGGGTAGCAAATGGCTTGCGGTGTTTGGATCGCCTTCCGCTCGGCCTAGGAAGAACTGTGGGGAACGTAGTACGGGATAAAGATTTTGAAAAAGATCCTGTAGGAACGGCAGTCAAGTTGAGCGAGAAACGGAGCCAAAGACAAAAATCTGACGAGTTGGTGTGTAGATACTGGGAAGGAACCAACCGATATGTTGCTGCCAATGGCGCTCTGATGAGAACGGCTATCATCGGTGCACTCCTTTTCCAGGACTCAGATGGAACAAACGGTGTGGATCGGGCCATGAATGGTGCGCTACAACTTGCAGCCACAACACACCCAGACCCAAGGTTAGTTCATGAATCTACCAGAAACTTACCATTTGAACATTTCGATATCAATAACTCATCTCTAGGTGCTTGGTGTCGTGTACAATAGTCACCGGCCTAGTAGCAGCTGTGAGTTTCCCATCAATGTTCATGATGGTCCACCCCAATAAATATGTGTAATAGATAATGCGCAACGAAATTCACTCCCTCCAAGACTTCGACCGCATTGTTCAACAAAGCACTGATTTTGTTCAGAACTATAAAGATCACCCACTTAAACCTGGCGCATATGCTCCGGAGCGTCTGAGTGAAGATCAACTTAATGACCTTCGTAAGCACATATACGCAGGGAGCTTGGATGAACTGGAATTAGATAGTCGTCAGTCAGTAATTCACTTAATATCTCCCCTAAAATACTATACTGATGGTCTTTCCAGACATATTGGATACACTTTTAAATGCCTTGGAGCTGGAACTTGGGCATTGCGCAAAGTCCTGAACACTCCCGAATCGAACAAATCTGGAATATTCGAGCGGTGCATTACTGAAATCACCATGCAAGGTGGCGACGCCGATACGTGAGTGGATAAACACATGTACCAATTTTGCCTGTTGATATGGGCCTTTGTAGAAACGCGACCGTAGCAGGTTCTCTCTTGGGTGCATATCTCACCGATACTGGGCTCCCTGACCACTGGGTTCGTCATCTTCGTCATGCTCCTTGGCTTGCAGAAAAGATGCAGTGTGCTGGGTCGTTGCTCGGATTTGGAGGAGATTATGACCCCAGTAGCGACCCGGATGTGCTCATCGATGGAGGAAAGGGCGCGTTCACACCCGAGGAGCTGAACCGTCGGTATGACGAACTCATGTGTGAGGTTGGAAAAAGGGTCAATGATGGACTTCCCCTGCCGGGCTCTCATGGGTCAGGTAGTAAAGGAGGGAAGAGCGAGAAGGACGGGTGCATTATGTGTTAAAGTGATAAAAGTTTAGTTTTCATTTTGCTCTATTTCACGTATGCACTGGTGCCTCGTTTATTTCTGTATTCAACAATTCAGCCCGAACCGATTTGTATACTTGAGAATATAGTATGTACATCATTATCAACCTGTCATTTATTGTAAAGAAGGCCTGCAACAACAGATAATATGATCGTGTACTTGAACTGAGGTGAATCACAGTCATTATTTGAGGCTGTGGTCCGGAGCGCGCGGAGGTTCACAAGTCGAGACTTTGGCATCGGGATGCCCCCGCACCCACTATGTTTATATACTTATACGCATATAGGTGGGTCTGATTCCAGTCTTCTGCCATGCCTCGCGTGCAACTATTCACACGCGTATAGTTCTTTTTGCTCCGCTACCCCCATCACTCTATATTCCGCAATAGCTATTCTATATACATGCTTGCCAGTCCTCCCACCTATGTGCTTGTGGTCGAAAACGACCGCCCGACCCGCGAGTCATGTTCGCGCCTCAATGATCCAGGCCCATCCATTACTTTGTGCTAGATCCTGTGCTGATGCTGACTCCCAAAGATAATTCTATCATGTATATATATACAAATTTCGATGGTTTCAGCCCTATGATGTACAATTCGTCATATCCATTTACATGTTATCCAGAGCACCGAGTTTGAACGGCCGGTGTTTAACGTAGGGTGTTCAAGCACCTCACCTTGGCCGCTCGGGCTAATGATCAATGCGCCAGCTGGCATGCGCGGCGTTGTCGGCACGCTCGTCATGTGGAATAAACCTTAGAGTTGCGAGATTCAGCTCAGTGCGTAAAAATAATTTGTGGGGTGAGAAATAAATCATTTTCGGCTGATTCACTTCGCAAGACAACACCTCTCACCGTTTGATTAAAGATTGAACGATGAAATCATTTTATCCTTGTTGGATCCAATGATCAGTTTGGCGACTAAAGATACAATCTATCAAACAAACAACACTCACAAAGCTCATTGTAAGATAACATCAACGTGGTACCAGTCCCCTAGAATACTTTAGCCACTCCTGCATATATGGTCTGTTCAGTCAAATTCAGACGTACAACCCACTGGAACAGTGACTGAAGCTCTCCCAAGCCCCAGAATACTACCAGCGTTATTGCCCATGAACTCTCAATATCTCGCGAGGTAACCTTAAGCATCTTCTGCCTTTGCTATTATATCTTTTAGAATTAAAATTCTTTACAATAGTGCCTAACTTGAACACGTCTGATGGGTCGTACAGGATTAGATGAACTACCGGAGTAACAATATTCCAACGCACTTATGAGCTTGGCGCTACCCTAGCCCGGTAAGCCCGTTGGGAAGTGTACGAATAAAGTACACGAGTTCTTGGATGCGTTGACATCGGAGATAATATTGACTGTCTTTGCTGGCGCAGATCCATCCAAATTACGGATCTGGGTATCACGAATGCACCACTTACCTAGGCGGTTTGATTGATGGGCTTCAATTTAGCCTAGATTCAGAAAAATATGGTGAGTATCAGCACCATCAATCTAGCCCGGGTCGCATCGGTACAAAACTTCTGACGTGAAGCCCAGAGGTATATATACCGACCTCTCGCTTGCTTTTTTGACAACATCACACCATATTCAGTGACTTATTCCAACTCAAGAAACCATGGTCCGCACTTTATTACTTGCGCCTTTTGCCATCGCTGTAGCGTCTGCGGCAACTTTGACCGAGCGCCAAGCCAATACTTGCGCTTGTGGATACAAAGACTCTACTGGAGCAGTATGGGTTCGTAACTTATTTTTTTTCTGTATACCGTACACTTATGGGCTATATAATTACAGCGGGAATCTATCGTCTCAGATTTCACTGCCGGTTCAGAGTCTGTCTTGAGTCAGAACTACTATAAATTCACGTGGCAAGAAGATCATGAAAATGTTCCGTACGGAATGCAATACACCGCCAACAACGTATACGCATACAACGACGGTCTAGGGATCAAAGCTTCCGCATATTCTGGCAGTGGTCGAGTTCAGACTGGTGGAATCGGCACCACCCGCAGCGATATTCTTTACGGTACTTTCAGGATGAGAGCTACGGTCCCCAAGGTCAGTCATATTCTTTGTCTAAATGAGCATGATATTGATTCAGGATCATATTAGGTACCTGGCGTATGCTTCGGATTCTTCACCTATAAGAGTGACACCCAGAAGCTGATACCGGTAAGTTAATATGAAACCGCATCCTCATTAGGATGGCTACTAACATCGGTGTAGAATTCTTGAGTTCGGACGTAGACTATTATCAGCGCGTACATCAAACCAACCAGCCTGGTTTGATTAACGGTAACACAGACCTGAGCGCATATAAGGCTGTTGTTATCCCCGGGGCCGACTTTACGTGATTTCAGCAAAGTTTACCCTTCGCTGGTACGGAAAATGACAGAAATGATCTAAATCAGGGCTTTCCATGAACACCGTCTCGACTGGCTCCCAGGCTCTACCAAGTACTATTATGATGGCTCCTTGAAGTCGGTACGTACTTCGTATAGCTTAATATCTTTCGGCCAATTCTGACATTGAAATTAACACAGACTGTTTCCAAAAACTCCCCTGCTGTCGCTTCTTCCATCCTTGCCAACGTTTAGTCTGACGGTGGCTCCGGCTGGACCAAGGGCCCACCAACCAAGGATGCCATTGCTAACATCTATTACATCAAGGTTAGATTCGTCCTTTAATAACCTCCATGTAGATGATTAACTCAAATTTTCTCAGGCTTATTCCAACTCAACGTCGCTCTCGGCTAGTCAGTTCAACTCGCGCTGTGCAGCCGCCTCTAACAAGACGCCTTGCTCCATTTGAGATGAGCGTCCCGGCTGAAACAAATTGACTTCCAGTTTCGTTTTCTACTCTTTAGTGCCATATGTAATCAATACGCATATAATCAACGGAGATGTTTGCATAATTTGCTACGAACTGATACTCATTTCGGTCAAGCCTTCTGTAAAAGTAAAAATGGCTAGTATGATCCAGGTTACTTAGGTTTGCTACTGGATTTCCATAAAAATGCCGAATTGCACAGTCAACATCGCTTGCAATTGTGATCTTTTGTTAGCGCAACATCCTTGTTTTTGTTCTTGAATTACTAAAATATCAATCGTTCGGTCGCGCCACAGTTGTGGCTTGCGCAGTAGTCGGCAATCCAAGTTGTATGCTGGGGAGGCAGTCCAGGTTATAAATTATGGTATTCGGTTCAACACACCCGATAAGCACTCCAGTCAAGAACCAAGACTGAAACCAGAATCACAGTAACCCCCTCTCTACCATCCTCAAGCAGCAACACGTTTCTTGTTATCCCTGGTCATCTCATTGACCGCCCTCCACCCCTTCACAAGCGTTGTGTGTAGATTCTGCATCCCCGTTCCCTCGTTATAGTACTCGTGTTCCATATCTGTTGTTAAATCGCTTGCCGTCCGTCTGTCGGCGGGCGCAAAAGGTTGGTTGGCTGGCGAGAATATGTATGCAGCAGGCGGGACGGGATCGTGAGCTGTGATCTCGGCAATTTCGCGGGCGATGGAGAGGCAGTAGGAGTCAATGTCGAGATCGTTCTCGTCGTACATGACTAAAAGGTTGAGTCAGACACGAGGCGCAAAAGACAGAGTGAAAGTGTGGACATACATGGGTTCTCACTATTCAGGCAAACGATAGTAGGGAATTCATCAGAGCTCGGTTTATTTAAGGATCAAAGCACTTACATCTCAGCTCCAATCTCGAGGAAGCCAAGGTATAAAAAGGAAGCGAACGTGGTTGCGGGGATGACAATCCACCCCAATTGGGTATAGACCTGGAACTAAAATGATGACCAGGATTTAGTGTTTCTATACTAGTTGCGTATCCATATAGTACTGACAGGAAGGAAGAACAAGTAGAGCCAGATGGCCATACGCAGATGAGCCTGATACGCGAAAGGAACTAACGAAAGCAAGTCAAATTAAAACGTATGTATGCTACTCAAATCGGCTTACTGGGGGTAGTGGCAACACGACGAAGCTGAACAGATGCATCTTGAAGGAAATGAAGGTTGTTGTTAAACGAAGTGGCAGCAGCGGATTGGAGCAATCCCTCGGTCAAAAGAAAGTTGAAATAAGAGGATAGATAGAGTCTGTCAAGCAAGGGCACTCATTAAAGGCTTAGACACAGCAAAACGACACGAACTTACACAATTTCAAGTGGTACGACAGACTCTACGACCGCCGGGCGTCCAGTCCTCCTTCCAGTCCACGAACTCCTTGACGCATCCTCTTCATCATCAAGCTTACTTGCTATGCGCTTGAAAAACTTGTACAAGGCCTTTAGCGGCAAAAGCACGGGAACAAAATCGAAGAATCCGAGCTTGGGAGCTAGTCTTGCAGGAGCGAGCTGAATATGGTCTGGCGAAACGGTCGGAAGCGCGCCTTCGGGATTGAACCCATCGGAGCGTTTCTTTTTCTGGTATAGCTTCTTCCCGTTGGCGCCGACGCCATTACCGGCTTCAAGATCACCTTCGGTCTTGAGCGGAACATGGTGTCCGTGGCTGTTTGTATAGTCTGACCAGAGCGGGAGGTGCTCGCTGTTGGCATACTGTGGAAGGAAAGCAATCAAAGGATACACGTCTTCGTAGTACACCCCAGTCTCCCCACGAAGATAATGCTACAGGAAAAGTTCTCAGCTTTCTCCGATCAAATGGCAGTGTAGTGAGTGCCTTGCCTTGACAGAAGCCGAGAACGCCTGAACGAGGTTGATCATCGAACGTTTTTCGATAATAACTTTGAGGTGCGCGTCCTTGGGGAGAGGAGTCTTAGATTTGGCCGAACGGTCGGTCGGGACATGAATCCAGATAAGATTGGCCAAATTACGACTCTGCAGTAGACATATGAGCCTAGACTCGTCAGGTCGATGAGTCGAGATGTATACTAACCGCAAGTGAAATTGTCGTCCATAGCTTGCGGCCTAAATAGCGCGTAAGATGAGCATATAACCAAAGATAGAGTGATTGGCAAGTACCTTCCCAGTATCGGTCGTACGCCGATGTTGTGCGGAAGCTGATTACAAGACCGAGCACAGTACCTGGAAACCCCGCGGTAAGCAACAGACGACCCAAGATGCATGTGGATAAACGACGCACCAAGAACCGTCAACAATGCGTTATTGAATGCCTTTTGATGGGAGCTTGAATTAGCTAGCTCGCAAAATTCAAAACAGGAAGAAAACTTACAAGAGTCGTGGAAGTGAACTCCGAAACAGTGTAGACCACTTCACGCCCAGATCATTGAGAGCTTGTACTTTAATTACGCCAAGAACTACAACTCACTAACGGCAACTGCAGTGAAAAATGTCAACTCGGGCCATATCTGGTATACAATCTACCCAACACAATTAACCCTCAAAACGCGCATAAAATCAACAAAAGCAAATACTCACGATCCCACGGGACCTTTTCAAAAAGTACATAAAGCTGTCCGAGTAACTTGAAGCACCTGGCATGGCGTCAAGTGCCGTAACGGATGACTGGAGGGAACAGGTGATAACGGCATGAGTGGGGGGGAAGGGGAGTTTATACTTGGAGTGACGGTCTCGGGCGATGCTCGCGTGCCTGGTCGTAATGAGTCAATAGCAGAAAGGGGCATCCGGTCGGCTTGGCACAAGCTTCTTGGGCGACTATCAATTAATCGTTGCGGTCAGACGACTATGAACGAGGCTCACAATGCGGCTCTGGCGATGGACGAGGCAAGCTTGGCCAGCCACAAAAAGCATCTGCGTATGCGTCTCTCAGCCTTGACTCGGGGTTATTGGGAATTGGAGCGTCAGTAAACACATCCCAAATCTGGATCAAAAGAGCCCAAACAAAATTCCGTTAATAACTGAGGGTTATAATAAGCGCTCCTCCGGTGGCGCCACTCACCCGCCCTCTGCCACTACCCTAACAAGGCTTCTAGCACTCGCTTGGCATCCATGGATAGCCCAGCCACAGTATCTCACTTACTGGCGCTCAATCGAAACGAAAATAAGCATATATCCCACTTGATACAAAAAAGCGCGTCCATAACACAGATTCAAGAACTACCATGAAGCAATCATCTCTTTTGTGAGTGGAACAGTGTCTTCGTACTCGACTTCCACACGGGCACCACCTATGAGGCAAAGCATTTGTCAGATACGATGAAGGATAAAAACAGAAGCGAACATGGATAGACTCGATAAGACTCGAGCAAGAAAAAGGTATAACCAGGAGGGCAAAGATATGCGTGAGAGACAATGCAAATAAACGCGTACCTCGTCCCTTCTTCCTCTTTGGATCTGGTCGTGATGAAGGTCCAGCTTTACGCTTTCCAAGGGCCGAAGGTCGTTTCTTGGATGATTTCGGTTCGTCGTCTGATTCATCTCCATCCTCTTCTTCCTCGTCCCCTTGTTCCTCATCCTCCTCTGACTCATCGTCCTACACCAGAAATCAGCAACAAAATATCCAGAAACTCCCAGAAAGGCTTACCTCTGCCTCTTCCAAATCCTCCAAGTCGCTCAAATCCCCAAACTCATCGACACTATCGTCGCTCACATACTCCCGATCTCCCAGCCCCTCTTCCTCTTCCTCTTCCTCCTCTTCATCATCCTCATCCGTCTCGTCGTCCTCCATCTCCAGCTTATTCTTGCCCTTTTCACCTTCCAAAACCTGTCTCCATACCTCCTCGTTCACGTTCAACGGTGCATCTCCATACGCTTTCGACTTTAATCGCTCGATTAACTCCTTCTCGATCGATCTTTCGAGATGTGCGGCCGCAAGCGCTTTGGCTTCCCGCGTGGCTTCCCTCCGTTCAAGCTTTTTCTTGATTCCAATGAGTTTGGGTCTATACACCATTTCGGCGGTTAGTAGACAATACAATGAAGAAAAAGGGAGGGGAGAGGAGGAATACCAGACGTACTGTGCATGTAGCTTTAATTTTCTCATTTTGATCAGGTACTGGGTGATCTTGGTCACACGTTGTTTGCATTTATGAATTGTAAAATTTGGCCAGTAAATGAGTTCTTGGTCTATCTATTTCTCTCTCTCCGTCAATACCACGATCATTCGAAACAAAAAGAACGACACCCACCTGTTCCAAAGCCTTTGTATAATTATTCGAAAGTCTAATCTTTTCCCACATTTTTGCAGGGGTATGGGCTCGCTCGATAGTTTTAACATAGAGATATAGCACACCTGCTCGTTCCCATAAGTAAACAAATCACAAGGGACGGAGTGATTAGGGACAGAACCTTCTTTCTCCCTCACAGTTGCATATCTCGAGTTGGCCAGGGGACATGACTGCTTATTACAAAATCCCGTAACATTATATTCGTTCCGGCAGAAATTTTGGGTCTGCGTTCTGTGATAATATTAACTCCATGTGGATAGAGGGAGGAATACGACCTACTTGACTTTATAAGAACAAAACTGCCACTTGTTTAGCATCATTTCAATCACAAATTATTTATCAACTCACCTGGTGGTTTATAACAGACCAAATAACATCATCGCTCTGCATTGTGGTGTGGGTTAATAACAAGTTTGCAAGGCGGAACCCGAATTCAAATCAAAATTTGGATCATGTAATCATGTGATGATCGAACGAGGGGGGACTAGGGATCTAATCTTATCTAAACCTTGACTTGAGGAGTTCCCTTCTCAATTGCGACCTTTGAACGCCCCAGACCGCAGCTTCGCCATGATTAGGGCGCGACTTGGGATACGTGAGTAGAGAAGAAAAGAAGATTAAATAGCGAGCTAAGCACTCGTTTAATTAATACAACGTTTATTCATGTATAGCTCGACCCGTCTTTCCTACCCAGCGAGCACGATGGATCCATACACTCCCCCCGCCCCGGTCACAACACACTTTGACACGCATCAATTTATTCAACGACTCGAGTCCGAGGGGCTTTCAAGGTCTCAGGCAGAGGGAATCATGACGGCCGTCGCGGAAATCATCGACGAGAGCGTGAGGAATATGAGTCGGAATATGGTCACAAAGACAGACCAGGAAAAGGTCCGTTCCCCGTTCTTCGCCATGCACCTTTGATTCAATTCAATCAAGTCCGGATAATTAATACTGACATTCCCAATCTCCCCCTCCTCCCTGTGTTCCTGTGTATGGGGTGGTTTCTGCCCAATGTTTAGTACTCGTACACCCAAAAAGTCGACTTTGCGCAACTCAAGTCTGAAATCCAGCTTTTGGAGAAGAACGATGTAGCGTTAATGAAGGCGGACAACGACCGTCTTGTCACGGACGTCGAACGCCTCAAAGCCCGTCTTCGAGAGGAGATTTCGCGTACCCAGGCTGGGGTTAGATTAGATCTTAATTTAGAAAAGGGTGAGTCTGTTCTTATATTCAGGGTAAATGGGCATGAAATTAATTGTGAGGGTAGGAAGGATAAGAGACGAGAGTAGTGTTCAAGAGCTGAAGATCCGAGAGGTAGATACGAGGATTGAGAGTGAGATTTCGGGATTGAGGACGGCGATTGAGCAGAGCAAGGTTAGTTCTCCGGATTGTTGTTGCCGTGATCGTCTGGTCGTTCGATCAATTCCCACCCATCGGTTCTTCCCTCCATTTCGTTAGTGTTCCGTCTCTGGCCGGTGACTGACACGGTAGTCTTCTAAATCTATAGCAAAGTACACTACAGTACCTTGTTACAGTCGGTGAGTCCGCTTGTTTCTCGTTTTGTTCTCTTGAGGTTGATTATTGGGTGAAGCTACGGGTTGCGCAGCTCTACTAATGGCGTACATGCGTTTCCGTATGTGATAACATACCCTCGGACACATTGAACAAGTTTAACAGCTCTCGGACGGATTATGTATATAATATATGTCACCAAAAAATCATTTAATAATCACAGTCAATTATATGAATTGTACATGTCCCACCAGAATCAAAACAACAGCACGAAAAGAACACGATACAACGCATAGACTACGGTATTACCACAACTATTAAAACATTGATACGCCGAGACCCGACGATTATAGCTCCTTTTCCTTTTTCTTGAGACGTGCATCAGACTTGTCTGTGAGTTTGCGAGGCTCCATTTTGGTCCCGAGGATGGTGTCCCAATGCACGAAAAAGGGCTGGCTAAAGTTTTTCTTGAGGCCATAAGACTATGATGTAATCGCGGTCAGCGTCAAGCACACACATATATATAGAAGGATGAAGTAAACGAACCTGATGGGGACGTCATGGTACGGTGCGTTGTTGCCAAAGAATAATTGGAAAGGATCGAACGGTAGTGCGTAGCCGCAGTGATCGTCGACAGTCTTGAGGGTAGAAAACGCAAAGAGGAAGATGCCCTGTCGGATGCCCATCCCCGCGAGATAGTGGGAAACGGCAGCACCGAGGGTGTCGAGCACGAGACCCTCAAACCAGTGGTTGTATAGCGCGCCATAGGCATAAGGAGCGTAGAGCCTATGATGAACCGAGTGAAACTTTTTGTACAAATACTTGTTCACGTGGAAAAGACGGTGGAGGAAGTACTGCCATGTGTCCATCACGAACCTACAAGGTTAATTAACTCGGGACGAATCGTGGCGGAGAAAAAAAAACGATAGCTCACAATGCAAACATGAATTGGACACCGGGGATAAACCACCAGTACGTAAAATGGACGAGTTGGTGTCCGTACGATTCGAGAATATTTTCCGCTGTCATCGGTCCACATGCCAATCGGACGACATGAACGACCCAGGGAGCCCAGTATCGCATGCCAGCTGTGTGGTTATACGAAGACTCGGAGCCAGATCCGTCGAGATGAACCAGACCCAAGATAGTCTGGATAACATGCTGCAAAACCACGGCCTTGATGACATCTATGCGAGAGACCAAATTGCGGCTCTTGACCTCTTCGCTCTCGTGGATGCGGTATTTCTCGAAAAATGGGATTTCGATTGTGTCCAGTGCATGGAAGAACATGGAGTAGACCCAATAGGCTATGATGGGGGCTGCTAGCGAGAGATGCTTGTCAGATGCCCAGTCGAGCAGGTCGGGTTTGGACGAGTGGTACCATGGATAGGTCAGTGGAGAGGGAACGAGCGAATCGTAGAATGCAGAAGTCACGTTCATGGTCATCGTTGCTATCCAGCAGATAGTGGCTCCCCTTTATATAGTCCTGCGCCCGATGGGATTCGGACTCGCTTGCACAACACCAAAGTCAGGAAAAGGACTCGTGAGATTCAATAGCCTCGGCCGCCTTTTCGGGGTAGTATCCCTGTGATTATCTAATCGCTCCGAAGCCCCTACCGATGACTAATTCATATCCACCGCGTTGTTCCCGACCATCATAATCATGGCACAGACTGAAGCTCAGATTCTTGAGGAGATTTCAAGACTCTCAGGTGAGATATATATATTTGTCTATATCGTATCTAATAGTGTTACAGGTGCTATCAATCGACATAAATCGCAAGCTCAACCCCGGGGCGGCTACCGTGGTGGACGGCCTTACGTCCCCCACTCGCAGCGCAGCACCAAGCCTTACACTAACGCACAGGAAGTCGTACTCAACGGACAGGTCTTCCAGAGCGGCCGCGGCGGAAAATCTCTAGTTCGCAAAGGCGGTAAGTTGCTTTTGTTTCTTTAATGGTGGGTTTCCCCCCTGAAGGCACTGTAGCACCGACAATTTCAAGGACGACTTCGGCTCCAGCTCCAGCTCCAACCCCAACTCCTCAAGCATCAGCATCGACTCTGGCTCCGGCATCCGGATCAACAACAACGCCTCAATATGTTCATGCCGGAAAGCACACACTTATCGCTGCCAATCGAGTTAACAAGAAACCACGACCGCCTCCACCAGCCGTCTTGGCCGCCAAACGTGCACGGCTAGCCAAACTTTCCAAGGTCCTGAACAATGTCCAAGCTCATCGGTGCGTTTATCCTATTCCTAGGCTAGATACATCTCGTAACAAGAAAGCAGAAATAAAACTGTCAAACGTCGAAAAGTAGTCGAAAAGCCGTGCAAATTCTGGACACGTACCGGTGGGCAATCCCCCTTTTTTCCCTTTTCTCCCTTCCATTATCGTTCATCATCCACGCGCTTCTGACTCGTATGAACTTAGGCATATGCCAAAACGGGAACACATGCCCGTACCAACACGATCCTCAAAAGACCGCCATCTGTCCACGCTTCGTATCCGGCGACTGCCCCAACACAGCACTGACCTGTCCACTCAGCCACGACCCCACGCCCGAACGCATGCCCCTCTGCGTCCATTTCCAAAACGCGGGGCGATGTCGACTGGGCTCGTCGTGTCCCTACCCGCATGTGTTTCTGGGGGACAAGCGCAAAGAAGGGGTGTGCCGGGACTTTGCGGTGCTTGGGTACTGTGCGCGCGGAGTGGAGTGTGAGCGGAACCATGTGCGTGAGTGTCCTGATTTTGCGGAGAGGGGTGTGTGTGCGACCAAGGGGTGCAAATTGCCCCATGTGATACGTGCGAGTCGGGGGAAGATGGAGGCTGCTGCTGCGAGTGCGAGTGCTGCTGCCCAGGCTACTGCTGCCGGAGTTGCTCTAGCCGAGGAGAGCATGCCTGGTGCAGGGCAGCAAAAGGAAGGTCAACAAAAGTTGGGAGACGAGTTTGTGTCGTTGATGTTTGAGGAAAGTGAGGATGAGGAGCAAGATGGTGAAGAAGAAGAGGAAGGAGATGATCAAGAAGATGAAGATGAGGAAAACGAAGATCTTGATGTTATTCTCTCTGATCATGAAGATGTTGATGATAGTGACAATGAAATGTAAATAGTTTTTTGGATTGTAATTTATCTGCTTTTTTTGTTCCTCATGGTGGCTGGGTTGATCGGATTTGTCAGCTAATCTTGTGAGGAATTTGATTTAGAATTTCTGGTTTGGACTTGGATCGATCGACGATGGGGTATAAAGACAAACGAACCAAACTGCCACAGTCGCTCTTGGAGGAGATTAATTCCAAGGGTAACGTATACTTTGTATTTCTGATGTTCTCGGCTAATTATAGTACTAGATAGCGAGCTCGCATCGAGACATGTGAGGCGTGCTGGAGGCAAGGGGAAAGGACAGGACAGGAGGTCAGCGAGGAAAGAAAAGAGAGAGGCCGTAAAAAGGGGAAGAACGACTACTTTTCGAGAGTAAAAGAAAGAGACAATTTCCATGAGAAGAGAGCTGGTGAATCGGTGGACACGAGACCTGCAAAGAAACCAAGGATCGAAGCAGCGGCTGGGCCTCTTACCCCTGCTCCGGTCTCTAAACCAAAACTTGCCTCTGTTCCCCAGATTTCCAAATCCATTCCTGCGGACTTGGAGTTGAAGCCTGCTCGGGCTGGTTTGGAGTCGGGACATATCGCTACGAAAGTTGTCAAGTCCGCTAAATCCACCAAGCCTACCAAATCCACCAAGTCCACGCCTCTCTCCCGCCTCCTCGCCATCCACCTCGACATCCAAGAAACGAACAAAGGACATTGAAGATGATGAAATCGCATGGCTCGAAGCTAAGCTTGGAGTCTCCAAGAAAAAGGGAAAGCAAAAGGGTTATGGAGGGGCGTTTAGTGCGGATGGCCTGGATGGTGAGTTTTTTTTTTTGGAGTGGTCTTTGGCAAGGCGTAGTGTGTTTGCGGGAACAAAGAAGCTAATTGGCGGGGTTAGACATCTTGGGTGATTTGGATAGGATTGAGATGGATATGGATATGAGCGGTTTGGGGGGTGATGATGACGACCTGGATGCCGAGTTGGAGGAAAAAGGAGATGACGGTGATCAGAGTGATGGGAGCGAAGGGGACGAAGGGGATGAAGGACTGGACGAGGTACGAGTTTTAACGTGTGTCACTATGGTCAAGTTTAAATGAATGGCGCTACCAGGAGGCAGGAGACCAAGACTCTCAGTTGGACGAGAGCGATTCTGAAAGTGATGAGAATCAAGGCGAGTCAGACGAGGAGGTGCCAACTCTGTTGGACCCCCAAGTAGAGAAGGAACAGGCTACTTCGCCTACTGCGACTCAGTCAAAAGGTAGCAACCTCCTTCTATATGGTTTTAATGGCGCTAACAATCAATACAGGCGCATATGTCCCCCCTCATCTCCGCCAAAAAGCCGATCTGAACAGCGCGCAAACTCCAGAGCAGGTCAAGTTGGCTCGTCAGCTCAAGGGTTGCTGAACAGGTCCGTAAACTGTCAATGGCATATTGTATTATGCTGATTAATACCTCTCAGACTGAGTGAACAAAATATCGAATCAATAGTAGGAGAAGTTGAAGCTCTGTACCGGGCCAACCCGAAATGGTGCGTTCTCGGAAGATCACGCCGTACAATTTGATGCTAAAACTGGTATCCAGATGTGACTCAGGCATTGACGAGTATCATTCTTGATTCTGTCTCGTCTTCTGCTAATTTGTTGGACACATTCGTTATCCTTCACGCGGCATTTGTAGCTGCTATCCATAAGATTATTGGTATTGAATTCGGTATGTACCTGATTTAAAAATACGAACGGGCCGTATTCATAACGAAACTAAACCTTCAGCCGCCTTTTTTATCGAAAATACTGTATCATCATACGAAACCCACTGGAACAGCCTTCGCTCCAGCTCATCCCAGAACCCGGAAGAACCAGCTATCGGGAGCAAAGAATCATCCAACCTCCTGGTCCTACTCTCCGAATTGTACAACTTCCAAGTAATCTCTTGCGTTTTGATATACGACCTTATTCGCGCATTGCTCGACTCGGAATTTTCGGAATTCGATGTCGAGTTGTTGCTCAAGGTCGTTAAGAGTGGGTGCCTTTGTGTATCGGGGGTAGGGGGTCGGTATATTGACTATGCAGGCTAGATTCCGGCCAGCAGATGAGACAGGATGATCCTCTCGCGCTCAAGGACATTATACAATTGGTTCAAGACAAGATGAAAGGGAAGAGGGACAACGAGCTCAGGTAAGTTCAGCGCTACCTGAATCAACTCGCACATACAGAATTCTCTTCTAGTTCGAGGTTCCGATTCATGGTCGAAACGCTTGTCAATCTCAAAAATAACAAGGTGAAACGTGCGACAGGGACCGGGCAGAATGTAGGTGCGGAGGCGATAGAGAGAATGAAAAAGTACCTTGGTGGGATAAACAAAAAGCGACACGGTAAGCTGGGATTTCATCTCAAGGTCTTGTAGGCAAAGAAGAACTGATGGGACAACAGTCATGTCGCACGAGCCACTTCGGGTTTCGCTAGAAGATCTTCACACGTCTTCCAAGCGCGGTAAATGGTGGCTGGTTGGCTCGGCGTGGGGCGGTGATCCATTGGTAGAAAAGAAAGCCACCAAGACAGCCCAATCTAGTAAAACCGAGGATAAGGGCACGAGTACTGCCCAGGCTACTGAACAGCTAATGCAACTGGCTCGTCAGCACGGGATGAACACTGAAGTTCGGAGGAATATTTTTGTTGTGCTCGTGAGCAGTGATGTGAGTGTTATCAAATAGTTGAGCAAATATGAAGTCTGATAATTCGAGGCTAGGATTATGTGGATGCATGCGAACGGTTAACTCAGCTCGATCTCCAAGAAACACAACAAAGAGAAATTATACGTGTAGTGCTACACTGCTGTGGTAACGTGCGTTATTCTGCCTATGCACTTATATGTCGCCTACTCACACAGCTACTGGAATAGGAACGAGCATATAACCCATTCTATACTCTTGTCACCCACCACCTATGTCAAAAATCTCATTCACACAGAATCACACTTCAGTACTGTCTTTGGGATTTTTTGCGTTCGCTCGGAGAGACGCAAGTCGGCGGTGAAGCCATTTCGCGTGACGAGGTGGCCAGTGGCGACGAAGTATCGAACTCTATGATATCCAATCATGCCAAGGCGTATGCATGGTGGTTAGCACGCGGATCGGTAGCTTTAACCATCTTCAAGGTCAGTTGCGGTTTGGGTGGCCGAGGCGTCAGTTCTGATCTGTGCTTTTATATATTAGCCGGTCGAGTTCCTCGTGCTCCGACCACGCACGAAGCAGTTCTTCAGGTCATTGTTTGCACAAATGGTTATTAGCTCTCAGTCAAACTCTCCCCTGGTCGATGTTCGGTCTCCCGAATCTTCCATCCCGCAAGCTCGGAATCGAGAAGCAATCCAAGAAATTATTGCCAAAGCCAAGAGACTACCCGCTTTGTGTAAAGGCATCGGATACTTTATAAAATCTATGTTATCCGATGAACAAGATCTCAAGACAAAAACCAAACGGGCGCACGAACTAGTGATTTGGGGTCTGAGCGTTGTACAGGATGCGTTACAAGAGGATTCACTTTCAGATGATGATGATTTGTAGTAGTTTATTTAATCTCCTAGTTTTTCTTGAATGCGACCGAGGCGCACACACTACCTGATTTCCCCCGAATGTAAAGGTTGGATGTTGTATGCGCGAGCTTGAGATCGCTGGTAAGTGCTACGCATAGTAATCGAACGAAGGACGCACTGGTAGGTTAATCCGAGTTCGGGAGCACCGAAAGCTTCTTTGAGCTCCTCTTCAGTAAAATTGCAGGCTAAAAATAAAGTCTTAGTCGCCATCGCATCGCTCTTACATTATCTTACATGTAATCAGGAACATGCCACCAGGTTTGAGAGCCTCAGCAACCTTGGGAGGATACCTCGAGACAATAGTCTTCCCGTCTTCAGACCTCCCGGATAATGCAATTGCATCGTAGGTACCCTTATCAAGCCTGCTAAAATGATTAATATCCATCGCGCGCTTTTCGGGGGAGGAAGAACTTGCAAAAGATCCCAGTTTCCAGGAGAAACTCCCTCTGTTGGCGCGGGCGCGGTTTCGTTGATGAAATCAGATACCACGTATCGAATACTCGAGTGTCCGCGAGCGTTGGCTACAGCCCTCGCCAGTTTGACCGAGGGTTCGCTCATGGTTTTAGGTTAACGTTACTTCAATGTACGTCCGATCTTGACTCTACCTGTAATCGAGCCCAACCAAATGGCCTGGATCATACCCATTTTCGGCCAGGGTTACCGTCATGATTCCATTGCCCGTACCGATGTCGAGAACATAGGGTTCAGTGTTCGGAGGATAGTTATCGAGTGTCCATTCAAGCTTGTGGAAGCAGATATACATTAATGTTCTTGAGATGAAACAAGTGTAAACTCTGGCTCACCATCTTTTCAACCGTTTCTTCTCCGAACCTATGGGTAAAATATCAGGCAACTTAGACAAGCGGTGGAAATTATATTGTAATGCGCTCACCAGACTTCACCTTCGTCCCCATTGGTTTCAAAATTCTCAACCTCGTTATTATAAACGTCATCCCAGCTGAAGATTAGTTAACAGCAATCAGCTCTACAGATTATGTGCCTTCGATCGAGATCCTACTTGCTATTCTCGTTTCCCTAGTTTCGTTGGTTTCAATTCGGTGACCATGGTGGATGGCTTAGATTCCTGATGGGACCCTGAGAGACCATCGTGATTAAATAAGCATATGTTCGAATTGCAAAGCTGCTCTTGGTTTTGTTGGCCACGATGTCAGACGAGCTCAGCATAGCAACGTTCTGGGGTGTTGTATATGCTCAATAAGTACTGGCTCTTCCTCCCCTTTATCCCTAGATTGCTCTGGACCCAGGGACTATTAGGAGCCAAGAATGAGCTATTGGATGGCTGTTACCCTATAAGTCATTAATGTGTCTTTCTCTATTGGCTGGATAAGGAATAGGTGGATATATTGCCAAGATACATGTTTACTCATTACCCTTTGCTTTTTTAGTGCAATAGCAGACCTCTCAAGTTTAGTATGGTAGCTTAGTATACATGTATCTTGGCAATATATCCACCTATTCCTTATCCAACCACTAGAGAAAGACACATTAATGACTTATAGGGTAACAGCCATCCAATAGCTCATTCTTGGCTCCTAATAGTCCCTGGGTCCAGAGCAATCTAGGGATAAAGGGGAGGAAGAGCCAGTACTTATTGAGCATATACAACACCCCAGAACGTTGCTTATATGCGCTGAGAACTTATGTAAATATTCTTCTTGGTTATAGAAATACTCTTGTACCTTTTGTTTGGTCAAATTCGGCCAAGAAACGGGTCAAGATTCACAAAAGCCGCAGGGGCCGGGCTGGATGGGTTGCATTTGCAAATCAAATGGAACACCCGGCACCAAACCAAAGCTGTATCTTTGCGTAAACTTGTCCCATTTCCACCGGAGTTTGTAAAAATACTCTTTAATTATATCTCTATATTCCTTACTAATGTACCTATGCGTTATTCCCTACCGTTCTTGCGTCACGCTCATACTCACAAAATACGGTCACGTGTTCCATTTGTTTTGTGGCCCACTGTATATCAGGTGCTTGATTTTGTTTATATGCACATTGTCTGACACCATTATATTTGTATATAGAAAAGAGCATGACTTTACCAGCTTACACCACTGTTATTATTATGTACTGATAAAACACACGGTGACATGCATCAATGCTCTAGAAATCAAGTGTACACAAAATTTCTGAGGAGAATTTGCAGATATAAATACGCTTTCATATTCCAACCTCGAGCGAGCTCGACTCATAAAAACCCCACCAGTAGCTCTTATACAATGAACCAATTATTTGTATCCTGACGGGCTATATATTAGTTGTTTCCCGTTAAATCTTTGGGGAGAAACGTACAATTATATGAGAACTGGAAAGTTGAGGCTTCTGTTGATATTTCGAACGAAGGATCACCCTCACATTGTTGAGTAGCTCGCGATAGGATTGCCTGGGTTTCTGTTTCAGAGATTGTATAAATGCGTGACCTGTCGTAGCGTGGTCAGCCTGGAACTATTCTAAATTATCACTATTCAAAATCTCACTCATTGCGCCAACTGCTTCGTGCCCTTCGAATGCGTCGTCTGATTTTTCCGAGTCTTTGCATGCAGACCAGGAGATGACATCAGCCTCACTACAACGCGTCTGTCTAGAGCGTAATATCGCTTGTTTGCGGGCCTGTCTGCTTGTAGGTGGTCGTATCACATCATTCAGTCCTTTGATTGCACCACTCATATCGCCGCGCGCCCAGGATTTCCCAACACCTGGATGGACGCATCAGTTAATAACAGCGATCCTAAGCACCCAAAGCGCACTAACTTAGTAAACCACGTCCAGTCTCCACTAGTTGGCTATGCTCCTTTACTTTACCATCAGTGGAGTAGGTATATGGCAGGTCTAAAATCATAAATAGAAGTATGAGCATCAGAAGTATCTGACAAATATACACTGGTGCGTACCAAGAGCTGAGCCCGAATGGCTGCACTATGTATAACAAAAATCGTAAGACCGATATCATGTAACTGTAAAGCGGGGCTAACATCAAATATAGCGGTCAGGCGACACCCAGCACGCAGTGGCTGCACCATGATCTCGTGCATTTCCTTGGAGCATTGGTTCACCGATGTTCCAAAATGGTATAAAATATAGATAACGTACGTCGTCAACAATATGGCCTGCTTGTTCGTAGTCCAGAGGATAAATAACTAAAGATAGCTTAGAGCACGAGCCATCGCCTGAGTATTGATCGACATGCCTTCGTCGAAGCCGTCAGCCTCATCTCCATCAAGATCCTTGGTTTGTCCCCCATGTCCAGAAAAATGAAAAAATAGCGCATCGGTAGGTTGCGCATCTTTAACTAACCAGTGCATTCCTGCAATCTGTTTGATAGCTTAGAAATTATATTAGGCATATATGAGGAAACAATCACGATGTTCTCCCTAGTCGGTAGAAAACGGGATCCGTCGCACTATCAGTGAGCTGTCGGATGTTTTCCTCCTCGTATCCGAATTGGACTGAACGTCATGGTAAGGCGGATAAAGCAAGGGGAAGAGTAAACGAGGTACCGCTCAAAATTCGGAAACGTTGTAAGCATCGTTGACGCAACCTTGGAGTTCTACGGATTGTCCAACATAATTGATGCCAACCTGGATTACGATGAGCTGCTGGCCACTTCCAACGGTGTAGAATGCTTTACTCACACATAGTGCCCTTTTCTTTCCGGGGTGGTATGTATCTTAAAACGAGTTATCTAAGCTTAAGTGTGTGCACCGGCTGTCGAGAAAATAGCTCACGAATAGGCTGATCATAGGAAAAAGTGTGTTGGCCTTGATCACCACAGGCTTGCCGATCAGATGCGTCTGTAAGTATACACTCTGTTAGAACGACCCAGAATAAGCCTACTCACATGTGCTGTTTGTGGCTAATTTCTCATGAGTAAAAGTAGCGCCATCCTGTGCTAGGCCATGTTGCTCGCAAGACGATCTGTGTGTATTCATATTAACTTGCTGAAAAGTCCACTTATGTTAGCCCGAGACCTTACCTGGACGAGATGTCCAATGTTATGTGCCCACCGCCAAGTCCGTAATCCTCGGGCTCAGTGACGTATTCCGCCCGGCGACCGTGCGGTTGCCCAGGATACCTGGTGTTGTTAGAATTATTCGTTGGCGACCCCAAAAGTATCGACCTGGGGCTAAGAGGCGGCGAATACGTGTTCCCCGGGACCAGGGGTGGTGTTGTGGGGGGGGTATCAGGATCTTTTATCCATTGATCACTATAGCACATGTACATACGTGACCAACGACCTAATAATCATGAGTCAGGTACTCTTACCTAAATTGACTTGAGACTGGGTGGCTTGGTGGCGGCCGATGACTGTGGTAGTTCGAGCTATTCAATAATGTACGACAGCGATAACTTGAAATAATTACGAGGCTGGAGAACTGAAGAGCACTCGATGTCAGTAGTGTCGATCATATCAATTCAAACGCATACATACGTATGTTCATCAGTGTTTGGATGAGTCTGAGACGCATTATTCCCTGACATCGCGCTGTTCCAAGTGTCTGCAGGGGTGAAGGGGGGGGTCTAGGTTAGTAGTGTAAGCCTACGAAGGTGAAGGGAGGTGATTGCCTGAACCAATAACCCAAACCCTGCCTTATGGCGGCGCCTGTTTACGGCCACGAGGCGTGAGCCAACCCTTACACGCGGTGTGGTGTGTGATGTTCTAATTGATTTAGGGGCCAATGAGACTATGTAACCTCGAATCCTGGGCACTCTCTAATAAGCACATGAGCTCTTAGTTTTATTAATGATATTTTGTAAATAAAAATCTTTAAATTCTCAATAAGATAGTACTATATTAATACAGATTACAGAATCCGTTCGGTAGGCTACACATCTCATGAGCAATCATCCAAGATGACACGCAACGATTACCGTCCTCAAATAATATATAAGTCGGAGGCATCCTAGGTACTATAAGTAAAACATCTATGCAATGGTATTCAGACGTACAATGGGGTGTGAGCTTGTGAGCTGAGGCTTTTGATCATGTTTTTCGTATAGAAGGTCACGAATATTGTTCAACAGCTCCTGGTAAGATTGTTTGGGTTGCTTCCTCAGTGCTTCGATAAACGCATAGCCTTGAACCAAAATAATTAGATTTCTAGGCCGAAGGATGGTAATAGATCAGGCTTACACATAGCGCCAACAACCTCAGCGTGCTCCACAACGTCATCCGATTTCTCAAAATCTTTGCATGCAGCCCAAGCAACAACATCAGCTGGACTAGCTCGAGTCTTCTTGGCGTAGCGCACTGCTCTCTTCTGGAAGCTTGTTTCGGAATTGAACATATTGCCAAAGCCTTTGATCATGCCTTTCATATCTCCACGGATAGTAGACCGCCCTGCGTCTTGAGACGAGTATATGCATAAGCAATGCAATGAAAGTACGGCTTGTTTCACCCACTTCTCAAGCCTTGCCCAATATCTACCCAACGACTCGGCTCTTTCACCTTTCCGCGACTTGTATAGACATAAGGAAGGTCTGAAAATACCTTTGGTTAAGGAGAATATAGTTGTAATGTTAAGACCTACCCAGGCTGGTTCCGGAATGACTGCACTACGATTTTGAGTAAGACTTAACGATAACACACATATAGGCATGAGCACTCACATCGAACAATGCGGTGAGCCGGCAACCCGCGGGCAAGGGCCGTACAATTAAATCATGTATTACCTGATGTAAATCAAGGGGTGAGGGAGGATCGTCCAAACCCCAGACAAATACCTAGTTCATACATCATCAACGATATAACCATTTTGTTCGAAATCAACCGGGTATATCACTAAGATTGTCAAAGGGAAGTCGCTTGTGAGGTACATCAAGGGTTACCTTCGTCGTAGCTGTCAATCTCTTCGCCACTGAGATCTTCCGTCTGGCCTCCGTGGCCGGAGAAATGGAAGAATAAAGAGTCATCTGGTTTCGCATCTTCTACCAACCAACGCATAGCAGAGATCTAGAAACAGATCAGTACGGTCGCAAATGGTGCGAGAAATACTTTACAATGTTTTCCTTCGTCGGCAAGCTATGGGTTTCCGTGGTATCATCTGTGAGCTTGACTATGTTCTCCTTCCGAAAACCGAACTGCTCTGCATCACGGTTTAAATTAATTGGTAAGACAGAGAGGGCAATAAAAATAGGTTTACGAACGAATAAGGAGTTCGGCAATATGGCCTGCGTCGTGTATACAACCCCGAAGTTCATCACGTTGACCTTGATAATTAATTCCGATCTAGAGCCAAGGTGGCCTACTTCATAATGCGTCATAAATGTTGAACGTTCTTGACCACTCACACATACAGCCTTCTTCTTCCCAGTACAGTTAGAGACTGGGTGTGAGTAGTAAGAGGTGGCGCACGAAACATATGGGCTAGGCAGATATACCTCGAGTGAACGTCTCGCTTCCAGCAGAGGGCGATCCGTATGGTAGTTGTATATTTATTGGCGAACCTATTAGGGCCAAAGGTTCGACCACAATATGAAGTGGAAAGAGAGGTCAATGTATACCTGTGTCTCCTGCCCCACTAGTCCTATACCATTACAGAACAAGTTCTTTGGTGAATTCATCATCGCATGGGGCAAAGGCTTACGATTTGAGAAAACTTCAAATTTACCGGTTTGAATAATTCAATCAATTTGGGAACTTGACCAGAGACTACATACCCTGGTGATTTGGGTGAAGAAGGACTAATAGAGCTATCGACACTTGTTCGTGACATAGTCGGAGGTAATCCAAAGACAGTAGCTTCAATAAATGGTAAATAATGCTCGTAAGGATGTTTGTAATTTAAACAATCAAGAAACCAGGTGGTCGTTCTGATTTTCACCAACTTATCCTTTGTGGCATGTCACCTGTGGGGCTATGCACAGGCACAGCAAGCGCCGAAGGTGGTTAGAACGCCTCACGTAGTGTGATCTCACCGCCTTCAGATGAACATCGAGGTGCGGATGTGGGGTATATGCAATAGATATGGTGTACTTGTGAGATGATCTGGCCCTACGATGATTAAAGCGAAAGCAATTACAAGAGATCCATTCCCACAAAGCAGTAAACTAGCCTGTAGCAAACAAGCGTATATACAGAAAACAAAACAAACAAAATGCATAAATACTAGAAGACTAAAAAAACCCTTCAGACACTCCTAGCCAAAAAGGCACTCAAACTCTCCCAACCACCTCCAACTCGGCAAATCACTCGGCGCTGTTGTCCGGCTACGCCTGTTCCGTCCAAGGAGCTTCTCCCAGCGCTCTTCTCTACAATCACAAGCTTGCAGACCATGACTTTGCGGCTAGTAGGCAAAGTGAAAGAGTACTGTGCAGAAGCGTCGGGCCCCTGAGCGCCCTTGACAAAGTCGCTCACTCGCTCAATGAAATAAGGGTGCACAAGCGAATTGGCAACGCGTGCAACTTCAACATCGAGTGCATCCTTGGGGTTGGGAACATAGGTCAAGTCCCCACTTTGAGCTGTGGCCGCAGCAATGCGGTCCAGGGATGTGCGACGACCAGCGCTTTCGCCAGTCATACTACCACGTGAAGATGGGCGTGCCGAGGTGGGCATTGGGGTAGAACCTCGGTAGCTTGAAGGTGGAGCTCGCAGAACCCGGGTTGATGGGCGTGCGGCGCTCTGACCTGTAGTTTGGAAAGGCGAATGGTCTTTAGAGTCGATTGGAGAGCCCACAGCAGAGGCAAACTGGGTTGACATGGGGCTGGTCGATCCATCTGGAAAGTAGGATGTGCTCGAGGCCGAAGGTGACGTCGGGCGACTATTATGGAAAACTGGAGCGGGAATCCGGGAGTGACTGGCTCGCCTTGCTTTCGGTGGAGTTAGAAAATTCATCTGCTCCGGATTATCGATATTCTTTGGAGGTGAAAGTTTATTTGTGTAGAAGGGTGAACAGGTGTTGCAAACGTCTTGTGTATGGAAGGTGGGCCGATATCGACGTCGATCGGGGCAGGGATATTACTAGGTGACATGGGTCGTTTTCTGGGCCCACTCCCAGGTGTTTGTGGACGGGAGCCTGAAGGAAGGTTGGGGGCCCTCGGAGTGGAGAAAACGCCATAATCTGCATAGCGGGACGGAGTTTGCCGGCCAGACATGGCTGACTGTCGCCCTGACGCCGAGGCAGATGCATGCCGCATGTGTCCTGCGGTACGAGGCGAGCCAGGCTTAGCGATCGCATAGGTGTCGTCTTGAACCTTTGTCGACGAGTTCCAACGGGGCTTGGCGGGGGCAGAGTTTGCTCCTCTAAGAGCAAGACTGGCACTCGACGAAAGATGATTTGGTGTGGAGAAGATCGATTGTGCGGATGGGCGATTAGCTGGGGGGAAAAGATCTTGGGGTTGGTTGGTGACATCACCCGTGGCGGAGGCATCAAGGACGAAGGCCTCGGTCCAGTCTTGGCCTTTTCTTTCTCCTTCTTGCGGCTGGGAGTCTTGAATCCAGAGGTGACCCGTGCTGCCAGTTTCCTTAGGGGAGATATCGACTGGCTCAGTGTTGAGACCGATAACGACTCTGATGTTGACATCGATGTTGACTGGGACTCTGGTCGCGAGGATGTCGTCGTCCGAGATCTTACAGATCCTGACTCGCTGGGCTCCGGCTCTGGCGGTTTCTTCAACAGCTCGATCTCACGATCTGTTCGTGCTATACGTTCACGAATGGATTTCCAACGAGCAGAAAGTTCGGTGTGTCTGCGGAAAACCTCCCCATTCTTGAAGTCCCGACTGCCCATCGTCTTGTCGATCGATGCCATGGCCTGGGTACTAGACTGATAATAATATCTGGAGCAAAAATTAGCACACAGCTCAAGAATTGAAGACCTCTGCTCACTTCTTGACCCGCTCATAATGTTCGACAGTCTCTGCAAAATGCGACCAAAGTTCTCCAGGCTTATCTGCTGTTTCGTTGTGCTGTGCCCGCAAAGCTTCACTTCTTCGCCAAATGAATTCCTGACAGAGCCCAATCAGGAAATGATCACTATTCAGTCCAGGGCAGCTTACCTGGCAAGCTTCCACGGCCTTATCCAACGAGTCCATCATGCCCGCAGCCTTGTGAAACGTGAGCAGATATCTATCATTGGAATATATCAACCTTACCTGTTCAACGGCAGTACGGAATCTAACCAAGAGTTGATCTTCCTGCAGCTCGTTGTGTAGACGAGAAACTTCTTGATGAACTGCCTGCCAGTCGGCTGATAATGCAGCATGCTTTCTCAACACAGGCTCGTGCTCGTTAATCTGGGCTGCGGTTGGATCAGCTGCATGTTGAAGACCGGCGCGAGGTTCGCATCGATTTCCCCGAACTCCACGTCAACCAGAGCCACGGCTTCCTTTAGGTCGGACATGGCACGCTCGATGGCGAGATGGTTCTCTCCCGAGTTGTTTGATTCTTCGGCATGTCGTAGCTCCTGAATCTCTTGAGTAATGATATATAAACATAGCGCGCATACCGAGGCGCAAAAAACGTCTGCTCACCAAATAGCTGGGTCTGTATGTCAGAAATAGTATAGGAGAGTTCTGTCATTCTTGTGGAAGCGGCCAACACCGAAAGCTCCCTGCACAGATAGTCAGGATAAAGCTCCGGCGTAGTATACATATCATGTACTCACATGGGGGTGTCCTCCTCCATAGCGTTTTCATCAGCTTTCGGGGCGGGCGGACGGGTGATCGTTACATCTGCAAGCAAGTCGGGTTGAATGAGCAAGTCCCCAAACGATGTAAAAGAAAACCTACCCTCCATATCCACATCTACGTCCGACCCACTCTCCGAATTCATGTTGATATTACAAGACTCTGCTATCTTGCTATCTTGTGTTTGTGTTGTGGGGGGTGCCACCCCATACGCGGTGGTCGAGGAACAGTGTAGCAGAGTTGAGGGACGACGTCAACCCGCGGGTCCAGCGCTTATTTATGACACCGTCATCAATCCACGTGGGTCAATACGAAGATCCGCTCCTCGATTGAAACAAAACACCTCTCTGTTTCTATACTGCTATGTAGCATAGATGTTGATTGCTTTCGATTGTTGTGGAATATCGTTGGAGCACCATGTAACAATACATAGCATATTGTTGCTCGTTGTCATACGTTTTACTTTTTTCTACTTGAATTCAAATACTCTCATTGACAGGCATTGGTCTGAGCAGGATTCATTTGGGGGATCTTCAGGCTCGGCCTCATTCCGGCCATCAGAGACCCCATTCAAATACTCAATCCCATGGAAGAGACCAGCATAATCAAGATCCAATATTCGATAAAGCAATCACAGATGGGTTTGAGATAACTTTTGACTGTATGCGCAATATATGTCAGAATACATACACGTACGTGTGCACGGTGACACGGATGACGCTCAGCCACGTAATATGTCAAGGCTGTTGTCTTTTTGAAGCATCAACAAGCAGCACGGTAAACATTTTTTGCCCGATGAAAAGTCACTACACTCCCGATGCATGTATCCAGCAAACACGTGAGTGATGTTATTGTTGTTGGATAGCTTATTGAAATTATCGATTGTAATAAACCAAAGTCGCATTGCCTTGTTGCTCAGAGATCCAAAAGCCATGGCACCACTCGTACGAGGGCGTCAGCCGGGACTCTTGGCTGTCTCAGACATTCTTGGTATACACATGATTATAGGAGGCTGAGGCGCTTGTTCATTTTATTAATTATACGACGCTTTCGGAAATGTTATGAACCAGCGGAGTACTGTAGGTGTCGTGTCACTCATACGAGTACCCGCTTAGATATCAAGTCTTGTACCGACACCCTCTGAGCTTGACGATGGTACCGACCTGTATATACTATAACATATGAGGTGCATGGGTGCATTGTTCGTTCACTGGAGAAACAATAAATCTCGAAATACGGGGCCAATATATGCCCACTCTTCATTCTGAAAACATATAAGCAGGCACACCATATGCCTATAGCGGTTCACGTACATTATATTCCTGGGACTAGGTCACGAATTGCACGAATTGCAAACAACCAGTGGAGAAAAAAATCAAGTCCACAATATTTCCGAAAAGATTGTGTGTATGTATTGTTGGCACGGGCCGTGTGACAGTGAGATTGGTCATCGAGCTGACGGTTGACTGTATTGCTCCACCTAAAATAAAGTTAGATAGAATCTTCTGAAGTCGGTTCTTTTTTTGCCGAAGAACTGACAAACGATTACGACAACTGAAACAAAAGGGTGTCTTGTCGAAATGCCGGTTGTGGTCTCGCAGTGGTGGCACACTGATGTATTCCAGTATATATAGCAATATCGTATAAAGATATATTTTGACCGCCTATGCTGTAAGACGCATGCCCATGACAAGCTTGATGATGCTGTGCTCTAGAAGGTCTGTTGAAGAACAATTATACTAAAAAGAGGTTAAGTTTTGATCGACCGATGATCACGTGCGTTACGTCACCTGTTTGCTGGCCGGCAGAAGGGGATCTTGGGGAGAGCTTCACCTTGACATTCACCGGCCAATGGCCACTTACACTGACCGTGGAGAGGCGACATATGGTGGCCTTCTTCAGCAAACATATGCAGCGATAGCTGTTGGGAGCGTGTGTTTAACTCTTGTCGAATGTCTACGCCGGATACCGAGAAGGAGAGCTAGAGGGGAAGTGGTCCGTAGCGAGCCCTTTCCAGTCGGGGATACAAGGGGTCTGTCCTCGGAAGATGCTAAGAGGATTTCTCACCTTGGGAGCAGGGAGAACTGGATCACTGGATAGTGAGTACTAATTAAATTTGGTGAAGCCGCGGATAACATGAGCTCTTGGCTCCATAGTCTATATATGGCCCGCTGCTGGGCAGTTGTCCCATCTCCCGTCCAACCGAAATGGCCTCTGATGTGGATATGGCAAGTTCTACGAACCAATGACGAGACGTTTCTTCGGCTATCTGGAGTTGATGCCACAGTGTATACTCGCTTTCTTCGAGCGTGCTGTAAGTGGATTACTCTATTTGCACGTTTAGCTTGAGTTCAACATTTTGCACAGTTTATTTTGCTGCACTTCATACATGTACTACCCTTCTCGTGATCCTTCCTATTCACTATCTTCTAGGATACAAGGATATTAAAAAGAGCGACATCAATCGGGGTTCCGTCACTACCTTGATACAAGGACTACCTGACGAGCATGCCGATAAAATACTCTGGGTTCATATGGGAATGGCAAGGCTCATTTACATATATTTATTCATGAACTTCTAACATGTCTAAAACGACTATAGGTGATTTGGATCACATTTTCCTGGATGTTGTTCCTCGTATGGTTCGTTCTTGGGTCACTCAGATATCGCGCCTACGCCGCCCGACATGCTCCCGCTCCGGTAATGTCGAGAATCGGGTCGCCGAAGAAACCAGCTTCCACTGCTACTGCTCTACATCCAGATTCTGCCGCGGTTACATCATTCCCCGCAGATTCATCTACCACGGGCACGCTTTTCCCACTTCAACCTGAACCTGCTCCTGCTCGTATCCCCACCTATTCCAATGGGAACGGACCGGACTATAGTCTCAGGTGTCGTACAGTGATGATGACCAACATTCCTCAGAACCTACGTACTCCCCAAATGCTCCGACGATACTTTGGGAGATACCTTCCAGATGGCCCGGCTCCCGAATCTTTTGACGACGACGCCAAGAGAAGAACAAAATCATGGAACAAGTTCAAGTCTGCTGTTCGTCCGGTCAACGCGGTTCGTTCACCACTTGACAATAAGCCAAAAGACAAGCCAAAGAGATCAAGAGTCGAAGGTGAACGGCCGAACCTAGAGACTCCCATGGCCGATGAATTCGAAATCGATCCTGAACAAATGGAAGAAGTAGAAGCCAGAGGGAGGAAGTTGGTGGAGACCGTTGTAATAGCACCCAAGCTAAGTGCGTTGGCCAAACTCCTCAAGGACCAAGGAAGGAGAGTAGAGGAGCTGGAAGAAGCGCACATTCACTTGGCGCAGACAGTAATGGCTGCTGTAGCCACGGAGATGATGACGCGGCGAAGGGAGGAGGCTCGGAAGGCTAAGGAAGGGGAAATTAGGCGGCGAGAAAGACTCCGAGCCGATGCAAAGTCTCAGCAGGCACATACTTCCGGTTCAGATGGAGAAAATGGCGGTGGTTTATTGGGTGCTGTTCGAGACAGGGCAACTCGATTACGAATCTCGGTCGAGAGGTTTACTCTGGGGAGGCCGGACAGAAGTGAGGTGATGGATAAGCTGGTGCACGCAATCGGTCCATTTGTCGAGGAGTCCTGCAGGCGAGACTTGCAGTATGGCGTCATGCCTTGGTTTAGCTCCACTTTTGGCACAGTGCGGGCAAAGGTTGGTAGTAAACTACACTCGTCCGAGCAAGGCCAAGCCAAATCCAATGGGGCGGAGCAAAACGGGCAGCATTCGTCTAACGGCGCCAACGCGTCTGTGTATAGAACTATCTGGGATGCTTTATACGATATGGACCCCAGTGACCTGCGCCCTTTCCATCCAATCACCAGAAGAAGGTCGATACTCTTTACGCCTCTCGAACTGATTGGGATTCTGGCTCCGACAGGATTACCCACTATCGATCTAGCTTTCGCCCGGTAAGCACTTTATCGATGTATTTACTAGACGGGTCGCCAAAAGCAAACATGGTGCCCGGGGGTGTCGAGTTTGATCCACTGACCAGTAGCATTTACTCCAGCATACGCAGTATCCAAAGGCGAGTGGAAGATACCAAGTCTTCCCCCTTACCTGATGCTTCTGAGAGAAGAAGAGATAGAGAATCGTTCTATGTAGATGAGCAAAGCGAGGTTCGCTTCTCTGGCGAAGATGGTAAGACCTAAGTATTGCATTCTCAATACCTTACGGAGCCCATAACTTACGATCTCTTCCCCATTCTCAGCTGATAAGCCCTCTACTATCGAGCCTGCGAGTTCGGCTTTTATTACATTTCGACGGTGGGAGGATGCCCGCCGTGCCGTGCGTACGCTGGCCCACCGTCCTGGTCGGCCGTTGACCTGTCTTATTGTAATGGCTCCCCAATCCACGGATCTAGATTGGGAAAGACTTGTGAAGGTAGCCTCTATTTATTCGTATTGTATTCCAGATCTTACTATTTGTTTCTTGAACAGGGAAAGTTCGCTGCGCAGTACGAACGGTTTCTTGTAAACCTGGATTGTGAACTAACTGGGATTTGACAGATTTGTTAGAGATTGGTTGGTGGGAGCGGCAATATGGTAAGCAGAACTGAGTGTGATCAATTGTATCTGAAAAACATACTTGTATTCAGGCTTTTTCAGATCTTTTGGCTCTTTCCAATTTCGTTTATCACAACTCTTATTTCTATTCAGTCGTTGGAGGTCGCAATCCCTCCGCTGGTATGTGTTATCAAAATAAGCTTAAATATTAAAACACTTACAAACATCCCAATAAACTGTAGAAAGAGTTTTTCGATAAGCATGCCCGTGGACGCTCATTGCTCAGTGGTCTTATTCCTACGTTGCTGGTCGCTGGCCTTGGTATTCTCATTCCTGTCATCCTATTCGTTATCGGAAGGAAGGCTCAGACCGAAGTAACCTTTAGTGGGCTTCATGACGGTAAGAAACGGTTTGATCAACACTCCGTGACTTACCAATGCGGTTATATCTGTTAGGAATCTTGATTCGTTACTACAAATGGCTGATACTGAATATTGTGTATGTTTCTCGACTCTCACGATCGCAAATCACTAATATTCCCTCTGTCATTAGTATTTTCTTCTGCATGTAAGTGCGGCCCGCTACTAGATAGGAGCAATACTCATTATGATGCAGTGGTCTATCCAGTTTTCGGACATTCCTGGAAGCATTCAAAAAAGAAATACCCGACCCTTTCCAATTAGTTTCATCCTCGTTCCCTGCGGCTGCTCCTTTTTATGCCGGATGGTGTACGTACCTCCACTTGTTACCTCCGACTGTGCTCATATCATACCCTCCAGTTATTCTTCAAACATCATTGCAGGTGAGTATGACATGCTGACGACCGGCTCCATGTTTACTAACCGGAAAATAGAACTTGATGCAATTTGGGTTAGGTACGTTCATCTACATGAGCGATTCCCCCCAGTGCTAATATCCTGTTGAAAATCTTGTGCGAGTAGTTGGGGTAAGTTTATTGGACACATCAAAGAACTGCACCCTTACAGGGCTCTCCAGCTACCACTAGTGACTTACATCTGGGGCGTCCGAAAAGCTTCGACTCCTCGTAAACGAAAAAGAGGCACTCGGCCAAGGACTATAGACTACCATGTAGGTCCCATATATTCTACTTTGGCCAGTTGCTTATATTTCTACCAGTACTGGACACCCAATCATCTACTTGGGATGCATATACTCATGATATTCGCGGTCCTCAACCCGTTGGTTATACCTTTTGGCTTGATTTATTACTCAGTGGCCAACGTGGTGAGTCGATTATAATTACAGTTAAAATAATAACTGAACCAATTATACTTAGGTGTTCCGCAATCAGTTGCTACGAGTATATGCACGTCGGTTTTACGAAGGTTTGAAGAAACATTGTCTTTTACTCTTTGCCGTAGACGCTCAGATCGTTTTCTGGTAGGAAACGGTAAAATGCTTACTATTCGAGTGATGAGATATTCCATGGACGGCCTGGCTTTGAGTCACGTATGTCTAACATTCCGTCGATTACAGTGCTAAATATTAAATCCTCTACTTTCTTTAGATTGTGTTTTTAGCCTTTAATCTCTTGAATTACAATCGAGCACGAGCGGGAATAAGCGGCACGTTATTTGGACTGACACTATTCCTCAAAGTATTGGCTACTCGAGAATTCAGGGCTAGATACGAGAGGTAGTGTTAATTGTTTATTGTTCAACAACTGTCAAGGGCTAACATTATCTGAAGACTGGAAGATGCAGAGAGTGCTCGTTTATGTGGGAACGAGGAGCCATTCCTGAGTTCCGAGGAGAGGTCCTCGACAGAGGCAAGACGTGAACCGAATGGTGCTGTGTCCGATGAGCCCATGCCCCTGGAGCGCCTAGACAAGTTCCACTCTCCTCCGGACGCTATGGGGCCCTCAACAATGTCCTGGAACTTCCCAGGTCTGAAGTCATTTGGACGTGGGTATCATGTCAATCCAATACGTAGTCATACTCCGAGAGGACACAAAGCAAAGAGCATGTCGCTCTCAAAGGTCGTGAGCCGCACAAACTCCCAGGCCGACATCATGCGTCCCGATTCGCCCACAAGCGTCGAGAGCACCACAGGAGCTGCTATTCAGGCCAGCTCTCGATTACTTGCTGCTCCATTAGGGATTGTTCAACAAGTCGGAGGGCACGTGGGTGATATATTCGTACAAGCGCCTGGGAAACTTTTGGATCTGGTTATCTCCAAACCGTCTCATGATGATGACTGGGGCGGTGCAAACTATCTCACCAGGTTCCAACCAACGGACTTAGTCACGTCCGGGCCAAAGGTTCACAGATGGGACGATACTCCCAACGGAAGGTAAGCTTCGCCAGTTTTTAACTACCAGATTCAATTTAATGATCGAGCGCCAGTGCGTCCTACGAATGTCCCTACTATTTGGAAGAGGGCCCCAAGGCCCTTTGGTTACCCCGTGATCCGTCTGGACCCATCGACCTTGATGATACAATATTCATGCATCGTCTGCTCCTTAGCGTGCATGATCGGAACACTCACAAGAACAAGGACAAGAGCTTCGTTGATAAAAGCCAAGATGCAAAGCCCAGTAGCCCAGGTTCTGATATTTCACTATCATCAATTGTTCGACCTCCAGTACGCGAGCATAATAGCGAAAAGAGCATTGGTCAAATTCCTTTCACCCAATCTCCGGCTGGAACCCCCGATGAGAACCCTGCACAGGCCACTTCCTATTCCACTCGAGCTGCTCGTCCCAGTCTGATTCGAGTCCGTACGGCTTCTGCTGACCGCGTTACGTTGGGATCAATTTGGGGAATGCGCCAATCTGTCTCGGAATCGGTGGAGATGAAAACTCTTCAGACTGTACCTGATGAACCGGCCACTACCTCGTCACTGGGCGGGACACTTTCTCAACCAAGAATTCAACGGCAACCATCTTTATTGAGCGCTCTCCGCTTTGGACGGGGCGGCGAAGATACCGACACTGCCAAGCCTGGCAGCTTGTTCTCCTACAAGACAGCCGCCGATGGAGGCGAGAGCAGACAAAACTCGGATAAGAGGAAGACAAGAATATTGGCTCCGGAAGACCTTCGCAAGGCTTTGGATGCTACTGTCTTGGCTGAAGAAGAAGCGGAAAGAGCACAGAAGGCCAGGGAAGAACAGGCCGAGAAACTTGATGACGCACGAGTCGAACAAGAGGAAAGTGGGGGTTGGAGTCTGGTCAAGAAGTTGGTATTAAAACGAAACGCTGAGTAATAGGGGAAGGTTTTAGCACATACGCTTGGATAGTGTATCCATTTTATAATTTGGATTTTGTATCATTTTTTGAGTAACCTAATTGATGACTTGGTGCCCCAGATGTAGCGTACAACCGGGGACTCTTGAGCTTCGAATAATATCTGTCTGGCTATCTTAACCAGAAGCTTGTTATCCTTCATGAACTGACTTTTATCACATGGCGCATATATGTACAGTGTATGTCTATCCTAGACAGGCTAAGGCCTGAAAATAGGGTGTTGATTGCTTGTTATGATTAGTAAGGGGCTGAAATAGCTACACTTTTTTTATTGAACTCGCCGTAGTACGTATATTTCCCCTTATGATTCGCTGCACTAGTGATTACTGTGCGATGATATAGTCGCCGCAGCGTGCGTTGCTTAGACACTAGCCTGTTAATTGGCAACTGAATCTCTCTGGCAAATATCACCATTATCGTATATATTCTACATGGGTCTTTTCATATATAAAGTGGGGTGGATACAGCATCTGGAAATGATTCCGATTACATAAAGAGCCTCACTACCCCAAAGTAATTCACGCTGCAATTATAATAATTCTTCCGAGCGTGCCAAACGAGAGTGGTGGGATCCTAACGGTCATTTGACAGTATTCTAAGAGAGAATAATATACAACTCTTCTTGAATCCCCGAGTTAAGAAGGTCTCGGCTACGGAATGACTTCCGACTGGCCAAGTCTCCACATCTAATGTACCACGGGTCGCGATGTAAATCCATTGATAGTCCGGTCTGATGAAATCTCTGATCATTTGAGACGTAGCTCTAACTACTGTGTGCAATCTGGTAGCTGTTTGCCAAGATGTTGCAACTACCGAATTTCCGAGCGTAGGATATAAAAGAGAGCACAGTGCTGGACCCTCACCCCATTACTGACACACTTCCTACGCCCAAAATGCACGCTAAACTGGCAGTATTGCTCGCCTCATTGGCATATACAGTCAATCCTGTTTTAGCCGCAACAAAGGTCATGTTCCTCGGTGACTCAATCACCGGCTCACCTGTAAGTGTGTTGACTCACCAATACGGGGCGCATACTCTAACATCCAGCGGCTGAAAGGGCTGTTGGCGGGCTCTACTTTGGACTCAGTTGGTAAATGCGGGAAAACAAACGTAGACATGGTTGGTATGTATTTCATTTAAGATTTTAATCGGCCAATTGGTATTTATTAGACATATAGGAACCCTCCCGGCTCAAGGCTGTGGAATTCCTTATGATGGCGATAACGAAGGACATGGTGGATATCTCGCTACAAATATCGCGAACCAGAATATGCTTCCTGCCTGGCTATCTGCTACGACGCCCGACGTAGTGGCAATGACGTTGGGTACAAACGATGTAAGGCCGAGTTCATTATCCCAGTGACTGTAGAATTGACTCGAAAACAATAGGTCTGGAGTAGCATAGCCCCTGCCACGATTCTTACCGCTTTTAGCAAATTAGTAGACCAAATGCGTGCAAGCAAGCCAACAATGAAAATTCTTGGTAATTGGTATCATGGTTCAGGATGGTTACAAGAACTCACGTTCTCTATTAGTTGCTCAAATCCTTCCCATGAATCCTTCTGGTTGCACGGAATGCAATCAGCGAGTTATTGCATTTAACAGTGCGATACCAGCCTGGGCAAAGAATAAGACAACTACTGCTTCACCGATCACTGTTGTTGACCTATACAAGGGTTTCAATACCACCACGGATACCTATGATGGGGTTCATCCCAACGAGAATGGCAACGCCAAGATTGCGGCTTCTTACTATCCATTTGTATATAACGTTGTTTAGAGAATCCTTAACATAATACGCATATACTCAATCAACCTTTTACTCATTTTATCTTATCTTTTGGGACGATCTGCACACACCGTCAATGATCCAGGCACCTAGTAGACGATGACGCCCTGTCTCACGTGATCACTTCTGACGTCAGAGTCGACCTCATTGCATCAACGAGTAATATATAAAACTTGGGGATCATCAACAAGTCCTCTCGCATCCTGCCATATATCTTACCTCGATGACTCCTAGAGTCGACCTTGCAATCATCTTCCGGAGCGGAGCCAAGTCCAAGGCTGAAGCCATCGATGCGGCCTCAGAATACAAGCGTCTTTTGACGACACTCACCGATGGCGGACTCAAAGCTGTCGGAAAGAAGGGTGCATCAGATAACGAGCTTCTTGTGTTTGTGTGGTGCCCTCAAGACAAGTTAGAACAACTGGCCGAACATGAGCGTCGTACCGACTTTGTTTACGGCGTTGCTCGTGCCAAGGTGCCTTCCCTATCCAGTACCGGCAATCCTGGGGCGGTAACTCCAGCCGAGCGCATTCGTCTCGTTCACACGTACATATCGTCTCCTAAAACCGATGGGGGGCTTGGAGTGGCACCCGGTTCCCCTCACTGGTCCCGCATTCAAAGCATAATGGCACTTCAGGACCGTGACTTTAACCACACATGGCTTTCCAACTGGACGCGGAAACAAGTCGGATTTTCGATCCCTGATGTTGAGCTCGATAAAATTAGGGATAACGTATGTGGGCCTTTTTGCTTACATGTGTTTGATTGGGACTGACTACTTGTCTAGTTCGGCGAATCACTCGCCTTGTATTTTTCCTTCCTGTCTTTCTACACTCGGGCTCTATTTGTCCCCGCCACTCTGGGGCTTATTGCATGGGTGCTTAAAACCCCATATCATCCACTCTACTCTCTTGCACTTTCCCTATGGGCGATCACTACAGTAGACATTTGGCAAGTTCGTGAACGTGCCCTGTCCGTCCGCTGGGGAACTCACGGTGTAGCACGCGTGGAGCGCCGAAGAGTCGAGTTTATCACTACCTCGATTCAAGAACAATCCGAAGATAATATCGCGGCCGATTCTGACACACTTTTCCCCTGGTGGAAACGCGAATTCCGTATGGCACTTTCGGTTCCGGTCATTAGCCTATTTGGTGTCTTGCTCGGTGGTCTCCTTACCGCCATATTCCTATTTGAGGCCTTTGTCACTCAGCTATACGACGGTCCAGGAAAGAGCTATATTGGATTCATTCCGACTATTATTTTTGTCACCGTGATCCCTCGAATCATGGGAGTCTATAACCAAAGCGCTGGTGGCTTGACCCGCTGGGAAAACCACGCTCACGAATCTTCCTTTAATCGCTCGCTTACATTGAAGACGTTTGCTTTGTCGAGTATCGTGGCCTTCCTGGGACTCTTCTTGACTGCATTCGTCTACATCCCATTCGGACCCGATGTTATGCGTTGGGTGAACACTGCGTTATTTGATTCCGGCCATCCTGAAGTGGCAGAGGCAGCCACCGATGCAGGGATCAAGCCTCTCCCACCCATCGACGTTCATACCAAAATCAATCCTGGTCGCCTACATGCCCAAATGTTTGCGTACACGGTGACCAATCAAGCTATCAACTTTTTCCTCGAGACTGGACTGCCTTTCATCCTACGAGGAGTGGCTAAAGCTCGCGCCAGCCGAAGCATCAACAATAAAAAGAACAACGAAAAGTTGGACGCCGTGACCCAGCTAGTGGAACATGCGAGGGAAGAGTCGATGTTGCCTGAATACACTTTGTTTTCAGATTACGCGGAAATGGTGACTCAGGTAAGCAAGTGAACTATGTCTATCAATTCATAATTAATTTTTGTATTGTTAGTTTGGTTATATCGTGATCTGGAGCGCCGCTTGGCCTCTCGCACCTCGTACGTGTGCCTATATTAAGCGCCAACTATAACTTACATTTTTTATAGTAATGGCTCTCCTCAACAATTGGCTCGAACTTCGTTCAGATGCATTCAAAATAACCAGCCATGGCCGTCGCCCACTCCCACAACGCGTGGACACCATTGGCCCATGGTTAGAAGCACTTGGGTTTATTACTTGGGTCGGTGCACTCACCAATGCGGCTCTCGTCTACCTCTTCCGCCCCATGACCGTCGACTCTCACGGTCGTACCACAACAGCCGCACAATCTGGTTCGCCATTCTTGACTACTACTCTCGGCCGTGAAATCAAGATTCCGCACTTTCCGGCAACGAATACTACTTTTGGAGGGAGGCTCGGCCTTACACATGCAACGAGCACATTATTGACAGCCGTTCTCCCCGCAATCTTGACTGCTCTTGCAGCTTCCCATGCTTTTTTCGTAGTCCGTGCTTTGGTAAAACATGTGATCGAAAGGGCCGTGTGGAGGGGTAGTGATGAGTATCGTGCTCTCGGTAAAGCCGAGAGAGAAGTTAAGAGGAAGTTCTTGGCTGGAGGAGGCGGAGGTGGTTTTGTCCCAGGAGTGACATCGAACGGCATCAGTGCTGGGTCAAATATGCAGGATGGTGGCGCTGATCTTTGGGATGGGCCGGATGAAGGGGCGAGTATCTTGTCTGGGTTAATTAAAGGAGAGTAGATGCGGAAACAATATCTCCCACCTCTTAAATTGAAATAGGGTACGCATATATACGAATCTGAATGGCCGCATGTAACATAATGTATAACAAGCTGTGCCGTTGTATTTACTTGTAGTCCAATCATTATATTTCTTGATATTAATTTGTGGTAGCTTCGAATTCAAAGCGGAACAATTTGAATAGACGAAGTATATTATCTACACCGACCTGATTTCCGACCTCCGATTCACTGCCCCGCCACTTCTAAGGTGTTGAATAAACAGCCATTACGAGCCCTTCACCCCGATAGGCGTTTAAAACTTCAGCTTCGGCGTCCGCGACACCGAGGGGCTACCAATACTAGTGTTAGTTTGAGCCATGGGTGTTGACCCAGTAAAATGTGTGTCTCGTTTCTCCTCGTCCGTTATGTTGACTATCTACCAACTAGCTTGAGAAGTTGAAGTCATCGTACCAAAACTCCATGTAGGCGGATCAAGCGGGACCATAATACTTGGGCCAAATGTATTGTTGTCTGTCTTCTCGCTCTAGGAGGAGCATGGCACATATAGAACAAAATATTAGTATGATATACAGCTGTATGTATTTCTATTAAAATAAGAGCTGGTAGGACCAAAGATATAGGTGGCTTGGATCACTAAAGATGCACAGGGGGTTTGCTAACATATCCATTCTACTACTCCAATGTGTGCACTTTAGACTCTTTGACCGGTCCATTCCCCAAACTTTGGCCTTCTATTCGTTCAAGGAGGTGCCGGAGTATGACTGAAAGCCAGCTGGCTAATTCCAAACATCAATGCCACCAAAAGTAGGAGGACTAAAAAGTAGGAGGATAGGCGGTATAGCCAACTTTCATGATCGTAAGTATCTTCCCAAGGTAAAGCAGGCTGACTGTAAGACAGGCGGCGTAAATTGTGAAATCAGTGAGCAAACTAATTAAATTATTACCAGACTGGGCTTACCCCTCTACGTGCTGGGGGCTTGGTTTCACAATAGAATGTGACCGTATCCCCATACTGTTTAAGTGCAGTGACTTGGGTTTCTGCTACCCTCTAGGCTACTTAAAATATTGAGCAGCTGGTTTAGGTGGCATATTCGAGGCATAAATAGCGTGGGTATCATTCTTAATAACGTAGATGCAAAGCCAAATAATGAATACGCGCCCACTCGGTGCTGCACTTGAAGCAGGCTACATGGATATACGTCCGTAGGCCTGGGCGTCATAGCATTCTGGAAGCGAGCAGTTGGTTATTTACAACTAATGGTAGCATAATTCTCTCAGGGGTGTATGCAACCCGATTCATTTGGGGCTGTGTACTCCGTTTTAGACATTGGATTGGACAAAACGGTACGAGGATTCGCGCCCACGTGAATAAAAACACCTCACGGATGTGATCAACTGTGGTTGACTTCGAGAACCCCTGATGATCAATAAAATCCTAAGTACTGATGACAGCATCAACGGTTCGGTGTGGTAAATCTCGCCAATGAAGTGGCCGATTTTGAACTCACATAGGGCTGAGATCTTATATAAGCAGCTTATCGGAGAGCCCTTTACAAGGGAGGCATCATTTAATCAGGACATATTATACCCACAGCCCACAGCCGGAGATTTGGTTTACCCTTGGTATGTCACACTAGCCTATTGGGAGGACCTATTTCCAATAGAAAAAATGCTGATATATTGCGTGCGTTATTCTGTTCCACATCGGTTGTTCTCGATGTGACCTAATGAGGTAGGCTCTGTTCTATGCACGCAAGCATACAGCTCCGACGACATAGTTCAACTCGACGAGTACACTTGACAATCAAAGCACTTGCCAGGCAAAAGATCTTGTTACCTCTGGAGTGCTATAACGCTTCGAGCGTGCTTTTTTTCCCGACCGAGTGTCCCTCTAGCCACCCGTGGCCTAATAGTAGCAATCCTGCTCTGGGAGGAAGACTAGACTTGAGTGCCGCCGCACAAGTGACCCCTTTATCGTGATGTGGACACTCAACGTCATCTATCAGAAGTTCCAGAGTCAAATGCAGTCACGTTTCTGATTGTTGTCAGTTAACGCATTGCATACGAACGGCACTTGAACGGCGATGGGCGACTGTGGCATCGATCTCAGGAGTCTGGTCGTACACGTTGAGCTAATATCAGCTGTGAATTTCATCTCAAATATTGCTATAGAAATACTTGTACCGAGTAATAGGAGTAGATTGATTAGGTTCTGATACCTAGCTATGTAGTCTGCAAAATTTGTCGGAGCTCGCGAGCCCGAAATGCTCGAGAAGTACAAACGAGATTACCGTGAGCGTCTCGTTTAAGCTTCTCGAGCATTTTGGGCCCAAGGGCTCCGGTGGGTTTTGCACAGTATTACCCGGCGTTGGCCGGGCGCGACCAGCGCTCTGAAGTTGAGTGAAGAAATAGCCTTCAAGGATTTTATCATATATTTATCACAATAAGTTCTTTTTTTTAGCTTGTGCAGCTTAGTATAGAAGCGGGTCCGGCCAGGTACCAGAGTTAATTCATGTTAATTCAGACCCACGTGTCGCGTGCCCTAGCCTTATAGTCTTTGCGATAACGATTTACGATACATGAGTCCACCACATTAGTTATATATTAGTATCGAGACTATTATTGCTCATAATAGCTTGGGTGGCCATATGCGCGAGAATGGGATTCACCCCCATGGTCTACCAGTGAAGACACCCGTTTAGGGATTTAAATTGGAATGCCACGTGATGAATTAAGCGCTGCGAAGTCATCCAAGGTCAAGATAGGTTAGACTCTGTCATCTCTAGTCCACGACAGCACGAACCCTTTTCGTAACCTACACACTCTCTTGTACATACCACATACTGTTTCTCGCGATGGACTATGACACCCACTTTCTTGCACCGTCTACCTACAAGCCACCACGCAAAACTCCCTCGCGACAGAATATGAGCACACCTGGGGGGCGGTCGCCTGTAGTCGCGTCGCTTGCGCACGAACTGGCGGCCGCAGTCATGTCCGAACCATCAGATTCTAGGGCACTTGCTGACGAACTTGGATTAGATTTTGAGGAAGAGGAAGAGGAGGACGAAGAAGAAGAAGGGGAGGAAATGGCCGCGGGACAAGGCTTGAATATCGAGCTCGGAGAGCCTGCACCAGAAACCATGTTGGGAGCGGATAACTATTCTCCAACGATTATGGTTGATACACCATCCAGACCAAGCCGAAACGACATGCTTAATGGACATAGTCGTACCCACAGTCTCGCCCTCGAGTCTGAATTCGAGTCTTCCCCAACCAAGCCCCTACCTGCACCATCTTTTGCTCTTTCGACTCCGAACGTTGATCCAATTGAAACCCTCAAAGAAAACGTCTTGTTCTTGGACCAGTTCATCGTTCAACTAAAGAACATGGATGTTGACTCGACTCCCCTCAAGCCTGCCCAATCCACAAATTCAGGAAGGCTTTCGTCTATTTACCCCAACGCGGAGCCTGCAGTCGAGAGGTTCGCGACCGACATTATTAGGCATATTGACGAGGCATGCCGCGAGCGCGAGGACCAGTTACGCGATTTGATGACTTACGAACGCGAATTTCGCAAAATTGATAGTGAAGTAGGAGGAGCCGATCGCATTGGGTCCGTCGAACCTCTCGAAGACGTTGTCCTCACAGAAAAGCCACCCGCACAAGCCTATTCATTACGAACGCTTGATGTCGTTGCCGAAGACGACTATGACGACAATTGGGAGGCCCAACAGCGTGATCCGCGAGACGTATTTGACGAAGATGGAGACGGAGATGACCCAATGTTTGCGCGTCGAAGTCCCCGCGGCTCGCCGTATCGAAGAACTCTGCGAAGAACTTCTCTTCCTCCCCCACCCCCTTATCCCTCGGATCCACTCACCCCTTCAAGTACATTACCCCACTTGGCTCATATGAGAACCGTATCTCAAGTTCTCGCTGCCTCACTTTCAGGCTTGTCGGAACACGTACAAGTGAACGGTGCAGCCGCTGCCGAAGCAGGAAGGAAATTGCGCTCGCTAAAGAACCGGGTGACCGACTTGCAATCTGAGTGGGCTAGTGCGGAACAAAGTATTGAACGTATCGAGAAGAGTGAAAAGGGGTTAGACTGGGATGCAACCAATATTGTTCCAACGGAGGAAGGGAAACGGATTGATGGGAGGGTGGTTGTGAAGGAGATTTCTGCTTCGTTTCTTGCTCAGTTGCAACAGGTGGAGTTGAAGGTGCAGGCAATGTTTCCAAAGGTGTCATGATCGTCACGAATGCTTCGGGTTTTTGATTTTATGTTAGTCATTAGAGATGAGTATCCTACAAGTCTTGGTATAACTATACGTATCGTACTTGTTTAATCACGCTGGGTTATGAGTCCTTAGTGTATTGTTTGGATCCTTCGATGTAGATTGGCTTTGCGGAATGCGTTCCTTGCAATGTATAATTTACTAAGTCTCCGAGCACGACGTGAAAGGCAATTTACCATCCCTAAAATAAGAATTTTACATTTTGGTAAAAATCTAACATCGGGTTCTCCCCATTGCGTAACGTCGTCGCATCCAAATCGGCATACTTTTCTAAGAACTCACGATGCGCATAGACGTTACTTTTGCGCTCCCCAACGGCCAGTCCACTAGAGGATAACACCCCTTCAATCGGTTTTCTGCGTCCTTGGGGTGAAAAGAAGTTCGACCCAAGTTTTATAGAACCCGCAACGCTTCCTAGTGGTGATGCCCGGGTCCCTCGCTCGTCGTCCCCGCCCCCGACGACAGACTCGTACATGTCTCTCAGGAGGTCAAAATTGGTCGGGAAGAAGATGTCAAAGTATCCTTGATGGACGAGATATGTCTCGCATGGAATCATCATGTCGTTTACGCGCGTTTGTACCACAGGCGCGTTGTAACCTGGTATCGTGTCCGGGAGCGAGGAGAAATCGGATAGTAATAAACGATGCCGAGGGAACTTTTCATGTATGAGGACGAGGAACTCAAGGAGTTTGGTAGGAATAAACTCTCGTTGCGTCATGTTAGGAGCAAAGGGCAAGTAAGGACGGATTGCTCGCATAAAAGAGTTGTTGGCGAGCGAAGGCGCAAGAGCTGGGGAATTATGTCGAATGCGGGAGCGAAGATTGAGGAACCTGGATATTAACGGATCATGCGCAGGTTCGTAGAGTTCGAAAAAGTCGCCAAGCTGGTTAATTGCGACGATTGCCTGGAGGGGTCTGAGTGTCTCATATTCATATCGAATAATGTCATGGGCGAAATTGTCCTGCGGATATGGTCAACTCGAGCTCACAGAAGACCAAACAAAGTTACGCACAATAACCTCCATGGCTAAAAAGAAGCATGGCGCTGGCTCCTGTTCTGTCCAATCAAACACACTTTTGTGAAGGACTTCGACGATACCAGCGTGTCGTCTTTGCAAACGATCCGTTTGCTTTTCAGCAAGACTACCACTAATCTCAATAATTCGATATCGAGTTCGTTCGTAAACCTCAGGATGCTCGATTTGGAGGAAGTCTAGTATATTTTCGGCCAGTGTTCCGTTCCCCGCTCCAATTTCGTAGATTACGAGGTCCTCATATGGGAAATATTTGAGAAGATATTCCGATATGAGGCATCGGGCTATCGCATGGCCGTAGTATGGCTACCCAATTAGTTCAATGCATGCTCGCAACTCCAATCCGATGAAACCCCCTTTACCTTGAACAGTTCGGTAGGAGTATGCCATACTTGACGTCCAGGCCCCGTCCCGACACCAGCTTCGAGCCTATAATCCCGATACCTCTCGGCTACAGCTTGATGAAACACTCGAGAATTGGGTATCTCAGCAAAATCAAAGGGAGTTTCAGGGGTGAAGATGGTAGCTTGTTTTGGAAAGTAGCCATAGTGCGGGTTATAAAGCGCATCATCGATAAAGTCTCGAGAGAGCATTTTAACGCGGCGAGGTGGTTCCTTGGCCTGTTTGGCCAATTGAGAGGCAGTCACTCGTCGAAAAGTTTGATGTGGGAGAGCTGATGGATCCTCGACATCGAACAGAGAAGATTCATTATAGTTCCACCTATCTCGAGAGTTTGGGTCTGAAGTCTTTGAGGATACACAGCTCTGGCTAAAGGTACGGAAAGTGGGTAGATGCCGGCGGCTACTTGCCAGAAGCGAGCGAGAGCCGGAGACGCCGCGCAGACATATCATAGAGATTGATATTCGAAACCTGCCAAGTCCACCCTCGACCACAGATTAAACCCAGGATTTATTTGGTTCTCGTAGTCAAATGAGGTCGATGCTACAGCGTAAGGATCGCCCAGCACAGCCACACGTCATCAAGGCTTTACTGGATTTATCGACAAGCGCTGGGCTCCGGAAAATGAAATAGCCCCGAGCGACCACCTGCCTCGTCGAGAGTCGGGACAGACATGATCTGATAAATCAACACAATCTCTCAGGCTCTCAAGCTCCCACCTCATTTGGCCCCCCTGCTTCCCTCTTGATGCTCACTGACAGCTCCTCGTGACCATATATCACAATGTGTGCTTCATATCTGCCTCCAGAAGATATCCTAGACTTGGCTTTGAGAGAAAGCTCTGATGGTCCCCCTGACCCGCCTGCACTGAACCGTACTACTGGACTGTATCCATTTAACGAGGATGGGGCGTCATCCCAGATGTTTCGGTGCATCGTCAAACGTCCCCATGCAGACCAGCCCCTAAGCTTTGCATCAGGTCAAGTATCCAGTACAGGCCCATCAGAGGGAACTTTGACAGTGCAACGCCAATCACTAGACGACGTTGTCAAACAATTTGCCGCAGAGCTACGTGTATTTCGTACCATCGGTATCCACAAAAACGTCGTCCGTTTCTTTGGAGTTATCGAAGGTGTTGGGCTCGTGCTCGAGGAAATTGACCACGGACACACACTACTTGAGTTACTGCCCACCATCTGGAATGATTCCACCAAGATTGACTGGTTCAATCAAATCCTAGAAGGCCTTGCGCACATACATAAATTTGGGCTTTCTCACGGGGATTTGTCGTGCACGAATGTAAGTAGAGCGTCTATTTTTAGATGACTTTAATGCGATTACCCTTTGACTAGATCATGGTTCGTTACAATGTCGTCAAGATACTTGACTTTGGCCATAGCACATATATAGGTGAAGAGGCGATTATGGGTACACCGCCCTTCTGCGCTCCCGAAATCCTTCGATCGGACAAAGGGACGGACGGACGGCTGGGGGACGCATATTCTCTAGGCATAGTCCTCATCTACCTTGAACGTGGGATCGACGAAGATGTGATTTCACTAGAAGATCAATTACAGGACAAGCCGCCTCAGATCAGCGACCTCAAGCTCTTTGCTAATTTGGTTTCCCATTATACCCTACCAAAGAGCGAGCGATGGGCAATTCAAAGGACTCATCATATAAAGACTCGTGACGATGATTAAATTGACCTAGGTAAGTGAATTAAAATAAGGGGTGTGTGATGTGACTGACTTGTCCCCAGTTTCTAGCTATCAACGTTTTATGCCTCCATCCAGATGTAGAGCCATGCTGTATTAAATTATCTTTGTCAGAAATCCAACGACCTTTACGAGTAGTTCACGCGTATCCGTATTGGGAACTTGGTACCAGAAAACAATCAGCAAGTCCGAATCCGGAGCCCTACTAAACGAAGCAAAAAGAAGACTCGTTCCATTACTCTTGTAAATGTATCAACATACAACAGATTCGTTGTTTTCCAAACCCTCAGTCCATTCAACCTCCCATTTTTCTAAGATCCAACTCATGTCAAACTAACGCCCGCCATTCCTTGCTGTAACGCGTCCATACCACCTCGGGGCGGAACGCTCTTCAAAACATTCCCATCTGGACCGGTGAAGTACACCAGGCCGGAAGGATCCTCTCCTCCCCCAAGATAATACTCGGCCCATTGACACGCCCCAGGATGCGGGTATACTGCAGTTCCGTTCCAGGGGTATGGTGGACCGGCTTGAGGCTGTTGCTGCTGGGGTTGGGGTTGGGGTTGGGCCTGAGCTGGAGTCTCGTGAACCGCTTGAGTGGGGTCTGGTTGAACGTGCTGTGCCTGGGGCGACTGTGCATGCTCGGCCGCGACCGCCTCTGTAGGCTGGGGTTGGTACGCCTGTTGCTGCTGGGGCTGAGGTTGAGGTTGAGGCTGCTGGGACTGAGGCTGCTGGGACTGAGGCTGCTGCTGTTGAGGTTGTTGAGTTTGAGGCTGCTGCTGCTGAGGCTGCGCCTGGTACCCCTGCTGATATGCCGGGTGCTGTCCCGGTTGGCCTTCAGGTCCAGGTTGCTGTTGTTGTTGTTCAGGCGCGTGTGGGTACCCTGGCTGGCCCGCTTGAGGTTGAGGTTGAGGCTGTGGCTCGCTGCCATATGGGTAGTTCTGCGGTTGTGGTTGTGGCTGCTGTGACTCGCCACCGTATGGATAGCTCTGTGGTTGTGGTTGCGGCTGCGGTTGTGGCTGAGCCTGTTGAGTATGCTGTTCGCCCCCATACGGATACCCGGGCTGGCCTTGTTGATACCCCTGTTGCTGCTGAGGATGAGATTGGGGATGAGGCTGTGGTTGCGGCTGCTGCCCGGGAGACACAGGGGGTTGCTGAGGGCCATATGGTTGTTGACCTTGTTGGCCCTGGTACCATTGCTGCTGCTGAGTATTGCTGCTCTTGAGGGTATGGAGTTGGCTGAGGCTGCGGCTGCGGCTGTGGCGGGCCATAGGGCTGTGGTGGGTACTCTTGTGGGACGTTCTGCACGGGAGCTTGCTGCGGCTGAGCCTGGGTTGAGCCTGGGGCTGGGGTTGCGGGACTTGAGCCTGAGCCTGTGCTTGGGCCTGATATGCGGCATAGGCAGCTGGGTCGGGAACTTGGCCGTAAATGCTTTGGTTCCAACCGTAGGTCGAAACACCGCGGTTGTCCGCTGGCGGGCGGCCGTATCCTTCGGGCTGGGGCTGCGGGCCATATTCGTAAACCGCAGCTGATGGATAATGTTAGCATATGCTGGACCAAGTTCCGCAGAGACATACCCGAAGGGTTGTGCTTGGCTACGCTCTCTTCCATCATGCGTTCAAATGTGTTCCTGGCTTTAACGTAGCGTTCGTTCATAACCACCAGCTCGGCTAATCAAGGCCCTAAGCGTTAACATCCGCCCAGCGGTCTATCCAATCGTAAACGCACCCTTCTTTTGACTGTACTTGTCGATCAACTTGAGGATCTTCGGACGCAAAGACATAGCCGAACGGTACAATTCCTAACGAATAATGATAATTGGTATGCACCCAGGGTAAGGATGCAAGGACAGCTTACTGGATTTCTTCGTTGTCGTTCAGGTTATCAGTCGCGGGATCAAACTCGCGCAACTTTTGCAACAAGTATCAATCGCCCCGCCTTGAGACCAGACCAATGCCTCTGCCTCTGCCTCCTTGGCAAGTTCAGCAGCCGTCGGCTCTGGAAGGGGTTCCTATCCAAAACCAAGCATCAACCAAACCCCGAACGCTGCATACAACATAGAAAAAAAGAAAACGCACGACATAATTGACAGGCAAGAGCCCAACAGTGCCTTTGATCTGACCCCTCCACCAATCCTTGTAGCACCGATCGACAATTTTGATAACGTCGCCCTTTTTGAATGAGAGCTCGCCTTGTTCGGTGGCGTTGAAATCGTGCAGAGCCTTGACGCGTTTGACAATTTGCATCGTGCCTGGGTCAAGCGGCGCCGCTTCGGTCACGGGGGACTGCGCAGCGGGGGCCGGGGCAGAGTAAGACGGGGCCGCGGTTGGCGCGGGAGCTGGCGCTGAAAATGGAGCTGGAGCTGGGCTAGAGACTTGGGCAGGAGCTGGAGCTGGAGCCGGGGCTGGGGCGGGAGCGGGAATCGTATCCTGCCTGGATGAAGAGGCCGCAACGGCAGGGTGGGCAGCAGGCGTATAGGCTGGCCCAGAACTGGACCCAGCGAATCCAGCACCAGAGCCGGATCCGGATCCGCTCGCCCCAGCATTCGTATACTCAGCCCAGCGATCACGCCCGCCCTTGTCATGCAAACTCATTTCCAAGACGCGTTGGAGCTCTTCTTCTTCGCGACGACGTGCTTCGTCATCGTATGTTGGAGCAGGAGCTGCATCTGCATCTTCGAATCGCATGCCTTTGGATTTGAGATTCGAGTAGCACTCTTCCATCAACCCAAGTTGAGGATCATATGCAAACTCGCCAGCCCACATCTTGATGAGAGCTAGAGCACGTTTCTTTACTTTCTCATGACCATTCTGTAGTGTGGTGAGTGAGCGAGATATACGGGCTGTACTGCAAGGCGGGATATTACCCTATCTGTGGCGAGCTTCTCAAGACCTTGAGTGAACGCCTTGGACGCAATCTCGCGATGCACTGTGATATCGCAATTCTTGGAGAGGGCCTCTGAAACGGATAATGCATAGAGCTGGACATTGGCATTGCGGTGTGTGAGACGCTTGAGAAGCGCGGCAATGACATTCCTTGCCCTAGATGAACGGGTGACGTCAATCCAGAATATTTCAAGGCGGGTGTCGAGCCGCGCTCACCCTTGTTCTCCTTCTTCAGAGACCTTGTCGCACAAATTCAACAAAATTTCCCAGTTCTCGCTCGTCTGGTTCTCATCGGTCGCTTTGACTGCCAAACATGCATGAGACTCGTCAAGTGCCCCTACACAATTACACCTGGACATTGCACTTACCGACGATGTCGTCGTACGGATTGACTTGACCTCCTCGAAACATTGTAAATATCCAAAATAAATGTCTATATGTCTAGCGTGGCCACCAAGATCGACGGTGGTGGATGGGAAAGAGATCAACTGTGGAGGAAGCGCGTAGTGCTTTGTCAGCATATGAGGGTCGCAGTCCTGTGCTCTGACTCTGCCCCACCACACCCTTACCCACGACGACAATGGCCCAAGGTTAGTTCAGTATAAACCGTTCGAATTGAATTAATATTTGGGATATATGCAGTTCCGCGCAACTTTAAGCTCCTTGAAGAGCTCGAAAAGGGTGAGAAGGGTATTGGCGATGGCTCTTGCTCGTATGGACTCGAAGACGGCGATGATATGACAATGACTCACTGGAATGGCACTATCATTGGACCCGGCCATGTAAGTCCCATCACTTCCTATGAGCTCTATTGATTTATTCTAATATTTAACGCGTGTCCATTTCGCCACAGACCGTGCACGAGAACCGTATCTACAGTCTCAAGATTGAATGTGGACCAGAATATCCAAACAAACCTCCTATTGTTACGTTCGTTTCCAAAGTGAATTTGCCGTTTGTTGGACCTACCGGAAAAGTCGACCATACCAAGTTGGCTGTGCTCACAAACTGGATTCGGGAGTCGTCGTTGGAATCTATTCTCGTTCACATTCGACGGTGAGTATATCGATCACACATGCGTTGGTGCATGTGCTAACTTGGTTCAGGGAAATGGCAACTGCTCAGAACCGCAAGCTTCCTCAGCCCCCAGAGGGTTCCACTATTAGATGCCCCCTCTTACATGTATTTGTATCCGTCGCTAGCTTGACTCAACTATTAATCATCGACTTGCGGGTAGACGGTTCAAAAAAGAATCAAATAAGATAGAATAACAAAACAAGTGGTGTTACACAGCAACAAGAGATATGCACAGCCCAAAACATGACCAGTCCTCATGCACCGAACCGTACAGAGTGCGTCCCGAGCGCTTGAGGGCATAGACGACATCGAGCGCAGTGACAGTCTTGCGCTTGGCGTGTTCGGTGTATGTTACCGAGTCACGAATGACATCTGTAAACATATCAGCAATGGTAATGAGGAAGCGATAGCAGTGACTCACTCTCAAGGAAGATCTTGAGCACGCCACGGGTCTCCTCGTAGATGAGACCAGAGATACGCTTGACACCACCTCGGCGAGCAAGACGGCGGATAGCGGGCTTAGTAATACCCTGATGTTGTCACGCAAAATCTTGCGGTGACGCTTGGCACCACCCCTGCTCTGCTGTTAGACACAACATTTACCACACGTATTACGTTCAACTCACTTTCCGAGACCCTTTCCACCCTTTCCACGGCCAGACATTTTATTCGAGTTTAAAGGTTTGTGTGGGAGATAAAAGTTGCGTTGGGCTCAGAGAGCGCGAGTCGTGTAAGAATGAGGAGGAGAGGTGTTGATGAGGCTGATACGACTCGGGTTGAGCCCTTTTATACACCTAAACGGGTGTTTTGCGAGAGACCTAGCATCACGTGATCCTTCATCAAAGAAAAACAAACCCCAAACCGTACCTTTCGGTTTTACTGAAGTCGGCAGAGCTCGCTGTAGAGTGCGTACATAAAATACACAGAGAGAGACTTTTAGCATATATCTTGTCTATCTCACAGTATCTGAGCTATTTGGAACGCTAAGAGCGAGAATTGTGCGTTGCGACACACCTCACTCGGTCACGTGCGCATCTAATGTCGGGATTGTTTGGCGCTGATTCGCGCTTGCTTCTTTGTTTGGCCGCACCATCTATGTTCCAAGTCATGGCCGCCTTGGTTTCACTTTTTCTGGTGTAGTACCATTCATTCGTCCTTATAACCAACTAATTATACCGTATAGAGCCTCGCTCTAAGATATATGTGACAAAAACACATAAGAATGAGGTGGAAGTGTGAAAGTGAGAAAATGAATACATGTATCCCGTTAATTGATCTTTCCCAGACCCTCCCCTGAATTGCAAATCTCATCCTACTGGGTCAACAGCATAGGTCAATTGTATATGCACAACCCATGCACAACCCAGACCCGTTATCACTCAACTACTAAATTCACTCATGTTTCTCGAATCATAAAATCTAGTTTAGTAATCAGGAGGTATAACTAGCTTGCTTCGATTTCGGAGTGGACACGTTCAGTTTTAGAGTAGAACATTGGTCCAGGCTTGTGAATCGAAGGGTCGGTCGTAGAGTAGTGCAAGGGGTTCCTATAGCTCAATACACACTTGCGCGATGATAATACCGAAATAATGAAAAAAGCATTCGATATAGAGGCATAATATATTGTCATACAGTAATTTTACTAAGCCCAAGCACTCTTGACAAACGGTTCATAAATGCACTGGTGATCAATGGCTGGTTCACGCCCCAGCTCTTCACATCAGTCGTGGTGTAATTCTTTCCTCCTCCGCCAAGATCGTTCACAATCGAAATAATCTTGCTTTGATAAAAATCGTAAAAATCACATCAACGAGCGTGTCGTCTGTAACACTCGACGGGAACGGGAGGAAATATATTTAGGATACTGTATGAAGCGATGGGCTCGTGTGAGATATCGTCGCCAACTCCAGGGCAACTCTGAGAACAAGGTCAGTCCAACGAGATCTCAAGTTATGTAGAGCTCACATCGGTCGTAACGTATCCCAACGTCAACCCTTGGTCTCTCCTCGTTTCATAATGAGTCTCATATTGCTCCCTCTTCCACTTTTTAAAATGAGGCGCAATCTCTCCCTGGAATAAGCCTTCGTCTTCCTCACTCCGTTTCGCAGCATTGGTAACTGGGCATTCAACTTGCCACAATCTGTTTTGCAATACCGGCGGGGACAGACATGTACACAATCACGTTTGAGTACGGTGATACTGTGTATTGGTCATTACGAGTGAAAGGACCAGCATATACGTCGAATCGTTGGTTGCCGGTATCGATAACGGACGTGTGGGGAAGTTTGGCCCGTTCGGGTTTGAGGCTGCAAGTGCGGCAGGCAAAACTTGTTCCGCAGCAGGTTGAGTAGGGAAGCATTGTTCGGATATTGAACGCTAATGAGAACATTGGTCAACTGCTGCGAACTATCGGGAAGTGAAGTATTACTAACCGGTCAAGATAGTAATCCTGTGGTGCCTGTCCCCAGACTTGGGTCAAATTCCACTCATTGGCCACTTGGCCCATGTCTTTGGTAATCTTCTTCCCCTTGGCGGTGTCGAAACCGTTTCTCCCAGTCTTATTGGTATGGAACTGATACGTATTTCTATTCGCATCCAAGTACCTCCTTGAGAACTTGACGGGTTCAGTCGAGTTCTTAACCCCGTCTAGATCGGCAGACATCCATCCGACGGTCTCCATGTATTGTCCACTCATGAGCGACATACTCCTTTTGTCCAGTTGAACACAATCACGGATATGGGTATGTCCGCCAAAGATGACAATTGGGGTCGTTGGGTGAACTGCTCGGATTGCATCAAAGACAAGAGGCCATTTGTCCCTATGAAGGGACCGTCACTACGAGCTCGATTGGATCTCATGCAGGGATACTTACTTTTGAACAGGCATATGTCCCGCAAGAAGGAATAAATCAGGCTCTTCTTTAATCGCCTCTTTGAACTGATAATATATATTACCAGTTAGCATTCACCTAGACAACTAAACCGATACAAAGGCTTACCCATGATTCGTTGACCATGGTTGCAACTTTTTGTACTGTGGTATTAGCGTTGCCTCCAGTAAATTCGAACATCACTCCGAGTGCAGTAATCTTTTTCTTGCTGCTCTGATGGATTAGGCAAGCCTCGCTTGAGCAGAATCAGAATACTCACTGTTTGGTGGTAAATTTAGCAAACCTCGAGCCGAGGGGTTTGCTGACCGTGTTTCCCGATTTATCTTGTATAGTGATGTTGACATTGGAAGAAAGATACCGTCCTTTAAGTCTGGGTGCGAAGTTGGTATGCATGTCATATGACACAGAATATTGGTAGAGTTCGTGACTAGTAGTCCATACAGTCAAAAAACTAAACTTGGCGACTCGCTACTGTACTCACTTGCCAATAGCCATAACATCATACGGCAATCTGGACAAAAATTCGTTCGACTATATATGGCCATATGTTGACAGTCTTCTTTAGATTGAAATTTAAATTCAACGCTTACCTTTTGTCCATTCACACCTCCAACAGGGAATCCATCGCTCAGCCCATTTCCGTCATGCAAATCGCCCGAATCAATAACAAGCAAGTCGACCCCCCTTCTATCTGCCTCTTTACGCATATGATCTACAAATGACGCGAAATCTCCAAAGTCCCCTGAATAGTTTGGTTCGGGAGGGGACTCATGGAGATGACCCAATAACCAGCCTGTATATAATGACGTAAGTAGTTATTTGGGAAGAAAAATAAAGTGGGTTGAAAAGCGAACCATGTGTATCGGTCGTATGAAGAAAATTGATATTTCCCCATTCAAGAGGAACGGTGGGCCACGTTGTACTGGGTGTCGCACCAGGTTGCATGCGTCGCATTGGCACATACGTGTGGTCGGCATGTCCGCCACAGGCAAATACACCCGTGGTCGCTAGTACTAAAATAAATGGAACGAGCATTGTCGTGGAGGGAGGAGATTTCCATCAAGCATGGTCGGTATATATAATAAAGCCTGACAGGGCACAAGCGGGAACTCAGGAAGTCAAGAACTCATGATCGGGCAAAGATTTGATAGTGTATTCCAACGTGTGTTGGGTACGATGAAGGGCGGATGGTGCGTGTACCGAGCAATAATATGATTTACATACAACCGTAGTACCACAGAAATAAGCTCAACAGAAAGATGGCACCAACAAAATCAGGACGGATCTGCGGCCAACGAAAGCGAAATATTCGGGCTGTGCTATCCAACATCATCCCCAACGTCCTCGAGAAAAGTTGAACGTCAGGGGCAAACAAGAGAGCACAAGAACGATTTCGTTCTCCCAGCGCTCCGTTACTCTCGAGAGCAGTTGAGCTGCGTAGGAGAGTGTAGCCCCGTTGACTACATCGCTGGTGATCATGTCAAAAATGTTGGGCGAGCCAAATTTGTATGCCCGTGAAGGGTCTAGACCCTATAAGGAGATGCAATAAACGTATACAAAGACAAATAGGCTCGTTTTGGCGCATCCTTAGCCCACACTTAAGGGAATCGATTCGTGGAACACAATTGAAGAGTGTAGAACGATCTCCAGTACGATAGCTCCACTCAACCACTTACAATCAGTGTTTGAAAAAAGCGTCGGAAGGGCTTTGGCCTGGTGACCAATTGGTCATTTCTAAAATCCACTACTCGTAGTACCATTGTTGCAGCTTCCCGTAATTGCGATCTTGACTCTCTGTTCCTTAGTCCTAATTAATTGGATATATGCGACCGGTTCACTGTTTTTAACGCTAAAATATCAACAGATAGGTCTGCTGGCTAACAAATCACGTTTGCGTAAGTCTGAGGTGAGACAAATTTTCTTGGTTTTGATACAACATATTTAATAGAATTGGACCAGGAGAGTGCTTATTTATCTTTTCCCAACAGTTGCCAGTAAATCTTCAACAGTGTCCTTTATAAGAGACACATTCCGCGCGATGACGCATATAGTCACTACAAAGCTCAGGGGTGAGTCACGCTCCATCAACTATCGGCAAATGTCACATACGAGTATTGGCAGCTACTATCGCAATAAGTCGCTGTAAGAGAGATACATCCACCACAGATTCGAACAGGTGAATCTGCCGGCCCGGTAAAGGTATAAGGGCATCCGGTATTAAAACAAAACCCTATTGAGGGAGTTGGAAACCACCCAGCCAATGCTCCGATCCTGGTCCAGGTTTTGAAGTTGTTAGCATGATATATAGCCAGTTGTTGGCCGTCGTCGGTTAGATAAGATCCCGCCGTTATATGTCGGTAAACGCTTAGCCAGTCTTGAAAACAGGGACGGAAGCGATCCGCCATCTTTGACTTGTGCCCGTGCAGTAATGTCATAAAGATAGTTAACACGCTCCTAGTGGCCTCGTGCGCATCCATTAATGTTTCTGAGGCCAATAGGGCATATGAGCTTGTGACCAAATATCAACACCTACTCCAAACTCGCCTAATTCTGTTTCAGAAACCTCCCTACCGCACAATGAAATTGTTGGAAGCAAAAGTAAGCGACCTGCTAGATCGATCCAGTCTCCTTTTGGAAGTACTTGGGCGAAAAACGTCAAGCCAGGAAGTACGAGCGATCTCTTTGCAGCCTTAGACTCTTCCAGTAATGGACAACTTGTATGCCTTTAATCATCTTACCGAATACGACAAAATGATGATACATACTAGAATGGATATGTTATGGCTTCGAGAAGGGCTGCAGCAAATTCGAGTGTCTCACGCCTGTACTCCAAATCCGTTAAGCACCGTTCATCGTCGATCTCCGTCCATAAGCGATGGAATACCGCTTTAAAATAGACGTCGAAGAATTGCTGAATACCAGGTTGGACTGAGATAGGCATTGAGTGATAAATTTGACTAGAATGGGAGTGGCTGAGCTGTGCAGCGGGATGCATGTGGTCGAACCAGACTTTTTGTAAGCGCATCGAGGAACACAGGTACATTAATATTCCCCATGAGATCAACTGTCTTATAAGTTACACCAGCGTTTGGCGCATTACTTCTCGCCCATTTCGAAACAGCGATTAGCCCTTCGATAGAAAAAGCCTCATTGTTCGACGAAGCCAAGGCGCAGCGACATGTGAGATCATAGAGAGGCCATCCAATAAAATATTCGCTCTCTCTGTTGAGATGAGTAACTACTAGCTGAGAGGGAATAGTAAAAACGCACTGCTCTAACCGTGGGCTGGATTTCCATGCACTCCATGCTGCGACAAAAATTGTGTCCCATCCGTGTATACCTGGAACTGAGCTGCATATCTCGAATATGACATCGTACGAGTCTATCATATTATCTAGAAGATCTTTTAAGAGCTCTCGGGACGCGCCGCATTGCGCATCAGAACATGCCATGGCTCTGACGCTTTCTTGGTGCAATGCGCGGGATACCACATCGGCCCCAGGGTCTTCCGGAAGTCCAAGGATAATCGTTTCCTCTAAATATGCTCTCTGGCCAATACGTCTATTTGGATCCCCATGACCAGCAATTGAATGCACAAGACACCAAAATAATGATCAAATACCTATTTGTCCTTTGTGAATCTATGCGGCCCCTCTCACGGATAGCAAGTTCAAGAAGCTTACCTCATTATCTATGGTGTAGGCGTGTATTATAATTAACACTGGAGAGATAATCCTATTGTACCATATCTCAGGGTTTGTCGTCCACCTTAATATAGCTTCGGGATAGTTTAATAACAGAAGCACATCTTCAAGTACATTGCACGTTAGTTCGGGTTTGAGGTCCCCATCATGAAACAGCAAGTATGACTCGAGCACTTGCTCGTAGCTCGGTGTGCGAGCAGGAATGTAGCTTTCGGTCAACTCGAGGTAATCGACGAGCTCAAGACCCCAAGGGTGATTTGAGAAACTCATTGTAGAACAAGCTCACTAACCAGCTATTACACAAGAGGATGATAAGGTATCAGCTTCAAGAGTTGTATAGTTTGAGAGGGAGTGGCTTGGAGAAAGGGTGATGGAAATCGACAAACCCAGAAACAAAGCCCCCTGGGGTATGGCAAGTTATTTGGATGTATTGATCATGCACGAGGTCGTGTATAGTATATTTCAAATATCCATCTATAGGCCATTTCTACCCAGAGTATTTGGTTCGGGAACGCGATGGCTGAAGTCTCTGTCCGACGTATCCCACACATGTTTCAGATGTGTACGAATAATAATTTATGTATTACTTGCGTGAGGTATCTCACCCGTAAACAATTGTGTGAAATAGTGTCCTCTTTGAAATTCCTCTGATTCAGCTTTACGCCACGACCAAGATGGATCCATCAAACAGTACCAACTCGAACATACTCATCGTTCTTTGCGGGCTAGTTGGTTCAGGGAAAGTATGCACCCCAAATTGGCTTTTTTTGAATAACGTCATCCTTATTTCCTCAAGTCAACATTCGCTACCGCTCTCCAGCGCGAATTCCCCGAAGTTCGTCGATGTAACCAAGACGAGCTCGGAAGACGCGAAGACGTCGAACGAGAAGTTCACGCCGCTCTCTCACAGGGTCTATCTGTTTGCGTAGACCGAACCAATTTCGACCCAGGGTGAGAGTTTAGCTGGCTTGGGAGATCCATTTCAGTTTGTTGTATACATATTTACATCGACGTCGTGATTGTGGTATAGCCAACGTCGAACCTGGATCGATATTGCGCGTCAACATTCGAACATTGAAATATGGGGAATCACGATGGATACGCCGTTTGATGTAGGTGTCTGCTACTCTAATAACACGCGAAGGGCCGTTGGAACTGATATGAATGCTATGGCAATAAGACCTGTCACGCGAGGCTAATCGAACGTCCGTGATATGTTCGTCATATCCAAACGAAGCAACGTTGGTATTTACATTCTCCTAAACAGGCAAGGACCACCCGACACTCAAGACGCCGGAGAAAGCAGTTGAAGGCATGTAGCCCGAATCCAAATCCAATCCAACACCGTGACTGACGCCGGCATACAGTCCTATCTCGATTCAGCTACCAGTTCGTTCCCATCAGCGCCAACGAAGGGTTCAACCGAGTATACCGTATCGCGCCTAGAGAGAATCCAGACTATACGCGCGAAGAGCTGGAAAACATTTTAGCGGCCATCCGAGAGAGTCCCTATGCCCCTTTCCCAGATGCATTACCACAGGCTTCTAGGAGCTCGCAAGACCGCGGCAGGCGAGGCTATTTCTCTTCTCGTGGGTCTGGCTCTCACGGCTGGCGCTCCATCATCCGGCATCGCCATCATCATCATGGGGTCCAACTCTCAAGGCCCACAACAGGATTTGAGCTCGGCAACTGGCGGGTTCAAGGGTCGTCATCGACGGATTCACATAGAGGATACGGGTACCGTGCCGGGGCTGGGGTCGAGGACGGGGGCGAGGGGAGTCAAACTACAGCTCTGGGTACGTGCACCACGGAGGAAGCGGGGCTTATCCCCGAGGGCGTCCAACAGGAACTTGGTCTCAAACACCTCCTCGACCTATCCCATCTTCCCACAACTCCGACCTGAACCCACTTGAATCTCAGCATTCTGATGTTCCTGGTAATACTTGATGTAATTTATCGTTCTCGTTGATTGGATTGATCTTGATGAGGGCACGCATATTTGAGACCGGCAGATGGTGAAATAACCGGTTTACAAGACCATCTTTTTAAAAAAGGGTTCTATTTTCATTGAACGTTTTCACTCTGGTGGTGTACATCGTATACGAAAAAGAAAGAAGATATACAACAAAAGAGTGCATCATGATGTGAGTATGAGAAGAGAGGAAATCGAGCATGCGAGAAAAAAGAGCGACTGTCCAGATAGTCCGGAGGTGAGATTAGGGAATGTATATGCGAAGAGAGACATGCAAGAGAGAAACATGCATCCATGAAAAAAGCAAGAGGGGATATATAATTAAAGCCGCCAAGAGGGCTACAAGATAGGTATGCATGGGTATACCCGAAACCCAAGATATACACATAAAGAAAACAAGCACGTCCAGTGCTCTAAATATATAAAAAAAGATAGATCCAGATGCCAGCATAAAACGAACGAACAAACCAAACAAACCAAACAAAAAAGGGATCAAATCATCTCACTCACAACGCTCGCCCCATCAAACGCAATCGTATCCGACAACAACGCCCGGTCGTTCAACCGCGCATGCAGAGTCCCGCCCGCCTTGTCGCTCGCTTCAAGCAGCTGCTCAAACTTGGCGACTTTTTCTTGTTCGGTCAGTTTCGACTTGGAGCGCGAGTCGTCGAGCTCTCTGAACGTGAAGAGGGTCCCGAGCGAGTTTGAGCGCGGACGAGGCGGGAGCTGTGTTTGGTCCCGGTCCTGGTCCCGGTTCCAATCCCGGGCTTGAGCTTGGGTCTGGGGACGCGGTCGTGGGGAAGGCATGCCCATCGATGCCGAGCGTGGGGATCTCGGAGACGGGGCGGCGGGGGCGGCGGATACGGGTCGAGGAGAAAGGGTCGGGATCGTCAGTCGTCGTCGTTTAACCGGGTCGGTCGTCGAAGCACGTTCGGTTTAGGTTTCGTCGGTGCGTTGGACAATGCAGGGCTCGAGAGAGGTGTGATGCTGGATCCGACCTTGTCTCGTGATTTTTGTGCCGTGCGGGGTCGTTTGGGAGGCGGGAGACTGGGGGACGCTCCGACTCCGCGTTGTGGGTGTTGCTCGGTACTAATGGTTCGCGGTCCCGCGGTATGTACTGTTGGGCGAGTTCTCCGGGAGAGACGATGTGTTTCCCAACGGAGAGGAGGGATCTCTTCTCCCAGATCAATGTACGATGACATGCTGGTCCTCGGACTCTGGGTCTTGCCAAATGAAGACTTGGGAGACGAGCTCGGGGCCGAGTCGTTGGTCATCGACGGACGCCATTCATGGCTCAACGATGGCCTCCCGCCAGATGCAGAACGGTTCCGAGAGGGCTGGGCTGAGTCGGGACACTAACGGTGCCATGCCCACTCAAACTGCTCGGCCCAGAATGAATACTGTTGGCCGTACTGCTCGGCTCGCGAGTTGCGAATCGCGCAAGGTCAGGCCGAACTTCTTCGCCATAGTCATATACGGAGCTACGACGACTGGTAGGCAGAGGAGGAACCGGGGGCGCCTTTTCAGCCTGTGGCGGTTCGGAATCAGAGCTTGGACGAGTAGAAAATACAAGGAAACTTACTTGGTGGCTCTTTTTCTCCTTCAACGTTCCGGTCGACATCTTCTTGACCAAGCGCCAAATTTTGTTCTCCCTGCGTGCATCGTTGGTGATGGCTGTAGGTCTGGGACACTCGCTAGGCATGGAATCGCTACGGACCATGGTACTACGTCTGGATGACGAGTCGCATTTGAGAGAAGGGGTGGGGATGACTCTTTGTATATGGTGTGCAGGTCGTCTTTTCTGAACAACGGAGGCTGGGATTCTGTGCGAGCCATCGGAGGGTCCTGGCCAGCAAACTTGGAAACCGTAGCTGCTCTCTGCCTCTCCCGTTCCTTCTCCTGCACCGCTGCCAGATCCCGTCTGGTCCTCTCCTTGCGACTCACACTATCCGCCCGTCTCTGTCGCTCGATTTTTCTGCCTCGGGCCTAGACTCGGTATTCTTAGACCCTGTGTTCTTAGGCTCCCAGATGTCCAGCTTGGTGACCGCCTCCTGTTCAGGGCGAACAAGCCCCCGAAAGTCTTCAATCGAAAGATGGCGAGACAGACGCCTCTGGTTTGTGCGGGGCACACGCATCATGGCATCCTGATCCAAAAGCCGAGGGGAACTCGTAGTAGACTGAACGACGGACAAGACAGGAGACCGCGTATGTGAACCGAGGGAGGGGCGAGTGTGAAACCAATGCCGCGCAGGCCAACGCGTTCTTTTTCGCGTGACCAATCGTTCCTTCCTGCTTCCCATTCCTTCCATCATCATGTGGGAGTCGTTTTCTCTCGATCGGGGGTGTAGAGGGGGAGATCGGTTTCGCCGTCGCTCATGATCCCGGCGCCCGGGTTGGAGTTTTTGCGGCGCCTGAAACGGGCCGAAACTTTACGGCTCAGACCACGGGCTAGGGAAGGCTCGGGCTTGGGAGATGATGATGATGCCGGTGATGATGTAGGGCCTGCACCGCGAGAGCGAGCGGAGGAGAGTCTCCTACAGCGACTACTCGCCCGGACGGTGATTCAAATGGATTGCGAGACTGGCCTTGGGCTTGTTGGGCAGGTTCTGAGGGTGCACGGGGGCGGGACTTGGACCGGGCCCCGGTTGGCCGGTGTTCCCGATCGGCGACATCGACTTGGTATGCCATTTGGGTGCGTTGGGCATAGGCACGGGCATAGGCGGATGCTGGCGTAGTCGCAGCTGGATCGGCAAGAGTAAACGACGGAGCGGACGGAATGGGCCCGTCGAGGGGCATCTGGCGGGCCTTGGGTGTGCTCGCATCGTCCTGGGTCTTGCTCGGCCGGCGCTTGAGAAATCCTCGTCCAAGACTATTTGAGCGCTTCACGTGCTAGTAGTGGGTTCGGGTGTCGGTGGATGGGAGACTAGAGTAAGCGGACGAGAGCCACACGGATCGGCAGGACGGGATAAAAGCCTTTTCACTTCGAATTTTTGCGAGGCGGTCGAGCTCGAGGGCGAGGACGGCGTTTCGGTCATGGCAAACGGTCGGCGTGGGGATGTGGTAAAGGACGAAGAGGTCCAACTTGGAGCTGATAGTTCTAATTAGAGCCAAGTTAGCTTAATTGACTCATCCCAATGACGCTACTCACGCATGTTGGATCGCGGCTCGTCGTGGGGCTCACGCGAAAGAGGCATCGCTTATAGGTGAAAACAAGCCGATGATATCAAAAGTCGTGTGCACCTCGACCACCCTCGCTACAAGGTTTCAAATACACAGTCACCACGCAGCGCTTTAAAAAAAAAATCAAACAAGTAACCGAAACGGAAGAAAAGTGAAGAGCAAGGACAGGAGCGTGTTAAACGAACGACTAAATGTGAATACCACGTATTTAACTCGGTAAGAATGTGCGCCTGCGCAAAGGCCGGGTCTGGGAATCCCAAATCCAACCACTGGGCCCGTATATCAGCAATATCACATCAGGGCCCATCAGGGTCGTTCTCCACTACTCCAGGTTCCTATGGCGCCCGACATTAACCACAAGCGCTGGCTTCCTACAAAGTACAGTGTTCTCCAAGTGCTGTTCTCATCCCACACCAGTTCTATTTTCCTCCGATGTTCGCCGGACCTATGGTCGCCCGTCCATGTGAATCATTTGCAGTGACCCCCCCTCAACTCGTTCCTCTCTGCTCTTGTGCCGCGGATTCTCCGACCGACACAATCACCCACCCACCGCCATTCATTTCGGCCAATTTACCGAACCTTGTAATTGGGCAAACATATCAGCGCGGCTGATCATTACCCCATTGCTCGTTGTCGCTGATTTCGCGTGTCAATTTCGCGGGGGCTGAAGGCTCGATCACCAGCGCATGCACCTACACCTGCACCTACTAAAACACAAGGTTTGGATATCCACTTTTCCTCCATCGGCACCTTCACATGTACACGCCTGTCTACATCATCCTGGACTAAAACTTCACCTTTTCCATCCCCATTCACAGGGATTAAAAAAGATTCGCATTCAGGGATACAATCTCACCACCTTCCTAAGAAACACGCATCCCAACCCTTGCGGTCAAATACCTAATTAGTCCTAAAATCTACATATTTCATTAAACCCAATTCCGTGTTCCAGGAGGTGGCTGTACCTTGGCCCAAGATGAAACCGCCACGTGACTGGTTTCACCCGACGGTGGCGTAGTTGAGCGGGACCTGTTTTGCGGGATGTTTCATACCGATTTGCCCCCCCAGGGGCGGTATAGGGCACCAGGTTGCTGCATGTCATGATTGTGAGGGTTGGTTGCGATTGGCTCTGTTATGGCGGCTGCCGAATTTTTCAATTTTTTCCATGCGTAAACAGAGAGTGTGTCTGCCGTGCGCCGGTAAATCCTGAATAGGAGAGGGGGATGTACGTATGTGGCACGACACATCTATAGCCGGTGCTCCGCACGTGGACTAGTGGCAACAGCGTTTATTTGCGCCACCAGCCATTTAACTTTCTTCATAGTGCTTAGTCTTTATGCATGGACGGTTGTCTGATCGCTAGACAGCCGATGAAATACACGAGTTGAACTCTGACCCATATCAACCCGGCCCGTACAACCACGGTGAGATAGAGTGTCTGAGAGCATGACCGGGTCGGAAGATCATGTGCCGGCGGCTTATTATCATGGGTCAGCCTGCGTGCTTCGAGTTCAATTCACCCTACTCGATTCGACACAGTTTTATCCAACTTGGTCTCTTGTCTCCATGCTTCCCGGTTTCGAACTCGATCATCAACAGAGAGTAGCAACCGACCTGATCGGGCCAAAAGGTCACAACACGCATCTTCGTCAACGTGGATATACACCCTCGTAATTCCGAATGACGCACAACGGCCAAAAGCCCGTGAAATCCGGGCCGAATGGCATTCAACTCGTACACACCTCGATGACAAAGACACCCGCATATTCACATCACCAAGTCTCATCGAATTGAACCAATCATTTTGGGAAAACCGTGCATATAACATGATGGCATAAAGCAGTGGGTAGGGTGATACAGTGGAATCAAATCGAGGAGGGGTAGAGCATCTGCAATTGGCTGTTAGCGTGCCATGAATCGTACTAGACTATAAAGGACGCACCACTCGGACACTCGCGCCAAATGCATGAGGAGGAATGTTGGATCGGAATTTGCTCTTTACAACACCCGAGTTACCATGTGGGCGAGTTACACGACTATAATTCCATCAGCCTCGGCGCCAAAACAAGCAAAGAAAAAGAAAAAGACACTCACCCCCAGATAACCCTAATCTTAGACCCCTTGATTTCCCGCTTTGCCTTGTAGACATATGCAAGTCGCTAAGCCCGTCCAGTGAGCAAGGGGCTACGGGATGGGATATGACTCGACGTACCTTGCCGAGATAGAATTGAGCCTCGTCCTTGTTCGAGACACCCTCGATCTGGATGAGCGAGGTGTTGGGACGGGTGTTGCGCTTGCCGCGCTTGTGTCCCAGAATACGGCCCTTGGTGTACAGACTGCAAGTAAACCCCAATTAGCATTTCGTCCCGTCCATCCATCCACATAGCCGGAGCCCAATCCACTTTTGATCCATATTCCCAGTCCGTTTATCCATCCAGCATTGACATTTCGTGCTCTAGCATAGTTTATGAGCCCGAAATATAAACACTCACCGAGTGCTCGGCATATTTTACAAGTCGACTTGAATCGAGTCGGTCGGTCGCGTTGTGTCGGTGTGTCGGACGCAAATTTTGATCCGACGGAGTGAGTGATTTCGTCAGGGTCTCGGGTGGGGTAATAATTTTGGACTTGAGCGACGATCTATATTATGTGAGTTTTCTCCAACTTGTGCTTGCCAAAGGCTAATGCGGTACAGCTGGCAATGGGACGATTAAGAAGGTCGAGGGTGCACAAGGCACAAGGGATGTGCACCGTGCGAGTCGGACAAGGGTGGTTTGCAGGTTTGGCCTTACATAGAGCATGGAATGAATATGTTCTGGAATATAGGCTCGGACAAGAGATTTGGACCAGATTCAGCTGCACGATCTTGACCCTGCTGTCCGTGCCAAACTGGAAGCGCAGCCGATCGATGTGGAAAAGCCTGGGCTGGCACAGCACTATTGTGTCGAGTGCGCCAAGTACTATGAAACGGATGCTGCACTGAGGTCTCACTGGAAGAGCAAGGTAAGTTATACTTGTCTATCTCGGTACACGATTAATGTGTCTACAGGTCCACAAACGACGATGTAAACAACTTAAAGAACCAGCGTATACGATCGAAGAGGCGGAAAGGGCCGGTGGACTCGGGAGAGAAGTCCGTAAACGACCTAATACCGACGCCACCGCCGCTGCACCAGATATGGAGTTGATCGCATAGACACCCCATGTAACATCCTTGCTCATTAATTTATTCAATCGAGACCCGTTTGCATTTCATTCATCCCAAGCTCGGCCCCTAAGATTACCTAATCTGGAGTAATTCGTTTGCACTCGTCCACGTCCACCCCCCTTTGGCTTGTCGTTTACTTTGCGAATCGTTATGCTCGAGTCTAGTGTTACTGAAATTGCTGTTGCGGCTGTCACCGTAAGTCCGACAAGCTTACGTTTGTTTCGGCCGCTGATGGGTTCATTTGCCAGGTCGCTGTCGGCGCCGCATTCTACTTTGGTGCGCCCAAACCCTCGGCGGACGGCACGGTCGAACCAGACCAAGAGCAAACAAGCACAAAGGCCACATCCACCTCGAAAAAATCAGGCAAAAAGAACAAGAAAAAGTCGTTGCCTGGGAACATTGTACGAGCGACATCAGGCGAAGACACCGCCGCCGAAGAGCCTATTCCGCTCAAACCACAGCCACCACAGCCACAGCAATCACAACCACTACCGCAACAGAAAGAAAAGGAAGTGACGCCCAAGCCCGAGGTTCCGCCATCGAGCTCAACAGCGTCGAAAAAGAAGAAGAAGAAGAGCAAGGCACCGGTGTCGAGTATCGAAACGACGTTGGCCCAGGCTCAGACCCAGCCGAGTGCGAGTGCTTACGAATCGTCGAGTGCCAACGACGGAGCATGGACACGCGTAGAGACAAGGAAGAGAGGAGGCAAGTCAGGGGCTGTGCTCAGCGATGGACTCACCACGTCGGTCACCGGCACCGAAGACGAGGCCGAGGAACAAGTCAAGCAGCCCACACTGGCCGAACGATTGCTTCCTGCCGGGCGTAAGACAGGTGTTGAAGAGTGAGCGTTACTTGGCTTTAATTCGAGTTTTATGCTGATTTTTTGTGGGTAGTATGCTTGAAACGCCCCAGTACCCTGAGGTTGCGCGCGTAATGCGCGTCAAATCCGAAGGGGAACCTCAGCCTGCGCCGGGATATTCATGGGGCGACTATGAAGATGCGGACGAGAACAAGGTCGTTTCCATGGACGATGACGAGACCGACGAGGGCGGGTGGGGTGTCGTTAAAAGCCGCAGTATGTCCCTAGTTAGCCCCGTTTGCCATTCGCTTGACTCGGCATAGAACCCAAACGTAGCCAAACTGTTACGCAAGCGTCTAGCCAGGCTAAATCATCCTCTGGTACGCCATGCCCTATTCGACTTGTTTATCGTGTTTAACTCTAATTCGTAGACCCCTCTGCACTAACCAAAAAACAACGCCAAAATGCTGCCAAGCGCGATGCAACCAAGGCAGCCAAGGCTGATGCCGAAGAAGACCGAGTTGCCAAACTCCAAGCACACAAACGCGCACTCGAGCGCGAGCGGATCGCTGAGGCCTATGCCAAGCCCGCTTCAGGCAAGGGTAAAGCGAGCGGAGGGATGACTGCCAGCGTCAACGAAAAGGGGAGCCTTGTCTGGGACTGAGATCGGCCCCTTGGCCTACTATCCTGCCATGTGGGAGATCGGGTCGCTGCTTTGGAACCAACGAGATTGACGTGCTGATGCTTACGATTTTGTATACATGTTACAGACGCTATATTTGTCTAGTTTAAACACTCGCTATCAAAGAATTTACTGTAACATAACTAACTACGGTAGTCTCCGTTGATTGTCACGTATTCCTACCAACCCTATCAGTATCGCCCCTACCCTGTCAAGCAATAGGACAAAACTCACATGGCTGAAATCGCACGTGTAATAGTTCGCGCTCTCCTTCCCCAATCCAAGCTGAACACGAATCTCCAGATCCTCGCGCTTGAGAATTTCGCTCGCGCGTTCTTCGTTGGCAGGTTCTGGTTCGCCGTTTGTGAGTAGTTTGAGCGGGGTCGGTCCGGGATCCTTCATCTGGAACGAACGAGACGGAGACTCGGGTTGGGTCGATGCTGTTCCCGAGGGCAGGGACGTGTATCCTACGGCGCAGAGGATGCGGCCCCAGCTATAACACGCATGAGTGATAGTCTAGGTGGAGAATGAAAGTATGGGAACTGACTTGGCATCTTCACCGTACAGTGCACATTTGACCAGCGCAGAGGTAGAAATTGTGGATGCCACCTTGTGTGCATCTTCGTAACTTGGAGCTCCCTGTGTTTGTGAGCATCAATCATTCATATAAATGAAATTGATTACCTCGACCGTGACGGTAACAAACTTGGTCGCGCCCTCTCCATCCCGTACGACAAGCGAGGCGAGTTCGGTCGCGAACGAGGTAAGCTCGTCTCGGAATTGGAGGTACTCTTCCGGATGGGTCGCTTCGTCGATTTCAGGTTCGTCTGTTTCTTTGTGAGCAGAATTCTGTGGGAGTGATCCAGGAACGTACTGTCACCGAATGCGGCCCCGTTTGCAAATGCGATGACCGTATCGTTTGTGGACATGTCCCCATCTACCGAAATCGAATTGAACGATCGATCTACGGCGTATGTCAATGCGGATTGAAGCGAACGGGGCGTTACTCCTGCGTCAGTTGCTATAACTCCCAGCAACGTTGCATGTGGGAGACCTGGCGAAGCCTGTGAGGTGCATACATCTACCATAAGGAAACAAGGGCATACCAGGCGGGCCCATGTTCGGATGAATCATCCCTGCCCCCTTGTCGATTCCTGCAATCTTCACCTCTTTACCTCTAACGCTGAATTTCCTAGCCCTCAACTTTGGAAACGTATCAGTGGTCATAAATGCCCTAGCTAACCCCTCCCAATGTCCAAACGACAAGCCTAAATTCGATTTGATCCCCTCTCCGCCCAATGCGTTGGTGATCTTTTCGATTGGAAGGTGCTGGCCGATGACACCAGTAGACATGACCAGCGTTTCGTAGCCCCCTCCAGACTGGGTGAGTTCACGGCCGAGTGCGTCTGTTGAAGCTGCCATAGCCCAGGCATCCTTGAGACCTTTAGCGCCCGTGACGGCATTGGCGCATCCCGAGTTGACGACCAACGACCGGACCCTGCCTTCGCTGTTTTTCAGTACCTCTGTCGAGACTTGAACAGGAGCCGCTTTGAATGCGTTTCGTGTGAAACATGCTGCTCCGCTCGTCTGGGGGGTGGTCGAGAGGAGGATACCCAGATCTAGTACGCCTGCTTTCTTTTTCACGCCTGCATGGGTCGAGGAGACTATGTATCCCTGGGGGAAATGAGAGTCTGGGATGGGTTGGTGTAGGTGTGTTTTGGACGGTGCTGAGTGGGGCATTCCGAGTATTTGGGAAGAGGAAAGAGAGCGTCGTCCGAGTGATGTAAACGCGAGGAGGGGAGTTGGGCGGGATGCGGGCCTCATTGTACGTTGGATGCACAAACGGCCAGAGTGGGATGCGGTCTTTTTTGAGGACCTTAAGCTTGTCAAGCGCTCGAGAGAATAACGCTAGACGCGACTGGGTAAATGCCTCAAGATGAAGAATTCTACAGGCTGTGTAGAAGAGTCTTGTAGCGGGGTATTGGAGATCTATTGAGACACGTAATATTATAATTGCGGTGACTGGAGAGGTTGGCGAGGATAGCTGGAGGAAAGGAAAGGATCTAATCTTATCTGGTCGGATATGATCGGGATGATCAGGGACCGGCTGATCAGTTTCTCCTTTGTGAGTATTTGGTCCTTGGCTAGATAACTCGTGGCTTGTAGCTTAGCGAGAGGTGCAACAACCAGTGGAGCACTCCTTAACAAGGGTGGTTTGTATACTTCAAACGGAACCCGTGTTTTTGGTCCTATGACATCTGTCATTACCAATCGTGATCTACTGTAAAAGTAATCCAGTCAGTTCACTTTCGATATAACTTTACATACTGTGCCCTATTTTTGGCCTGGATCGCCAGCGTATAAAACAAATCAATTTAGATCCCCGATTTCGCACTTGTTATTCATCTTGTGCCACGATCACGTGAATACGTGTTGACGGCGCCTGTTCCACTCAACCACATGCGCCATGAGCCAATTTCCAGCTGGGTACGAAACTCAGTTCCAGTCCCAATCTGACGACGAAGAAAACCTTTACAATGTGGAACGGATTTTAGCTGAAAAGGGGAGAAAATATCTGGTCCAGTGGGAGGGAATCGATCCTGTAACTGGGGAGAAATGGAAGCCAGATTGGGTCCCGAAAACGGATTGCACGGACGACTTGATTGAGGATTGGAAAAGGGAAAAGGCACGAATGAATCAAAAGGCAAGAGCCATGCCACCGAAGAGAGTTTGTGAGTCGGTTCATTCATTTGGACTTGGATGAATTGAATATCCTTTATGTAGCTTCTGTGTCAAAGCCTCGTCAGGTATCTCGAAAGAGCATATCATCACGGGGGACTGATGCCTCTACCTCTGCCCGCTCGAGGTCCCCTGCACCACTACCTAAAACGTCTGCCACTTCTCGCCGCGAAACATTATTCTGTATTGAACTTCCTGCTCCCAGGCGCACCAAACGCCGACGTGACTCGGACTCCAGGGAAGATCCAATATCCCCCGTCAAAAAGATGAAACTTGGCGGTCCTCTTTCACCACTACCTGCTTCGCCCTTCGATAACGATGACGGTGGTGTGGGCGAGATGTTCCCCAAAAAGGTGAGTATGTTTAAGCTGAAAGCTCGTGCTAAGAGCTAAAATTCGTCCAGCGGTTCGGGCCAGTGACATACAAGGAACGAAAGCCCAAGGTCGTCAAGAACGCCGAGTTTCCAAAGCTCACCGGACCTTATGTTCAAGCGCACAAGGAGGGCGAGTCATCTCGTGGCCCAATAAATCCCGAGCCTATCAAGCGCCGAACAAAGGCCAGCCGTGAAGATAAAGACGAGGATGGAGACAAAGACGTCAATGATACCGATACCGAAACAGAAGATGATGAATACTCGCCTCCTCCAAAGCGCGGAGCAGATGGCAGGATCAGCCCTCTTAAAGCTAAATCTGAACCCACACTCAAGCCTCGAACTAGGAACGCTACCCGAAATACTTCAGACAAGCATTTACGCGCATCTAGCGTTCCCCATGAACGACCACATCCAACGTCCGCCGCTCGTACCCGCGTTCTACCTCCTCGTAGCAAGCCTTCAACCCAAAGAGATATCAGGAGGCAAGCGCTGCAGGGGCCACCTGGACCTCCTGAGGATTATCCATATTGGCCCTTGCTTGTTGAAAAGGATGATGCACTACGCCGGCGAAGTGGCTCCAAGTCCAGGACGAGCAGTATTGCAAACAGCAGTCGCAGGAGTGCGGGTAGGACGTCGATTGTTGGCCCGTCGACTCCCTCAGAGGCAAAGGCTCCCGCCCTTCTCGAGGGTAAAGCGCCGCGTTCTACCTCACCACGTCATGCCCCTGCTCCTGAGCCCGTTCCGGTCCCTACCCCCTCTACTGCTCTCATACCATCCGACCCCTCTCCTGATGCCCCCAAGAGATCAAGTCTAGCCAAGTCAACGGCTGGCTCAAGTGCTAGACCAAGTTTAGCTAAGAGCGTGTCGTTCCGCGTGGATGGAGTAGACGACGTTGACGAATACCAAGACGATTATGCGCTTAATGTGCTTGACGATAGGATGGCCGACCCGAATCGTATCACCTCAAGTATCGAGTCTGAAGATAAGACTTCAGGGCAGAAACCTACACAGGTGCACTTATTTTTCCTTTTATTTTATTGAGAGTCATTTAGGCTTACCCTTATTCAACACTATAGTCAACACCCGCTGACCCTGAGAGGTCTAAGCCACAACCCCAACCTCAATCTCAGTCTCAGTCCAACAGTGATTCCTCCAAAATTACGCATGTATCTGACTCCGAGGACGGAACCGAGGAAGGGGAAAACAAGGATGACAATTGTGAAAACAAGGAAGTGGGCGAAGTTGACGAGAGTGAGGCCGAGGTTAAGAATCTCGAACTGGTTCCAAAAGAGCCAGACGAAGAGGATGGCAAAGAGGACGACGACGACGACGACTCAGGAGAGGTTCAAGGAGACGACCAACAAGAGGAACGAGAGAACGAGACTAATAAAACCGACCAGGGCTCGACTCGTAGTTCGCCTTCATTGGGCGATGATGGCCCATCTCTCGCACCAGATACCAGTAGGCGATCTCAAAGTCCTCAACAATCCTCATTTCTCGAGACTCAACAGGATGGTTTGCCCGATTCACCCGAAAATACTGACAACGTGGATGAGGTGCAAGATATTGGATCGCTGTCTGTCCCTGAAATGTCATATGAAGCAACTGACCAGACGCATCAATGGCTCATGCGACGGAGGTGGACATGCTCCTCTCCTCCGACGCCTCGGAAGGTTTCGAATCAAATGAACAAAAGAGAGAACAAGAAGAAGGCGAAGAGGACGAGGGCGGCGACAAAGACGAGTATGAAGAAGAGGATGAAGAGGAGGATGAAGAGGAAGATTCAATGGCCACCTTCGGCGACAGCACGCTCGACCCGTTGAACATGACCGTGAATGACGTTAGCCAGGTGCATTATACAGAAGAATCGGTGCGCATCACCCAAACATCGACAGACTCGTCCTTTGCGCAGATACCAGCTCCCTATTCTCGTACTGCTGTTGATCATCCAACTGCCCGGGAGGTTATATCAAAACTTCTTCCTGGGATTCTGGATACATCTTCACAGTCGCAATCGCAATCTCATTCTTTCCCTACGGCAACTCCGGACCATGCTTCGACCCCTCCGACGCTTCCATCTCAAACGGTGTCAGATATACCTACTCAACCTGGTTCCCAACCTCCCCAATCACAACAAGACAATACTCATTCGTCCATTGAAGAACCGGCTTCTTCTTGGAGTATACCTCGGCCTGGTCAGCCGCTGCCTCAGAATGACACCATCAGCAACTTTACGCCTACCAATCCAAGCATGAAGCCTTCTCCAGCTGTGCCTACCCACGAGCAGGAACACGTCCATTCGTCCAATCCGGCTGTTGAAACCAATGGGGACGATCAAGCAGATGTAACTGACCGCGAGCCACTCTCTCAAATGAATCGGTCTGAACCATCTCAAGAGGCTAAACCAGACGATGCGAACGCACCATTTATTCCTATGTCCAGTCGGTCTAACGAGCTGGGAATGGTACCTGAAATGAGTGTGGAGGTTTTCAAGAAACATGTTCGGCATTCATCTCCCGAAAGCGATATCGGAGACTTTAGTCCCCGGCGATTTTCGCCAAGCCGAGCAAGCTCTCGATCCAGCGAAGGAGTTTCGGTTCGGCAACAGCAAGTGGCGGCACATCAATCCAGCCCAAGTTATAGAGACAGTTGGCATCATGACCGCAGGGCCGATCAAAGCAATCTTCCTCGCCATGCGAATGAAGACATGAAGAAACAAATCCAAGGTGTGCAAATATTGTTGACTTACATTTAGTCGAGTAATTACTGAATCTGTAACCTTAGAACAAGCTACGCGAATTCAAGTTCTATTGGCTGATCTCACCAATCTGGAAACCGCTAAAAAGGCTATTGAGGCCGAAGCAGCTGCTTTCGTGGAGTCAACCAATCGATTAAACGAAGTTTTGCAGCAAGCGCGGCAGGAACATGCACAAGAGATAGAGATGCGAACGACTACCATATCTGGATTGGAGAAGGAGCTCGAGATGGTACGAAACCAATACGAGACGGCTGAGTCTCAACGTGAATTCGCCCTGGAGCAGTACACTAGAGCATCAATCGAAGCCAAACGGATGTCCGACGAGAACAGAGCACTTGAAGCCAAGGTTGAGAAGCTAGAAACTCAACTTAGCAGTGGAATTCGCCAGTGGAAAAGCGGGTTCGAATCGAACATGGCCCGTTACAAACAGGAGGTTCAAACTCTCCAGGGTCAGCTCAAGCTTGAGCGTGAGATGTATGCTCGCTCCAAGGCGCCGGAGCTCTGTCGCCGTGCAGCAGAGTGGTATGGACTGAAGAGGCGGATCGAAGAACTGGAAGAAGAGGCTGCTGAAGCAGAACGACGGGAGACACTACTACGCGAACGGGAAGTTGAGATCCGAAGACGGGAATTGTTGGTTGCAGATCGAGAGCATGCCCTTGAGGACTCTGCGCGCGCTACTCAATCCCAGGGTCAAACAAGCCTACGCTTGAGTCACGATGACCTTCAGACCGAAACCATGCTTTCTGATCAATCGGCTATACTGGCCAGCCTGGATGGCGAACTTGGTGAAGAGATGGTGTGGATGTGCTCGTACCGAGAAAGTACGGGCAAAATATGTGGAAAGGTATTCGATTCCATGGGAGTGAGTTATGTATTCGATATTCTATCAATATTTTATTGACTATCCTCGACAGATGCTTCTCACACACGTTCTTGACGCTGCGGGCCACAGAGTAGAGGCGGCCTGCGAGTGTATTTAGGCGAATGAGGCAGCGTTATGTTGTATATTATGGGGTTATTTTTTTTTCTTATCTTTCTTGCATTTTCGGGTACATTCACTATATACTGTATCATCGTTCGTTAACTTTCACACATATTTTGCGGATTCTCTGCTTCTCTCCACTTTTGATTACATCAATGTGCCTTTGTCAGCGATCACCAAACATGAATGGCTTGGCAAGATAACATTGGGCAATTTGAGCTATTTTTGTCCGAAGCGGCCCATTTCTGGGCGGCTACCCACGCAATAGTGACATGTGTGCAGCACGGGATGATACCGCTAATCTAGATAGGTATTCTAACCGAACCACATGAGGAAATGCATGAGATCTCATCCCCACGAGTGGCTTATCTTCATCACTTGCCAGCGTCAGACTCGCAGAGGACTCTTGACTAACCTCTTTGCGTCATCCTTCTTTCTGTCCTCCGTGGCACAACTTGACTGCTATGGCTTTGTTGGTGCTCACTACTCTCTCCGCGATTTCAGGGATTGGCAGAGCCCAATACACTGCGACATACCTTCCTAATAATGTCCCTGCCCATACGGAGGAAGGACAGATCGGCACAAACCAGTGCGGGTCTGGGAATAGTCAAACATCACTGTGGTCAGTTGAGGATACATACATAAAGATTTTATATGGTAGTGCTCACCAAGAAGCACGCTTACAGCCAGAATCTCTATATAAACTCTGTTGAAGACTTTTGTCTCTGGGCCCCTCCGTACTCTGATGGTAAAAACTCATCTATTGGAGAAGTTGAAGAGATTGTAGTGTCTTGGTGCGTCAAGGCAGGATATGGCACCCGGTTGATCCCCGACGGTACACTCAAAGGCGCTCATTTCGTGCAAACTCCCGACTATGGCAAGTAAACTTACTTATGATCATGAGCCCCAATTATGTACTTATATTCATTCCATTTTTAGTTCAAGTCACTGGGTGGGGAGATTTTACTAAAATGAACATACCCAAAGGTGATGCTGGAGGAGAACTCGACCCACATGGTAATCATGAAACACAATGCTTGTTCATATTGGGAACTTATTTGACGGTATATCTTTACAGGCGCAGATGGATTGGGTAACCCACACGGAGGCTTAGTATTTGGCAATAGCTTTGGGAAGTTACAACAATATCACGAATGGACGGTACGTCGCCTATGATATCTCTATAGATATAATATTCAAAGGAACTGTTCCTGATAATACCCTATCAGAATTTCATGTCTTCCACCGAGTTCTGTGTTCGCGCATGCAAAGACGGCCCCAACGCTGCTAAGATCTGCAACCACATTTACGATATAATGGGTTGCGAGTGGAATATGCCTGGAAATTACGCTCAAGGCGTCTTCGAGAACTGCATGGGCGACTCGAGTCAACCGATGGGAATCTACGGCTCTTCCACGTTTCATCAGGGTGACCCATCTACCCCTCAGCCACACGCAGCTCCCAAAAGTAGCTCGTGTACATCTGTAAGCTCGGTGGGGAATGCCGGGATCACGACAAGCTCCTTATCAACTCTTACTACACCACCGGCCTCTTCCAGTACTTCTAGGAGTGGTCAGACCTCGGCATCTCCTACTACAAGCACTGCCAACGGTGCAAGAAGACTGGCGAGCAGCGATGCTCTGATACTGGGAGGCACTATGTTCGCTGCAGGAGCCTTTGTTCTTGGATTATGTAGTGTACTTTAACTTTTTGTTTAGATGGGAAGCGATCTATATGAATCAATAAGTAGGGTTCGACAACGCCTTAGTTTGCAGTCGCGCCTGCTCTCACACAACACCGATATGTGCAGACTGTAGACAACCTTCCCACAGGAGTGCTTGAAGCCGAAATGAGAGCCAAGACTTTACTGATTTTCGACCCTCTTACATGAGAAGATACCAGCAATCAATTGCGGCCTTTGGGGAGTGCAGATCAGCTTGTTACAAAATGTAATCAAGGTGACTTGTTTATTGTTGTGATGAGCGCCGAGCGCTATTTCAACCTCGCGTCCAACCACTCACCACCATGGTATGTATTTTGTATATTTTGGATGAGTAAATAGGCTTACCCATGTACACCTACCTGATATATCACAAAGTCGCTCTCGGATGATGAAAATGCACAAACTACTGGCGCAGATGCCGCGTCTGACCTGTTTGATGAAAAGGCAGACGACACTGGGGCTGACGTAGGAGAGGAAGAAGAGGTTAGAGATGCTACAGTCGAAGATCTTTTCGGTGACGAAGATGAAGCGACTGGGAACGAGGCACCTGCTGCAGATGTAACCATGTCTGAGCGGTGAGTTAAAGTATGACCAAAAATGGTTCTGATGTTTACTATTCCTATCAGACAGTCTTCCGCGGCACCCTCTCAAAATGAGTCCGACGGTGATGGGTTGACGGAAGCCGAGAGAAAGCACAGAAAGAATATGGAGTACGAAGAGGAGGAGGGAGAATCAGCAGAGCCACAGATACTCCGCGAGGCAGAAATCAACATTCCCAAACTGCCCCTCCCAACTAGCTCTGACAGTCAGGTGAATAAAGTCCATTGAATATGAATCTACTTGCTAATTATTTCCTGTAAAGTATTGGATGATGCGACTACCTAGCTTCCTTAAATTGGACACGAAACCTTTTCATACCGAAACTTACGAGGGACCGCAAGATGAATATGAGGGCGAAGACAAGAAGGAAAGTGCAATTATGCTGGATGTCACCAATACAATTAGGTGGAGATGGATCCACGGCGAGGACGGCGAAATGGTGGGTAATTACAGTATTGGCACAACTTGAAGTGAGCTAACAAATCCCGCAGAAAAAGCAATCGAACGCTCGAATCGTCAAGTGGTCCGACGGCTCAATGTCTCTCCAACTTGGGACAGAAATATTCGACATCAATGCCAATGCGGAAGGATCGCGCCCAGTCCCCGCGGCTTCGCAGCCCCAGACTCAATCCAGACTCAATCTTCTCAAACTCCAAAACGAGCCGGTGGTTTAAGTTATCTCTACACACAACACAAACACGCGGGAGTGCTTCAATGCGAAGTCCCTATCACCGGTACTCTAACGTTACAGCCAACCGGCATGTTCTCTGCGACACATAGGCAGTTGGTGCGTGCGGTTGGTCAAAGACACAGTCGCACTGCTCGCCTGCGTCTGGCCCCTGAACCAACAATGGACCCCGAGCGGGAGCAGCGAGAGCTTCAAAAAACGGCGAACCGCTCTGCCCGCCCACGCAAACCGCGCGCGTCTATGGGAGGATTCGACGGGGCTCGTCGGAGTCGTACTTCTACTGCATCGCGTCGACGCGACGACGTATTTGCATCAGATGATTCTGGAGGGGATGTTAATTCGGACTCTGATGATGGAATAGGCGCTAGGAAGAAAACGCAGTCGGCTCCCAAACGTGGGGGAGAGTATGTGGCAGATGACTTCGTCGTTTCGGACGAGGATGACGCGGATGATGGCGGGTCGCCTAATGGGAAGCGCAGGAAGGGACATGACGATGGTATGGATTCACTTGATGAAGCAGAGGAGAAACTCGAGCGGGAGGCTGCCAAGCGTCGGAAGAAGGAAAGAGCGTCCGGAAAGGAAGACGCTGATCTGGATCCCGAGGCCGATGCTGACGAAGATGTGGATATGGATGACAGTGCAGAAGATGAGGAGGCTAGTATTCGTAAGGCTGGTGGTAAAACAAGAAACAGGAGGCGGACGGTAGCTCTAGATGATGAAGACGAAGACGAATGAGTAATACGCCGCCCACTTTGTCGTGCATATATTTTATCGTACCTTGTTTATACGGCGTGTTCACCTTTTTTATTCCATTCACGTGATGGAAGAACACTTGTCCACGGTTGCATATGCACCACCGCAGTGATTTGAGCGCCCGCAGGTTATCTACAACGTGCCTGATTCACTTCAACCTTCGTTTAGCATATTTAATCTCCTGAGTGCTTGACTCTGTCTCAATACCGAACCTTCAGGTAACACAAACGCCATGATTGTTGACGATCCTCGTTCTCTTGACGATGCTAATCGGGCCGAACCGACCGAAACAAGTTCACTTCTTGCTGAACATGATGAAGCTCAACCAATCCAGCGTTTTTCACGGTCACGCATCATGCGCTTTCAGCGCGCACACCTAGCGTTACCAGTGGCGTTCTTAGGATTCATGTGTGAGTCCACAGTTATTTAGACTAATCGAATGTGAATCTCAACCAAAAATGGATCAGCTGGCAGCATCGCGGTTACAACATCCATCCAGATCGTTAACATCATTGCTTGTCAGCTTTGGTATAACGCTCACGACCCATCCAAGGTTCCGCCGAGTGGGCACATCCCAGAAGAGCTATGTCAAGCACCTGAAGTACAATCTTTATTCGCTAGGATTATACAGATTCTAATCATTGTGGACATCTGTGGAGGTATAAAAACTCTAAACTAAGAGCTCGCTAATACTGACCTTTCAACTCGCCAGCCGTTGTCACTTCCTCGCCCATAGGCACACTTTCGGCCAAGTTTGGCCGTAAACCCATCTTTATCATTATTGCCCTGCTTTATGCTATCTCGCCTTTAGTGATAATCGCGGCTCTGTATCAAGGTTCTCTGGTGCTCGTTGTTTTCTCAACCGTTATCGCCGCAATTGGAGGCCCCCGGCAGCTTTCTTTGTTGACTACTATGTTTATTGTGGACGTGTCAAGCGATCCTGGGCCAGTGCTTTCTATCCTCGAGGGCTCCGTCAATTTTGGGTTGGCTATAAGCTTCGCTCTGGAGGACTGATTACTCGTTGGAGCGGTAGTCTCACATACGTATTCTGGGTTCAAGCTGCCATATGCACGGTTCTTCTATTCTATATCATCATCGCCATTCCTGAGTCTTTTGGATGGGAAAAGCGTACTGCCCGTGCTGCTGAAGTAGCTGCAGAACGTTCCCGCGGAAGGCAGAGAAGCAGTCGCCCCAGACTCGCAAGGAGTAGAAGCACAAGCCTGGAACGCGTACAAGAGGGCGTAAAGGAGAGTGCCAGTGCATTCTCTCGTCCTCTCGCTCTCATCTGGCCGAAGCGTGACCCTGCAACGGGTAAACGTAACAAGCGCATGATGTTGTTGTCCGTTGGAGTGCTCCTCGCATACATTGGATCTGCATACAGCTCAACAGCATACTTGATTTACACTACCAATCGATTCCATGCTACTCCCGATCAGGTTAGTTTTTAGATATCTGATAGTATATGGCCACTAAAGGATAGGCTAGAACGGATACATGCTTAGTTCGGTTGCCGCAGGGAAAACTATATATCTATTGTTACTGTTCCCTCCAATCCTTAAGACCGGACATAGATTCTACCTTAAAAACTACTCCAATAGGACGGATACCAAAAACTTACCTAGTTCACTATTCGACGTGCACCTACTGGCTTTCTCTCTCTTCGTTACATCGTTAGCTCTACTCGGGATCGGGTTATCTCCCAATAGGACTCTCGCAAGCATATGTAAGTCTCTACAGAAATCCATCTACAAGAGCTGGTAACTGACTTGTTAAATAGCCTTGATGATTGAAGTTCTGGGATCAGGCGCTGCTCCGTGTATAAGCGCACTTGTTTCTGCCAGTGTTGAGCCCTTGGTTCAAGGCAAGTAAAAGGGCTGGAAAAATGCCCCATATGGATTATTGAATGATCAATATTACAGGCGAAGCTTTGGCTGCAATCGCGCTCGTTCGTTCGACTGCAGAATTCTTGTCTCCGATCATTTTGGGTTCGATAGTGAGTCGCACAGCGACCACACGCCTCCCGCAGCTTGTTTTCTTTGTTTCCTCGGTTAGTAAATTTTTGAGTTTGATCAAGACTTATGTTCTGATGATTCCATTAGATTTTCCTACTTTTAGCGGTCGGTATAGTCACTCTAGTCAGAGACACGGACAAATACACCCCTCCGGACAGCACCTCATCGAATGACCCGAATCCTGATACCGAGGAATAAGGCTATCCCTAGATGATATATCTTTGGGACTGGGACTGGGACTGGGACTGGGACTGGGACTGGGATGCTATTATCAAAACCCATGACTTTTTTAGTTGTCTTATCAGTGGTTTGACTCCACGCTCGATTTTTGTAGTGCCACACAACCTTGTGTAATGATCCAGTCGCCAAATGTCCAAGGTTTTAGTATATAGCTGAAACTGTTCTAGACATCGTGCGACTTCCCTGCATTGCTTTCTCTATGTCAGGCCAATCGAATTGATTCATGCAACACATATTAGTACTGGGTACTACCGTTATACTCAACACTAAATGAATATACGCAGACCCAACAAAATCTAAGATATAAGATCTGCAAGTAGAGAAATATAAAAGATATTGGTCTTCGTATAGTTATGATTGTAATTTCTCCATTTCACTGTCTGTGTACTGGTCAAAATGGTGAGGGGCAAATTGCAGTATAATATAAGCCGTATGGGTCATATCCAAATACAAACGGGTGAGTGAAAGGATGCCCGAAATACTCAATACCTGCCTGGAAAATTAGGATCAGTGGGTGAGAACTCTACGTGTCTTCAGAGCTGCCTTCGTTCCCATCGCGCAAGAAAGAGGATAAAAATATTAAGTAAAAATCTGGGTGAATTTATACTGCACCGAGGCCGATTCGACACGTTGGCGATATTCCCCTGCCTTCCGGAACATTAGCACGTGCGATAAAGGGTATCCAAGCTCCCTGTTAGCGTAGTATAGTTTCCGTTATCATCTCTCATGTTCGCGTTAGTAGACCCAGAGTGGCGACCGTTCGCCTGTACTAAACAATTGCCGCATGGAGCACTTCGTATACCATGCGCATATACCTAGCTAATATGGCCAAATTCCACTGAGTGCTCAATCAAGTGCCCGGTAGGTGGTAATTAAGGTCCAGACCAGCCTCTTATCGATTCTCGCGAATGTTCCGACGAATGAATCTCTGTTAACATAGCATAGCCCCTCGGCAACATCCGAAGCGATGACACAAGTCCACGAGAATCATGATCAACATGAATCAACATTCGAGATTTTAATCGAGCAGCGCTGAGGAGCTGGGGTAAACTAACCAGTAAAACATGGCTTAATCTATAGTCGGTAATATTAAGCATGGTAGGCTATCACTAGTTAAGTGTCCAACCCTGTAGATTGTTGATAGCCCAAAGAAGTACCAGGTGAAGCCAATTAAGAACGGAGCGTGGCGATTGCAAGATATAAACCAGCATCAAATAATAAATGAACCCATCTCAAGTATTCTTAGACAGTGCTCCCTGTGTAATTTGCAGCAACTATTGCTCAAGACAGATTCGCAGACATGAAAGAGCACAGCTAGCAACACTACTAAGCGATTTTCATACAAGTAAGCTCAGCCTACCAAATAATATTGAACTGAGGAATAGAACTAGGCTGCTTTGATTCTCGTTCGCCTAGTGTGTTTATCCGCTTGTCAGGCGCAATTTACTCAAATTTAACAGAAAGATATCACGGTGGTAGTGGGGCTCTGTAATCAAGCTAGGTGGAGTTCGACAAATCGACAAGAACGTAATCTCAGCGCTTACCAAACATTGGTCTTAGTAGCCTGCTGCCTCCTTGTGGACTCGTTTAAGTGTTAGCTGAAGAATAATACTGATCATATAACAAAGCATATGTCAAATCGGTTACCTGGTGTTGGCTGCCTGAGGTTCGAGTAAGGGAAACAAGGCTTATCGAATCATCAGAGACCGGCCCACCATACTTGAGTGGCTAATGGCGCGGAACGCACATGGTTGTACATATTAAGATAATGTAGTGTACGGGGTCCAAATTTCCTAGGCCCAGGCTCATTCTAATTTCTCCAGCTCCTCCAATCGTGCCATGACAACGTCTTGCTGGTTTCCTCAATCTCGCCCGCAAGGAACACTCGTCAAGAATAGCGTAGACCTAAAAACCCATAATTAGAATACGTATGTGCATAGTATATCTCTGTTTACCTTGTAGAAGTTGAAGACAAGGTCAAGCTCACAACATTCTGGAAAATTGGTCTGATGGACTATAGCAAGTAATCTTGACGTGTAGCAACTGATGTAACTTACCAAGGACTTCGACAAATAGGTGGATGGCTTCAAGGTATGCTAGCTCATTGTCGTTGGCGTCTACACATACGCAGAAGAACAACCCAGCGTATCTCCTGTATACGACCTTGTAGTTTCGGAACTGGGGTCATAGTTGAGCGAGGTAACTTAAAAACAAAAGAGTTCTTACTTCCACAAAATTGGATTGGTACTTTTGGTCCCTGGGAGCAACCAATCTGTGGACCTCTCCTCGAAGCCGAACCTATTGGGTGACAATCGCTGTGAACAGGACGACTATGTACAGTTGGTTGGGGCTGACCTTCTCGTCGTCCTCGAACGGCACGTACCATTTGGATAAACGTGTTTTTCCTTGTCTGTTCTAACATGTATTGATTCGGTTAAATAACTTTACTGTTCATGTTAAAGTTTAGAAAAATGTTTACCTGAACCAATATGAATCGAATCATGTGGTGGTTGAGGCCTGAGTTAGGAAGTCAGTGATGTTCCGTTACCTAATCATTATGACTGAGATTACCAACCGCACTTGTAACCTAATCCGAGATCCCATACATGTGGTTCAGCTCGTACAACAAGAGTGACGGGACCACGTAGCACGGCTAGAATCAATTTTTTCAGCTATATGTTGCAATAAAATTTACTTTATTGTTATTAAAAGTGGTAAACTACAATATGTAGTCATGCATATAGTAACCCTCTCCCAGATCACACAGGAGAGAAGGCTAACTCCCTGAACCTGGTACCGTACGGGCACCGCCGTTTTCTCCTCTTCCACGACCCCGACCACGTTTCCGGCCGCGGCCGCCACCTCCTCGAGATTGTGCATCCTCTGACTGCTGTTGAGGCTGTTTGGGCTGATACACTGGAGTCGGGTCAAGAAGATCGACCCATGGTCTCTGACGTTGCAGTAGCTTTAGCTCAGGATCTAGCTCGATGCATATAGCCGTTTGTGGTGGCGGCGGTATTCGCTCTTCAACTGGTGAAGTTCTTCCACTATTTGGAGTCGATACGGATGGAGAGGGACGGATATAAATGTTGAAACGGTGGCCTTTTTCCCTGAACCAATGCTAATGACTTTCCTAGGAAGGTTTTGCGCGGGCTTAGAGTCGGGTTTTCCTGTGAGAGTAGGGAAATTGCCGCCACCACTGTTATGAAGTTCTATTTCCTTTGCTATCCTCATTTCCTCGGCTATTTTCTCGTCTTCTTTACGAATCTGCAGGGCGAGCTCTTCTTGGAGCTGGAGGAGGAGCGCGTTTCTGGTCGCAGGAGGCAAAAGTGGACTCGAGCACGAGGGGCAAGGGAGGGCAGGGTTATGTAGCGAGCATAATACGATGCCGCAGTGGATGCAAATGGGGACATAATGTGAGAGTTCGTGGGCGAGCTAACTCACAAGACACAGCTTAATATCACTTGTTGCGGAGCGTGCAAATGTATTTGAACTTACCTAGACAGAAGCATCCAGGGCGATTGGCCACTCTACTATCAACCACTCCAGTTGAGACCTCATCAATTAATCGCTCCAATCTTCTCACTTCAGCGCTCTTTGGTAGCCCTGCAGGCGATGATGGGCCCTTTGAACGCTTCGACTGGCTCTGTGTTGGCGCCGGAGACGGTCTCCGAGGTGTGAGGAGGTCAGATGTTAATGAGCCCCCACCCTGTTTCTTGCTTGCCCAGGCTGTTGACGTCGTCTTATTCTTGCTCATTACGATGCGTCTGCAGTAGACCAAATGAATAGGCACTGATATATGATTCAGTGGACGCCGAGTTGTCAGGGTGCTTATACAGGATGAAATGATTGATTACGTGATACATCTCTATAGAAGAAAACGAGGGTGCCCGGAATACACTAGGCTGTGCGTTTTATGACTCCTCGCCTCATCGTAGATTCGACTACCACACCCTTGAGCGCGCGGTGACCTACTCTGCGTCTGGATATATTGGTTGTGCTCAGGGCTTATTGATCTGCACTGGCCCGCTCGACTGAATCGACTTCGTTGGTACCTTGACAATCCTGAAAAAAACAGATCACTCCGCTCTGCAACCACGACCGGCCAGATTGCTATTTGGGCCACAACAATCTTTTGCGTCTTACCACAATAGTCTCTCTCCCTCTCAGTTTATTTGAAAACGAATTATAATGGCGAACATACAATCACTACCCCCAGAACTGCTAAAGAAATGCTTCAAATACCTGTGTATTACAGCCCTATCTTCAGTTAACCCTGCTATCATGAAGTCACTCGCGCTGGTTTGTCGGGCCTGGAGAGGACCTGCCCAGGCAATCCTATTTTCAAATGTCAAGATCTCGCAAGCGCGACGTCTACGCCTGTTTCTTATGCACGGGACACGCATAGAACTAACTCAAGCAGTGAAGCGACTTCAATTGTACGTGCATGGAGACGGTGGAAACGCTACCATTGCCCCTCGGGACGCAATTACCCCAGGAGACCTCGCCAAGTTGCTCGGCTTCCTCCCATCAATTATCGAAATAGACGTAACTTTTGAACGGACAACGGTTCTGCACGACGCAACTCTCGAAATGATTGGGTTTTCGGATGTACGGCCCAAAGCACTCCGGATTGCCTGTATGGCCTCCGATCGTTCAATAGTTGGGTCCCAGCTGTGCAGCATCTGGCCGAGCGTAGAGCACGTCTCATTGACCGGTAACGCCGAAATTGTTCGAGCTTATGGGGCAAGTAAGCCTCAATTCGAGCTATATGAATACGAGTGGAGATGTACTCGCCCAGAAAGCGAAGAGCATCTGCAGTGGATACTATACAACTCACGCCACTCCCTTCAGATATTATCACTGAACAATATCTCGGATGATGTTGTTTTTCTGTGTATGATTCTACTCAAGTTACGAGACTCACTACGCTCCTTACGGATACCCCGTGCTCCCAAGCGGCTACTCACTACGCTTTCCCAGCTTGAGAAATTACAAGAATTTAAAGTTACCGCGTCGATTCCAACAAGGGAGACATTAAATGCTCTCCCACCTACGATTGAACATCTCGCGTTCGGCATCAAACCTAAACCAAGTCGCCAGAGCTTGATTCCTAATGTTCCTATTCCTTTTACCCCACCCTCCTCCACCACGACATCATCGCCGACTGTCACGTCCCCGACCAGGTCCCTTCCGTTTAGCAGCCCACGCACCTCGCCAGTTCAAACGAGGTCGAAAGCTGCCGCGGCAGTTGTTGGAACCCGTTCAGCTCCACGAAAGGAGAATCCGACATCAACTTCGTTGGAAGACATACTCGAATATGTACGGAAAGCTCCTTCTTTGCGGACAGTCACGTACAGTTGGTGCGAGAGCGAAGGATCCAGTGATGTTGTTGGGCTCAAAGTACTTTGTGTCGAAAAGGGAATAGATTTGAGGTGCTTCAGACACGAATTCGGGTGGTTCAGCGTAGCAGAGGTCAGTGTTGTCTTCTTATCTTTGCTCTGATACAGTAGTCAAATATACATAAATGATTGCAGCGTGAAGAAATGGTCAAGTGCGACACATTCCCTAGATATGTCCCTATTTCCAAGGCACACAGCCGTGTTCCTTCCACGCCATACGCTCCTTGAAAAAACTTGAACTTTTCATTGTTTTAGTCTTGACGTGTATCCCTGCTAATCCCCTGTAGTACTCGATCCCGTTTTATTTGAATTTTAGTTATCTACTGTACAACGGACAGAATTTGCGAATACATAACTTTGGCTACCCCACAAAATGTCCTTCATGGCTAGCAATGATCACATAAGGTGGCCCGTGCACAATTCAGGGTCCTGATTATAAAAATTAACATTTTGGCAATTTTGCACTTCTCAAAGTTGATAACCTCGTCGTTGATATTTGGGACCTCTGCCGCAACTCTCGATGCAGTGATCTTGAACCGTATTACTAGCGAGGGAGAACAAGTTTTCTCTTTCACCCAAGATCGTAACGACTGCATGTGTCGAAAGCGACCCGTATGGAAGGGATATCCCCTGGCTCTTGCCAATTTTATATGTATTTATCATATCACGAACTCCGATTCCTTGTGCATACCTTGAATTCAGTTACATTATCAAGTTCAAGTACTCATTCCAGAACCCAGGTACCTATCACCCTCGAGTTGTTGACTTGTTGAATCGTCACAACCGCAGTGGGTCGCGTAATCAGTCGCTTCAAGAAACAATAACACATGTATTCACTGCAATAGTTCAAGTCTCCAACAACATGTAGAGGCAGAAGTGACGTTTAAGAAATGTTTATCCCTGTTGAGTTCACAATCAGGAGGAAATGACGAGCCAAAAGGTAGAAATTACAGAGTAGGAAATTGGCAAGGATTATTCAATAAAAGATGTTCAGTACTTGCGGCCAAAGCGCTTGTACCATGGTCGAGCCTCGGCAGCGTTGGCTGCATAGGCATCGCTGGTAGTAGCGAGACCAGTTCCTGCGGCGCTACGGCGGTCATGACGACGACCAAGGCAGACGGTGCACCCTGCGAAGAGTAATACAATAAAAGATGCGAGCGTCATCCAGAATCCGGGCCCAGGCTTGGTTGACGCAATAACATTGTCGAGCTTCGACGCACGACGCCCTACAAACGCATGTGAGCACAGAGCCGATTAAGAACACCTAAATTTAATAACATACTGAGGTATGCGAAAAGTGCAATGTCACATAAAAATGCAATGAGGACGAAGAATGCCGCGAGGAATGAGGCAAGTGACGCAAATCTGTCGTTGGATAGATTAATCAAGGAAGAGGCAGAGATGGCCAAGACGAAACATCGCGTACAAGGTCACAGTAAGGTGTTGTGAGAGGCTCAATAACAATGCAACGAAGATGATTGCGGCAGCTGGATTATTCGGTCATGCCCCGGCTTCGAATGCAGAAGGAGATTGGACTTACAAATGGGGTGGAGAATCAACCCACGAGTCCAAGAGGCGCCAATGCGCTCTTCGTCACCCCCGCTCGATGACATGGTTAAGGAATAGCCATGACCTAGACGACGGCTTGAATTGGGTACAGAGAGCAGGAATGTCAAGCTTACGGGCTGGGCTACATGCAAAATCCCCGCTTTGCTCTACTCTGTAACAATAGGACCAAACCCCAGCCTGTTCGAAGCGAACAACCAACATATCAGTTCAGGTTCGGAAGCGCAACCGTCATGGACGCATACCCGGAGTTCGTTCACAGCCTGAGAGGAGCCTGCACTAGCAGCCCCTGAAAAGTGCGTGCGTGCAATATCCAGCGCTGGAACATAGCGCAGAGATATGGATACCTGTGCATCAAAATACAAACTATAAGAAAATGGATGATTGATGGCGGAATGACGAGGCTGTGCCTACCAAGATCTGGAGCACAAGTGCAGCAACAAGGAAGAAAATTCCTGGAAATCGAAGTTAGGAGCACATTCACAATAGAGCTAAAGTCATCCTATCTAACCTGGAAGACAGAATGCGCGAGCCATAATTGCTGAGCTGGTGGTGGTCGAGGGTAAGGGAGAGGGGGAGAAAATGAGGCCAATATGAACGGTCTTGGCCTAAGTGGCCTGGATTCTCAATTCATGGAGCGGAGCCGACTTCTTTCAGCATAACGTCATCAGCAATCTGAGATCTAAATTCCGAATCTTGTTTATATTCTGGAGTCACATGACAATCTCCGCTTAACGCCGGGCTTGGTCATTGTAGCGCTTACTTGCCTCCTGCCACAATCCACCATGGCCCAACGGTTGAAGCGCAAATTAGATAACATGGGTATAGACCCAGCTAGTGCAAAAGCCAATGAGAACTTCTGCTTGGTACGTACCGAACAAATTAAAGTTATATTCATGCCATTTAAGACATTGGTCCAACCAGATTGGTACCCCACTTCCATCTCTTGCCAGTACCAAAGATGCCAATGAGTTTGTCCCAGTATGGAAGCAGGAAGTGAGTGATATATCACGTTGTTACTATTGGATCTTATCTACCATGCTCAGGCACTATAGGTACGGGATGAAAAAGGCCGAAGACGGTTGCATGGTGCTTTCACTGGTGGATTCTCAGCTGGTTACTTTAATACCGTTGGTTCCAAGGAAGGTATGTTCATTTGACTTCATTGGACCTATACTAGATCATTAACTCGAAGTTAGGATGGGCTCCTTCCACCTTCAAGTCCTCTCGAAATGCCCGTGCTAGTCACAAGGGCTCTCGACCTGAAGATTTCATGGACGAAGAAGATCTCGCTGAAATGCGCGACAGCCAACAACTTGTTGACACGAGCGAGAGTACTGAATTGACCCCTCGAATTCAATCAAACGACGACCATTCTTTGACCTCGGCTTTGCAGTCCCTCACTCTTCCATCGCTGGACTCACCAGGTGCCAAGTTGCTTCGAAAAATGGGATGGAAACCTGGGCAGGGAGTAGGGCCTCGAGTCTCTTATACTCGAAGGCGACAACAAGACATTGATGCTGGCGTCGTTCCTCAGGGTGTACCAGAGGACGCCGAGGCCAGCAAGCATCTTTTGCCCCAAGGGATACACCTGTCCTTTTATTTCGGGCTAAAGATAATGCACATGGACTGGGACACACTGGTCCAGTCCGGTTGGGCGGAGATATCGGGGCTGGGAGCAGACCCAACGAGGGGCCCTATCAGTGGTATGGTTACTTTAGTCCGTGGCTCTATACATCCCCTAACTTGAGCGCTATCAATAGCTGGATTCGGTTTGGGTGCACTCAACGACGCAGATGAAGATGACATCGACGTATACGATGGTAGTTCTGTTTCCGTGCAACAAGGATGGCTTACGACGAAATTGATGACAACGAGGCTGATGGCTATTCCCGTCGGCGGCCCCTAACCCTCTCATCGCAAAACGTTAACAGGCCATCACGTAATGATACGAGTGGCGGAGGCCGTTCAGCAGGACCAGTCGTGAAATTCAATGATGGCCGGGTTTTACTTTCTGGCTATACTTTGTCAGAGACGTCCATAGGGCAAGATGAATGGTATCCGTTGCCTGATGTACCGCAAGGATGGACAGCCGATCCTAGACGGGTATGGACGAAATTCTCAGGCGTTGATGGTGGCACAAACAGGGGCGTGGAAGATGTCGGAACAAAGACCGAGGCTGTGCATGAGGGGAAATCAGGGTGGAAGAACGCCCCGACCGCCCAAGAGGTAAGTCATGTTCCGAATCAGTCTTCCAATTTAGCTAAACTCGTCTTTGGTTTGCAGCGCGGGGCCCAACTAGGCGAACCGGTGCTCCCGCAGGCGAAGAAATCTGTCTTTGAGTACCTTTCGCAAAAGGATCGTGATCGCCTCTTAAACTTCCGCGCAACGGCTACATCAGACACGCCCGATGGACCCCAGGCGGTACCTCCTAGGCCTACCGTTAAGCCGCGTATAGCTCCAACTACAGCTCCTACAGCCAAGGCTGCTCTGCTCGGGTTTCAACCATTTACTGCGGACCCACTTCGAAATGCGCGTTACACCGCATACCTGCAGTACTATGCATCAGCGCCGACCGCGTCAGATACACCCCCTGCTTCGCTGGGTTTGCTACCAGACCAAAACGTGGAACAGTTTAATAAAGAAATGGAGGACTACGCCAAGGCGGCGGCTATCTTCAAACCAGTCACCGGGGCTATGGCAGGACGATTTGTAGGGGGATCTTCGACAATTATTGGAGGAGCGCCCATTGTAGAAGGAGGGCTCTATCAGCCAACATATGAAAAGAAGGACGAAGGTGGATATTATACATTCATCTTATACATAACCAAGACTAAGAGCCGTTTGTACAGGATCTACACAGGGTCCTACTCCCATTGAGGATGAGGATCCCAAAGCCAATGCGGCGCGACTTGGCATGTATGGTCCGCTCACCCATGAAGTACGGCCATGGTATCCCCACCGATTACTATGCAAACGCTTCGGGGTTCATGATCCCCACCCTGATGGGCCGCCTACCGCGCCTACGAAAACATGGGAAGAAGAAGTGGGCGTAGCTCCGACAGCACCGGCGAACGTAGACCTTGACAATATCGAGATGAAGCCGTTAGATACGGTCGAAGTCCATGAGGGGGAGGGGGTTGCAGAACAAGACCTTGGCCCCCGCGACTTAGCGAACGTTGGACTAGGGGACGATCCACATCAAGGCGTGGACACCCTCACGTACGTACGCCCCACTATGGACGTATTCAAAGCTATCTTTGCCAGTGATGAAGAGGAAAGCGATGAAGAAGCCAGTGATGGCAATGTGGCGACCAAGCCTGAAGCACCTATCTCCGCTTTAGACGCAGCTCTAGCCTCCGTTAGACGCGCTGCTCCACCTCACATATCGACCAAAGCGGAGGAAGGACCAGAGGGACCAGAGCCTCCTGTGGATCTTGCCACGTTCAAGCCTATCTTCAATCTCCGAACCAAAACTAAGGATAAGGAAGAGAGGAAATCAAAGGACAAGAAGAGCAAGAAGGATAAGGGGAAGCGCGCTGCACTTTCTTTCGACGTTGACGAAGATGCAGATACGGAAAACGCTTCGAGCAGCAAGGGAAAGAGGCGCGAACGAGACGGAGAGGCGGCCCGAAAACCAAAAAAGCCTCGGACTCAAGACGAAGACGAAGATGAATGGGTAGAGAAGCAGCCTCCCGCTGCTACCGTATCCGTTGGGACCGGAGAGAAGACATGTCCCGATTCAAGCGGGGCGCCATCGACGCTAACCGAGGGAGCAGGTCCACCTCGGGCCCGGAAACGTGCTATCGACTTCATGTGATTAGCTTTTGTTCTCGATCGATCTACTGCGATGCAGAATATAATGGTTTATCGGATTGTATGTAGGAGTTAGCTCCATTAGAATGACTGGCGTAGTATAGCTTCACTGGGGGGCTACCAGTGCCTGGCTACTATATGTACAACCATGACCCCAATATTTAGAGTCGTTAAATTTGGTTAAACTACTGTTTCCGAGGGCTGGTCTGCCGCCGGCGCACCACGATTGGAAATAGATTATGACGCATACACTAGTTCGACCTCCTATATTCATTCAGACCAACATATGCATCGGTTGTTTAGCCGATGACCGGGGGGATGTAAATAAGAGGGGTTGGGGAAGTATGTGTTGTGGATGATGAGTTATGCTGTTCGTCAAATTCCTCTGATTATTTCCTGATATTTGTGGTGTTGATCATCACTCCAGGGGCTCGGCCTCGGGCGGGTCGGAGGCATGTTTGACCACATTGGGACCGAAATGACCGGGAGCATACCATAATTATCAGCTGTCAGGGCACCATCGCGCATATCGGGCACAGTGCCGTGGTATTTTTATTGATATGGACAAGCACTGCCACTCGCCATTGATCAATCTTGCTCTGCCTCATCACTTTACCTCCTTCTCGACGCCATTAACCGCCCTCCGAAGTACCCTTTACTTACCATCCATTATACAAACAAGCGGCCTGTGATGCTCGGTGTCAGGTTCTGGCGTCTCTATATGCTGTATAATGATTTCTTGTCCTGATGGGACCGAAATGGGTGCATCACATCATATCAAATCCTGGATACGACTTAGTGGTGACAATGTACTCGAAGTTCAACAATCAATCCAATCATTACGCTTCGAGGAGCCTGGATATATCCTTTATGTGGGCCATAGCCTTGACCTGGGAACTGCAGTACTTTATAAGGGTTATGCACCCCGCCTCGAGTTCGGCATACTCGCTTTTACTCTCATCTCACTCTAACCCCGAGCTCTGACGCCTTCCTTATCTACCCCTAATCGCACAGCTTTATTTATTCTTCATAATGTCCTCTCATCACTCCCAGCGTCAAACTCTGCCACCCATCCAGCACCTACTCAACGTTGCAGACCGAGGGAACCGGCATAAAACTCCAATGTACGACCAGAATACTCAGTTCCACCATATGCCGTCCCACCCCTCCAGCCAAAGCCGGAGCGACTATGCTTACCCTACTCCGCCGAATTCTGCTAGATCTGAAGAGCGCGATTACCCCACCCAACCAGGTGCAAACGTCCCAGGCGCAGGGGCTGGCTCGCGCCGACATGTATGCGCTGAATGTGGACAAGCGTTCGACAGGCCAAGTAGCCTTCAGGTACGTCTATATGACCTGGACGTCCACGTATACGCCCTGACTCTTACTGTTGTGTTCGGCTATACAGACTCACATGAACACACACACCGGAGAGCAACGTGAGTATTCCATGATTTGTATGTGTAACGATCTTCAACTCAACTCTTGCATCAGCTTTCCAATGCCCATATGAAGGATGCGGGCGTAGATTCTCCGTCAAGAGTAATATGCGCCGCCACCTTAGCGTACACGAACAACCACGCATGACAGATGCCGATGCCGAAGATGGTCGCTCCCATCATACGAACAACAGCTGCGAATATGGAGTCTTCTCTGTCGCTCAGCACGCGAGGCGTTAAGAATCATTTATTATTATTTATTGCCCATCAACATCAAAGGACGCTGGGGCCAACCACAATAATTTATTCATTCAGCAATTTATCCCCATCCCCATCAGCTTGGTTTAACTTATTGAGTATTCCCTAAATTAGATACGGAAGAGCTTTGTAACCATCGCAATCCATTTGCTTCTCACTGGTTCGATGTACATAGTATTTCCTCATGTTTTGGCCTATTTATTCCATCATGATCGACGCAATATTATTATTTATATGTGTTCACATACCACATTGAAGCTGTGCATACATGAACAGGATTATCAAGGCTCTCATATTAGCTTATTTCAGATTGTGGCATACTCGGGGCACGGTGGGATTAGCCGAAACCCAGAGCATGACGCACATATCTTAGTCTCTCTGATCCGATATGAAAGTCAATACGCCATAACAAGTCGCCCCGCCTGTGGCGGCACCATGAGTTTGAGCCAACGCGCAAGTACACGGGAATTAACTTAGGTTTAATCTATCGGTTGTCAAAGGATGCTAACCAAATCTATCGGCTGCTTGATCACAGGCTTGTGTCCCAACAAGCTATATCATCGCGGTGTTTTGTATTTCCTGCAATAGACAGTAGATCTTATGCGTAATCTTAGCATCAATTTACCGAGACAAGTTCTCGGCAATCTCCTCGTATCTTATGGCAATACGGTAAATTTATTATCAGAACAAAACGAGGCATATGTATATCGCGATTGGCGTAAACGACGTCTAAATGTTGATGCAACCCCGCATAAAAAAGTTATACAATGTTGGTTTGTAGATTGAAAATTAAGCCCTAATTAAGTTATATTCCCCCCTCAAGCTCACGGCGGACCAACTCTCTAATTTCCCTTAATCCGAAAACCTCTAACTCCTTTGCCTTACGGGGTGTGGCCGATGCAAGGGAACTGCTGGATGGGCTGCCAGCGGCTAGTTTTGAAGTTCCCGTACTTTTAGAGCCGGTCCGGGCAGGTGTGGAAGGAGTCTGGACACCAGAACCAGAAATACTCTTGTGGGCTGGGCTGGAGATCGGCTGTACAGAGCTCTTCGATCCGCTGGGGCTTGACAACTTGGTTGTTTTACCCGTTGCAATTCCGGTACCTCGTTCAACCCACTCATCCCGCTCCACAATCCGAATCCGTAAGAACTTGGGGCACAACTCCGCAAGCATTCGAATTTCATCTTCAGCTTCTTGGGTAGTAACTCTAGACGCGCTGACAATCGATCGAGCGGCCTCTTTCAGGGGAATAACACGACGCGACGTAAACATAGCTAACAAAGTTTCGGCAGCGTCAGGGAGTCGAGCAAGCAAGCAGCGACGGCGAAGTTCGGCAGGGGTTGCCTCGGCAGTCCGAACTGTGTCAGTTTCGGCATCGTAGCCCAGTGTCACGGTTGTGGTCTTTCCTGAGGGTGTGGCAAGCCCACGTTGACGAAGTCGCTCAGCCAATGCAGCTTGACGAGGAGTCATAGGCACAGATGGCGTAGCATCTTTGTCTTTTCGAGGTGTTTGAGGGTCAACTCCTTGTGCTGATTTGAACAAGACTCGATTTGTGCACGGGGTGCAAGGCCGTGAATCACCAGATTCCGATGCAGATGAAGAGTACAATGATGGAGTCGTTGCAGGGGTAGGGGGGAGTGGGACGCCAGCAGCACGAGTTGTTGGTGTCATTGGGGGAGCCATGTCAAACAGGCGTTTATCTGTGGCAGGTGTCCCTGCCCCGCTGCGGTGAGCAGAGGTTGGCGTAGCAAAGATACCACCTTTCCGGTGACTGGGAGTGTTGAAAACGCTTCTACCCGAGGATGGTGTACCGAAACCGCCTTGTCGGCGCGCAAATGTGGGTGTACTGATCGTACCACGACTTGGCGTGGAAAACATTCCTTTGGATGGTGTTTGAAGTATGCGTTGTGTACTTGGTGTTGACGTCATGGGTATTGATGAAAGTGGGGGAAGATCGGCAAATGGGATAGGGGGAATGGGAACTGGTGACAGAGACCGGAGCCGTTTCGTCTTCCCGTTGGCCTTTGGTGTAACTTGAGAAACTTCGTGTAACTGTGTGGATCCTGCGTAAGAATAAAAAGATAACCGGCCCCCCAGTAGCATCTCACCTTGACCCACTGGTGAAGTTTGTCCGTCAACTCTTTTCGGCGTAAATGTGAATCTGCCGTCCATTTTGCCGCGGCACTAAGAGCTACGCCAACCGAGTCATCGGACGTGACTTCGACTTTAATTCCTATCCCGTAGGCGGGGACACGACGACCTTCAGCTCGCTGAATTTGGGTTGTCGGTGTCACAATTAAACCCATTCCTCCACGGAGCCAATCGGTCGGAGGTGGGGTGGGAGCCGGAGCAGATTTTCGAGGAGTGTTGGAGTCGAGGAATGGATTGTCTTCGCTGCTATCCTCTAGTGGACCTGTAGAGCGTATACCAGGCTTGGAGGCTTCATCAACAGACTGAGGGAGAGTACATCCGTCCCACTCCCAAAGCCAGCATAGACGACGGATTTCCTCCACTCCACAGCGAACACGGAGTCCTGCAGATTCCAGCGCAACTGTGTTGGTAATAGCAGGAAGGTGACCCGTGAGCTGGGACGGAGCTCGGGAGGAAGTTGCGAGGGACAAAGACAAACTTGTCTCGAGAGCAGTATGGATTGTAACCATGCGGGAAAGGTGAGAAGGAAGGGGTAGTGATTTGGCACGAGGGGTAATCGGTGAAGATGGAGAACCGGCCGGAGAAACAGTGAGTCCTCGCTTTGTCAATGGGGACGCCATGTTGCTGGCACATAAATGACATTGAGTTTTGAGATTCATTGCGGTCGACATTTGGACCTACTCAGCTATCTTCCTCTTGGGAGTCGTCGTAGACGGACTAGTGGCAATCTTACGCCGCTTCTCGGATTTTGTGATGGCCATTGTGAATATGTTGTGTTCAACTATGTGGTATTGTGAGATGTTCAAGAGCGTGCTACCTGGGTTATGTGGGGGGGGGGGGGCTTATAGGCAGGGCTGAATCGGGCCATTAATATTAGTGACTGTTGGTTAGTTGCGTTTGTGAGGAATAAAACTCACATTTTCGCAACGCAGAGACGCAGGAAGCACACTCTTGTTGGTCACGGTCGTGTTGCTCAACAAACATCCGAATTGACCCTGAATAAATGATTGGTCATGTGATCGCGTCCGGTATTATAATCACCTTATTAGGTTTGACATTCCTTGTTCGCTCGTCAAGGACAAGGACCTGTCATTGCCTGATAAATATAGATGAAATTTGCCCAAAGAAAAGCCTTAAAGAAGCCAGTAACTCATATATATAGGCACTCTTGATGATTCTGAAATGTCAACTCCTGCAAACCAGGTATTTTCTGGTGCTTGAATTCCCATATTGAGATATAGGAAGAAGCTTTATTAGAGATCAAGCATAGCTGATCAATACTTCACTAAATTAGCTCACATCTATAAAGACAATCAGGGCTCGTTGTGAAGGAAATTTCAAGTGCTATACCCGGCCATTTCAAGTAACAGGATCAGTCGCCTATAGATCTACCACTCGAGCTTTGAGAGTACTTTGACGCGTACATGGGTGACTGTGTAAGCTATCTACGTAACTCTAGATCTAACGCATATTTGAATATCATTTTCTCTTGGTTTGTTAGCACACGCTATAGTTCACTTTGAAGGATTATTTGACCAGTAAATTTTCATGCTTGAAAGCGGCTTAATGTTATGGATCAACGGCATTCGGAACTCGAACTCGGTGCGAATGAGATCTAATGTATACCATACAGTAAAGATACACATAATGGATCATATTCTGCTGTATGCTAAATTAATGTGAGCTTAACGGCCTCCGATGGACATGTCGAGTCAATTGTAAGAGAATGACTATAGTTACAGTTACAAATCACAGTACCTATTCGCTGACTCATCCCCGGCGCTTGTACGGCCCCGAGCGTTGCCCGCCGGGCGGTGGTGATGACTCCACCTTGACTAAGACCTCCCCAAAGGTATAAAAAGCCTCGAAAGTAGAAAACTTTACTAACAATCTAACTTACGCTCTAGTTCTAATTCTTACTTACTAGTGAATGAGCACGCTTCCCGCCGATCGTGGGCCGCCCAACTCTGTGCCTTCAGCGGTTGCTGGAGCCACAACACCCCAATCTCGTAGGCCGAATCGTCGGGGAAGAGGTCGTAGAAATAATTCTCCCCACCCCGATGATTCTAACGTTGGGACCGGACAAGCTCCGGTTTCAGCCTCTGAGACATCAGCCAATCGAGGCCGTCATCGCAATCGCCGACCTCGCCAGGAGCGACCAAGGGCGGCTGGTGGCGAGTCTGCCCAGTTGCCACCCCATTTGGCCACTGAGAGTCAGGGAGATGTCTCTGCCGCCGAAAGCGCTGGATCCCATACTCAACCACGTCGCGGTGGTGGCAGTGGTGGAGGAAGAGGAAATCGTAACTCTAACCGCGGTGGAACCCAAACTGGACGTGGTGGGCGCCGCCAACACTTTGGCGCTCGTCTGACCGAAGGATCACCCAAATCCGCTGCTCCAGCTTCAGAGCCCGCGCCTCCACCACCAACCTCTGGCGATCTCACTTCAAGGCTCATATACTCGCTTACTCACAAGCACGACGCTGTCGACTGCCCGATATGCTTCAACCCAGTTCATCCAGCCCAACCGATATGGTCTTGTGCCCCTCCTCCCACTTTGATTGGAGACGCACCCGCTACGTGCTGCTGGACCATATTCCACATGAAATGCATTAAAGAATGGGCTCGTAAGTCTGTCGAAGCGACTCGCGAAGCTTATCGCGCTCGAAACGTTGATCTCCCTGGCGAATGGCGCTGCCCCGGCTGTCAGACTAAACGTACCGTGATACCGCAGGCGTATGCATGCTTCTGTGCGAGAGTGACCAACCCTGCCCCCAGTCAACTTTCGACTCCTCACAGTTGTGGGGAGCCGTGTGCACGGGTTCGGAGAGAATGCGAACACGCTTGTCCCATGGCTTGTCATCCCGGTCCGTGCCCTCCTTGCTTGGTAAGTGTTAGCAGGGACTGCTGGTGTGGCAACAAAACTATTGTATCAAGATGCTCCGTCCTTAACAAGAGTTCTTTGAATGGCTCCGCTACGGTACCAACTCTGTCTTGTGGTCAACCATGTGGGCGATTGCTAGGATGCGAAAAGCACACTTGCCAAGTCGAATGTCACCCAGGACCTTGCACACCATGTCAGGTTGTGGATCTTGCTCAGTGTTACTGTGGAAAACACGAGAAGGAGATGCCTTGTGGAGCAGGGGTCTCTAGGGAGTGTAGAGTAGACGGAGAGGGTGCATGGGAAGGTAGATGGGAGTGTGAAGAAATTTGTGATCGGTGAGATATTCTGCTGAGGGGCCTTGCTAAACACGCTCACCATCGATATAGGATATTCAATTGCGGCCAACACAAATGCCAAAAAGTAAGCACCATATTACTGGTACATTCCTCTTTTCAACTTGCTCTATTTGATTATCCGTATCTCGAGCTACCCTGACGCTTTTCATGCTCACAGCCTTGTCACCCTCCTTCGAAGACTCCTTCCATTTGTCCCTTCTCACCCTCCCTCGTCACGACATGCCCTTGCACCAAAACTCCCCTTTCGGTTGAGCGAATCACTTGCGTCGATCCTATTCCTACTTGCTCTCAATCGTGTGGCAAAATTCATTCGGAGTGCGGACATGCCTGCACCAAAGTCTGTCATACGGGCTCCTGTCCCCCATGTACGCTGCCTATCTCCGTCAAGTGTCGATGCGGAGAGACGACTTCTCAAGTTCCTTGCAACGAACTTGCCGGTGGTCAACAAATTCTATGCCAGAAAACATGTAAAGCCCTGAGGGGATGTGGCCGACATGTATGCAACCGAGTTTGCTGCCCGCTGGCTGGAACTGCGGGAAAATCCAAGGGAAAGAGGAAGGTAGATCTTGGTGCTACAGGTGACACCGTGGATGATGATCCTGAGGGTTGGCACACTTGTGATTTGGTGAGCGCAAAGATACATTTATGAATTCTTAAGCCTTACTGTCATGATTTCAGATCTGCAACAAGAAACTCAGTTGTGGGAATCATAACTGTATGCTACCTGACCACCGTGGTCCCTGCCCGAGGTGCCTACAGTCATCCTTTGAAGAACTCATCTGTCCTTGCAACCGTACGATAATCGAGCCACCTGTTCCATGCGGAACACGCATGAACTGTACCTACCCGTGTATCGAACCTCCACCACCATGTGGCCACCCACGAACTCCTCATACGTGCCACGCTGCTGAAGAAGGAAGTTTGTGTCCCCCTTGTCCGTATTTGACAAATCGACAGTGCGATTGCGGAAAAAGTCTTGTGCGGAATGTCCGGTGCTCGCAAGAACGCACGTCATGCGGCGCCCCTTGCGGGAAGCCGCTTGACTGTGGATATCATTCTTGCGACCGAACTTGCCATGTTGGAGCCTGCGGGTCCTGTGCTCAGGTTTGCGGAAAGCCTCGAAAAAAATGGTATGCAAACCTTACCTCCGGCCACTATCACCGAGTCTAAATAACCTTTTATAGTGGGCATCCTTGCCCTGTTCCCTGTCATGCACCTTCCACTTGTCCATCAATCGATGCCGTACCTTGCCCAGAGGTTATTACCGTAACCTGTGGGTGTGGGCGCATCACCCAGCCCGCGCCGTGCGGAGCGTCCCGAATACTCAAATGCCAAGACGCATGCCTTGTCGCTAAACGCAATGTTAGGCTAGCTGAGGCTCTGGGAATTTCTGAGAGTGGGCGCTCCTCAAACCATAATCAAGTTACTTGGAGCCCAGAACTCGTTGCGTTCTCCAGGGTACCCGCCAATCAATCTTTTATCAAGAACATGGAAAAGGCACTGGCCGAGTACGTACCGTGGTTTATGTCTGAAATATGGTCTGGTTGACACCGTGATGTTAGCTTCGTTTCAGGAGACAAAAAAGCGCATGTATTGCCCCATATGCCTGAAGTTAGACGCAAGATCGTGATGGAAGTGGCCGAGGTATACCGGATCACTACGCAACTGGTCGATGAGGAGCCTAGGCGAAGGTACCTATATTGGGTATATTTTCTGAATCACGTTGTTGACCTTCTCCCCCTATAGCATCCAACTTATTCGTAGGATTGACTCTCGTATTCCTGTGCCGTTGCTTTCTCAAGCTAGCGTGCCTACTCCGTCTCGTCTCGGAAGTTTAGGCGATCTACGAAAGCCTGCGATCGTTACTAAACCCACAACCCCAGGCGGACCTGTAGCTAGCGCCTGGAGGAGCGGGGCTTCCGGCGTCAGTGATCCAAATTTGAACGTTGCACCAAGAAGTATGGCAGCCAGCCCTGGCCCCCCGACATCGGGGAATATGCCAATAGGGTCTAGCGCTACAGTATGGGCCCGACCAAATCTCGGGCCCGTGGCTAGGACTTCAGTTCCGCCCCAAACGTCTCGGGTGGCGACAGAGACGCTAGCTCAGGCTGTCGAAACCAGGGAGGACATACCAGCCAACTGGGAGGACGAATGAGTTACACATTCCCAAATTAGATTAGGTCATAATATGTATAGTTTTGGTGGTTATGGCTAATACACAAATGTCATAAACCCGTCAAGATTTATTTCAATTGGTGCTGGTCTAGTCTCGCTGTGTCATTGACCGTCAAATCAAAGCGACCATCCATTAGATACGTGTGCCAAATGTATGTGTACCTCTACTGGGGGGCTTTTGTACTTATTCCGTACATAAAGTGGCTTTATGTAATATGAGCTAGCCGTCTTTGCAATGAGAGGTGCAGGCAGAAGCCGCGATATCGGAGTACAAGTGAACTTATGAGGGGAGCCCATATGTTGTGAGCCGAATTGAAAGGTTGATCGCAAAATTCCACAATACACACTACTGGTTGCACACTGACAAAAAGGGAGTCCAAAGATTTGATAGTGTTAGCATGTGGCACCTGCGAATTCAATAGGCTATCATGCGCGTAAAACGACGATAGGCATTCGGGTTCGTGGCCACGTCTCTGACTCTGGTAGGACCCGAAAACGTGACCTAGTTCAGGAGCAGTGATCCCCTTGGCAGAACTCACCGGAGGAACACCATCTACATAAAGTTTGATGTTGAGCGGGTCGCGCTGAACCCCCCTTGAGTAGAAAATTTGCGTGCGTCAAGCATATTCGAACTCCGACACAGAGAATACTAAACGTTCACTAAGGACTGATTGCTCGTTTGCTGCAAGCACTATAACATATTAAGAATCTATTAAATTACACCTAATTTAGTAAATACTACAAATTCAAAAACGCCTGCGGCCCGAAACACTGCGTATTTACGTCAAGACGCGTGGCGAATAACTGAGATTCTCAAGTCCATATATGCGGCCGGATTATTGATTCCTGGCTCTTCAGCATACCTAAGGATGAGTTGGCATTCTCCAAACCTCCAAGTCAAGAAATGCTCACTCGTTCTCTTTACAAATTAACTACTTCTTGACAACTTTCCTAGCTGACAATCGACCTTTGGTGTCGGTTTCAACCTCGAACTCGACGAGGTCGCCTTCAAGGAGTGACTTGTATCCATCCCCTATGATAGACTTAAAGTGAACGAAAACATCTTCTCCGCCGTCGTGAGGAGCGATGAATCCGTGTCCCTTGGCTAGAAAGAAATGCAGCGTCAGAAGGGACCGGTGCTTCGCATGACGCCCTACGTACCACCATTGAACCACCTCACGGACCCTAATTTAGTGGACATAGTTAAGAGGGTGACTTTGAGAAGCTCAATGTGAGAGACCTAGGTGTGGATTGAGAGGGGCTGAGGTATAACTCTGGCAAATGTCCCAGTTTTTGTACCCCCACACAAGCTATTATAAAGGGTCCTTCCGAAATTCCGGAATCGTTAAAGGTTAGATTATGCTTGTACATTATTACTAGTCTTAACAATTTATCGGTGCTCCTCTCCGCCACTCTGACACGATTTCTAACTCCGCCCGGAGCCTAAGGAATAGATTAATATACTCAAGCCTAATTGTTTGTTCTCGGGTAACGCTCAAGTGGCGGTAGCACGCTAATTCTATAGTAGTTCATTTTTGTGTGAAGCACAACGCTCTTCCAGCACAGCGATAGTCAGCTGCAATCGTACAGTATTATTTTCGCGCTTTCGACTTTGCTTGCCCCCGCGGACCAGCCCCCGCTATTGAGTCGATTAATAAATAAAACTGGCTAAACACAAAGTGGAGTAACTCATTTTTTTTGGCTAGCGCCCTTATGCTACGATCCTCATGTTAGCACATGTACATCGCAGGTGTGCCACGCGGAATACTAGAAAGGGTATATTTTAATGTCAGAATGCCGTCGATACACATAAAAGTCTCAGACAAACACATCATAACACACGATCAAATCGTCATTGCGTTGCGGGGTGTATGCAGCGGGGCTTATGAATATAGATTATCCGAGAGATACACAAGCATACCATAAGCCGCATAAAGGTACAATGATACTTACCTTCTGATTTCAGGGCCCGTGGCCGAGTCGAATTCATTTCTGCTACTGGATCTCCTATATTTTCTCAACAAATTTGCAGGTAGGGCGCGAGCTGTCGAACTGGGTTGTCTGTGCCTCTGGCTGCGGACAATACTTTGCAGGTACCCTATGATCAGCTAAATGGCGTGCGAGTTTTCCAACATAAGTATTGATTAATGGTTATTGTGTGAGAAATCCGTTATGCGAGATCTTGAAGTGAATGATTGTTACCAGCTCAACCCGTTTTCTGGCCATGGTTATGGGTGCCAGTTGGTGAATTATTGGTCCGAGACCCTGAGTGTAGATCGACAGCTATAGGCGCTGGATTTTTCCATGCCCCTATTTGCGAATTTTGCTTCTCTCCCATCATCTTTTTCGTTCAACATATACTTCTCACAATTATATGAACCAGCAATAATTTAATATCACCTGTATAATTTGCTCGTAAGTTTTTTTCTAGTTATAGAGAACCCATGTATGTTACTCAGTGCAGCATCTCAGCTCCCTTCGATACTACACTCTTTTGCCACAATTCATCCTTCTTGGGAGGAAGAGATTACGTTGAACCTCTTCTCTTCGGAAGTTTTCTCTCCGAGGTGTAACTATGCGTATTGTCAAAGTCTTGATAGCGTTTCTTCCGGTGGTCGTTCAGGCAGCAATTCCCCTATCTAGGCAGCATCCCCTCATAGCTCGTGTCAATCAACCTTATTCCTGGACTATTTCTCCATCCACTTTTGATAATACAAATTTCTCGAGTATCTTCCTTCGGACATCTCCAGGTTGGCTCATTTACGACAACGCTACGAGCACGTTCAGGGGCACCCCAACTCCAAAGGATATTGGAATTACTACAGTCCGTATTTACAATCAATTTGGAGATAGCGATCGCTTCCAGCTCTATGTGTCCGACCTTCCACCACCTATCGTCAATATACCACTGGAGACTCAACTGGTCCCTGGGAATCCGTCAATCTCATCGGTATTTACATTTCCGGCTCCCAGTATTGGCGTTCGGGTTCCTCCGAAGTGGTCCTTTAGCATTGGCTTTGATGGATTCACGTTTATCACTCCCGATGAGCGTAATGTTTATTATGATGCCACCTTGGCTGATGGTTTACCCTTGCCCGATTGGATTGTCTTCAACAATCGAACGCTCACATTTGATGGAGTAGCTCCCACCAATCGTAGCCCAAAGCTCTCGATTATACTTCACGGAAGTGACCGGTGGGGGTTCGGAGCAATCCAAGCACGATTCGATTTGGTTATTGGGCCGCGCACACATCTTCTGGGAGTTGACGGCACAACCGGTCTGGAAACCATCAATGTAACTGGAAGAACACCGTTTGCGCACTCAATCAAAACATTTGGTGGATTAACGATCGACGGGATACCAGTAGTTGCTGCAAACATATCTCGCGTTGAAGTCAACGTTTCAACAGTCCCTTGGCTTGTCTTTAACAATTTGACTCGCGTTCTCTCTGGAATACCACCCCTCTCGGCTATTGGAACCAACCTTGTTTTTCCCGTGTCTATTACCTCCGATTACAACGATACAGTGGACACCAGCATCAAACTAAGTGTGTTGCCCTCGTGCTTTAGCTCGATGCCTATCCAGCCTGTGGCGGTGACGACAGGTACATTCATGACGTTTTCGCTCAAGGAGTATATTATGGGCGGGCCTTCAACCCGGCAACAATTATTACCGAATACAATCCACGTACAGCGTCATCCTGGCTCAGTTACGATGGTTCGAATGGCACTCTGAGTGGTATTGTCCCGAAGTCCACAGGTTACAATGAGGTAAATGTTACGTTTAGCGCAACTGACTCGGAGACGCACGCCATATCGACTACGTCCTTGGTTCTATCTATTTCCCCTAATGCCACATTTGGACCAGAGGTTTGGGAAGATCGGCATGGACACGGTGTTGGCCATCGAGCAAAGACAGCAGTTCTGGTAACCTTTTCTGTTATTGGTGGCGCTATATTCGTATGCTGTTTGCTCGCTCTCTGCCGGCGCTGTTGTGCAGTTCGCGATCCGTGCGAAGACGACGAGAATGCAAGCCAATGGAAAGGTCGGGGTGTCGTCCGGGTGGGTGCTCATTGCGCTGGCCAGATGGAAAAATCAGTACGGAGTGTTGAGTTAGGCCGAGCAAGCGGCGAAACGACCGTTGGATTGGAGGGAGGATATAAACTTACCTCTTCCGAGATCTTTCCGCCCCAGATACATGGCTCCAACCCTGGACGTAAGGCAATAGACGGTAAAGGAGTCGGTATCTTCCAGCGCCTGTCGGCCGCATCAAAATGGAAACTTCAAGATCATAGTTTGGGATCACAATTAGGTCGAGTTCGGCGATCTCAGATTTCTTGCCCTGTTTTGATCGACGACAATCGCATGCTGGGATTCACCGAGAATGTCTTTTTAGAGGGCAAACGGCGTTCAAATGGTTCTGAACAGGACCTCGTTCAACATGGAAGACAGTGCCTATCTGGTGTACCAAACCACGTTCCGAGTTTTGAGCGGCCCGGGACCAAACCTGAGGCACATGGGAGACTGCTATCACGCGAGAGTTCGACACAAATCATGTATGACCACACCAGCCGATCATTCAGTGAGTCTGACGAGAGCTCACTGACAAGTATTCCTCGTCGGAGATCCGATTTTTTGCCTCCACGAGATCAACGGGTGGTAAGTGGCGATGAAAGCTATTGGATCTTATGATATGTAAATTGGTTTGGTAGGACGGATCCGAACAGCCGCGTCCCAGCACCGCTGGACCAGCACACTTTATTCGACCTTCAGTTTCTTCCGAAACCATTGGTAATGAACCTAGAGAGGCCGCGGTTATTGCCACCGCTGCCCGCCAGGTACTTCCCAGTATCGTTAGTACCACTTCAGTTGAGCACCCTGCGATACGGTCATCTATGGATTCGACTGGTTCTCAGAGCAAAGATATGACCGTCCCGTCCTCCCCTGGAAGCCTCAGTATAACCGTGTAGGACGACCACGATTGGTGCAACTTAATAGCGAGAAGAGGGTGCTGGCTTCAAATGAGGGGGCAAGCACTTCTCGAAATCGCTCCCAGAAGGCTGTGATAAATAATCTGTCCCGAGCAAGTGAAGGCAACAATGAACCCAACCAACTCCACCAAGACAGACGTTTATCCCTAGGTGTCCGTTATGTCCCATCCTTGGACGATGGCATAGATATTGGATCTGCTGTATTCTATATGACTCCTTCTGTAGGAACGGCACCTTCTCCTGTGACTGGACCGGGAAAGTCGCCTACTTTACTCGGCGAATGCATAGGACCCCCCAAGGCTATAATACATTCGCTGAACCCAGACGTTAACAACACTGCACCAATTCGCACATCATCTCGTTGTTCAAAGATCCCGATTGGGACTCCGTTTGCAATCTCGGTTCCCTTCGAGATTATCCCCTCTCGAGGCGCGGAGATATCGGTCCGCCAACAGAACGGGAAGCCTGTCCCAGCTTGGATTAACTTGGACCAACGTGATGTCGAGCTATGGGGAGTTCCTTTGAAAGAACACCTGGGAACCCACTTGTTAGAAATCTTGGAAGGTACGAAGGAGGGTCAACGGGTTGTGGCTAGAATGTCTCTTGAGGTGGTCCAGTGGGAGTGAAGCCAAGCATCAACACCAGTCTTTCTTTTGATTACACTAATATATACTGAACCGCACGCCGCCAGAGACCATGTATAGTAGTGTAATAATAAATGTACTTCAATCTGGGGCCGTACATGAACTACAGATGTCGCATGTCGGGGGCTATCGACCGATTTGGAGCACGGTTCAGTTTGAAGAGGGGTGTGCCTCCTGATTTACAATACTGCCGTATTATCAGCGTTATGATCTTCTTTGGGCCCTAAAAGAACAGCCTGGATCTTGTGATTTTATCCGACATATATAATGCAATTATCCGACGACTTCTGAAAGAAGAAACCGCGATGCACGCGGAAACATTGCATGAGCATGCTGAACTTAGAGCCAGCCGAGCACTGGTGCAGATAAGAGTCAGCCTCGGTCGGAATGTCTCTATGGGGACACAAATGAGGACCATCGCAATCACAACTGCTCAACTCGATCAGGCCAAATACGAGCGAAACCGATGAATTGCACCCGACATGAGAAACACGATTAGGACTTGAAAGAAAGCAATTGTTCGCAACCTATCCAGGTCTACCGACGCACTGTCGCGCAGAGCGGGAAAAAACGATACCATGCACACACCACAACTGACTATCTATGACTGCGGTAGACCGTGAGGAGATGCACGACCTGTGGTTGGAATTTACATACCTTCCAGATAAGGAATGCAAGGGAACCGATGTAAAAGTATATGAAGTGCTTAGTTTCTATGTAATTTTTTAAGTGAGCTACACCTAACGGTAGAAGTAAAATTGCCTGACCGTGAGTGACGTAGCTCCCAAAGTTCTTTCCCACAACAACATGCCAGGTTGTCCCATAGCGGCGGTCAAACTCGCGTTTAATATGGGCGGCAATATCCTTCTCGATATTAAATTTTTCTAGAGAGCTGTGGCAATATCAATAGACTCTTGTTGCATGTCTTCGGACATGTCTACGTTCTTGATGACAGCTTTGGGAGCAGAATCCTTGTCTGCGGTGGTCGACGCGTCTTGTGCCCGATCGGTCATCTGCACAATTTTACGGCCACAGATGAGTTTAATATGCGTTGAGACAAGTGTGTGTATATACGAACAATCGTTTATGAGAAATAAATTCCAAGTGTGAGAGGATATCGAGTAGGCGCTCAAAGGCTATTATTTATTATGGTGGTGGTAGAGAAGAAGTGGCGTGAACAATCGCGTCAACAAAGACAAATTCATGTGTTAGTCATCATGTCCACGAGGTTCAGCCTTCACATGTATCCCCAGCTTTACCATGTGCGCACCTCTTGCCTTGTGCTGGGCATAATTGTCATCTCCTTGTAACTAATGCGGGGAGATGCCTCTTTCTTCTACTTACATCTCAAGAACCATCCATAAGCTTCCTCGAATGCTTCGTTCTATGTGCTCACCACGTAGCCGCTGTAGTACTGAATAGCCAGCGCTCTCGCTTTGCTCATTTCCATATGCAAGATCACTTGCAACATGCGTAGAACCCTATTGACATACAAATATCCCACGAATTGTTATGATACCAAATGTTCACCTGTTCTCCTAGCCTTAGCATTATCGGTTGCCCTGGTCCTGCGGACGGATATCGTTTTTGATAGCTGAAGATTTTGACCAATAGCTCAGTGATACGTGTCTCGTGTATTTTTGGTACCGCCTCGCGCGAGCAATGGGTTAAGCCATGTGCCCCTATATCTTTCGGCACCGTACTAGCCAGTACTAGTGTGTATTCCCTATTTTGTTTGTATGTGTTGCATGCTATATATGCTTATCTGCCCGAATTAAGAGCGGTACATTCGGAATCTTTGGATTTTGTCGTTGTGGTTAGACTATCTCTTAGATTTCCATGGTTTGCCTACACATATGGTTGTCGGGACTAGAAGGGATGGCAACAGTATTAATCTAACCCAAAGTCGAATGCATTCTTGTTTCTCTGTTCAGGATCGTGCTAGTCGTCTGGTTGAGCTATTAAACTCAATGAACTGAAAACATTGACTGTAGATTCAGGTAGCTAAAAGATATAGCAAAATATTGACCTCATAGATACTTGATAACTATGCCAGACAAGGGCTAGTTGAAAAGTATGCTACAAGCTAGTAACGTTACCTTAGATCGCATAGTCAGATCACATATATTTAGTAGTGGTAGACCTCAGTAGGGGATGAGAGGCTCGTCAGCCGGTTACAGGCTATAGTCATGATATACGTACAAAATTACGGTGTCCAATACTTTCTGAAGCTATTCGTACCACTAAGGACCTCTTTAGTGGCGAAAGTATGGCAAATATGGATAGTCCTAGTGTGAGTTACAATTGGAACAACTGTGAGTATATGCGCATAGTATATTGGCAGACATATGATTAAAAGAGGTATAGTGTATGTCGTCCAAAACACGCTCGTGTTCACGAAACAAACGCAGATCAAGGACAAGTACGCCAGCTGATCGAACTACACGCTAGTATTCGACCGATCCTGCAATGATGGATCCATGAACCTGATTCTCGCGTAGGCATAGGGTAGGAGCGTGCTTGTAACTAGACATGCATCCGCCCCCCCCCCCTTCCAATTAATTTCTTCAGTTCAGAATTCGATTGTATGTTGATCGGCTCCTACATATTTATTTGGAGGCTCAAAGGAAAACAACGCCTGTACGTGGTTGAACAACCGTATCTATGGAAGTATGTGACCAGCAAGCCTGAGATTCTAGTATAAATGGTATTTCCATTAGACCGCATGGTCATTTTGATCATAAATCGGCGAGCGTAATTGTAAAAGCAGAGTTTCTATCTGACATCGGTAGCAAGCACTCTCTTCCGTAAGATTCCCGAAGTAAATTAAGTTTTCGTAATGCTAAATACGGCTCAACGTACGTCGACTCAGCTCCCCCGTTTACGCCACACCCATCCTAGTCCATCTGAATGAGAAAGTCGAAAAAAGCGTGGATTTGACGACCCGGGTATTGGGGTCGGGTAAACCAATGCTTCAGTGGCACCACGTAGTGGGGGGTGCCCCTAGTTGGTCGGGTAAGTTGTTCTACGAGATCAGATCATCCGACCTAACTATGATAAGGTTGACCAGATCCGCGGTGATCAATGAGAGCTTCGCGTGCTAGTCGTTATAGAGCATACCCTTTCCCGAGCGTTGTCTCGCTTTGCTCGAGGTCGTGCACTTGTAAACACCCCCACCCCTGTGCCACAACGTGGCAAAGTCGTAATCGGATATCTGGATATCCCCGACCGGGATTACGGATATCTTCCTTCCAACAGATCAATGGACCGTAGGAGTTTGAATGGCCCTGCCATACACAACGCAGGCCAATGGCGCTCCAAGCGATTCCCGTGCTTGCGGATCTTGTTTAGGTCAGAAAGCAAATTGGCACAAGAAACAGAAAGTAAAGCCAGGGCAGCTAGATGGGCGTATTTTAGCGTGTACGCACTTTGTGGCATTGTAGTACAGGGTTTACATTAGAGTTTGCCTATCAATTATATATATCGCAGCGCATACACTGATAATGCGTTCACTGGGCTGTCTTCAACTGACATAATGGCGCAACGAATCAAAAGTCAAACCACCGATTAGAGCTTATGGACCTCGTAGAGGTATCCAAGAGCATTGTGAATTATGATTAGAGGAGCGCAAGGCTGTCGCTCATTTCAAGGCCTGTTACTAAGGTAGGTGTCAGAAGGTTACGAAAGCTAGTAAGGGATTATGCTACTTCAATTGAGCACTAGTACCTAACCTGCTCATACTACCACAGTTCAATTTAATGGATCCAATCGATGTTGTCAGATGTACAGACGGTTTAGTATATATAAGGATACTATTATATTGTTAGGCGGCTATCTTTATCTTGTTCTACGGACCACTATATCAATGACGGTAAGAAAATCTTACTCAATGGCAGCCACCTCCACTCTATTTATAGAAATAGTTTGGTAGTTAGTCCATTCCTTCAGCCCTGCAATACCGTTCTCCACACCAATCCCCGATTGCTTGTGGCCACCTCCAGGAATGGTGGGTCCAAATTTATGGATCTCGTTCACCCATACATCTAATATAGAACTTCAGCGAAGGAGAAGTTCAAAGGAGAAATTTGCGCCTTACTGCCTGATTCAATTTGCGAGGCGATACGTGTAGCTTGAACGAGATCGTTCCCCCATACAGAAGCTCCAAGCCCATAATGTGTGGCATCTGTGTAAGCACGTTGGATAAATACCATAAGTGAGCCTGAGAGTAGTGATCACTACTTACTAGCCCGACGCACAACGTCTGCTTCATCTTCCCACCTAAGCAAGGGAACAATTGGTCCGAATTGTTCATCTTGTACGACTCGAGAGTCCTCTGGAGGATTATCAACGATGGTTATTGGAACAAATAGCCCACAGGTTCGGTCCGAAGTAGCTGTTGGGAATTCGCCACCTAGGGCAAATTTGCACTTCCTAGCTTTGGTGTCTTCAAAAATGTCCCTCAACTTCTTGAAGCTAAAGGTAGAATGCCCCAAAATTAACGATCAGTGTGTGCGCAGGGGCAATACTTACAGCTCATAGTTTTGAACTGGCCCTATTTGCGTACTTTCTTGAGCACCGTCGCCAACCACGACGGCACGAGCATATGCAACCAGAGCGTCTCGGACGAATTCATAGATGGAGTTGTGTATATAGATGCGCTTAGCTTGGTGATTAAAATTCATGGTAAAAATACAAGGAATTTCGAGTTGCGAACAGGTACATACCAGCAATGCAAAATTGGCCGTTGTTCTTGATGAAAGACACGAAAATGATGAAAAATTCAATAAATGCAAGGGCAGGCTTACAGTGAAAGCTCCCCAAAATATGCTCCTGTTTTATACAATAATTCTTCGTCAACTTCAGTAAATATCTTTCGCAGGAACATCCTTACGGTGCAATGGTTTGAGGATTGACATCGGAAAGGATAATCATAGGATCATTGCCACCTGATAATGAATTCAAACGCTTTATAAGCCTAGTCTGAAGCCCAACGACGCTTTTTTACTTGCCTAGCTCCAGTGTGATTCTTTTGAGATCATGACTAGTACTATGCATGATAAGCTTGCCGGTTTGAATGGATCCTGTAAACGCAATCTAGTTGAATAGGATACTATGGTCAGTTTTGGTAAATCCTCCAGTGAGCTACTGGTTCACCTTTTTTATTCGCGGATGGGCAGTGATCAGTGGCCCAAGCTCTTCATCCCCATTGATTCCACTTAGAACGCCAGGTGGTAATGCGCGCTGTAAGCTGTTTGGGCCGTTATAAATAACATGATATTTAATTTGAATATATGCGCTTACTCGGCGATGATAGAAAGGGTTGTCAATGGGGTCCATGGGCTTGGCTTAACCAAGATCGTGTTCCCGGCAAGTAGAGCAGGTGCGATTTTCCATACCGCCAAAAGAATAGGATAATTCCTAGAACAATCAATCCTTGATAAAGCCTACCGTATGTACCAGCGAACGCTAACACTTACCAAGGAATTATAGCGGCTGTCTAATAGTATATTTAAAGTATTTCAGCTTTTATCACTGGAAGTACGCTCACTGAAATCAACTCACGACTCCGAGAGGGACGTGGTGGGTAATAACTTTTCGCCTGGGGCTGTCCTCGTGAATGATTTCGGGTAACCTGAGACAGGCGGCCTCACGAAACCAATGCACTGCTCCCATAATCTCGGAGAGCGCTTCACGATGCTAGGGTTACATTTATTAGATAGCAGAGTGAATAGTTCCGGCTAGAAGACCCACAGGTTTACCCTGCTCGGACGTCAAAAGTTCCTTGTATTGGTTTACGCGCGATTCAATAATGATAGCCATTTCTAGAAGCACAGATCCGCGTTGCTCATACGTCTTGCTTGCCCACATGGGGAAGGCTCGTTCGGCAGCATCTACTGCTTCATCAAGCTGACTTGAACTTAAGACGGGAACGTCAGCAAGACGCAAGCCAGTGGCCGGGTTGAAAACCGAAGTTGTCTTTTCAGAGAAAGTTTCCTGTCCGTTAATTATGTGACCATATGTAGGAGCGAGAGAAGTTCTAGAAGAATACATGTTGATGATTTGCTCAAACTCGGATGAAGGCCGGGGCGAGGGAACACTTAGCCCGATAGTTCGAAGGACTGGTTCTTGACGTGGAAGAAGTAGGGAGAGATTCAGTAATGATTTCTCGAATGTTTTGGCGCTTCGGTGAAGTAACCAGGGCACGCAATTGCAAGTTAGGAATTACCTACCAAATGTTGGCGCTTACTCCTGATATCCACGTGACCGCGTTTTTTTTTTTTTTTTTTTTTAATACATTTCCATATATAAGACAATACGGGAGCTACATGCGAACTAGGCAAACCGCTCACAAAAACCGGGACCGAACCGTGGAAGCTACAAAACAAAGCGCAAACGGGGAAACACACAGAAAGAAACAAGCGAGAACGTAGCACGGTCAGTGGGCAAAGAAATGGTCGCGTGGCGACGTACAGGTGGCTTAAGGCCTAACTCGGGGTAGAGGCCGTAAGGGCGGGAGTGGAGTGGCGGCCTTAAGGGCGTATATACTACATGGTTTGAGCGGCTGCCTGCGGGCCTCCTCGTCTTCGGCCTATGCCCGTCTTGGCTATGAACTTTGCGACTGCTTCGAGACCTGCTAGAGAGCCAAACAGTGTGGGATCATTAATGTTGGTGGAAAACTCACTGAGTATCCCCCTGTGTCCCGCCGTAGCGGGACAGGAGGTGGTTAAATGAAAGATTGTCTCCTCCGACTCCCCGCAGGCGCATCTGGGATCTACGTCGTGGTGGAATTGTGCATGGTACTCGCCGTAATGTCCGTGTCCGGTGAGGTATTGTACGAGGCGGCACTCGATGTCCCTGCCCAGCTTGCTTGAGTTGAAAATGGGGTGTAGTTTGAGTGCGGGTGGGCGGGGTATGTAATATTTCGAGTTAATGCGTGATTCCGAGTGTTCGTACCATGCTTTCTTCCATGAACGTATGGTTTTGCGAGTTGCCTGTTCTTTCGCCCATGTGATGGTGCGATTGAATATGGGGTTTGGAGTCACACTAGCTCCCTCGTTAGCCAATCGGTCCGCTGTTTCGTTGCCTTCGATTCCGTTGTGCCCAGGTACCCAGGTGATGTGGATGGATCGTTCTGGATGTTCCGCCACGAATGCCTTGGCGGCGGTGACGAATGCTCTGGATGTGTACTGGCACGGATGTCGTGATAGGTCGGTGATGGATTTAACAGCGGACTGGTTGTCGCAATATACGCGTATTTTGCGATAACCTTGGTTTTCGGCTATTTGTTTAGCTTTCATGAACGCTAATAATATTCCCAGCATTTCTGCATCATAAATGTTGGCTCGCGGTCCAATTCCAACTGACGACGATGACATAGTCCTTTTTCCGGCACGTATAACGTAGCCGACGCCGACTTTCCGAATGCCATTGGACACCGCCGCGTGCCCATCTGAGTAGCCAAGAAAGCTGGCATGACACTCTTCCAGTACGCTGATTTCGGATAGGACTTTGTCGCGGTATTCGTCGCGCTTAAGTCCGTCAGTGGAGTCCTTGATTTTGATTTGATCAGGGAATGGAATGTTTGGGTTGGATGGGTGGTTAATGTGAGGCGAGACAAATTCGATGTGTGGGTGACTGTGTGATGCAATGAAGTGGATGGGGGATTGTAAGCTCTCAGTTGTGTTCTTTCTGTTGCTGTTAAGGGTGGGTATATGCGTGTCCCATGATGCAGGGCCACGTGACCGCGTTGCTGATTGGTTTTAGCATACGTCATTCGGGCTTGTTTGTCCTCAGCCTGGATCCTGAGCTATAGCTTTCACCGCGGGTATTCATCATTGGTGTGCGATCTGGGGACCCTAGACGTGGCCCCGAGTCAATTCGATAGCCTATAAAGCATACTACCTTTTAAACTCCTGGTACGCTCCCTTCTTGATTACGAGTGTCTAGCCGACCTGGGGACCAATTCGACGACTTATGTATACAGAGTCAAGACATATAATAGAGACTCCCAATATGCGGTTCGATGCAACCCCTGATGCTCCGATCGAAGATCAGCCTGTTATCGGTATCATAGGTATGGGTGAAATGGGCAAGATGTACGCCAAAGTATTATCTGCAGCGGGGTGGGCTAAGTAAGCTACATTTGGGCCACATGGTGTTGGCACTAACTATTTCCAGAATCAATGTTTGTGACCGTCCGGAGAACTTCGATCAACTCACCCAAGACATGAAAGGTGGGTTCAAGGTCAACCTTGAATGAATTAATTGCTCACCAATTGTGCCAGATGTTCCCGGGATAAACGTCCTACGTGATGGGCACCGAGTGTCAAGGACAGCAGATTGGGTTATGTATGCTGTTGAAGCTCAATTCATGGATAAAGTAGTGGCAGAATATGGACCGTGTGAGTAGAGATTGTCAACTCAGGGTTCTTTATTCTGACGCAATGGATCCTAGCCACTAAAGTCGGCTCCATTGTTGGGGGGCAGACTTCCGTTAAAACACCAGAGAAAGAGGCTTTCGAAAAATATTTGCCGGAAGACGTCCATATTATTTCATGTCACTCGCTTCATGGCCCTACGGTATCTCCTGAAGGGCAGCCATTGGTACATATTTGTGTTCTTATCGTTTCAGATATGGTTTGTTCACACTCAAGACAGGTGATAATTCGTCACCGCGGTCCGGACTGGGCACTTAAGCTCGTGGAGAACATACTTCGCCCGTTCCGCTCGCATTTTGTGTATCTGTCATACGAAGATCATGACCTAGTAACCGCAAATACGCAAGCAGTTACTCATGCCGCTTTTCTGAGGTATGAATCCATATTCAAACTGGGCCATCCTGCTCAAGTTAAAATTGTTTAGTATGGGTACAGCGTGGCATTGTTCCCAGTCTTATCCCTGGGAACAGGGCTTGTACGTCCGAGGGATAGAAATCGTCAAGGTCAACATCATGCTCCGGATTTATTCGAACCAGTGGCACGTTTATGCGGGGCTAGCAATACTAAATCCAGCTGCGCGCGGTATGATCAAGCAGTACTCAGCCAGCACGACAGAGTTGTTTAAACTAATGCTGGCTGGGGACATCAAGGGACTTCGGGAGCGCGTGTATAAAGCGCGCGAAGCCTTGTTTGGGCCTCATCGGAGGGTTACCCCGATCTTGCTTAGCGAGGATGTACTGGACAAATTTGGGATGTCATGTGTCGAAGCTGATGGATCTCCGACGAAATCAACTGGTAATAATGCGCTCCCTGGTACAATTTCAAGAGAGTCCAATTCTCGACCACCTAGCACCAACTCACACCTTTCCCTTCTTGCGATGGTAGACTGCTGGGCAGCGCTCAACATTGACCCTTTTGAACATCTCTCGCTGGCCGCCACGCCTCTGTTTAGGATGTGGATTGGGGTTGCCGAATACTTGTTCCGCTCCGAGGAACGTTTAGACGCCGCACTCAGTGCGGCTGTCCATAATGTCTCTCATCGCTCGGATGACCTCGAGTTTGTTGTCGCGGCCCGTGGATGGAGCCAGTGCGTAACATTTGGAAGCTTTGAACTTTACAAGGACAGGTTCCAGCATACTCAGTCGTTCTTCCAACCCCGGTTTGCGGAAGCAACGGCCATTGGGTCCAAGATGATTAAGACTATCCTTGATAATGCGCCACCCACCCCATCTGAATAGACTTCTTGAATAATCTTGCGATATTAAATTTTCAGTGCAAATGAATCAATTATTGAGAATCAGGTAGCATTCCGTGTATGTTACAACCTCAAGCTCGAATACAATGTATCATAAGTAGCGATGTTGGCCCGGAAAGAAAATCAAAGAGTCTGAAATACTACAGGTACACCAAGGAGTAGTGAAATATCAATATGAATGTACTTAACGGGTTCGTGAAGTAGTCAAAAGCATACGCATGTATATGTGTGGAACGAAGCATACTGATGTATTAGTGATTACTTCTATCATCTCTAGGATCCTCTGCTACTGGAAGATCTAGCTCAAACACCCGAGTCCAAAAGGCTTCGATTTCGGGCGGCATGCCTCGGACACTAACAGGCGCAGCTTGAAGTTCTGCATCTGGTACAGTCGCAGGTCCCAATCCTGCGGATACCCAACTTCCTAGATGTGCATCCCCAGGATGATCTCTAAGCCTATCCATTGCTGAAATATGTAGGCTCGTGGATAGGCTAGGGTGCAAATCAGGGGTGAAAAGGTGTGTCGCCGACGGGCGAGTTCGTCGGCAAGTATGGCAAGGACTCTTGCGGCTCGTCTTGCAAGATTGTTGGTATTCCCGACAACGCTCAGTAAACTAATGGCTTGGAAGATGTGTCGACGCCGGGTTTCCATTTCCGCTGGCGGAGGGGTTTCGCCGCCAACAGCAGTCCGTGCATAGAACTGGTCCATGAGCAGCACTACCGCCGCGGCAAAACTGTGCATACATACAACCCACCACTTGCCAAAGATGCCAGTCAGCAGATACCCAATTGTATTCCAAGCCGACTCACGGTAATTCCAGGAAAATCAATAGATTGCGCTTCTTGGTAGATGTGCAGCATACTCTTGGCTGCATTGATACATTTCTCTGTGGACCCACGATACTCCAAAACAGTATAACCACGTAGCATATACCTCCGGTGCAACCTGATGCAACGATTATTAAGCCCAATCGTCAACATGATACGTTCCCACTGCGGAAACACATGAGCCCACGCTAGAAGCATATCAACCTTCTCAGAAGCACGTACCGCTACCCGATCGTCACGCTCAAGAATGTGGTCACGTTGTAGGAGGCATGGAGCGACAAGACCAAGCCGTTCGTTCACTCTGTGCTCGTAGGCTAAGAGAAAGTCGTATGTGAGGGCTTGACCTGCATTTATATGATCCGACTGAATCTGGGATTAGCTATTTGTCATTACGAAACGACTGAAACTCACCAATTCTCTGACAGACTCTGAGACTTCCGCTTTGGCAATCAAAAATGCTGCCCCGGTCCATTGGTTCCGAGGTCTTGGCTCGAAACGCCTTCCGTCCACCATTTCTTCCCATTCCAGATTAGCGGGAAAGGCCGTGGTACATTGTGCGGGATGGATGAGATAGGAATGACCGACACTCGGAGATAGATACCAATCCATAAACACGATATTCCACCAAACTCGCCTTCGAAGTTCTCGTTCGCGTAGACCGGGCGGAGGAACGCGGCCAATGGCTTCTGAGCCGAGTTTTGAGAGGCCCATGCTGTGCCCAATCCTAACAGCGAATGCCACAAAGTGAGCAGAGTATTCCCAGCTACACAACATGAACTGTGAGCCATTGGAATCCATCAATTCTGAAGAAAATCGTGCGCATACCCATTATCATCTAGACTTTGATTGCAATACAGTAGCATTACTAAAGTTTGAGCCAGCTCAATTGGTTTGCTACGGGCAATGTCATTGGCACCCAGAGCTCTTTGGGACGCCCGCCAGTACGCATCGCAACGTCGCTTCCAGTGTGCCTGATTTTGACATATGCCCTCACGAATTGCCCGCTCAGGAGTCATGTTCCCTAGCGCAACACAAAGAATAGCAAGGAGCAGAGCAATAAACGGAGCATGTCGTTTATCCGAGGGCGAGCTGAAAAAGGCATTGTATGCTTCTCGAAAAGCTGCGGGGTCAACCAAATTATGATTCCAAGCCACACGACCGAACTATACCATAGTTTAGACACAGAATGGCGTGTAAATCCAACCGACTCACATAGTAATCTACAATCTTATCGCACATTGTGCGGCTCGGCACAGCACCGTCTTCAATTGCCATCTCGGATTTCCCCAAGACGCTGGCCAGTAACGCGGCCCTCTCGTCTGAGTGATAGGACATAGGAAATGAGAGAAACACCTGAGGGGGGCCGGGATCGTCTTGCCTGTCTTGTTTTGAACTAGGTTCTGTCTGCTTTGGAACCTCATATTTGCTTCCAAAACTATCGTATCTTCCAAATGGACTAGGGTCGCTTGGCCTCCGCCCCTCTGAAAAAACAGTAGATGTCACACTTGTCGCACCACTCGCGCGGCTCCGAGGAGAAGGGAGTGGGGGTGGAAGAACACGTGACGAGAGAGGGGCATCCCATGATTCATTTATCTATGGTCCAAACGGTCAGCACGGCAATCACGATAACATTAGCTTGATATGTTGATCCCCCGATAAGGGAAGGTGGACTCACCTGCCTGGATGATACACCCCCTTCGCTCTTTGGGCCCCCGAACCCAGGGACAATTCCCAACCCTAATGTCCGGGGACCAGGTAACGGTCCATCAAGCGAACGGGCCGGGAAATGAGAATTGCTGGAGGAAGATGATGGGGGCTGGTCTGAGGATCCTCGAGGAAGCAGCGGCCGGGCATAGTGTTCTTGATGCTGAGTTGGAGGTGTACGGCTGTAGGGATGTGGGGGGAGCGGAGAGTATCTGGCCGATGCCGCGGGGTGGTGCGATGACGCATGGTGTGAATTGGGGGGCTGAATCGGGGGTAGACCATCCTCGCGTCTGGGAGGGACCAGGGGAGAAATACTAGGTTCGGAGCGTGGTGCACGCAAACTAGTACTTCCTAGGGCAGTCGAGGAGCGCTCATCCTCTGAACGAACGGAACGCCAGTCCATCAGCTGTGTTCTCGAAGCCGAAACCCTCTCCTCTCCTCTCCTGTCAAAATCGTCTGATCCAACTCCACCTGATTGACCCGCTTCTTCCGCTTGAAACCGGGCCCACGCTTCAGGAGCGAATACAGCAATGAAGGCCTCGAGGCGGGCAATACGAGCATTAGTAGGTTCTGGATGTGAAGGAAGAGTCTGGCTTCGAGAGAGGTGACTAGGCGACCGAACAAGATTGGAGGGAGGCTCCCTATTGACCTCGGGGGCAACACTCTTGATAGACGATGCATCTCCTCGACGCTGAGACCCGACCTCGTTTTTCCCTCGTTCCAGAGCCTCGACCCGGCGTTGAAGTCCATCCCACTCAGTACGCAAAATGTATTTGTCTGAAGGTTCGACAACGTTCCAGTGACATTTGTCCGCCTCAGTACGTCGCACACAGGGGCCACAAGGATGTTGTCTGTCGCACTTGATTTTGCGCCGTTTGCATTCTGTACACGAAAGTGCTTGTCTACATGGAGTTGCCATGTGGTATAGTGGCAATGTTCCCGATTGGTTGAGAGAGCAAACAATATGAGTAATGGATACGCGTGTCGAGTCGGGCAACCAACTCACCTTCGTCGCCTTTTCTTGGGTACTTCTTCCCCAGGCTTTCCCTCGTCCTCGTCAGTTTCGCCGCCATCTCCGTCCCCATCATCTAGCCCCCTCTTCCCGCTCGTGTACTGGGATGAAGTTGTTCCAGGCCAGTTTGGTAGATCATGAGTACTAGGGCCAGCTACTGCTTGGTGGGATGTAGTGAAATCCATGATGGGCGGTCGAATGACCGGAGGAAGGGGATACTGCTAACTGGCACTATAGACTGAGCTGTATATAGGCAAGGGTTGTGGTGGGTGAAACTTGGTAAAGCGAGCCGGCGGTATCGAGGTGCGATGCCGTGATCTCCGGTTTTCGGTTCTCCGTACCGAGATCATCCGCTCTTATTTGTATTACATCCGCTTCTATTAGTTTCCCATTTGTAGTAAACCCATCAGGGTCGCATACTCAGCATATAACTTGGCAAGTGGCCTTGAGTTGGTTTCCGCGGCATTGGGGTGCATAAGATTTACCGGCATTACAGATAGGACACTAAACATTCGCCACTCTCTGGGAGTTTGGGTGGAATAATTAGTGTCCCCTGATTCAGCACTCAGACATGATTGGACATCCCTGAGTTGAGACCTTGCAAGGCCACTACCAGCTCTGCAGGACGTCATCGTGTTTCACGAGCATACTGCTGAATTCCAACCTCTCCGTTCACCCCCAGGCATGGGCTCAGCCAACGGAATTAACCCGCTGAGTCTCGGATTTCCTACTCTTAACCCCTCGAACACGTTGCTGAAACGCGGCTTACGCACGCTCATGAAGCTCGTATGTCCGTTGAACTAAGGTGACTCGTGCAAGTAGCCGAAGGACACACGAGGTGCGTGTTATTCAAGCCTAGCCTCATCACATATTGGTCGAACGTTAAACGACCACTATCACTGAACCTTGATCTATCACAGATCCAGCTGAATCCGCCATGCGATCATGATCATGATCAACGAAGATCGCCCCAGGAGTTGGATGGGGGGGACGCTGTTACGTACATCAGTTGCAAGGCGAAGCACCGGCAGAAGCCACGAAATAATTATACCAACTGCCGAATCGGACGACGTCCTGTTACTAGTGGCATTAGGGTGGCGTATCTATGCCCCAATACGTCCTGTTCGCTTTACCCAGAGATGCCAGCTGCTAGACCGTATGGCCTACGTCCGGGGATGAAACGTGGCAGCTTTTACAAATATGGCGTTGCTGGTGTCAACGAACACATGCATGCGGCCGCGGGACACATAAGTGCGTCATGCAATACACGCCATGCATAAGTGCATGGGGTAAAATGAATATTGACATTTGTTGCTTACAAGGCAAAATCAGGTATACAAATAGCGTCCATATGTATTCCTTTTCGTTTAGCCGTGGATTTTCCCCGCTTTGCCCCAATGGGAAAATGGGCTAAATAGTCGCAACCTTGTCTTCGTCGTGATACAAATAAAGAAACTCAGGCAAGGACTAGGGGATTAGCCCGCGATGGGCTTGCACTAGGATCTCCGCCAGCCCACCAGTCAAGAACACTATCTCATCGAGAAGAAGAGAAAGTCGGTGGGAACATGCCGTGATACGTAGTTTCCGGACGAGATAAGATCAACGATGGCATGCACATTTGAAGCGAGAGTGAGAAAGGCATAGAGTAGGGGTGAAACCTGGACTGTGTATATGGCCGTGAGCTCCGTAGAACTTGCGATCGAAAGTGTCAATCATCCACATGTGCGTGTATTGTTCTAATTACAAATACATTACCGGCGGCATTTATTAATACCGAGGCTAGCCCGAGAAACGCGGATGCAAAATAAAGTTACTTCAATGCATACCGACGTTTTGAATGACCCCTGGGCGAAATACAGCGATACAGCGGAAATAAGCCAGAAAAGAGCCTCAAGTACAACTGCCAAGCCTTGGCAAATACCGGAAGTCTTGCAAATATTTGGCCAGCAGCTTTTATTCGCCAAACCATGTGCAGACCTCAATGGAGGTTCAAGTGTCTCCCACCATGAGTAAATACGTGATCTCATTGAAAAAAGAACAAATATTCGCGAGTATATCGCTTACGTAGTGGAGTCTCTGATACCTCATTATGTAATTTCATAGGTGCTATCAATGCTTGGTAAAGAAGGGAGTGGCTCGATTACTTTGCTTAAGGCATGGAAGCGGGTACCTTGTGTCATCTAGTTGCATTCGCATAACTGGTTGGTCTCTGCTTGCTTTTAGGCGGAGGAAGGGAAAGGTGCGTTATATCACCAGGAAGTTAAACCTCAAATAGTTTTGGGGACTTGAACCCCCAGAGCCCGTATTCAACGGCTGATTTTAGAGTTGGAGTGCGAAAATAAAATTATTCTTAAAACAAAAGCTCCGATACTGGGAATCGAACCCAGCGCTATCGCGTACGAGTCATGTAATAGTCACATGGCCGTTTGAAAGGCGATAATGTTAGCCACTACACCATATCGGACTGATATATACGTTGTAAACACATTTTATATAGCCAACACATGCCTCGATAAACCGTACTTGGCTGTGTATCACAGGAACGTCAAGAATAAATAGATGTAGAATTTTGATACAAGATATGGGACTCGACTATATGCAGTAGAGTAATAGGAGGTCTCTGATATAATGAAACCAGATAAAGCTATTGGAGGTGATTCACGGATACCTGACTGTAGACCGACCAATAGGGGCTGGTGGTGGTAATTTGCGTTAATTTTTTACCCCTACCGAAGCTCAATTAACTCGATTCTAGACCTTTCAAACGGAACGGTCAAAAAAGGTTAAAGCTATGCATATGTACTAGACAGAGAAGCTACAAAATACACATTTTCAACAAACTCAATCATCGTCCTCAAATCTGAGAACTTGTGCATCTTCATCCACGGCCACAGTTCGATATCCACCTCTTGTAGGATACCGTGGGCCTCTTCGGCCAGGCAAGAGAGTCGAGACACGTGCCCATACCCCGCGCGAGACTGCAACAATTGCAACAGGGATGGACGCCAGGGTGGAGACAATCCCCCCATCATCCCACGACTGCCGACCGGTATTATCGGGAAGCCGGATTGCGCTATGCAATGTCAGATGCGTACAATCGGGAAAAATATAGGGACTCACCCAGTAGCAAATCCGTGCTTCTTAAAATGTAGACCTACGAGGCCAGCGAATATGATGGGTATCATGACGACGAATCCCCAGAAAAGGTATCCGTGGGAGCCAATACCTGGGCATGGATGTTCTGGCCCACGATCTTTACGATCACCCCCTTCGCAACTAGAGTGTGGGATTTTGCGGTACGCGGTTCGTTCGTACCATACTGATGCATCACCTGGGCAAGTATCATCGTTCGGCAGAGGCTCGGCCCCAGGAGTCAGCACACAATCACCCGCGCTATTGCGGACATAGTTGAACTCGCTGGAAAGAGTTAGCCAGGAACATGATCAGTTTATTAGGCTTCACTTACCATTCAAAATCAAACTTCATACATGCACAATTCTTTACAATGCGCTGCTCAATCTTGGGTTGGTCACCGACATAACAATCACGATCCCGCAATCGTCTATGATATTGAACCTGCGGAGAAATAAGTGACCGCACGATAAAACGTATTCCCCACACACCTGTCTGCCAAAGAGACAACGCTCCTCGCGCTCCTCGCTTGGACTCCACAATTCGAAATCATCTTTGTTTGGATCGTCCGGGTTAAGCAAGCCTATGGAAATGTCATGAGCCCAAGAAACCCGATTTCTCCCGCATACATGTGCTCACACTGCCGTGATGTAATAGCCGAAAAGTCGAGTTGAATCGCGACCCAGGTGTCCCGGTCGGCAGACTTGTGGCCCAGCAAAACAAACTTTCGGCTTGTTTCTGTCGGTTTGGTTACAATCGATCGAATTCGTAACCTCTCATCCGAGAATTTGTACTCGCGCCAGCTGGTCCCCTCATTGGTAGTATATAGCACGTGGTCGGTCGGCTCTTCGTCGTTGACAATAACAATGACCGAACCAGAGTCACCAAACGAAAATAGATGTGCGTCCTTGTGAACTTCCTCCCATGTGAATCCTCCGTCCCGGCTGAGGAACGTATCGCTGTCCTTGTATGGAGCAAGGTGTTCGCTCACGCTCCCAACCCCCATCATGAGGCCAATAGCTGATGGACTGCTATACTTGGCGCGAGCATCATATCGCTCAGTATAGCCGTGAATATGCAGTGCACAATTCTGGCGTGTGGTATGAGCTGGTTACAGTCGACCAATAACTGAGCTGAAACTCACAGTCCCTGAGCATTCGTAGTTTTGACCCAAAGAATCTTTGGGGGGTGGTACGAGTTTCTTCCAAGTTCCGCCTTGCATAAAGTTCAGAGCCTGTTCACATAATCATTACTCAACTCACCGTCGTTGTGAGATATACGAGTCTGGAGCTTCTTCTTTCCTGTGTGTTCTACTTCTTTCGTATTCGCAACAATATTCATGACTGCAATCCCATCCAAGCCAACCAGCTTTTCAAAGTCGACATATCCTTGTGCATTTCGGTTCACAGCTTCGAGCGAGAGGCCATAGTATGTGCCGTTCGAGTTGGATTTGAGAACGTTGCCCCATTCAGCACCGCGTTTGTCGGACATGGTAACGTGCAAAAAGACAGAGTCGGTGCTCGACTCCAGTACCGTGTATGCCTGGGAGTGCGTTAGCAAATGGTAAACAAAAGAGCCAGCGCGCATACATGGTTGTCCACCGACATCCCAGGGGGGAATTTTCCCATCGCAAAACTGCGTCCGTCGAGCGAAACCTGGAGATCCAACGCGTTGGATTGCCCCTTGACCTGTGCTAACATTAGCCCGCGAACGAACACCCTAAAACCTGCTTACCTCTGCAACGAGCAAATACTCTGAAAACTTGGCAAACCCAACAACATTATCAAACATCTTGCGCTTGTTTTTGAAATATTCACTACCCTCGATAAACTCCAAGGGATTGTTCGCAAAGGACAATTGATTGCCCTTTTTGTCGCGATAGCTTTCGCAAAGGATCAAATGCTGATCGATTCGAAGGTTGGCGGTGCGGGCCCATGTGCAAGTCTTGACGTATTTCTCGATTGATGTCCAAGTACGCCCATGATTGAGAGTGTAGTACGCCTCCACATGGCAATTGGTCTTGTCGCTGCCGCAATCGGTCTGTCCAGTATAGATGAGCCAATCGGACTGCAATGGGTGGAACGATAAAAGACCAAGCCCGAACTGGTTGGGCGGTGCCGGCAGGTCAAGGGCCAGCCATTGTTGCGCTGTGTCAGTTGTGTAATACAGTTTGTCCTTGTTGGTAATCAGATAAGCTCGGTCATCCGCATATAGGTGCATATACACGGCAATAATGTATTCGCCATTGACGAGTTGAGTCCACGAATAGCCCTCGTTTGAAGACTGATGTACCGTTCCGTCGTCCAACTGGACTAGAATCGTCTGTTAATCAAAAATAAATTTATGAATGACAGGTCCCAGAATGAAATACGATAACCAAAACGTACTCCTGCCTTCTGGAAATGCCAGTTTCCGACGATCGGGCGTTTGAAGAACTTGACTTGGTGCGATACTTCGCCAGGAGGTTTCTGAGCCTCGGAACAATCTTTCTGTATTTTCTCGTCCTTCTTGATTCCCTTGTCTCGGTCGCAGGTATTACCGGGAATGAGTCGATATCCAGATGACCCCAAATACTTTTCACCTCGACTGTTAGACTTGCAAACGTCTACAGGGATTGGCTCAGGGCCGGCAGCCACACACTGGTTGTTCTGGCGGATATAGTTATAGTCGCTGACGATGGGGCTGATTTAAGCGCAGTACGAGTCAAAAAGGTAATCAGAAGATGCCCACCATTCATAATCTTCATCTTCACAGGGGCAGTTTTCCTCGTGCTCCGGAGCCTCGTTGAACTTGTCTCCGACGTAACATTTTGCGTTTTCCTTTCGCCTCTTGTACCATTGCTACGGGCCCCCCATCCCATCAACTGAAACTCGGCGGATAAACGCTCGAACCCATTCTCACCTTGTGCCCCATCAGGCATTCCTTGCCCTTGAGTGCGCGCATACCACTTTTCAAAGTCATCGCTCTCGCACTTTCGAACCTTGGCCGGCTCAAAGTCCAAGTGGATCGCTACATAGCGTCCACCGGGCCCTTGGCGTCCTCGCGCGAGAGCGAGCCCAGCAAGATAAAAGTGAGCGACGTCGAGTCAGGCACGGTCGTCAAGACTCGCGCGCGAATCTCTACCCCAAGGTCGACCGTCTGCCTAGTATACGCCGCCCGGGGTCAGCGCAGTCGACTCGAGGGTTGAAAGGGTAACGTTACCATGTGTTTCCCTCGTCCCAACTGTACTTGACTTGCTTAGTATACTCTTCATCGTCCACGAGAACCGTGACCGCGCCCTGATCGCCGACTTCATACATATGCGCGCCCTTTTGAACACGCTTCCACGTGAGACCAGCGTCCCGAGACATGTACGTGTCGCACTCTTCGTACGGCCGGAGGTGCGTCCCCACGGAACCAACACCGAGCACGAGCCCAGGCGCGGGGGACGAAAACACCTTGCCGATATTATGCGGGGTCGAGACCGAATACAAATGCAGGGCGCACGTTTCGCGCGAACCCGACCGGCAGTCCGAATCATCAGGGGGATCGAGTGGGTCCCAAGTTCGGCCTGCCCACACGTCAGCCACCCAGGGGGCGGGGGACTAGGACCAAGAGAAGGGGCACTAACCATCATCAAAAGTAATAACGCTCCTAACCTGCTTGGCAGCCTTGTGCCCCTCGACCGCAGGCGCATTCTTGACATAATTAGCGATCCCAACACCCTCGACACCCACCAAATCCTCAAAATCCACAAACCCAGCCCGGTTACGATTCGTATCGACCAAGCTCTCGACGAAAAACGTGCCGTTCGAGTTGCTCACGAACAACGTCCCGACGGCCGCGTCCGAGTGCAACAAGACGTCGACGGCAAGACTGTGCGACGTGGACTCGACGATGGTGTATGCGTTTTCGAGCAGCTTGGAGGACGAGGCGTGCGGGAACTGGGCCTTGTGCCATGTATGCCCGTCGAGCGTGACCTGCAGTTGGAGCTCGTGCGATTTACCGCTCGGGTCCGGAGCGCGGCGACCATGAACTTGGACATGATCCCGATCGCGGTCACACCCCTCGACGCACGTTGGCCCAGTCCGAAATCGATCAATTCGGTTTCCTGCCGTTGGCCACACACACGATCAGGAATCCCATTTGACCCGTAGATAAAATAAACACTTTGCCCGCACCTTGTCAAACCAGTCCGAACTCGTAAACAACCGACTGGAACGCGCATTCGTGCTCCCATCCGCGGCATTCTTGTCAAACGCAACGCAAAACACCTGGCTCGGCGGACGCTTGGGCGCGAACCCGATCTTTTTGTGGCTCCCGCTCGAGATAGTGCGGATGCTGGACGAGTGGGCAAAGATGCATTTGAACGAGTTGCGCGTGAGGAGTTTGGCTCCGGACGAGAATGCGTCGAGGGTGTAGTATGTCGAGCCAAAGCACGTTTCGGACCATCCCCAGGCTGATTTTTTGCATTCGCGGACCTTGGGTGCGAGTGTGAGTGCAAGTGTGAGTGCAAGTGTGGGTGCGAGTGCGAGTGAGTGCAAGACATTAGAGTCGTTCGTGTGTGTGCATACCTGCATCATAATCCATTCCGAATTCTTCTCGTCCGAATGAAAGCTAAGGGGAGCAGGAACAAACGCGATCGGATGAGGCATCTCAAACGACTGCCACATCCGACCTCGATCCATCGTGCGCCAATGCGTGACCTTGTCGCCTAGAATAAAAGCCTTGGCGCCGTAGAATTAGAATTCCATTCCATTGGTATGGGATTATGTGTGCGTGTGTGAATCTGCTCGAGAACCACACACACATGGGCACTCACCATTCGGTTATTGAACGGATGCTGAACGAGCACGAGCGCATGGCCGTCCGGTACACCCTTGACCTTGCTCCAATTCTTCCCTTCGTCCTCTGAGAGGTATACATTCGCTTGCGCAGAATCGTGATAGAGTACAGCCTAATGCGCATTCATCCCCCACACACACGCAATGCCCCCGTCAGTCGAATGAACAAGAACCAAGGAGAGGACCCAAACTCACAGACGCATCCTCGAAATAAAACATGTTCTTGGGTAAATTCTCGAATCGGGTCGTTTTGACGTTGGGTTTCTGGGCTGATGCGCCCAGAAATAACAGTAACGGCAAAGCGAATCGCTTCGCCCACATCCTGCACACACACAAGTTACCCCGTCAGATCTCCTGCACATACACAGTGCACCCACCTGATCAAATGCGCACTCTCTTTCGATTTATTGTGCTGAGGTTTTTACTTTTGATATGCCCTTGCCCAGAGCTGGGTGGTCGTAGCAGTAAACCAAGACTTGCGCAAGCCGGTAATCGGAAATTGCAAGAGGGATCAACGCGCAGTCAACGTGTAAGCGCCCTACAGCAGGGATGCACCGCCACGGGATAAATTAGCAATTTAGTGTTGCGATTGGGACAAATGAAACCGAGGTTATTGATTTATTGGATCCGTGCGAACTGTTTGAATTGGAATGCTATGGTGATACTGGCATAGAATAGGTGTCTCGGCAATCAAGTGCAAGCGAACCCTGTCGTTTACACACTACAGGCGGTTCCCCCATTGGCACACCCCCAAAAGAGAACAACAGATAAATAAAAAATGTATACAAGATAATATTGTACGGATACCCAACAACAAAACGACAACATGGGGTGGTTCAGACATAAATGACCAATCTACATGCAAAAAAAGGTACACAAAAGACCCCAACGCGCGGGGGGTCACCTCACTCTTAACCCGACACCCATCCCGCCCAACAGACCTCGACGCACTCGAGCCACCACTCGCGGCTCTTGACATAATGAACCACGACACTTCCCCCGACCTTGTTCCCTCTGAATTTTTCCTCCCAGGTCTCCCGGTTCTCGTAGACCTCTTGGGGGTCTTGGTCGGGGGTGAGCAGGGACATGCGCGACCCTCGACGAGGGCCTCCATGGCTTGGGCGAGGGTCAAGTTGTCCCGCGGAGGGGTGTAGCGGGTAGGCCAGTGGGTGGCAGTCTTGTAGGTATAGCGATAACGATAGGTGGCGACGCTGCTCCACCGAACATCCACGATATCCCCATCGTCCTCGCCCTGGCCGCGCCTGTCTCGATGGCTCTGACCCTCTCGACTTCGGAAGGAAAGAGGAAGCCGCGGGAGTAGACGGTGCCGCTTTGGGGTGGTCGTATATCCAACAGCGTTCGGACCACCAGACGATATGTTGGCGCGCGGGTGGGATTTCATCCATCGTGCAGTGACCTGGTCTTCTTCGCCTTTGGTTTGGGCACGGACGACGGGAGAGGTTGCTATGTACTGAACAAGGTCGAAAGAGAGTGCATAGGATTCCCCACCCATGAAGCGCTTCTTGACGACATCTGAAAACGAATCAGTCTCGGAGGCACAACCCAATGTGGAACCGACTCACATCCCCAATAGGTCAACTGCGCGGTGTGACTCGCAGCCTAGCCTCGATCTCGCCAAGCATGACAAACGAGTCGTCATCAACCTTGAGGACATAGTCGGGCTGGACCCAGCCGCGGTTAGTGGTGGTGGGGTCGTGCGGGGCAAGAACGACAGTGCGGTTGTTGAGCTCGGGGAGACCGGCGGGAGGGGGAACGAGGGCGTTGTGGTAGGCCCATTCGAAATAAGCAAAGGACTTGCCATCGTTCATGTTTTCTTTGATGGGGAGAATGACCATGTCGTTGTAGACTGGAGAATAGTCGTCAGAAAATAAAAATACAAAAACGGACTGCACTGACTGTCGTTTTCGATCTGGACGGCCTGGATGTCAGCGCCGGTGGGACGGCCCATGACAAAGCGGACGACGGTGCGCTCGGTGCCGGGGATGCGACTGGCAGGGTGGGCGGCATAGCTCTCGCGGATCATCATCTGCGCTCGTAGCCGCTCGCAACGGTGAGGACACCGAGAAAGACACCGACGGGCGGGAGCGTGGAGTAGTTGGCAGGAGGAAAGGGTGCAGTGTCGAGCAGTAGCGACGCCATGACAGCGCCGACTTGAACGAGTTGACGAGGTATATGATGGCAAAGACAAGGCAAGTGACGAGGGCTGCGAGCAGACAGAGGGAGATGGACTGCTGCCGTCAACGAGCAGGGGGAACAACAAGAGATGGACGACTTACGATGGAGAGAGGGCGCGTGGGGAACCAGGGCTGTCGGACGAGGTAGTAGCCCGTGTCATAGGCGATTCCTGTCCAGCGCGAACGTCGGCGGCGGTGCTTGCGTCGGTGGCTCTGCACTGGCGACTCGGACCGTCCCAGCAGCGGGTCATGCGCCTCTTCGTCGGGGCTCGACACTCGTTCTCGGCTCGTACTCCCAGCACTCATCGGTGATAGTTCGCGGTTAGGTGAACCCATCCGTCCAAGTGCAACCACCATCCTTCCGCCTCGACTGCGATCGTCTCTTTCCGCAACTATTCATTCCGGCGCTAATCGCCCTGCTTTTTCATATATATATATATACATACACACATACAAAGTCCCAACAGAAATCCCAAAAATATCCCACTCACTACCGATTCGAACTCGCATACGAATGCATCGCCTTGCTCCCGAGATCATAAAGCTGGAACCCCTCTCGTCCGTCGAACCTGTGCGTAACCAACAAAAAACCATGCCGGCATCACGCGCATCACCAAACACGACCGCCATCACGGCACCCAAGGAAATTAATTAGGTTCGCCGCGCGGAAACCAACCCCGCCCAGAAAATATCAAGACCACCCCAGCAAAAACAATTCTAATGATTAGCAACCGGTCCCATAAACGCCGCCCACTCACACCCTCGGCTTGTCTCCGCTCTCAGGCACCGAGCTTATTCGACTCGACTCTCGACTCACGTGCTCCGCCATGAAGCTCTCAGTCCGAGTGTCCATCGCCATATCCGGCAGTGCCGCGTCCCCGTCGAATAGCGCCTGGCATCATTCGAGTCGTGCCACATAGACATCGCCGTCCCATCGTAGATCACGACGATCGCGGGGTAAATTCACAACCCGTCAATCCTTCACTTCCCAAACCAGCCCAAACCAACCCCGCTTACCGCTGTCTCTTCCAACGATCGGTTCCGCGTCTCGACCGCAAACAGGTAGATGAACACAAGTTCAAACACGAGCCACACCGTGTAGATCAAATCTGTCGCTCCAATTCAGTATCCCTGGCTTGTATCGAATTAGTGCTACCCACAATATTTCCATTTCAGGGCATCAAGTGCGATCGGGTTCGTCTGGAACAACAAGAGTGAGCTTGGACTGCGAACAAAGGGCAAAAGCGCGCGCACATATTGGTTGAATATCAACGCGGCATTCACAAACAAGTACATCACCGCCAACCCTTTTGCGCGCAAGAAGAACGGAAGAATCTCGACCGTATACGACACCAGCACTGACCCATAATTAGCACACATCACAATACTACCCCCGGAATACATACGCGGTGTATACCCAATCGCATACGCGGCCTGGAATAAAAATAACGACGCAATCACACCGTGTCCGGCTCTCTCGACCCGTGACTTTTCAAAGATAGCAGCGCAGGTCGTCAGGATCGAGAAGCCAACCAACTATAAACGCATTAGCTTCGTATTCGGTGCGTGAAAAGGGTGAACATACCATGCCGACATTGCTCGTCAAGAATAACTTTCTCCGTCCGAGTCGGTCAACAAACATCGCGCCCCTGCCGCCCACATCACTACCACCAATGTCAGCCCCATAAGTAAAACGTATCAAAATACATACAATTCCAAATCGCAAGGCACCCATTGATCAGCGTCTGATCTCTTGAACTCTCGATGCGAATCCCGCTCAGCACCTATCACAACACAACCCCGTCAGAACTTCATTCCCCAGATATCCCCAGTAGGAAACATTAGCGTCCATCCCTCAAATAGGCGATTGACCCAAATATGGATATTGTCCCGAACGGACCTTGGCAACGCGAACTCAGGCTCACCCTTTCGAGGTAATACTGATCAACCCGCTCCCGCTCCATTGCGAGAACAACGCAATGGCGAGGATAATCCGCATGCGTCGGCGATTTCCGCGTGCGGAAGAGATCGATCCATGCAGAACCTGGTGGTCATTATTACTCTCAGTGCATGGGTAGATGGCTCGGAGCCCTACCTCTCTGTGACTCGGCAGCAAGCGCGTTCTTGATTTCTTGGTATTCAAACTTCACAAGCCCGTTGTTCTCTTCACCCCCCGCGTGCCATTTCGTCAGCACCTCTCGGGCTTCTTGGTCTCGTCCCACAGAAACCACTATGCGAGATCAGCCAACGGAAGCATGAAAAAAATCCACTGGGCAAACTCACACCAACGCGGGCTGTCCGGGATGAACCATACAAACGCCAACTGGAGCACGCTCGAAACCCCTTGGAGGGCCGATGGAATACGCCACGACCATTCGTTGGGGATTCGAAAGGTGCCAAACGTCGACCAGCCTGTGTATACCAATAAACAACGCACATGCGTGCATGTCGATAATAGGCGATACACCAACACCACCCGCGAGATCGCGTATATGCGGAGCATGACGAAATGCGGGCGAATGTCGGATAGGCGAAAAGATGACATTTACGCTTGAGAAGTGTGCAAGTACCGATTTAGGATATTACCCACCAGCAACAATCTGACCGGAAAACCATAGCGAGTTGTACAACGCCGTGAGCGGTGCACGGTGTGTTGGGTATGCAAGCTCCGAAATGAGCAATGGAAGCCATCATCGCCTTTGATCCCGTTGGTTAGACTTTGGCCTCCATAACGAGGCAGCTGAGCCAACTTACAAGGGTCGTGCCAAATCCAATCATAAACCTTGCTGCGACAAATGTATGCAGATTTGTCGTCAAAGTCTGTGTATTGTGTCAACCTATGGCCCAATAAACAAAAAGGCGCATCAAACCTGGGTAATAGCACCGCCCAATGTAATCGATGATCCCACGAAAATACCCGCTCGACGACCAAATCTGTCTGATAGGAATGGCGCCGGAGGTATTGCGGCCAGGGAACTACGTACATGTCCAAACGCCCGGTCAGCTGTGTTGGGTAATACCAGGCGTGATGACTTACCCGATAGACTGGATGGCGTTGAAGAGGCCTAGCTCTTTGGGCGTGGGATGACCTAAATATATGGATTTGGTGAGCATGCTGACTATGATATCAGGGGTTAATTACCAAAATATTCTTTCCAGCCATCGACCGACTGGAGACCGTTCATCATGGATCCATCTGAAGGTTGTTAGCCCGGTAGCAGTGGGAGGTATTCTGTACCTACCATAGCCATTAGCATACGATGTTACCAGTGGAATGACCAGCATCAAGTTGAGTATTACAAGATCTGAGGATATGTAAGATTTTTTATCATCCTCAAGAACTAGACAGGACTCACGTCGATGCTTGTACCATCTCCCAGAATAGAGTACTATATCCAGCGGAGTGTCATCCGGACAAAAGTTGGCGGCACCTAGAGGAGCCATGACTCCAAGTTGGATCGCGCACACGAGCGCGGGGAAGAAAAAACAACACAGAGAACTAGCACAGAGGCAACTTTAAGTAGAACTAGATCACAGAACCAACGCGGGGAATATGGGTGCCTGTCCCCACACACACAGGTATATAACGGTCGCTTGTCGGAAGACACAGGGTCGGAGGTGGCAATCGAGCCGAAATGGCAAGCACCGTGCAGACAATTTCTTCAGTTCCTGTATTTTCTCCAGGGGGCTTCGAAAGACTGTTGACATGATGGATCGTCTTATGTGGAGAGTCGATCTGGGGTACAAGCACGTGGCAACCGAGCCAGGACCCTGCGTCATCTCAGCTTGGTCAGCCGGTTCAAATTGCGATGTCGTGTTACGCCAGGTACATCGACTGGTCCTGCTTTGCTGGCCTACCGCATACAGCATAGACGCACCTTGGCTTCACAATGTGTGGCATCTCTGGGGTTTCCCGATACTCGTGGCGTTAGGTGTCAGCCACAGACTGAGAGTCATCAGGCGTACCCACCTTCAACCCTCGGTCACAGTTCTAACAGGGGCGTACACTCAGATATTTAATTTGAAAAAGTGGGGATATTATCCCATCTATCTGACCCAGTTCGCACGATCTCATGGATGTGTCACTATTGTATCTATTCCAAGTACGCTTTTGTAGTTGGAGCGAGCAACGATCTCTCTCTTCCGACTACCCCGCAGTCGCCGGCACGACTATTCGCAAGGCTTTGTTGCCGCGGTAGACGCCAAGGGACGCCTCTCGGTCTCTTGGCTACGGGTGCCTAGACCACGCTTAAATCTAGTGATCCTTGCACTATATTAACCTCACATGACCTTTTAGCTTATATTCCAGCCAGCTGAACGACAATGAAGTTTTAGCCTCGACTTTGATTGTATTGTTACCGATTGAGCGACAACCAGACCGACTTCCAGCGCCGGGTATTTTTTTCGTACGTAAGCCCCAAAATCATTCAACATGTACATTTGGTCTGGTGACTTAACACACCCTCACATCCACACACGTCAAGGCACAAAAAAGGCCTCTAGAGCGACGTATTTTCGGAGCCCGGTGGCCGGCCGCTACTCCGTTATGAACTTTGGCTTCTTTGAGTCGAAAGGGATAAGAATGATAAGAAATCGCATTGGTAGCTAGGGCCAGGAATATCTCGCAGCCCACCTCTTCCTTGCCATTCACACCGCGAAGGCGCCTGCGATCACTATAGGAGGCTGCTTTAGCCTCACACTGGGAAGAACTGAAACGTCTTTACGTGGATCTAACATAAGCAATTAATATAACTCGTAATAGAATTCTGGGACAAGGTACAAATTGATATATACTCAAACAAGATTAGCACAATGTGATACAGAGAAGCTGGCTGAAGTCAACTGCACGGCAAGGTGCGGCTGAACACTACAACTTGGGAGCGGTTGGTTAGGAGATGTTCTTCCAAGTTTGTCCAAGTTAAGGAAACCCCAGTTGATCCGATGTGCTTGTGAAATTTTAATACGACAAGCTATACTCGAAATGAGCTACTACGCTACCAGCGTATCGCGCAGCAGTGGCCCGGCCAATCGATAGCTCAGTCCTGGCTGCTGATGTTTTCGTTTTCAGCAACCCGCACACATTGTAAACTAGAAGTCAAACGGTTTAGGGTGCATCAACTTACTAAATAAGGATAATGCCCTACGCTAGAGCCAGAGTGCTATGTACGAGAACAATCAAGGTGTAAGATGCGTTAGTGCAAAGACGAACAGCTTCTTCATTGAGCATTGGAAATAAATTGTATTGCGCGCAGTTGTGGTCTTATATAGCATAGCTTCTGTACTTCCTTGGCCCCCGATGCCTCGATGAGGATAAGGATATCAGCTGATACTGATCAGACTTTTGCGAGAAGCTCGAAATGTGGGGCTGATGACGCCTTTGCTATTTCAGTTTTGTGCCACAAATCGATACGCCGTTCTATCAAAAAGTATTGAACTTGATGACCCTCCTGGGTTCAGTTTTCGGGTTCTTGCGCTAGTTGCGATGAGATTCACGCGAATAAGGAAATGCTTCTGGCATGTGTGGTATGGTTCGAATCTTTAGTAGATCTCTAACTACTCTTGATTTCATACGTATCGTCTACGTCTGCGTCTAACTGGGAGCCGTATCTAAAATGTAAAATTGCGTGCCTGTTGTATGCGCATGTTGTAGTCGCTGGCTATGTTGGTTGTGGTTACTGCATATTCTAATTCTCTAAAGATGATGATTTTCCGGATAATGGTTTGTTGTTTCGTTTCATGTCATTCAGAGGCCACAAAGTGGTATCGTGGGTGGTTGTTTTTCCTCGCTATGCCCGAGGTATTTCTCCAAGTTCGAATGCAAGAGCACACGACATCCGTAATGGTGCAAAGGCTTCAGTCACGCCCTTCTTATATGCGTGCAACAACTTGAACTGCTCTGCATGGTTTGATTGAATTTCAACAAAATTCTCCAGAAGATAATGATAAACATGGTATAAAATGATGTAGATATTTCGGATCCTATAGGTTGTCTAGATAAATAGCCTGGTTTGGCCAACGTTTATGGGGGGATGATAGTTTATGGCATTTTGTTTGGTATGATAACTGAAGCCAACGCCGTTCACTTCGAATTATAAATGGACTTTGAAGAGAGAAGCTTATTTTCACTCGGGAAGATATATTCCTGTCACTAGTGTAAGTACGCCTATATGGGGTAAAATCCCAAAGAGGTTCTTTTGTGCGGTACTATAAGATGTGGCATAGCTACTATAACATTCATAAAAGTCCTGTGATAGAACGCTGGACCTACTGTCCTATTCCGAAACAGTTGGTGCTGTACTGTGTATTATATTCGTGAACTCACGCCAAAGCGTCGACGAGAGTTCAAGCGATACTAATACCGATCATTCCCAATGCTGGCGCCGCTATATCGGCTTCCAGACTATATCGATGAGTCACAACGCCTACTGTAGCTATACCTTCGAATATGGGAAGATTTGCAGACAATGACACTGTGCAGGACGGTTTGATTGAAAGTCGAATTATGTGCTAGATATATAGCGATCATTTTTCTGGGGTCGGCAGGATCCTTGGTAATGACTCATACCTTCACTTCTACTGCTTCCCCTGCCGACCAGGAGAGTTCAGTTCCGGGAGTACCATTTCCTAGCTCTCCGCGAAGGATTTGTACGCCGTCTCCTCGTTCTTCAGATTCGTATACCTCGCCAGCAGCTAGAACCAGTTCCTTAAGCGATATTTTTTCGTATGCTTTAATTCTCGTAACCTTGACAAGCTGAAGCGAAATATCCGTATAAAGAGCAGCAAGTGCTTGCGATGGGGAATATATAGTGATGACAAAGGGTATCCGATCCCCAGAAGATATAATCAATGGAGAGGGAAGTGAGATCTAGCAAGATAAAGTCATTCAATTTGCATTGGCGAGAGGACAATGTTTCAAACCTTGGCCTGAACTTCGGCAGTTGTCAGTGCTTGAGGTTTACTGGATTTTTTAGAGCTGCCGATCGGCTTGGGAGCAAGGTGGAGCTCTTTCATGCCTTGAGCATCAGACAGGTGGACTTGGTCGTCAAACAATGGGATGGCACGAGGGGTCAGAGGTGCGTAAGAGCGAGGGAGGTATAGGATGGGCACAGTTAGACTACATAAGGCGCCAAGTTTAGCTATGATAGCTTCCAAGGGAATAAGTTATTGTAATTTACCTTTCCCGTCGACGCAAACCCGAACGTGGCATATCAACGCGAATACGATATCGCACTTCTGCTGAAACGCCGGGTAGATAGCATATAAAAGAGGGAGGGAGTAGGTTTGTGCTCTTGTCACAAGTCTCGGGGAGGTTTATTGAGAAAGGATAGTGCAGAATATTTACGGTTGGAGGAGTGCTTGTATAGAGTGTGACCGAGCGTTGGAATAGCGTGGATTCGATATGCCCAATGAGTATCCCTCGCTCCATAAACGACGATTTTACTATGGCTTCCACCTTCACCAGGAGAATACGATTAGCATAATGTGTATTCACTATAAAGTCGAGTCATACCATGATAGTAAGACGTTTGATGTGGTCCAGAGTCGTCACCGACACTGTGCCTTCGATTACACCTGTACGCCCAAAACATGGGGTACGAGTTGGCCAGATACGCGCACCTAGGTCCAGCTTTATGCGCTGAGACTGAAACATATAATGATCTGGGAGGTCATTAGGCAGGGATGATAGGGACGGACGTAGCTCCACAATCCGCTCCCCATCAGTTACCGATGCTGAGTATGGCGGAGACGTAGGAGCAGAGTATCCACTGTCGGTATAACAAGGGGCAGCCATACGCACAGTATATGAAAGAAGTGCCAAGTATAAGACGAAACGAAGCTGCGAAATCGAAGGGATGCATGTTGCCTAACATCATTTCGCCGGATACTTGTAGTATTTTAAAACCGCGCTCGACTCGAGTAGTTCGAGTCATTTCCCCAGTGCGGCCGGTGCTCATATCAAAACACCGTATTTTGGCTACATCTTACTCAGCGAGGCACCTAAATGCTTACACATCACGCATCTCTCTGTGGTGCATTCAATTGCAGTGCCAGCCCATTGAGAAAAGTTTATTGAGACTTTCGCTTGACCCAATGTAGGAGCAAGATGAACGAATATGCCTAGCCTTGCTTCATCTGCTAGTAGGACCGTAGATGCCCATGTAAACAACCACAAACGTATCAAACCAGGGCATGACTCGCCGGGAATATATTGAAAGCAAAGACTACGGCCGATCATCAGGATAGTCAACCCCGAGAGAAACCCGGAGAATAATGAATGACGGGGATCATCTAAATCATTGATACGGCTATTTTTTTATTTTTATTTTTGGGTAGATAAATTTGTTCATTAACGTTACAGAGCATTCGGTATTGTACAAGGAAGCTAAATAAAACGCATAATCGACTGCATGAATGCGTACTCGTAGAACATGAAGGGTCATATCACTTTTGAGATTATTCATCGTACTGAGGAGGGGAAGTAGGTGAATATTCATAGCCCCGCTGATTGAAAGAGTACGAACCTGGATCACCATGGATGCAGGCCAAGGGGTAACTAAACCCCTGGCATTGATGAACATGGTTTGCTTTGTCCCATGCAGATCTTGAGTAAATCTATTTGGGGCTCAGTATACGGTTTTCGATTGAGAACATAGGTAGTGACTCACGACCGAAGCTTGCCCGATTCGCCTGGAGCGCGACGGATATTTTTTAGTTTGAAAATGCTTTTGATCACTGCAGGCATCGTCTGTAGTATGGGTTAATTACCAAACTCGGACGTTATTAAGAGAGAAACATACCCTCTCGGTAAATTGATCACCCATGCACTTGTGCATTCCATGTCCGAAGAGGTTGTATGCGTCGCGAGGGCGATCCGGATTAACACTATGTGGGTTCTCAAAGGCATCCGGCTATTATAGTATACGTTAGCGGAGTAGTCAGGTTCAAAAGAATAGATCTTACATCAAGGTTGGAATTAGCCAAGCTGACAAATAAGCGGTTGTGAGGAGTGAGGTGAAGAGTCTTGTCTCCGTCTTGTAGTGTCACCTCTGTAGATACATCGCGGAAGATGCCGGGTGCCTGTGGGCTCAAGCCTATACACCCAGTTGAAACCCAGTTAATTGCCTCGATCAAAGCACCCCTAGAATGGTACTCACGCATCGCCTCGCGAACATATCCAGCTAACTTGTGATCACTCTCTGGCGTCTGAAAAATTTGAAACGTGAGTATAGTGGCGATTGAATATCATAGGTACCCACATTTTGACGCGATAATTCACAAATGATTTCTTTCAGATCTTGCCTGCTATCTTCAAGGTAAAAATCGACGACCTGAGTGGCTGCTTGCGCGTAGTTGGATACGCTTGCAATCATACACCCAAACACATTGTAGGATAGCTGCTCGATGGTAAGATCGCCCCTGTTCTTGTACAAATTGGCAAGGAACGCTTGAGCACGATCGTCATCGCCGTAGAAGCGGTCTGTTACAAAGGCCTTGATACCAGCAAAGGAGAGTCGCTAGGATTCGGGATAAGGCAAAGGATTTGTGAGACAAGAACCAAGTGCACTTACGCCTTTGGAGGCGATTGCTTCCAAGTGACCCTGAATAATACCTAGCAATTTCGATGCAACTTGCTTGGCTTTGTCGCGCAATTGCCATCCATTCAAGGGCTCGACATTAAGGAAAATGTGGCTAAAATGGATGAGAACACGGTTGTACAGTCAACCGAGGGTAGCTCACGTAAATACGACCGTCATCATCTGATATATTTCTTGTTCAGTAATCAAGCCATCCTCATTGCCTTTGCATTTGAGAGGCAAACCGGCCTACGCAAGCCATATTTCAGATAGATTTCTTGGATACCGGAAGGAATGACTCACCATCTCCTGAGAAACCCAGTAAACTGGCACGAGATTCAGCACATCACGCACAATATCCACATTACGTGTTGTTCCCTTGCTCATAGAGAACGACTTGTCCTTGATGAGCTCGGTCGTCTTGGCTGCATACCATGCGACATTGTATTCCAGAGATTCTGCGGAGCCAACCATGACCTTGTGCATCACGTTCATGTCCCGTTGATGGGCAGCTGGATCATCCATGGCAAGGAAGAAGCCATATCCGTTGGTTAGCTCTTTCATATGCTTCTCGTATGTAGCATTATAAATCGCGGGGTTGTTCAAGACCTCCCGAACAGCCTTGTACGAGTTAATGCCAACGATATGTCTAGCTTCTTCTGGGCGCCTTAAATCATACAAGTCAATGATGCCCATTTCTTCAAGGTGAGTCTTCATGAATTTCGGGGTCATAAAGGGGAAGAGAGCGTAGACCGAATTGAAGGTATAGTGCTCGGGTAAACCACGCATTAGAATCTTGGAGAGAACGCCTCCAAAGCAGCCGTTATTGATGTCGCGCTGGCAGTCCTGGAAGCCCCATACTGTGAGATTCTGTGGGGTGAAGTCGGTAGTCAGGAATCGGTCGCCGCGCCTGTGAAGTGAAGGGTTATTTTCTATATCTATATGTGGAATAACCAACATACGTCAATGCGACGGCATCGGCAAGGATTGCTCGACTGATTGTGTACCCAGGGCAGAGACCGGCACCGGCGATGACAGGTTTGGCTTCTTCAGCTTGCATACCAACGTAAAGCTGTATGGTATGTGAGCATGGTTTTAGAGTCTACTCGACGCCAGGAACAAACCTCTAGATTATCAGGGTGCCCATACAACCCGCGCGCTGCATCAGCAATCTCCTGGCGGGGATTCCATTCTTCAAATGATTCGTAGGCTGGAAATTGGGTCAGTGTAAAGTTCTTTTAATTAAATGCCACTACTCACGTTTCAAGCCAATGAACTTCCTGAACTCATTGAGCTGTCACGTATATCAGCAAAATACATCTCAAGCGACCCAAAGTCTGGACTCACAGTGCAAACACCCCATTTCCTCGCTTGGTTAATTCCCAACACCTCAACAATCTTAAGTACTTCTGGAGTGTTGCGAGCAGAGAAGGCCCCGGATACATTCTCGACTGCATCATGTAATAGCTCGGCGAGGTCTGCATCCTTGAATCGGCCCGTCGTACTGTCACGTTGGAGCGGTTGGCCATGTTTGCTAAGATAGTCAAGCAATTAGATAAAGTGAGTGAAAGAAAGACCAAAAGTAACTGACTTGTGGAAGGTCCAGGTCTTGACGTCAGTTTGAGCCGTCTTTTTGTCTTTGGCTGCTTGTTTCATAAAATCTTCCAAGGTGATCTACAGAGATTAAATCAGCCTCGAATAATTGGCGCACTAATATTCTCCCTTACACTGCTCGGGTCGACGTCCCCAAACTTGCTCTTCATCATCGATTCTGTCCACTTTTCGTCCGCGGCGCTCAAGGTTGCGTGCCAGCGATACAACAAATTGAACTCGACACTGCATGAATTGCCTTCTCCGCGCCCAACGAGTTTGTGATCCGAGCCTCGAATCTCTTCAAGAGGGTTAAGTGAATAGGAGGAACCTTCACGAGTCAGACCCAAGATGGCGCCGATGTAGTCGGAAATGATAATGTGCATGAAAAAGCCACAATTGATGAGACGCGCAGTATTGAAGATAACATGATCTTGTTCCTCAAGGGGAGTGCGGGGTTTACCTGGTATTGGCAGCGTCGAACTTATAAGTAGGTACTAAAACTATACAAATATTAACTCACGCGATGCTTGATTATCGAGGCCTAAAAATCTCGACGCAGCCGGAGTGGTGTAGGCTGTCGAAGCCGTAGCACCTTGCGACAAGATGGAGTCGGTCATGCTGACGTCGGTCCAATCCTTACCATGTTTCCCTCCACCTGCGTTGTTACCTTGGTCCTGAGGACTACCGCTTTCTGAAGGGCCTCCCCAGGTGCCAGTTTTTTCTGGGTTGACAACAGGCAGGTCCTTGAGCTTCTCAGGATCCTTGAAAGTACGATTCTCGTTGATTTGGAGAAGTTTGGTTGCAATGTACTAGAATTCGATATTGGTATTGGTTTGAGTGATTTGAGAAAAGCGCTCACATTATGGTTGCGGCAGAACATAACCAAGAGTGCGCTGACCGCAGGAGGCATCAGCAGCAGCCTATTCTCAGCAAACACGTCTTCGTGTAGACGACCGGTACCATCGTTTCGACGAACTTTATTCTGAGCCTCAAAAGAATGGCCATATAGCGGGGAGAGATCAAGGTATGAGGATGTATCATTGATATACACCGACTCGGGGGATGTTCTATAGAATGGGAATTAGTTTCGGATATGACAAAAATTGGAAGTGAAATAGCGCACCGGAACAAGCTATGGATAATCAACACAGCAAACGAGAAGAGCAAGGAACTAACACCAGCTGGGTGCGGTATACCTCCTTCAGTGTCGCGACGAAGAAGTGTATCGAAAATAAGCTCTGGAGTGGGAAGGTTTGTAGGAGGAATGGGTGTGATCGACTAAGATACGAGAAATCAGTTGAATAATATACTGAAGATTCGGAATTTAAACTCACCGCCACGGTCCTCGAGTAGGGTGTGCCAGCACGACCGAGGTCTGGCATATTAAGGTTATTGTTTCCACCATCGGGTTCGCGGAAGCGAGAATCAGGGTGAACATTAGTTACAGGTGGGTGTGGGAGATCGCCGTAAACTAAAATACGCGTGAGATCGTGATAAAGGATACATTTGATTGCTACGTACGAAGAGTGATAACTGCATCCTGGAGTTTTTGTTGGAGATCGCCGCCAGGGGAAAGTCTGCTCAGGGCAACGAAGAGGTATTCGAGCTACAGGGTCCATAATTAGTGCCATTTGGAAATCATATACTTCGGCCGGAAACGGGACCAAATGTGACTGATCCACTTACAAGGTACTTTCGATCATCCAAACCAATTGTCTTGGAGTTCAAGAGGGCGTCTGCGGCCGCGGACTAACAAAAAATGGATTCAATTTATGCAGAAACGGCCACGCGCAAAACACTTACTGCAACATCAAAATCGATGTCAACGGGCTTTCCCCGCCTCGCTTGGTTGGTAAAAGCATCGATAACGGTCGAAATGGTCGAACGACGATCGGTTCGACCAAACTGGGGGGTATTTTATATATCAAAATCTCAATAACCCATTGGTTGGACAATCATACCATGGCAGGAGCCGCTTGAGCGTCCGAAAGGCCATCAGGGGCCTTGGGGATCGGGCGAGACGATAGACGTGATGTATCGGCAAGGTCAGAGACCTTGGCAAGCGTGTCCAAAACCGGGTTCTATCGAAACCATTAATTGAAACAATATTAGAGAATTCAATCCATTATTACACTTACCCAGAGGGAAGGCATGGTGTGTGCGTGAAGGAGTGAAGAGGAGTGACAAGAGGGTTATATATGCTTTCACGCCTCGCGGTACGCAATAACCATACCGGTGCCTCGATCTCCGGTCCATCATTCCCCCTGAACGAGGTGCGTTCTATTGGTTGGCGCTAAGCCCTTCGCCATGGACGTTCAATCTTTCAAATCACGAACTTCTGTCTGGCTCGACAATTCCTCATCTCGTAATGAGGGTCACGGCGTACGGTGAGCGCTCCTTTTCGCTTAACTATTCCCTCACTGCCTTGACGCAAGAACACGGGGCCCAAGCTTCTTAGCTTTCATTATAACAATCCCCGTCTACGCAACTATCCCCGAGTTGACCACAATCCGGCGCTAATCGTGCTTAGATTAGAGAGACTCTATCTCCGCTGCTTCCGCAAGCAGAATTTCGATGTTCCTTTGCCCTTGTTGGCCAATGTTGAGGATCCAACGGCCACCGAGCCGAAGACAAGTACAGGCACAATATCAGGGTGCCTGGATGTGGCGCAACATTGGTTCCCGTTTTTGCTAAGTCTTATCAAAGTAGGTAATAGCATAGAGGCCCAGGCTTAGAGACTTGGATTCCACCGGAACCAAGAAATAGATAGCTTGTGATTCGCTTGTACCCTCGTGTCGTGGTTTGCATGTATGTAATATAGACCATAGAGCCACAAGCGCATCTTTGTCACTAACCTATCAGGCACAATATCGAGCCTGATCTAACACTGATCTGACCTCCCAGATGTGCGCATATCTCTCAAGCACATAGTCCCGATATATGCACCGATACGAACCACCAATTGCGTTTGTGTATCACTAATGGTAGTGAGATAATTCTTGGCGCGTAGAGCACCACATTTCAAGCTTACTCAGTACTAATTGATTCGTTTCCATAAGGTCACTATGATGGGCACCAACTAAAACAGTATTTTGATACCATTCGCGTCAACAAGAAGTCAAGAAGACCAAAATTCCCCGTGAAGCTGTCAAACAGGTGATGTTTACTAGGTAAACACCACATGGATAGATCAAAATCGAAATGGTGCAATCCTCGCTTATCTGATGAGTGAGCCGCATATAACCAGCTATCGAGGGTATTGGTCGATACTTCTCACCTCTGTTACCTGCAATGTTGTTCAGACAATTTGTGTTACCTTGTTTATTTGCTTTCGAGGCATTTGCCGTTGTGCCAGACAGTAAAACGTATATCATGTAGGTTGATATCACGACAGGCCATATAATGCCCTGCATAACAATATATTCGTTCTCTTATTATTTCAAAAGAACGCTGAAGCCAGGTGCCAACATTCAGTCTCACGTCAACGAGCGAAGAGAAGGCTTCGAGGTAAAACACGTATATTCGGCCGTCATCAACGGCTATGCGGCCGCGCTTTCCCCTTCGGTGTTAGAAGCATTAAGGTTGTCCGACGACGTACAGGCGATCGAAATGTAAGTGATGGTGTTCTCATGAGACAATGTATATTTGAATTGAATATATGCGCCTCAAAGCGACCAGATACTATCTATTCCACAGGGGACACCAAGGCAATTATTGTTTATATGTGTACTTGAGCTCTCACCAATCGCGGACCATGATTGTTCCGACTAGCTCTACCTTTACTCAGCTTGGAAATGCTAGAAGACTATTCGAGAAGAAAGCGAATGGAGGCGCAGGTGGTAGGTGGGCCATCTTATCAGCTTCATAATGGCTCATCTGGCTTGACCAACTACAGTCGATATCTACTTCTTCGATACTGGTAACGTCACAAATTCGATACATGAACTAACATATTTAACCGGGGAAATGTTAATCTTAGGAATCAACTTAACAAAGCAATGCTTTGGGTCTCGTGTTCGCTGGGGTGCTACGTTCGGTGGAGTGAGTTTGATTTCGAAGTATTCTCACGAGCCTTTAAATAAACTGATACAATTATAGTATCAAGACATTGACGGAAGCGGGTGAGCGACAAGTCGCTTACACTCTGAGAACTAGTCGAAAATCTTACGTCCCATATTCAGCCATGGTACTGCATTAGCAGCTTCGGTACGCTTGTTCTACCTTCTTTTCACAGAACGTTAGTCGAGTTTTTCCAGGCGCTTTGCGCCGAAGCAGGTGGAACCGCCACATCAGCCTCGGGCGTTGCGGTCAAAATTCTCTCGGATTCTGGATCGGGTACAACATCATCTCTCATTTCTGGCATCAACTGGGCAGTCCAACAATACCAATCGACAAATCGACCTTCAATTGGCGCGCTGGCGCTTGGAGGACCAGCCTCTGTGACCCTTGATAACGCTGTTGCTGCAGCCGTAAATGCTGGGCTCCACATGGTTGTCACCGCCGGCAAGTTTGTTTGGGCATCAAGTGCGCATACATATACTTCATTATGTGTGTTTAGGTTACTCGAATACCGACGTCAGTACAGTCTCTCCAGCACGTGTAGCAGGTGCTGTGACCGTTGGATCGATACCACGATCCAAGGTTCGCCCAACTAATAGGTAAGGTGCTTCGGGTTCTGATACCGTGAAACGAGGTGCTCACGAATTGGTAGCAACTATGGCGCTGGGCTGGATGTCTGGAGCTTCTACCCTATCGCTTGCCCAACAGATATACCCAACTGCAACACACCGACCGGTAGCGTGTAAGTTTGCTCCACGATGATAAAGCGCGCCTATATTTTGATGGATTCTTTACAAATAGATCGTACGTGGCTGCGTATATGGCTGTTGCAATTGGTTCATACGGAAATAAAGCGCCGGCAGGTATGAGCGCCTGGAGTAGCGTACGTTTGATCGGACGGCTGAGATATATGGCGCATTTAGCTTTGACTACCGATCTGAAAAGTCATGCAGTCCCGGATGTCATCAATGTCCCCACAGGCACCACGTGGGTTGGATTTGGACTTTATTTTACTTCAAGTACTGATTGGCCTTGGATTTTGATAGCAACTTGCGAGCTGTACCATGGTAGGAGGGAAATATTGATATAGACAACTTCGTTTGCCCCAACGTTGACTTGAGCAATGTGGCCGATATATATGGGTGTTTAGATGTTGTGGTTATACGGTATTAAATAAGATAGACTACAACAATCAATTATGCACATCAAAGCCATTGGTCAGTGCCTTGGGTCATAGCCCATATGACCTGCCCGTTACAATCCTGCTTTACGCGTCAACTTCCATGGTCTCTGGCTTCCCACCCTCCACCTTCTCGTCTTCTACTTTCTCTGGTTCTGCGGCATCAGTTTCTACCTTGTCAGCTTCAACCAAGGATTTTCCTTCTTCATTTGCAATGCTGGCTGCAGCGGCTTTGGCTGATTCGTCTGCTTTGACAGCGAGCCTCTTTGCACGGTCATCTTCGTATTTCTTTTTATCCTTCTCGATCTCTTGGATGAGCTGGTCCACACTTCCCAAGCCAATCTGTCCAAATACTCGGGTGTGACCAAGCAAGGAGGCAGCACGCAATGCCTGCCAGCATATTTTAGTTTTTGTCTAAATATTGGTATTGTCAGTACGAGCAAAAAAAAAGACCGTCTAGGAAACGGCTAGCCTCACCAATTGGTGTTCCTCGAGCATCCTCTGCTTTGGAGTCAGCCTCGGTGCGGGCTTGGGAGCGCGAGGTAATTCTTCATCACTCGGTCTAGCAATGACTGAGGATTGGTGCTGAGCCATAGGAACTGGTGTCCCAGAGCGCGAGGGGATGTTGGGTTTTGGAGGCACACCTAGAGTCGCAAGTGGCTTCGCCATGGGTTTGGGCGTTGCGGGACCAGGAGCCCCGGTATCCCCTTCGGCCTTTACAGGGGCTAGACTTGTGGATGCATCTGCTGGTTGGTTGGGCGCAGGACTCGGTTGTGCGGGTGGTGGGTTCCTCAATGCGCTCTCTGCAGCAATCGCTGCCTCGGCCCGTTGGATTTGGAGATTGATGCTCTTGTTGAGATTCTCGAACTTTTGCATAGAGGGAGGTCTAAACAAAGCGGTGGGTTAGAAGGAAGGTTGCGCATCTTTAAGGGTTACATGCCGAATAACATCCTCCAAGTCTTCGGGTCCATTGTATTTGGAGTCCCACACCGCCGTCAAGGATGCGCTGCCCAGTGGGTTTCTCCATACGTTAAGTGGGCGAAGGATCATGTCTTCGCGAGTTTTTCGCGCGTTTTCCGCATAAGCTTTCTGGTCAAACCCTCGTTTTTCGAATGGCGAACACATCGTGTTCTTCCAGTCAACCTGAAATAAGAGGAAATGAGTACCACTATCAAGCCAGTTCTTGCAAAAGTCGACGCACCCAGTGCTCTTCTCGAGTGAAAAGTTCTTTTACATTTCCAGCACCCGTTGCACGCCATTCGTCCAGGCAGCTTGACACGAGGCGACGAACCCACTGTTCCTCTTCGACTGCTACAACAATGTCGCCCATAAGTCTCTTTCTTCGTTGCTGGGCAGCGAGAGCAGCAGGTGTAAGTGGAGCGGGGGCAGGGGCTGGAATGGGAGCAAGAGTGGGAGCAGGAGATGCAGGCTGCTTGGCCGCAAGAGACTTGGCGTTTGGTATGAGCATGGCGGTTGTATTGCTTGCCTGTTGAGGGGGTGGTGTAGGAGTGGATGCTGGAGGTGCCGGAGGGGGTTTGGCATATTGGATCGCGAGGGAAAGGTGCTTGAGCATAATCATTAGCTGGAATAATATCTGTCTCCGAAAGTTTGTGTCTGCCAGCTAAGGAAAACACAAATGTTGAGTGGACATAAATTTTATCATCTAAATAAGATTGCAGTCACATACCTCCAAGTCCAGTAGGTCTGGCGAAGTCAAGAATTTCGCAAAAAAGTACTTGTCTAAATCCAAATCTTCGGGCGGCTGGCGCTCCAATTCGAGTTCTCTAGCATTTTCATCCTCCATCTGATCTCGGATCCTCCGTACGCCGGATGAAGTGGCCCTCTTCCTCTTCACTCCTGCAACAGGAGCGCTCGAACCTTTGCCCTCTCGTCCCATCAACGCATTATCTTTTCTAGTCCTCTCGCTTAGAACTGGGATGATGGTGTCCACCGCTTTCTTGAAGGCAGAGAATACATCATTGGGTTTCAGGTCGGTGGGAGGTTCAGTGCTCGAGTACATTCCATTCGCTACAGCAGCCTGGGCTGAGATACCTTCAGCAAACACGAGGGGGTTGGCGAAAAATAGTTGGAGTTGCCAGAAAGTGTTGTATAAATTTCGGCGCTGTTCAGCGGGGTCTACTTTTGCATCTGCTGCTCGCGAGGCGGGCTTGCTATCAGCAGAACCTTTGTTTTCGGCGACCGATTTCTTGTCTTCGTCTCCAGCAGCTGACTGGTCTGTCGATTCAACTCCTTCCATCGCATCACTACCTTCCAATTTGACCCCAGATTCGGTTGCCTCCGCTTTCTCGCCTACAGGCGGGGGGATCGCGACTCCATTCCAAGTGGACCCGAGCTCGCCTTGTAAGTTGACACCGCTTCGCTCTGTGATGTCGAAAATTCCGCTCTGGAAGGCGAGGATACGACCAGCAAAACCTGTTCGAGCAGCGCGGGCCTTGAGAGCATTGAGAGTGCGAAGGACCACAAGTGCTTTGCCTTTCGAAGGAACCATTCCCTTTGGATCCTGTTATTCAAAGCCGATGACTTGTTAGCCCGATTACTTACCTTGAGTAACCGCGAACTTCGATCCTCGACCCAACCAAAAATAGTAACGCAAGAGTCAATTGTGTGACCATCAAGTACCTCTTCCAAGACCTCGAGAACAAACTGCCAATTACAGGCCTCTAAAAAGGAGGTTTAATATAGCTCGCTCCATATTTAGATGCGAGATGTCGACTTGCCCAGTTCTGTGTATTCTAGCGCAACATCGAGCTTGGCAAATAGCTCATTGAAATAGGCCTCTCGTGTCTCCGGGTTCTTGGTCAATTCACCCTCTTTCGCCTGAGATAAGAGGAATATTTGAACCAAGTTAGCATAACTAATACAAAGAGACATACAACGTGATCCCAAATGTTGGCTCGTATGACATACTCCCACTCGGGTCGATCCTTTGCAGGAACAGGAATTTGCCCCAGATTTTCACGGATTAATTTTGAAGATGAGCCATCTTTGGATACAAGAACCTTTTGGACCGTTCGCTCAAAGCATTCGGATTTGGAGGAATACCGAGTCTGAATGTCCATGAAGAAGGTAGGTGGCGGTTGAGAGGAAAGCGCTCGGCGCTAGGATCGTGTATGTTTTCCGTGATCGAACCAAACAATGATGGTCATTTACGATCACCGATCGCCTCATGACCCTACCGACAAGTCTACCACAGGTCACAATCCAGGCGGATGCCTTTACGGCCATCGAGGACGTTGAACAAGGAGTCATAGAGAACGAGGACATATGGATCAGCTGCTATGATTCGTCCATGCCATCGGTGCATGGTAAGGTGGCGGTGATGATATCAGATGAAGATCGAACCCAATGTGCTTTCAAGGGAAGAGATGGTGTCCAATGCGAACGGATTCAGAATGTGAGTCATACTATTTCATGGGTCTAGCTTATTGTGGCTCATACGGACTATTCAAAGACGATATTTGCCGTTAGTTGTCCGGCCCTGCATATAGACAACCGCTCTATTCATTTCCCTACTCATGTTATAACCCTTCCGGAAGTAACATCTACAAAAACCTCCTCGAAACTGGACAAAGGAATTAACAACTTGGACATATCTCCCGATGGCCAGCTATGGGTGGCTGCACTAGGAAATGGCTCGGTCTTGGTTGGTGCTGGTCCATCTAAAGCAAGAAAGGATACGCCAGCACCTCTTGAAGGAAACTACCACAAGGGCGCAGTTTCAACTGTCCAACTGGTTAAACCTACCACATCTACCGCCAATCCTCGTATTCTTTCCGGCTCGGAGGACTTTAGCCTCGTGTTATCCGAGTTTCCTGGTTTCTCGTCACTGGCCCAGGTCAACTCCAGCGCACTAATCAGCCAGACGCTCCTTCCCCCCAGCATTCGTCTGACATCACACACTCGCTCCGTAACCTCGGCCCGGGTACTTCCATGCGGGACAAAAGCCATCTCAGCAGGCCGCGATGGCACCCTTCGAGTCTGGGACCTAACTCCCGAATCTACCTCTGTGAGCCGACAGATCGGGATGGTCCGTTCTAATGGAGATGTAGCCATCAATTCGTTCGCATTATCATTCGCTCACTCTGCTTCTTTGGCCGTCCTCGCTCTTCAGTCAGGCCACTTTGACCTCGTCGATGTAGACTCCCGAAACACATTGTTTAGTACTTCTTCGGCTGGATTCGAATACACCAGAAATGGACCGCTCGATGCAATAGATATTTACCCTCTTTATACAGCCCACAAGTATCTGGTAGCAACAGGATCGCAGCGTGGTGTTATCTCGTTCTTTATATGCACCATAGACAACGGAAGTGTGGTCACAACTAACCTTGGTAGTTGTATAAGGAACGGCGCAGGGATTTCAGACGTCAAGTTCATACCTCTGCTGAAAGATTCTATAGGCAAGTGGATCCAGTCCGCGCGATACACTCCCTCAGCCAAAAAATTTGTTACAGATGCATATCCTCGCCTGCTAGTCGCGACTATGATGGCCTCCCCTACCAACTTCAAATATCTCAAAAATCGGATTCAGCCGGCGTCCAATTTCAGGTGATAGTAGAATACGCAGGAGGGGCAGACTGTTCACCTCTTCGATCGATCGTATGGCACGACGAGTCAAAGACGGTTTGGGTTGCTGGGGATGATGGGGTAATTTGGATATATTAGCGATGGAAAATGTATGACTTGGAGTATTTTGGTATTATACGACCCTATCGTATATGGCACAAACCTGCAACTGGCTGGTAGCAAATGGAATCTCAGCTGATTCAGAACTCAAGGTAGTGCCATGAACACCCAGGTTTTGAAGTGAGCATGTTCTCGGGGTTGAAGAAACCGCTACCACGCACTATAGTATAGGAACTCTCATGAATATCCCACTCGCAAATCCTCATCAATGTCAGCCCGATAAGACGTTTGAAACAGACGGGTGTCTCATTTGTAGGCACTGATTTCAGACCGTCTGTTTTCACAGATCATGAAAGAATTGTAGCTATGAGAAAAAATTCTCAATTTCTTTCTTTTTTTTTTTTAAAAAAAAAAAACTGTAGCATAATCAAGTTGGTATGGATGGTGAAATCCTGTTATTGCGGCGAATAATCAAATCTCCACTTTTGATTAACCTCTTGGCGTCCAATCAGGTGCATACATACGCTTGCCCCTTGGTATCAATTAACTCCACATAGTTAAAGAATACATCTATCGATTTCCATAAATACGTACAATTCAAGATGGTATATACAAATTGCCTGTGTACTGGGAGGGGAAAAAACACTGCCCGAAGATATAAGCATGCCAATCAAAATTCAGTCTTCAATCTCCAAGTCCGAATCTGAGTCTGAATCTAAATTTAATCCTGCCCCTGGTACCTCCCCAGTATCTTTTTCGCCATCCTCAGCTTCTTTTTCTCGAGAAGGGGCGAAATGAGACGTGACGTTCGAGCGCATACGCTTGGATCCAGGGGCCGGTCCCAAAATTACTGAACGATCCAGTTTCGCAACCAACTGTACAACAAACAAGTAAGAATTTTGCTCTAGTAAATAGCGAAAACACCCAACCTGTCGGACCCCCCCGCCTTCCTTGGGTCTCCCGTTATTACCAGAGCGACGAGACGGATCGAACCCGATACTCTTTACTAGATCCGCTGAATACACTTTCTTCGGCGTTTCGTTGGCTTCGCCAAGTTGATCGTCGGGAACATCACTAGTTGAAACACTAGTACTGGTAGAATCGAGCGATTTCAAGTGTGCTGCGCCCATTTTCAGGATTCGCGCAGCTGGGGTTTTGCCTCCGTCCTTCCGGATGATCTCTTCAATGGCTAATTCTTCTTCTTTTTTCTTTCTCAGCCCTTTTAGACGCGCAGCATCGGCATCAATGCCACCCGTATCGAATCCAGAGAATACCCGTCCGTCAACAACATATGTGGCGCCTCCGCCAAGTCTAGCGGATTCGGACGATGCGGCAGCGTTTTGTTGCCCAGTGGACGGTGTTAATCCCCACTTACGAGATGGATCGTATGCTGGTTTTCCAAACTTCCCACCTTTCCCGCCTTGTGAATTCAAGGAAGAAAGGTTCATCGTTCTACCAGATATATGCTCAATACGGTCTCGCAGATTACTGATTAGAACTAACCCTGCCGAAAATTCAGGTCGAGCCGCTCTCTTGCTTTTGATGGCGTCTTGGATGTGATATTCGCATACATCAGAGATGCGCCTAAAGAACCCATATCAGCCTTCCTACGAAAGTCACTGAAAAATGAATGACCCACTTGTCGCACCAACTACCACAAGGTTTTCCATCTCTCTTAATGGCGCGACATGATCCAAGATCCCGAGAATAGCCTAGTACAGCAATGGACTCAGCGTTCTCCGGAGTGATGGCCAGAGCGTTATCACGAGGATGTGGGTTACCAGTGTTCCGCTGGATCAAGTCTCAGTCATTTCTCTCAGGGTTGATTGTAATACATACCTGGAAAGGCTTCAAAATACGAGGGTTGAGGATGGCCAAAACGGCGCCTTCCCTCAGCTTGGCGCATGCTTCAAAAGCACCTCCACTGCCCCCTTTGTAAGTGACCCCCCTTCCATTGCTTCTAGTAGCCTGCCCATCCTCGGTCTTCGCCGAGTCTGCTTCAAACAAGAGCATATTCAGTAGGGCATCACCCTTCGTTTGCTCCTTTGGTGTTGGTTTCTCTTCGGATGCACGATGGCCGAAATCGACAAGTAAGAGGCGCATGTACTTCTTTTCGCGAGAGGTAGGCCGAGAATCCTCGTCTTCATCTTCCCCGGCGTTTTGACCAACAGCCGAATTATCGCCTCTCTTCCCCTGTGGAGCCCCTCGATTTCCTCGTTTCGAGACCTGCACTTGCCCTCTTTCCGCTACGACAGCGATAGTAACCCAGTCACCCTCTACAGGCACGTCATAACCAGAGCGATCGGGGGAAAGTCGAGCAACAGAATACAGTTTAGAGGGGGAAAGATAGACTCGACCATACATAAATTCTTGGAACTCCTCAAACGGTAATTTTCGAGATCTAGATGTAAGATTCAAGCACTTAATATAGGGAGATAAATGTAAAAGTAGATGCAACTAGTTGAACTCACGAAAGATGAATTCCAGAATATGGTTCCCGTCTTTCCCAGCGAGGGTCATCGAAGGAAGCGGGATGGTCGATTGGACCGAGTGGTAGTTCTTCTTTAACTGTCATATCATCATTCCTCGTCTGCGTGACACAATCCACCGGTAGGGGTTGGGCAAACGATGTGGATCGCACAACTGGCTCTTTTTCATCCTTAATTCGGGCAGTGCGGTTGGTTTGAAATGCCGATGCAGCCGCCGCAACAGCAGAAACCCGAGGCGGGGAAGGGGGCTTAAAGGCCGGGGCAGCTATAGGTTTCGGCTTTCCTAGAGCTCTGATTAACTACCTTGTGATAGTATAGCTGAAGTCAAGTCTTACCACTGTTGCTTCCCTCCTGCCTGTTTTGAGACTTCAATTGTGTATCATGCTGAAGTTTACGCCTCTCTGTGAATGTTTATAGGTTTTTTTTAATTCGCTAGTACCAGTTCTACTCACTTGGAGAAGGACTTCCAGCTACCAGCACACGTTTTGTGGGGCCACTTGGCTCTTCAGCAGGCTTGGACTTGGTTCTCTCGGGAGACGGCAACAGCTGGGCCTGAAGGGCAGCGATCTGTCGTCTAATCTCTTCTTGATTTGAAGAGGCGTCTTGTGTACGCGATTGCTTAATATAAAGTTAATTAAGGGAGAATAGCGGATTTACCTAGCTCACCATGTGGATAACTGGTCCAGAACAGGAGCGCGTCTGATCACGTGACTTTGGCTGGGATGCGTTCCAAAGATCGTACCTTTCAATTTTTTAAAATTAATGCTGAGGTATCTGATGGTAAAGGAGCCCGAGAATACATGCTGCTCGCCAGAAATCCAACTCAATGGGCCCTCACAATAAAAACGATCACCGTGACCGAATCGACAGCCCGTACTTCAATTGTTGAGCAGAGTCTCACTCAAATCAATCAAAGCTCAAATGAATGGTCTTTCGTAGTATACTTCAAGTTCGAACACTTGCTTATTTATAACAGGAAAGTGTCCTTTGGACAAGGCATACAAGTTGGAAGCATCTCCAAAATAGGACCAAAGCTAGAAAGCTCATCCCGAAGAAGTCGCTTGCCTTGATTGGTTTCGTATCACGGGTGGTTTCCTGAAAACTCCCCCATGTCACCAGTCTCCGGATACCAGACCATTCCAGCGCTCTTTGAAGATTGCCGATATTAATATCCGAGCTATCGTGTAATAGTACAATGTATCCAGGCAAACTTGAATAGGTAATCGATAATCGCCGTAAAACTCCCAGGAGTCGTTGGTTGGTGGGGTAATGGCAATTTCTTGACTGTAGGTGAGAGATTGACGAGTTCAAATGGTTTATAAAAATTGTTGAATTCCTCCGCACAAAGTCTAGTCACATTCGAGCGAGAAAAGAAATGTACAATGTTCTCGTCTGGCTGTTCGTACCAATTAAAAGGGGAGTAGATGGTCATGAATATGGGGCTTGAACCGGTGTCCAGCAATCGCAAAAGTCTCCCGAGTTCTAAGAATGATCGGGCGTGGGTGATAAGGGTTTCTAGGCTATGAAGTGCTACAGGCGGAACTGCAATGTCCAAGAGGCTCAACTCAATTTGAAGCTCAAGCACACGTAGCTGGGGGCTACTCGCTAGAATAACCAATAATTGTGATTCATGTAGAGGAGCATTGTCGTGGAAGGCGCAAAGACGAAGCTCGTTGAGGTTGTGAAATGCTTTGCTCGTCCAGTCGGGAAAACAACGAGTTAGTCGCAGAGTGGTGACCGGAAATAATAAATCTTCTAGGTGCTGAGCAGGCATGTCCAGACGTAGAGCATCTTCCCTGTGTAACTGTTCATTCGTGTAGATGCTGAATATATTTATTGTGCCTGTGAGCCATATTTCCAACGCATCCAGAGTCCCAGGTGTGGCTTTCGTATTGAGAAATTGGGAAAGTACCGATAAACTAAATTCTTTTCTGGAAATTGAATCGACGGGATCGGTATCATAGGATAGGAAGGGGATGTCACATCTTAGCCGCCGAATGCGGGGAATCAGAGGAGCAACAGCCTTCTCTAGAGAAGGGTCAATCTTACGGTCATGGGCATGATCTTCATATGCGTATTGGACGTGGAGCTCCAGTTGCGATTTCCCAGATCTCGACAAAAATGTCTCTATGCGAGATAACGAACTAGAGTTTTTTAAGAGCGTTGCTGTGATGTCGATGTGTATCCATAGCTGGGGTAGACTGATGGCAATCTGGCGCCAATGAGTGCAAACATGACTCACACAAATTGGATACTCCCGAGGCACTGTTCTGATGCCAGAATCCAATATGCATGACTCAGTAGTAGGAAAGAGAAGAAAAATTTTGGCAAGAAGGTCTGGGGAAGACGATGGATAGGGACGATGCTGGGCGAGGCGTTCCTTGCAAAGCTGATAGCTACCCTGGCCCGTTGGATCTTTTGTTCAAGCAGGACCGCCTCATCAAGCTGGCCAGTAAGCCGCAGATTCTGAAGGACGGGTCCTGCAGTCGTTTGGTTGATACATTCTCTTCGTACAGCGAGACTAGTGTCCAAATATTGACTTAGTGCAGCCTCTAGCCGGTAGCCGATAGATTTAAGTTTAGAATCCATTTTACTGGTCGTCTTCCTGAACTACCGCCCGCGAGCGATAATATATATTCTTGGAAAATAACTTTGTGCAAGGTAATTGTTCGAAGGGTCCTTGGAGCGATATATACTGTGAGAGAACGGGACGTATGCAATGTATACCACAAGGTGATAGTGAATTGCAATTGTTATAAATGCAACGCCTCGCGTATGCTTACGATAGATCGTGGACCAGGAAACTTGCAATTACCGCCCACCCCCTTGAATTTCGAAAATCGTTCGCATAACCCTAAAATTATAATGGTTACTGGTATTAGTGAACTCGAGAGTGCGAGCAACGCACTAGGAGCCGCGCTGGACGAATATCTTGATGCTTGTTTCGCTACTCCCAACCCCAAGATAACATCAAAGACTGAGAGTGTTGTTTGCGTACCGAACTCGAACTCTCATGAATTCATTGCTCAGGAATACCCAAGAGCTACCTTTTTTGAGGCCCAAATACAACGAGCTAAGGCCGCCATTGGCGAGGCGATAAACAGTTCCTCTGTAACGGCGCCTATGAAAGTACTCCCGACCGAGGTACTCACTCGCATCTTTCGGCTTGCGATCGGTACAGAACCTTGCACGCTTAACCTATGGCCCGTCGAGACACAGTACCTGGTCTTGTTAACTCATGTTTGTGCCCACTGGCGTCGGATTATTGTTGGCACCCCACTCTTTTGGACACACATCGATGCCACCCCCCACATATACAATAGTGAGAGGTTACAAGATCGCAGCCGGATCTTCTTAGAACGTGCTGGCAGCTCCCCGCTTGAACTTCATATCTCTACTCCTTATCCTACGGACGAGTACTGGGAAGCTACTGGCTTGAACGAGTTCTTCATTCCACTTATCCCTCGTATTCAATCTCTAGATCTCGATGTTCGTATGGAATACACAGGCTCATACGACGCCTGCGCCTCGCAATAAGTTTGCTTCATCCGTACTTTCTAAATGTTTTGGTACGAGCTGTTTACCTGAAACGCTCAGCCAGGCTAGCCTGAGAACGAGCATTTGTAACCATATCGGCCACCTCTTCATTGAGTCTGCCGAGGCCGGGCCTGGCGATAATCAGCTTTTACTTGAAGCCCCTGAAACTCACCTCCGTAATGTTTGGGGAGGAATTAGGGTTCTCAGGTTGGCATCCATATTCCCTTCCTGGACGAGTATCGCATATTCTGGTCTTGTCGAACTCAGCCTAGGAACTTACGACAGTTACAACAGAGTAGACATTTCCGTGTACCACTTAGCTCAGATCTTATCCTCGAGCCCTGAGTTACGCGTGTTGGATTTTGGACTCTGTATCATTCCTAGCGATAACCTACCTACAGCTGTGTCACTACCCCACCTACAAACGCTGATAATGCGGCCGAAATCCAAGAGTGATCTTGAATACGTCATGAGACTACTTACTCCTGGCTCTGAACCCCTGCACATGGCAATTTGCTCTTCGCTGGCTGGTCCGGACGAAACATACACCACTGCAGAGATAGCCAGGTTCTTTGCGCGCTCAAATGTGGCAACACTGCACTTTGTGGGAATCACCAGCTGTCTCGGACTACTAAGCCTTGTGAATGGCCTACAAACCCTCACGCTCACCATATACTCAAGTGAAGATATGAAATCCATTTTTGCTTACGAGAAACCTTGCCATCTTCACCCAAAGAGACTTCACCTGCTAAGTGTAAATCCAGACGAGTTGGCTATTGGTACGCTTTTGCAACTCGCCAAGTTGTACGTTCCCCAGCGACTGGTGGTATGGGTGCCATACACTATTACCCGGGGGCCTGTCCCCAAAATACATAGCACAACTTTAGTTGAGCAAGAGTTATCTAACATTGGTATCACCGGCAAGGTTGTTATTTCAAAATCACCCAACCCTACAGAGTACTCCCTAATGTCGTTCTAAGTGGACTTCTACATTCCGTATTGGGTTACCAAGCCTTTTTATAAGCTATATCTATGAAGTAGACGTGAATTTATCGATTGTAGAAGTTGAGCTAAGCCCATTCGCGAAGTGATGTGTGCGAAAATAGTAGGCATACATAAAGATGCGATATATGCACTAAGAAACCCAGAGAGAGACCATATGGAACTGGGAGAAAAGCAAGTAATCCCTGCGGCCACGAGGTGGAAAGGGTGTGCCAAGAGCCTCGGGCGCTCGACCGTGATTGAGGACTCACGGGTGGGTGGTCTCAACTGCAACATACAGCATAGGGGTCGGAGAATACAGAACCCAAAATGTGCTTTCCAATGCATAAACCGCGACTTACATGCGCATATGCGAATGGTCGGTAAAGTCCAACCACTACTTCCATAATCAGTAACCTTGCTATAAGTCACCTGCTTGTGTAATCGAGTTGTATATTTGGGTTTGTGGGTTTTTGGGTGGGAACGCCTAGCAAAAACCGGACATCACGTAGCCTTTTAGCACTTTTGCAGCTCACAGTGATCTTTCAGCTCATCTTCCCAAATCTTTCGCCCTCAATTAGCTCCCTGTGGTTACCATTCTCACAAACCGCATACTCACACCAACTTGTCGTTGTCTTTGCATATATAGCATTCTAACCATGTGCTATATAACCCGGACCCTTGCCTGTAATGATTGGACGCAACATCCCTCAATGTCTGGTTAGCGGGAATGCTGTGCGAAGAGAGTTCCATGGCAGCCTTTGTCATTAGTGTAGTAAAGTCGGTCATAAACAATGGCGAAGTGGTGCCAAATCCTGAACTAGAAGAGGAGTCAAGACGAATGGGGAGGGTTTGAAAGGCACCAATAAGGCTATCCAAAAGCTTAACAAAATCTTCAGAAAAGGCAGCTGTATCACCTGTGCCTAAGTGGTTGATGAGTTCTGAAATTGAGGCAAGTAAATGCATCTTAATTTCGATCAACATATGAGTTGAGTTTCTTGTTCCGCTTGCTTCTCGTATCCGATCACTTGAGCTCAAAATTGAAGTGGCTCATAAGGACTATTACTCCCTCACTGAAGCGGAAGAAAGCACATACAATGACGAAGTCGAGTGGACAGGTCGAGATCTTTACTAATCAATCTTATCCACTTGTTTTAGCTTGAACTGCGTGCCAGGGCACTTGACCCAGCTGACCGTTCAGATCAACACCAGATATCACTCTACATATTGCTCCCACAATAATCCAGTGTACACTTGTGCAGCTATCAGACCTTGAGATAATTTTGCTAAGACAAACAATGATCGGTGACATTTTGGATGCGTTGCACGGCTACTTATGTCTGGACCTAGGCTATTGCATATTCACGCAGGCTAGATCGTGCTGTATCGACTACGGAGTTGCTCGCGCGCTGTAACCTGAAATCTCTGCTGTTGTATCCAGGAAGCATTGAAGATGACTCCTGCCTGTTAAGCTCTGTGGGCGTTATTGAAACTCTCATATTTAGCACTAAAGCGTCAGGAATAGCCAATGTTCTGCATGGTGAGAAGGCACCCGCGCTATACCCTCAAGTATTATGTATTCAATGCAAACAATATCAACGTACCAAAACTGACTATCAGAGCCCTTTCATACAAGATCGGAATATATGCGCTACGATAGTTATTAATGCGAGAAATATAAGCATATGTTGGGGCTTTCCCCCTTGATGTGGTCGAAATGGAACAAGAATCATCCCTCCGTGGCTATGATACTAAAGTTTTCTGAGCCTATATTCTAAGAAGTTTTATTTACTACGAGCATCCTTTTGCATCATTGGGGATCGTTATTCCGTAAGGATGTACTAGTAGACCTCGACCCTTTTGACTACTGTCCGTAGTTTGTTTGGTTTAGGGGTGGTAGTAAAAGAACCAATAACAGGTGTATAGGGATACATGTATATGTATCATGCTTAGGCACCAATGGCATGGGTACCAAAATACAACTCAGGTTAGATGTAGCGTGAAAGTAACTAGCTCTTCGCGCTTAAGCTGTATGTCATATGTCCGCCCCCAAGCACATGAAAAGATTGAGAATGCATATGAATACATTAAAACCTGCGATCCGTCGGGATTGAGATTTACAGTAGAAAACTTCCTGTAATAGGTTAGTAAATGATGGGCGATGAGCATATAACGATAGAACCCTGGGAAAGTTCACCGTGGTTCCTTCAATACTTGGCTGTAGTAAATTGGAATGTGACCACCAACTGACCCACAAATTCAGGAAAGTTCTCGTAAGCGCCGATAGAGTCCCAAGATCACGAGGCGCCAAGTGGCTGTGTAGGCACACGCGATCGCCACCGACTTGTTGTTGACGACGACTGGGGAGATGTCGTTTGCACCGCCGCCTCCTCCGGGCTTTGTCCCGCCGCCACCTGGCATGCCTCCAGGACTTCCCACCCACAGCAAATGGACTCTATGCGAATGCCCTCTGAGGTTCTCGCCCAAAAATCTCACAAATGGGTCCAGATGCAAAACAAACGTTATGGGGAGAAGCGTAAAGCTGGGTTTATCGACACCGGCAAGCAGGTAAATACAGCAGTAAATTTACTAATGTCCCGCTGACATTGTGCAGGATCTTCCCCCGGAGCACGTACGAAAAATCATCAAGGATCATGGCGACATGAGCAACCGAAAATTCCGCAACGACAAGCGTGTCCATCTTGGCGCGCTCAAATACGTGCCACATGCCGTTCTCAAGCTTTTGGAAAACATTCCGTGCCCTTGGGAGCAAGTCCGCGAAGTGCCAGTGTTGTACCACATCACTGGTGCTATTACATTCGTGAACCAGGTCCCCAGAGTCATCGAACCTGTCTACCATGCTCAGTGGGCATCTATGTGGCTTGCTATGCGTCGAGAAAAGCGTGATCGCCGTCATTTCAAGCGTATGCGATTCCCTCCATTTGACGACGAAGAACCCCCACTCGATTATGGTGACAACATTCTCGACGTCGACCCGCTCGAAGCAATTCAACTCGACCTCGACGAAGCGGAAGACAGCCCAATCTTTGAGTGGTTCTATGACCACCGGCCACTTGTCGATACTCCTGCCGTTTCGGGCGAAGCATATAAATTTTGGTCTCTCGATCTGCCTGTAATGGCCAACTTGTACCGACTTGGCCGAACCCTCCTTTCCGACCACACCGACTCCAACGCATCTTATCTTTTCGACAAAAAATCGTTCTTTACTGCAAAAGCTTTGAACATGGCCATCCCTGGTGGGCCCAAATTCGAGCCACTTTATCGCGATATGGAATCTTTTGACGAAGACTGGAATGAGTTTAACGACATTAACAAAGTCATTATACGACAGCAAATCCGAACCGAGTACAAAGTGGCATTCCCTCACCTCTACAACTCTCCCCCCGTTCCGTTCATATTGCACCCTATCATGTCCCCAAAAACGTCTACATTCGTACAGACGACCCCGATCTTCCTGCCTTCTATTTCGATCCTCTCGTTAACCCTGTATCTTCACGTGCCGTCGCGCCTAAGAACGCGCCTCTTATTGCTCACGAGGACGATATATTCGGACCCAACGGCGCGGATGATGACGATTTCGAACTACCAGACGAGGTCGAGCCGTTCCTTACTGAATCTTCTTTGGAGAACGACTACACAGCCGACGCAATTGCGTTGTGGTGGGCACCCGCGCCTTACAACACTCGCTCTGGGCGAACACGGCGAGCCCAAGACGTTCCGCTGGTCAAGAATTGGTACCTGGAACACTGCCCACCTGGCCAGGTTACCAAAGTTCGCGTGTCGTATCAAAAGTTGCTCAAGTGCTATGTCCTTAATGAGCTCAAACATCGACCGCCAAAGGCTATGACCAAGAAGTCACTTTTCCGCCAACTCAAGGCAACGAAGTTCTTCCAGACAACGAAGTTGGATTGGGTTGAGGCCGGTTTGCAGGTTTGCCGACAGGGATACAACATGTTGAACCTGTTGATTCACCGTAAGAATTTGAACTATCTGCATCTGGATTACGTGAGTCCATCTTTTTGTAAAGCATCATGTTGATTCTGATAGGTTTGCTTTATTATTCAGAACATGAACTTGAAGGTTAGTTTTCCATTGGACAAAATCTAAAGGCTGTCTTATTGACCTGATTATTGGCTTAGCCCGTCAAAACCCTGACTACCAAAGAGCGCAAGAAGTCTCGCTTCGGAAATGCATTCCATTTATGTCGTGAAATTCTCCGCCTTACAAAACTTGTGGTCGATGCACATGTGCAGTTCCGTCTCGGCAACGTCGATGCTTTCCAGCTTGCCGACGCACTCCAGTACATCTTTGCACATGTTGGTGCCCTGACTGGCATGTATCGGTACGTTGCAGACGGGTATATGCATATATATTGGTCTAACGAGTATACTGCAGTTACAAGTATAAGTTGATGCGTCAAGTCCGTATGTGCAAGGATCTGAAGCACTTGATTTATTACCGCTTCAACACCGGCCCTGTTGGAAAAGGACCTGGCTGTGGTTTCTGGGCACCCGGGTGGCGAGTCTGGCTATTCTTTATGCGCGGTATCGTTCCTCTCCTGGAGCGATGGCTCGGCAACCTCCTTGCCCGCCAATTCGAAGGTCGTAACTCCAAGGGTATTGCGAAGACAGTAACCAAGCAACGCGTCGAATCTCACTTTGATCTCGAACTCCGTGCTGCCGTCATGCATGATATTCTCGATATGATGCCCGAGTCGATCAAACAGAACAAGGCCAAGACGATCCTCCAGCATTTGAGTGAGGCGTGGCGTTGCTGGAAAGCAAACATTCCTTGGAAGGTACCTGGGATGCCCACAGCGATTGAAAACATCATCTTGCGTTATATCAAGTCCAAGGCAGATTGGTGGTGCTCCGTTGCTCACTACAACCGCGAGCGTATCCGTCGTGGCGCTACCGTCGACAAAGCAGTTGTGAAGAAGAACTTGGGCCGTTTGACGCGTCTCTACTTGAAGGCCGAGCAGGAGCGCCAGCACGGATATCTCAAGGACGGTCCCTATATCAGCTCTGAGGAAGCGGTGGCGATTTATACTGCAACCGTGCACTGGCTGGAAAGCCGCAAATTTGCGCCAATTCCGTTCCCACCTTTGAGCTACAAGCATGACACCAAGCTCCTCGTTCTCGCTCTTGAAAAGTTGAAGGAGGCATATAGCGTAAAAGGAAGGTTGAACCAAAGCCAGAGAGAAGAGTTGGCATTGATAGAACAGGCTTACGATAATCCTCATGAATGTAAGTGGCTATTGTTCAAAATTTTTATTGTGGAAACTAATACTTTCCAATAGGTCTGTCGCGTATAAAGCGATTATTGTTGACTCAACGTGCGTTCAAGGAGTCTGGCATTGAGTTTTTCGATACATACGACAAGCTCATTCCGTGCTACGACATTGAACCCGTCGAGAAGATCACCGATGCTGTGAGTCCTGACCAACTTGATTTGTTCGGATGGCTTATTGCAACTTCATTTAGTACCTTGATCAATTCCTATTCTTCGAAGCTGACAAGCGTGGTCTGTTCCCTGCATGGATTAAACCCGCTGATACAGAGCCTCCTCCACTTCTCGTTTATAAGTGGTGCCAGGGTATCAACAACTTGAGCGAGATTTGGGAGACAAGCGAGGGAGAGTGCAACGTCCTCATGGAAACCGTCTTGTCGAAAGTGTACGAAAAGATCGATTTAACTCTTCTCAACCGACTCTTGCGTTTAATTTTGGATCACAATCTGGCGGATTATATTACAGCAAAGAACAATACTGGTGAGTCAATAGTGCATCCGGCTAGCTGTACTGGGCTAACTCCTGCAACCCAGTCCTCACTTACAAGGATATGGCGCACACCAACGCGTATGGTCTCATTCGTGGTCTCCAATTCTCGGCATTTGTCTTCCAATATTACGGTCTCGTTCTCGACTTGCTCATCCTCGGCTTGCAACGTGCCAGCGAGATGGCAGGCCCGCCCCAGCTCCCCAACAACTTCTTACAGTTCCGAGACAGTGCCACTGAAACTCGCCATCCCATCCGCCTGTACTCCCGTTACGTCGACCGTATTCATATCCTCTTCCGTTTCACAGCCGATGAGGCACGCGATCTTATCCAACGCTACCTCAGCGCTAATCCCGACCCGACGAACAATAACGTTATTGGGTACAACAACAAGCGATGCTGGCCGCGTGATTGCCGTATGCGTCTGATCAAGCACGACGTTAACCTCGGTCGAGCGGTCTTCTGGAACGTGAAGCAGAGTTTGCCCAGGTCTCTGACGACAATCGAGTGGGATGACACCTTTGTGAGCGTCTACTCCAAGGATAACCCACAACTCCTTTTCTCGATGTGCGGATTCGAAATTCGTATCCTACCTAAGATTCGCACAATGAGTGGAGAGCAATTCTCACTAAAGGACGGTGTTTGGAACCTGACAAACGAGCAAACGAAGGAGAGGACAGCTCAAGCGTTCTTACGTGTCTCTGATGAGGGTAAGTTGCGCCCGACGGCTTGTTGCTCAAGTACTGACCTTGGTTCTAGGTATCCAACAATTCAATAATCGTATTCGTCAAGTGCTCATGAGTTCTGGTTCAACTACATTCTCAAAGATTGTCAACAAGTGGAACACGGCGATTATTGGCCTCATGACCTACTATCGCGAGGCCGTCGTTCACACCAACGAGTTGCTGGACGCGCTTGTCAAGGCCGAAAACAAGATTCAGACCCGCGTCAAGATTGGGCTCAACTCCAAGATGCCTTCCCGTTTCCCCCCCGTCGTTTTCTACACTCCCAAAGAACTCGGTGGTTTGGGTATGTTGTCTATGGGTCACGTCTTGATCCCACAAAGCGACTTGAGGTGGTCGAAGCAAACCGATGTAGCCGTTTCTCACTTCCGCGCCGGTATGACCCACGAAGAGGATCAGCTCATTCCCAATCTATATCGGTATCTCCAACCATGGGAGGCTGAATTCATGGACTCTGCGCGCGTCTGGTCCGAATACTCGATGAAGCGCAAAGAAGCCAATGCTCAGAACCGCAGGTTGACACTTGAAGATCTGGAAGACAGTTGGGACCGTGGTATTCCTCGTATCAACACCTTGTTCCAAAAGGACCGTCATACTCTCGCGTACGACAAGGGCTGGCGCGTACGAACCGATTGGAAACAGTACCAGCTATTGAAGCACAATCCCTTCTGGTGGACATCGCAACGCCACGACGGAAAGCTCTGGCAATTGAATAACTACCGTGTCGACGTTATCGCTGCTCTCGGAGGTGTCGAAGGTATCCTTGAGCACACTCTATTCAAGGGAACGTACTTCCCAACTTGGGAGGGTTTGTTCTGGGAGAAAGCATCTGGTTTCGAAGAGTCGATGCGCTACAAGAAGCTCACGAACGCCCAGCGATCTGGTCTTAACCAAATCCCGAATCGTCGCTTCACGCTCTGGTGGTCGCCCACGATTAATCGCGCAAACGTCTACGTTGGTTTCCAAGTGCAACTCGATTTGACTGGTATTTTCATGCACGGAAAAATTCCAACTCTCAAGATCAGCTTGATCCAGATCTTCCGTGCCCACTTGTGGCAGAAGATTCACGAGTCTGTCATCATGGACTTGTGTCAGGTATTCGACCAAGAGCTTGAAGCTTTGCAAATAGAGACCGTACAGAAGGAAACGATCCATCCTCGCAAGTCCTACAAGATGAATTCGTCCTGCGCCGACATCCTCCTCTTCTCGTCGTATAAATGGAACATCTCACGCCCCTCGATTGTCACTGATTCCAAGGATGTTCTCGACGGCACAACCAGCAACAAATACTGGGTTGATGTTCAGCTTAGGTGGGGTGACTTCGATACACACGACATCGAGCGTTATGTTCGCTCCAAGTTCTTGGACTACGTGTCAGATTCAATGTCGATCTACCCTTCGCCCACTGGTGTCATGATTGGCATGGACTTGGCATACAACTTGTGGTCCGCGTACGGCAATTGGTTCCCTGGCATGAAACCTTTGATCCAACAGGCGATGAGCAAGATTATGAAGGCTAATCCGGCACTTCACGTCTTGCGCGAGCGTATCCGCAAGGGTCTACAACTCTATTCGTCCGAACCCACCGAGCCTTACCTTAACAGCCAAAACTACTCCGAACTCTTCTCCAACCAGATTATTTGGTTCGTCGACGACACAAACGTCTACCGGGTCACCATCCACAAAACGTTCGAGGGTAACTTGACCACCAAGCCTATCAACGGCGCCATCTTCATTTTCAATCCTCGCTCCGGTCAACTCTTTTTGAAGATTATTCACACTAGTGTTTGGGCCGGACAAAAACGTCTCGGCCAGCTTGCAAAATGGAAGACTGCCGAAGAAGTTGCCGCCCTTGTTCGTTCCCTGCCCGTTGAAGAACAGCCCAAACAAGTTATCGTTACTCGTAAGGGCATGTTGGATCCTCTCGAAGTGCACTTGCTCGACTTCCCGAACATCGTTATCAAGGGTAGTGAGCTTCAGTTGCCGTTCCAAGCGTGCATGAAGATGGAGAAGTTTGGTGATTTGATCTTGAGAGCGACCCAACCTCAGATGGTGCTTTTCAGTCTTTATGGTAAGTTTGCGCTGTCTCTTTGTGAAGGCCCAAACTAATGTATGTGCAATAGATGATTGGCTCAAGTCGATTTCGAGTTACACCGCGTTCTCTCGCCTCATCCTTCTGCTCCGTGGTCTTCACGTCAACAACGAGAAAGCGAAGGTTATCCTCCGCCCCGACAAGAGCACCGTTACCGAACCACACTTTGTCTGGCCGACACTTACCGACGACGAATGGATCAAGGTTGAAGTTGCCCTGCGCGATCTCATTCTAGCGGACTTTGGTAAACGCAACAGCGTGAACATTGCTTCCCTCACCGCGAGTGAAATCCGTGATATTATCCTTGGTCAAGAGATTGCAGCACCCTCAATTCAGCGTCAGCAAATGGCCGAGCTCGAGAAATCGACCGAGGCGCAAGGACAGGTCACTGCCGTACAAACTCAGACGACCAACATTCATGGAGACACTCTTCAAGTTGTCACAACCACCAATTATGAACAACAAGTATTCAGCTCCAAGTCTGACTGGCGCGTTCGTGCGATTTCGGCGACTCACCTTCCTCTGCGGTTGCAGCACATTTATGTATCGAATGACGATGTTAAAGATGATGCGGCTAGCTACACTTATGTCTTGCCCAAGAACGTGCTCCGGGCGTTTATCACGAATGCCGACTTGAGGACCCAGGTTGCTGCGTTCTTGTATGGCTCGAGCCCTGCAGATAACAAGCAGGTCAAGGAGATCAAGGTGAGTTGTCATATCGATTGACTTTAGATTTGTACTGATTAAATGCGTCTAAAGGCTGTCGTCTGGGTTCCCCAACGGGGAAATAACAACTCAGTTGAACTTCCGGCCCAACATCCCAAGCACGAATTCCTACTTAAAGACCTTGAACCTCTTGGGTGGATCAAGACCCAAGGCCTAGATATCTCTCACCTTTCTCCTACCGATGTAACCACTCAAGCAAAGATTATGGCGGACCACCCTGAATGGAGCAGCCACTCGATTTGCCTGAGCTGCTCATTTACGCCTGGTAGTATTAGTCTCAGCGCTCACCAGTTGACGGTGGCTGGGTTCGAGTGGGGAAGGAAGAATCAAGACTCGGGTGTTAATCCTCAGGTACGCGTCCAAGTTTATCGATTTGAGCGCGACGATTGACAATTCTTCTACAGGGCTTTAATCCTAATATGTCTGAGCGCGTCCAATTGTTGTTGTCCGATCGCATTCTGGGTATGACACTCACCCCCGAAGGACGAGTATGGAACTACGGTGTTGGCCTTGCGCAAATGTGGACCGCCAATCTTCCATATCACGTTGTGCTTGACACGCCTTTACCATTCTGGGCTGAGCAGCACAGACCGAATGCATTCCTTTCAGTGAGTTTTGCGCATCCAAGCTATTTATGTACGTTTACTGATGTTATCCCGATAGTTTGCAAACTTGGAAACGGGTGACGACAGTGCTGACGTGGAAAACAGCTTTGCTTAGGTGTCTGGAGGTATTATAGTTACATATGCTGTGGTTGTACATGTTGTTCGAGTAATATACGTTGTTTGTTTACGTGTCATGCTGCGGTGATTAGATAAGGGGGCCTGGACACGAGCTACTCCTGACAACGACTATGAGTGACGCTGCGTCTGGGGCACGGAGGCGAGGATACGGTCGGGGTGCGACTGAACATGGCAGTATCGCGACTGCGAGTGTTATCGACGATGACGACCACCCTCGACGCGACATGATGGGGCTCTGGAACCCTAACGGCGAGGTCCGCCCTTTGTTTTTTGCAATTATTTTCTCTAACTTTTTCATCAGAGAGAACGCGCGACTAATGCGCCGTTTGAGTCTGAGAGCACGAGTCTCGCGGTCATGGGTGCACTCACAGCACTCGCGTTCTTGCTACGATTTTACAAGATTAACCAGCCAGACCAGGTCGTGTATGTACATGCCTCTGCTGCACGTGACCCATCCGCTAACTGATCCTGCAGCTTTGACGAGGTCCACTTTGGAAAATTCGCCGCATACTATATCTTGCGTGAATACTATTTCGATGTGCACCCTCCATTTGCAAAGATGCTCCTCGCTGCCGCCGGCTGGTTCTCTGGCTTTGACGGTAAATTCGAGTTTGAGAATATCGGGGACAGCTACACCGAACATCACGTCCCCTATGTCGGCATCCGTGCTCTCCCTGCGGTTCTCGGCAGCTTGACGGTCCCCATCGTATTCCAGATAATGAAGGAAAGCGGCTATCCCACTATCGTCTCGGCGTTTACTGCCGCCCTTGTTCTTTTTGGTAGGTGACGTGTCGATCACGCTGCTACTGATGCTCATGATGCACCGCGCATACAGACAACGGACACGTCACCCAGTCTCGCCTTATTCTTCTCGATGCACAGCTATGCTTTTTCATGGCCCTGTCACTGTACTCGTACATCCGCTTCCGCAAACTCCGATACGCGTGAGTTTTCTCCGCATATTCTCCATTTTGCCCTCATCTGACCGTTTTTGCCCCTTTTCAGCGAGTATTCATCCGAGTGGTGGACTTGGTTGATCGCGACAGGCGTGTTTTTGGCATGCACTCTGGGATGCAAAATGGTTGGTCTCTTCACATTCGCCACTATCGGAACCGCCGTCTTGGTCGACTTGTGGAGTTTGTTGGATATCAGACGTGGTCATACTATGGTATGTGTACTTAATTATCTACTATGCACGTGTTTTCAAATTTTGTGCAGGAATCGTTCGGACGTCACTTTGCTGCCCGCGCATTTGGTTTGATCATCGTACCCGCCATTGTCTATCTGTCTTTCTTCTGGGTTCACTTTGCTATTCTTACCAACTCGGGCAGTGGCGACTCTTTCATGAGCCCTGCTTTCCAAGAGACTCTCAAGGGCAATGAATTGCTGATGAACAGTCAGGAGATCCGCTACTACGATACTATTACTATGCGCCACAAGGATACCAAGACCTTCCTTCACTCACACGTTGAACGCTACCCAATGCGCTACGAAGATGGTCGTATCAGTAGTCAAGGCCAGCAAGTCACTGGTTATCCACACAACGATACCAACAACGACTGGCAGGTTATTCCTACCAAGGCCATCCCATCCACTGGCCGTGGTCGCGTTGTCCGCCACAACGATGTTGTTCAACTTTTACACATCAAGACCGACACCTACCTTATGACACACGATGTCGCCTCGCCCTTGATGCCCACAAACCAAGAGTTCACCACTATCGACGCCAACGACGAGTCGCGTTACAATGACACCTTGTTCCAGATTCAGATCAATGATGCACACGAGGGGGAGCCCTGGAAGAGCAAGTCCGGTCACTTCAAGTTGATTCATATCCCTACCAAAGTCGCCATGTGGACTCATCCAAGCCCCCTTCCCGACTGGGCCTTCAACCAGCAAGAGATCAACGGAAACAAGAACTCGGCCGAAAAGTCTTGCACTTGGTATGTTGATGATATTGTTGCAGATGAATGTAAGTCCGATTCAGTGGTTGCTTTAGTCCCCAAGACTAACTGGTTTTGTAGACGGTACCCAGAGCGAACGTATCACTAACGTTGCGCCTCGCCCTCCCAAACATATGAACTTCTTCCGCAAATTCGGCGAGCTACAACTTCTGATGTTGCAGCATAACGCTGGACTGACTGCTTCGCATCCATATGCGTCTGGCCCGATTAACTGGCCATTCCTTCTCAGTGGGATCAGTTTCTGGACTGAGAGCGACTCTAAGAAGCAGATTTATATGGTTGGAAATGTTCTTGGTTGGTGGTTCTGCGTGATGGCACTCTCAATCTTCTTGGGCGTCCTTGGCGCCGATCAACTCGCTAGGAGGCGTGGTATTGTTCCTATCCCCGATCGTAAGTGTCCACGCGCGTTATATATCATGCCGTGCTCATTCGTTCATGCAGCTGTCCGGAATCGTCTGTACAACTCAACCGGATTCTTCCTGCTCGCTTGGGCCTACCACTACTTCCCATTCTTCCTCATGAACCGCCAGCTCTTTGTCCACCACTACCTCCCAGCACATCTCGCATCCGCCCTTGTTGCCGGTTCCGTCTTCAACTTCATCCTTTCTGAAACCATTCACTATCCTATCTCTATTGCTGGCCCATCCACCCGTCTTCGCCCCCGTCAAAAGAGCGATCTCGGATTCAAGGCTGCCATCGCAGCTACTGGATTCGCTGTCGCACTTTTGATGGTGTTCCTGTTCATTGCGCCATTGACATACGGAACGAGCTCGCTCGACGGCCACCAAGTCAACAGGAGGAGAATTCTGTCCACCTGGACTTTGCACTTTGCGGGCAAATAAGCAAATGACGTGGAGAAGAAAGAAAGAGGAAGAGATAGAGGGAATAAAATACAATATCTTACGCGCATTACGATCCAGGAGAGTTTGTTTTGATTTTTGTAGGAGGCACGAAGCTTGTACATAACTCCCGGTGTGTTTGTGCTCAGGATTATAGTTTGTTGTACCTGATTGTAGTCTTGAGTAATATATCTATTGGCATTGTTAGAATAAATTACATTTGGGACAGAGAAATCATGATCTAGTGCAAGGTGTCAGCTGGACCGCTTCACATGCGTATTTAAAAGACTTGGGGAACTATCTCAGAGGATATGGTACTTCTCAGTACCACTTCCAAATCAAGAGGCTTACCCAACTCACATCCGAATTTGCTTCCGGATCCACACAAACACACATCCGCAGACCCCGTCAAGACCCCCGACATCCAAAATGGTAAGGCAAAGTGTCGTATCTGGTTTATGAATGCTAAATGTGCTTCGCATCATAGACCAAGCGCACGAGAAAAGTTGGCGTTACTGGAAAGTACGGAACGGCAAGTTTCGGGTTTGGCTGCATCTGGCACAAGGGTGATAATAATTAGATTTTGTGCTATAGCGTTATGGTGCTTCCCTGCGTAAGCAAGTGAAGAAGGTACGCCGAATCGTATACCTGTAGCGGAAGTAGATAGTTGACCGGTTATCTGGGCTTATAGATGGAGGTCACTCAACACGCTCGCTACACCTGCACTTTCTGCGGAAAGGTAACATTGATTTAACTAGACGCAAGGGCTAGATAGTAACATGGGAATGTTCAGGACTCGGTCAAGCGCACCGCTGTTGGTATCTGGAACTGCCGCTCGTGCAAGAAGGTGATTGCTGGCGGTGCATGGACTGTTTCGACCACTGCTGCGGCGACTGTCCGAAGGTACGTCTCTTTCCCCCTCGGTTGACCTTTACTCAACTAAAAAAAAATCCCGCTTTTAGTACCATTCGTCGTCTGCGCGAGCTTACTGAGGCATAAAAATGGTCTGATTAGGATTATATGCTTGCGTGTGTTGTATTATCATTGCTTCTTATGCTCCAATGCACTCGTCCTGCTGCTATGCACTATGAAAATTCTTTCGTCCGACGTGTGCGTCGTGTGGGGTAAGTATATGCGAGACCCCGATCCGAAAAATAGCAATCAAAACCGTTTTTGTAAACCCGAATCGTGCACTGCGCCGTAGTTGAAAGAAAGTTATGTCCAGTTGCTTAGTGATGAGATTATCCTTTGAACCAATAGTTGTCAGCTACGGTTAAGTTATCAATCTCATTCTCCCGTCACATAGTTGCAAACTTAGATTAGGATATTCTGGGAGCCTTATGTGGAAAGATATACATGATAGGGGTGTATTGGAAAGCAACTGGAAAAATAGAAATGAGAATATCATCTAGGAGTGTGCTGATAGGTGCCATGAAATGCTTCGACGCTTTTGGGTGAATTGGGGGGGGGGGGGGGTTCGACACAAACTTGAAAAGCAGAGCCCCAGTTGGCAGTGTCTTGTGTATGCGCCATTGCACTACGCGCGCAGAAGCCATAGTTCAATCAATGTTGGCGGCGGGTGGCATTAATGAATATCTTTAAGATAAATTATTGAACTAAATTAGTAGATTTGCTTTTGCTCTAAATTGCCAGGCGATAAACCAGTCGACTCTCCATCTAGAACCGACTCCAAATTTGGAGGGCCACAGAAATTGCTGGAGAGGAATCAATTGAAAAGGGAATTGGATAGTACGATGAATTTGTTGATGAGGTAACCCTTGTCGGGCAATGTATGTTTATATTGTCAACTTGAATCACGGGTACCCGCTCACTGGCAAATATCGGCAAGCTGGGAGCACTGGGCAGACCATACAAGGATCAAAATAAACAAACTCGAATAATCTTATAGCTCTAGTCATAGATTAGATTCTGCTACTACCGGTGACTGAGTGAAGCGGATTATCTACAACTCGCTCAATGCAAGGGGGCACGAATCGAAATTCTTTGGTGCCTTGACAACAATATAAGCGATTTGCATGTAGGGCACGTCGAGATTGACACGGACTTAGTCCAGGACAAACTCTCATAAAATCATTTGATGGCAGTGTATGATGGATCTTATTTAGCATGTTTTGACTATGTCCAGAAACTGAAAAGTCATCCATGAATAAGTTCCATGCTCACCGTTGGACCATGTACCCCACAGCCAACCCATCGCAATGCATAATCTCGGAAAACACATAGGAAGAAGCAAATATCATCATTACAACAACAACTCACATACTTAAGAAACACAGACCGAGAGAATAGATTGGGTGATCGTCGCCTCGACTGATTAAATTTCGCCTTCTTCGGGACTGTCTTCCCGTCCATCGACTTCCATACGAGTTTTCTACTAAGCAGTCAATCAACAAGCCGGATTAATCAAGACCATGTAGCTCACCTTTCTGGCTCGTTCATCTGCATAGTCCAACTCGTACCGGTCCACATCCATAGTATCTCGTCGATGTCGATCGGAACGGTGTCCTCTGTCGCGGTCATCTCGCTCGTACCTCGATGAGCCCCGGTAGTCCCTATCCCTGTGATCCCTATAGTCACGATCACGATCACGATCACGATCCCTGTCCCGGTCGCGGTCTCGGTCTCGATAGTCGCGATCACGGTAGTCTCGGTGGCGATCGCGGTCTCGGTCTCGGTCTCGGTCATGGTCATCGTAGTCTCGATGGTGCTTTCGATCCCGATCACGGTCCCGGTCCCTCTCTCGGTCACGATCATACGAGGCATGAGAGGGTTCCTTTCGTTTCCGACTGGTGGTAGAGCCACCATCCTCGGACAACTCCTTGAGTTTGTCCTGTTCCAACTCGATTCGTTAGTACGTGAATTGCAAGGTTGAGAGCACAATATAACGAACCTTTTGTTTGCGGACGTATTTCGCAAACGCGGCCGCGCGGGTTTCTTCGTCCTCGATCGCCTTGAATTCTTTCAGATCTTGCATGAGAGAAACAGCCTGCTCGTATGGGATGTCCAACCCAATAGGAGGGTCCATCTTTTTCAGCGCACTACGCAGGTCTTCGATCTGGTGTCTCTTTCGGCGCTCAGCTTTCCTCAGCTCTTCGGCGGCTTTTTGATTCAGCTCTTCTTTGAACTAAGGGGTTGTCAATACCATGAATCTTATGGCCCAGTATGGATGCTTACAGTCTCGTAAACATCCAGAATATCCTTCTCATTGAGACCCTCAATTTCCTTTGATCCTCGAATGGTATCAAGGAGATTCTCCCCAATCACCGAGGCACTGAATTTGATGCCCTTGGCATCCATCGCCCGGTTGACGCGCGAAACCTTTTCCTCAAGTGCCTGATCGAATTGGTCGACCACGTCCCAAAACAACTCGATCGGATTCGACCCGGGTGTCCCGAGAAGATTCAGGTAACGATCGTCTTCGGCGAACATGGGGTACACATTCTTCCACTTAGTTTTGGCACGAATATGGCCCCCTTTGACAAGTTCATCGAGAAGTTCCTGAGATGGGTGTCAACGTGTGCTATCATACACAGGCGATATCTGCTTACTCTGAATGCCTCACGAGCTTTCCGTTCTTTCCGAGCCTTCTCCATTGCCTTCTTCTGGGTTTCTTCTTGGTGCATGCGCTCCTGTGCACGAGAATAGTCTTCAAAGGCAAGCAACATGTCTAATGGACCAAGATTCCTTAGTTCTTCGTTTTCTTGCCATTCGTCACATTCAAGAACTCGTTGCTGAGCGGTGCGCCATTTGGTAAGGACATCCACGTCAAGCTCTTTGAACAAGGAAACGATTCGGGCAATATTTTTGGTTTTCAGCTCGCGCTGTTTAATCTATGCAAGGATAGACTTTTAGGACCATGGTATCCAATTCAACAAGAACTAGGGCTTACCGTTTCCGCATTCTTCAGCTCTTCGACAAATTCGTCGAAAATGATTTTACGCTCTTCTTCGATTTTGGCAGCGTTCCACGCAGAAACCCTTGCGAACAGCTTTTCGGCCGTAGGGAAAGTAGTGTAATAGTGTACATCTTTAGAGTTGGTCAACAGGTTACGTATACCTGGACGAGCTTTTGCGATTCGAGCATCACGTTCCTCCTTTTCCTTGGCCTTGATAGCTTCCACGAACTATTTTTGAAGGACGAACGATTAGTGCCGAACCCAACCACAAGCAAGTGTCGCCGAACCTTTTGCCACGCAGCTTTCTTCTCAGCCAAACTTCCTAGAGCCTTGTAGAGTGGGTCGGTGATGATCGCACGCATAGTCCTGTCCCAGGTCCAAGTCGCATCCACACCGGCTTTTTTCAAGAGATGGAAAAACGCCTTTTCTGCCTCGTCGTGCGTGGGGAAACCACCCGGAGGAACGACAGGATCGTCCGGCATATTGGGGCGAGTGGGGAGAGGTGAGCCCATACCAGCGGGATTGTTGGGCATGAAACCTGGCTGAGGCATGAGTCCTGGGCCTGGACGCATTCCGCCTGGCCCAACGAGAGCGAGGGTCGGGTTCACCGGTAGACCTGGGACCGCTGGGAGACCGTCCGCGTGAGTGACGGGTCCTGGTACAAAGTTTGGAGCACCGGGCCGGGGTCTGCAGACATGTCAAATCGACCCGGGAAGTAAAAACTAAGGCTTACGGGAGACCGGCGGGCATGGGGTTCTCCTTGTTGACCTTTTCCATAATTTCGACGAGTTCCTGTGGCATTTCCCATTTGGACTCTTTGGTTTGACTCTGTTCCAACAGTGGTTAACAACAAATGGTGACGAGATGAAGCAGACGTACATGATACCAGTATTTACGTCCTTGAGATGTGTGCTCTTTCCAGGGTGTTTTGGCCATCGCTCTCTAAGAAAGTGCACATAGTTTAGCGTAACGTACATGGTGAACATGAACAAACGCCACACCTCGAATGGAGATTTGAGCTCTTCTGGCTTCTCCCATGAGCTCAATTTAGTTTGAGTCTATGTCTATAGTTTAATAGCAAGTTGCGTCTGAGTACACATTGCACGCACGTTGTACCAGTATATCCTCCCTTCAGGATTGCGGTACTCAGTCTGTAGACAAAACGTAAGCAGCATTCATTATGCACTGATTAAATCGCGTACCCATGGTACCGGTACAGGTATAGATGCCTGTGATAGCCAGTGTTAGTGACAGCAGCCAAGTCATAGAAGCGTATAACATACCATCGTGAATCACGGTGGGTTGCGGAAGGGGAGGTTGCAGCCTAATGGCGGGATTGGCGCCAAATACAATCCACGGACCTGGCGCTTAGCCACGACCCAAGCCGCGTCTGATCATGGGCCCCATGACCGTGTGCCGAACCTAACTTACCAAGGATGTCAACAAGTAACCCCAAGTCTACAGGAACTAAATCATCCTCTAGATCACCAGACAAATCCAAGCACGAAAGACGCTCTTCTTCTGGAAAAGTAATTACCGATCGTAATGCACCCGTTAGTAGCAGCAAGAGTTCTCGGAGCCACTCCTCTAAGCATTCTAAATCTGGGAGCTCCTCGAAGCCTGGTTCTTCTCCAATAAAACCAAATTATTAGTGGATCCAGCTCCTAATCTTACGCCTGATGAAAAGATCCAACGAGTCCTTGCGGGAGAAATTCACATTGTTTCATACCCTGGCACTAGCCAATACAGCCAAGGCGCGCCCTCTGCTTGTGGTTTAGCTGCACTAAATACGATTCGTATCGCACTCGATAAGCCACTACAAGGCGTGACTGGAGTTAATCTCTTAAAGTCGTTGAGTTTATTGGACACTCACCTTGTGGGTTATCTCGCACGTATTTAAATCTCACATTAACTCTGTGAAACAGGATGCGACCGCGATCTGTGTACATTGGTCCAGTCGTGGTCATTTAGAGCCCGACCACCTATTCAGTCTTCCACTGTTCCATCAGGCCATGAAAGTTTACGATCGACATGATAAATTGGTGGGATTTGAATCGTTTCTAACTATGATCAAGTATGTTCCAATTTTCGCACTCTTGATACGGATTCACTAAACTTTCATAAGCTCTCTTCAGACTGCGGAAACTACCAATGACATCACCGCAGCCTTGATTACCCGCCCACCCGAGATAGTCGCCATTCTACGCGTACCACTATCTACCACTGAGCCTTCAGTCTCCTCCAATTTAAATAGGGACGAGTCTATATATGCGATCTTTGACTCTCATTCTAGACCTGAGCATCCGGATGGAGCAGGCTTAACACTCTTGCCGTCTATTGCCGCAGCAGCCCAACACCTCACCGCGCTACTTCGGGTAAATATCAATACAGGGTCGCCAGGGCTGTCGTGGGAAGCACAACTCATGTCACAGTTCTCTGCACATCTTGTGCGCAGGGTTGAGTGGCGCCAACCGGCTGAAGAGAGAACTACTAGATTGGCGGCCATATATGAAGCAAACGTAGGCTTGTTGCATGCATTCGATGCGGAAGAAGAGGCGAAGCGGCTGCGTAGTGAAGTGACCGAGTTGAGGGAGAAGGCCAGGAAACTCGAACGAGAACTAGTATGTCTCCTTCGCAATGGGGTTATTGGATAGCTATTGAGGACTAGGGTTCAAAGCATCACGCTTACTCGGCGCTCGACTCAAAGCCGAAATCTCCAATCGAGCCTAAACCCGTGTCCGAGTCCAAGAAATATCCTGAAGGCCTATCGGAAGACGCACTCCTTGCACTAAAGATGCAGGAGGAATTCGACGCAGAGGATCAGTTGCTGACCGAATTAGCAGCTGAAGAGCCGGAGCAGAGCAAAAACGTATTCGATTGTGGTATCTGCTTTGAGACATTCCATATGGGCGCCCTCGCCCCTATGGATGGGTGCGACCACAAATACTGCCGGGAGTGTATGAGGGATTATATCAAGTCCAAGCTCGCATCTAGGACCTTTCCACTTTTGTGTCCTACTTGCCATGCATCGAAGGATGGAAGCCGAGGAAGTAAGCTGATCGAAACTCAGTCACCTTGACTTTCGTGCTAACTTGAACAAAGCCGCTGGGCAGGCTTTGGTCGAGATAATAGGACTTGACGAGCGAGAATATGCAACATATGTCGAATTATCGCTAGCATCCCTGTCAGTTATGGTCCACTGTCGAAAATGTAAGGCTTTAGTTGTCATTACGAGCCTGATTGACGTCCCACTCCAGGCCAGAGAGCTGCATTCGTCATGCGAGCCGACCTCGAGTCAGAAATGGAGATTACCTGTCCATTGCCCGATTGCGACTACAAATGGTGCAAGAATTGCAATAAGCCGATCGAAGGAGATGAGAAACACTCATGTGATGGGACAAGCGAATTGCGGGAATTGATGGCTTCAGAGGGATGGAAGGTATCTTTTATTAGTCATATATATGTTTCCTCAGTGACTAACAAAGGGTGTCTGGGTAGGAATGTCCGGGATGTAAAACCCCCATCAGTCGGAATGAAGGATGCTACCATATGACGGTGAGTTTGATTCAGTTACAGCTTCAAGCCACGTAGTCGAACGTTGTTATTTACAGTGTACTACGCCCGGCTGCAATTCGTAAGTGTAACCACCCAAGTACAAATTGACGTGTCGTAAACCCCGCATATAGGCACTTTTGTTATCGCTGCGGGGCCCTCATTACCCAATCCCTAGACCGGGCGATTATCCAATCCGCAGTCAACGAGCATTTCCGTGGGAGATGTGATATGTTTGATGCACCTATGCTCTCCTTCCTGCAACGCTTACGAAGACGTTGACTGGGGGTACTTGGACTTGTGTTGGCATGGCTCTCCTTGATTCGGCGCCTGGGAGAGTCGCATTTAGATCTAATAACAGTGTATTCGTTCAAGGTTATTATTTTATACGTTGTCAAATTGCATGAAATACAGTTGAAAGTGGATGATCAAGGGAACGAAATATGAATACGACCGATATGTATAACTAATATTGCACGAGAAGCACAAAAACAAAGTCCATAAATTTTAATCGTCCGTAGAGTAGGATAGGAGACGAAAATGTCCGTGTGAATTTTAGCGTTGTTCCTGATTGAAAAATAAGTCTGAATGACTATGAACTGAACTTGGCGCCTGACGGCCCCACCCCATTCGACCCGGTGTCTGCCGGACCGCAGGCTGGTTGTTATCTTGAGAATGAACTGATTCGTCCCCAGGGATCGTATCAGTGAAAGTGTTGGCCATTCTTAATAATTCAGCCTCCACATCAGGGGACTGGTCTCGGGACTGGGGCCGAGGCTGAGCCTGGGCTCGGGGTGTTGCGGGTGTAGGAAGTGGAGGCAGCTCCGGCATGGGAGGCGGTGTATGGATTCCGGATGGCTGAGAATATACTGATGCAGTGCTAGCTCGGGAAACACTTGTAGATCCGATTGTGGGCTGCCTATATGCGTCACTGTGGCCGGCACGCGCAATCAGCATGCTTGGCATGGATTGTCCTGGAGAGGCAAAGTCGACTTCGCCCTCCGAGATGCCTCGGGGACTGCTCTGGCCCCGGCCGCGTCCGAATGGCCATGCCCACTGTTGGAGTCTTGATCCCGATCCACGATAAATGCCGGGTGAGTAGCAGGTGGGCTTTGTAAGAATGACATGGGTCGCCGTTGAACGTATGGCATGGCCGTGGCTTGGGACGAAGAGCGTTTGACAAACTCCTAGAATGTCTTCTGGAGCCGGTTTCCTCTTCGGTGTACTTCGCGGGAGGATACAATGTGACACTTTCCGTGGATAAGAATGCCTGTGCTTCCCCCATTTCAGCACCAAGTCCCTTATGCCGTGCAAGCGGGATGGTTGACATAGTATTGCTTGCTGAATTGGGAGCTACGCTTGGAGAATATAATTCGGTATCTTCAGAGTAGCGCCATGCACCAGCGTTGGCCGTGATCGGTGATGGGTCGGCTTCTTGCTGAACTTCTGGACGATCCAGCGAATTACGAGCACGAGGAGTAATAGGACAAAAATACCTTTGAGATAAATTAGATTAAAATATCAAACCTTATAACAAGTTTAGATCTTACCAACTACGACTGTTACTCCAACCGCATACCCGAAATAAGGGCTTGACTTGTCAAAAATATTGACAGAGGCCGTTGCGGTTGCCGATGTCGATGCTGAAGTCGATGTCGATGTCGATGTGCCAGAAGTACTCGAAGTTGCGGCAGACGTGAGAGAAGAGGTATCGGATGTAGTAGCGGTGAGTTGGGAGGTATGAGTTGAAGTAATTTGAGTGGTGGTCGAGCTCTGCATGTTCGAAGTAGCTATAGTAGTACTCCTAGTGGTGGTGGCGGAAGCAGCAGAAGAACTCGCTGCCGAGGATAATACAACACTAGTTGCAGATGACTGAAGTGTCGTTTGTGATGCTAGCGTTGTAGGGGATGCAACTTGGGTAGATGAAGCCAAAGTAGCGGTTGTAACCTGGCGCGCCACTAGATTTTCCTTGTTCTGTATGGGGCCTCCGCATACTGTCCCTAAACCAGATACAAAAAGCAAAGCAAGTAGCAACGACAGTTGCCTTGAGGTAAACATCACGTCAAGAGGACAATACGAAAGGTGGTAGACCACAAAACAAGGCCAGTACTTGAATGTCCGTTCAAGAAAAATGTCCAGGGGACAGAAGGGAGAAGAATATCGCGCAGTAGCTGCGCCTGGCTGGATTTATAAACCAAACCACAGCCTTGAATGAAATGCGTAAACTTAGCATAACATGCCGTGGATTCAAATTCGACGTTGACAGTGGCCACTGCCGCTCCGCGGTAATTATGGCAGTGTACCTACTTCGATCTGACACAGCATGGTGCTTATTTTGGGCTCCGTGTATGTACATGAAAGTTGCCCAACCAGTTACAACATGGGGTACGTACGGGCGATAGCTAGACAAAGTGTGGGAGACAAAACAAGGCCAAACTTGAAAGGAAATATGCCAAAACAACACGCGTTATGCGGGGAGAGCATCCATGCGACCGAGTTCCTTTCCTAACAAATTCGCAAATAGCTCGTCTATTTGTTCTTCGTGCCAAGTTGCAGTGGGAACGGGAACCATAAAATTCTGAAGTTTCTCGTGGACCTCGTACCTGTCAGATCGTATTTAGGATAATGGGCCGAAACGTAGAAGGGGAGAATAACAAACCGCAGCTTCCGACCCTTTGACGCCTTAGTGTCCACCACTTTCTTAGCCTTCTTCATGCGCTGTCGCGCCATCCAGTCGTCTGTTATCGATTAAGTTAGTGGTCACGCAAGTTTTCGAATATAATGCATACCTTCCGTCCCCGTACGACTGTCGATCACATCTCGTAGTAAGGTCTGATAGAAATCCAAATCGTCAAAGACTTCGGCATCTCCCTCAGCACCATTGACCTCTGACGAAACCTGTGTCCCTACACGGGCCCCCGCAGATCGGCGAACCCGAGTTCTCCCAATGGCTTTAGCTCCGGACTCGCCAAGCGCGTCCTCCACTAGCTCGACAGTCGAACGTGTTACGCCTCCACGGAATGATTTCCCGCTCCGCGCCAGAGACTTGCTGGTGTAACGGCAGCGATTTTGTTTGACCATTTTTGTAGAGTTCGGACACAGGTTGGGTGATAGCTTTACAATCAAGGCTGGTGAGTGACGCTTTTGGGGAGTGGCGCACAACCGACAAGAACTCACACTGCATCCATCTCTACAGCCGCAATTGACGCATCCTTAATCTGTTGTTCAAAGGCTTCGTCGCTGGAGACTATCTTTCGTTTCTTGGATGGAGGAAGTTCGATCTCGGGCTCATTCACTTGGGCGAGCCGCTATGAAGAGTAGGTTGAGCTAGACTCCCCAATATAGGAAGGCCGAAATCACCTTGCGTAGAGTTAGGAGTTCATCTGAAAATGACAAGACCTCCTTGAGGAGAGAATGAACTGCCCCCCTGCCGCTTTCTGACGTCACATACGGCGCAAGATCATTGGGCTACGAAATATTAGTACTGGGCACATAGCCAAGTTGAAACAACTTACGTGAGGAAGGCGGTTGGTAGCTGTGGCTGCTTTTTGGAGCCTTATACGAGTTTCAAGCAGTGAGTCCCACAGGGCGCGCTGTTGGATAATGGATCTGCCCTTGTCCTTGTCAGCCTCCCTTGACTCCTTGAGCGCTGCCGCAAGGTTGTCTGCTGCGTGCTCTAGCGCAACGTCACTTGGCCCTGAGTCTACGCTCTTAAGGTCATCGTCATCATCTCCTTCGCTTTCTCCGTCTTCACTTCCTGAAACGGTGGGTGTTCCTTCTTGATTTCCCTCGTCTGTCTAATCTCATGAGGAAAGTAACATAGCCAATGATTCGGGGAGCCTACCTATGGTGGCCGATTCATCCGACTCATTATCTGATCATCTGCTGCGGAGTCTCCTATATCGTTATCAGTTTCGTCATCGAATTCATACAATTCGCTCCTGCTAGTTCGGACCCCTTCGTACTTGGGGTCGGCCAACGCGCTTTGCTGTTTACGCAGTGATGAGACTCTAGATATACCCAATAAGCTATACTTAACGGAGCTAGATTAGAATGAGAACATACCCGACATCCAAGTAGTGACCTCTCCCCGCGGTTAAATCATTGCTGTCGGCTTCTTCTGCCAGCCCGCCGCCGTCAATCCGTTCGATGTCGACGTCAGGAGGTGCGGTGTCCTCTAGCTGGGCTATTTGTTCCGCAAGGGAAATAGCTATCAAGCGCGGATGAGTTTATCTGCTGTTGGATAGGAAACGGAGAAATATCATACGGCTCATGATTGCCCAGTTGTGGTTACTGCAAAATTAATTGCAAATGGTTTAGTTTGCACATCAAACTTCAAGTGGCGTACTGGCCGATTGGCACTGCCACCGCAACGGTTTACACCCGGCCAACACGTACATTGGTATTGATCATGTCCGGTCCAGCTCAGGCACCGGGGTTTGACGATACATGGACCCAATGGGATGAGCACATCCTAGAGCAAGCAAAGATAGCTCAAGAAACACTGATAATGGTGATACACAAGCCACTTTTACCGAAAATATTGAAACATTTCAGTATATGAATCCCTGGGAAAGTCAAGTGGATCTATCTACAGGAAGAGAGCATATCGAGATGGCGCGACTATAGGTAAATAGGCATCTTCGCTCACTGTATAACCTTCATTCTTATCAGGCGCAAAGACTGGACCCAAGAAGAAGCCGTTGAGCGAATGAACAAGAACACGCTACGCTCTCAACCGGGTCTTCGAGGGATTGTCCTTCCCCTACTGGATCAAGCGCGAATATGGTTATTATCTCATGTATGCGGATGGTAATCCCCTATATCTGACTCTCTTGGTGATCTAGGGTTGTTCTCATTGTGACCGGTATTTTGGTTGGCTTCGTCGGCGCGTGGTTAGATGTTCTAGTTGCCTGGTAAGTCCTACAATTAATTCAATCTGCCACTTTACCTTATTTTATATATACACGAAGGCTGGGTGATATACGCACGGGGAGGTGTAGTTACGGATTTTTCTACAACGAAAATTCGTGTTGCAGTGGTCTGGACGGTAAGTCTCTCCGCCTAGCCCTAGGCTATCGGCTTAACGTGAATTTAGCTGGAGAAGAGTGCAACGAATGGAACACGTGGGGAGAATACCTTGGGATTAGATCTATAGCTGCGACGGCACTCATTCAATCCATCATTTACGTCGTACTGGCTGTGAGTTCACGTTTATCAACCTCCAGGGCATCAGCATATCGTACTTGCAATAGATGGCATATTCTGGAAGCGCCGCAATACTTGTTCAATCATACGCACCGTACGCGTTTCACACCGGAAGTGAGTCTGGCAGCATCTCAAATCACTGTGTGCTCCTGACAAAAAATACCAGTTCCTGAGATTAAAGCTGCAAGTATTTTATGGTATTTTCATGAAAAAGACTAATCGAATGTCTATTAAATTTGTAGATCCTCAATGGGTATGTCCTAGATTTGTTCCTATCTCCTTGGACACTCTTGGTCAAAGGTGTAGGCTTGGCGCTGGCAGTGGGTTCCGGGCTATCTCTCGGTAAAGAGGTGAGAAATATAAGCTTTTGTTTCTCACTTCACTGAGGGAGATCGGTAGGGCCCTTTGGTGCATGTTAGCTGCTGTATCGCATCCATATTTTACGATCTCATTTCACGCTTTAAGGGAAACCAAGGTATGCTTCATTGCCTAGCTTTACAATAGGTTCAACCGATTAACCTACATCCAGCACAGAAGCGCCGCATCCTATCTGCGGCCGCATCGGCAGGTGTGGCCGTCGCTTTTGGATCCCCATTAGGTGGGGTGCTATTTGGACTGGAAGAACTCGACCTTTTCGCGCGTGTTCATATAATGTGGCGCGCGTTTGTTTGTGCTGTACTGGCCGCTGTGACACTCCAGTGGACTGATGTATTCGCGACCGGGAATCTGGTGCTGTTTCGAGTAGGTTTATGTATGATCTGAAAATGGGCTGTTGTCTACCAGTATTTTAGGTTACGGAAGGGACGCCTTGGAAAGGGTTTGAACTGGTATGTCGATAGGATGGATCTAGTGGACCAATCTGTTGATACCTTCGTTTAGTTCCCATGGATGATTCTGAGTGTCTTTGGTGTAAGAATTTGCGTCAAGGTTCCATGACTGGCCCCTATTCTGAACTACCTATTCGTTTCAGGGACTCGCTGGTGCACTTCTCATTCGTTTGAACATCGCTGCTGCAGTCCATCGACATCGTTCTTGGATTCGTGACTGGCCACTCATGGAAGTGGTGTGCGTGACAGCATTTACATCGTTACTTAGTTATCCGGTATAGCCATCTCAGTTATAATGTTAGGTATCGTATTAAAACCTTGGTAGATTGCCTTTATGAGAGCTCAAAGCACTAATTTGGTTGGAAATTTATTTGCGGAATGCGACCCCACCAAACCGGATTACCATGGCCTATGCAAGTATGCAGTACATCATAGCTCCCCGACCCCAATGAGCTAATATTTTGAATGGCAGTGTTTCATCAATGTGGCAGAATATCTTTGGACTCGTATTGACTTCTGGGTTCAAACTGGGGTTAACCGCATGGACATTCGGAATGAAGGTGAGTAAGGATTATGCGACTACCCTGTGCTCGGACTGACTCTTTGGTAAGGTGCCTGCAGGAATTTTCTTCCCACAATCGCAATTGGAGCGACTATGGGCAGAGCGGTTGGTATTATCATGTGAGTGTCGATTTACTAGAGTTTAATAGTGTCGTTAATTCGGGACCAACTTCTAGGCAAGGGTGGCATCGTGCTCACCCTACTGCGTGGATTTTCTCATCATGCGCACCTGAGGGACAATGCATTTTTCCTGGATTCTATTCTGTAAGTGTCATTTTTTTAGACACCATGCTGCGTAAAATCACAAACGCCTTCGCAGGTGATTGGTGCGGCGGCCATGCTGGGCGGTGTAACTCGAATGACAAGTAGGCATATACTTTTCACCTCCTGATTGGACCTATGCTTAACACCGTCCTTTCTGTAGTATCATTGGTTGTTATCATGTTTGAGGTAATTTGAGGTTGAACTGGTCTCATACACCAACTGACAATTTCTAATAGTTGACTGGCGCGTTATCCCACGTTTTGCCTATTATGATCGCAGTGATGGGTAAGAGCAATTGCATGGCAAGTCGCTCTATCTATTGATGTAATTGTAACACAGTTAGCAAATGGGTGGGCGACGTGTTTGGCAAAGAAGGGATCTATGACGCTTGGATCGCACTTCACGGGTATCCCTTTCTATCTACTACGGTTGAGTTCAGGGACTATGGGGAGACAGCGGCTGGGCGTATGATTGCTCGAGAGCATATAATCTCAATCAATGCTCATCATAGTACCTCAGAAGAGCTTGGTGAGATATCCTTGGTCATGCTTACAAGGGAAGTTGTGAAGCTAAGCTGTGGATAGAACATTTATTGCAGACGTACACGTATCGTGGGTTTCCTGTGGTAGACGGTGATCAACTTGTGGGATACATAACGCGAGATAAGCTTCAGATGGCTATATGTAGGTTAGGTTTGCTATAATCTTACTTTCAAGTGCTGATTTGTTTTTATTCAGCTAATCTCGCCGATCAATACCCAGATGGGGTGGCACCGCCGGATATGAACTACACTTTTGTTGGGAGGCATGATTCATCATACGAAGAAGCAGATTTGTCTGCTTCGTTGGATCCAGCGCCAATGCAACTTCGTCCCGCCGTACCACTTCAGCTGGTTGTCAGCTTTTTCCAAAAAATGGTATACTTTCCCTCATCCAGCCCGGGTTGAATCCTAACGCTAAACCCAGAGCCCGCAATGTGTACTGTTTACGAACAAAGGGCAGCTTAAAGGAATGATGACCAAAGTGAGTTCAGATGTACTTGGCTGTGATGATACCTAATTTGTTCCCATCTAGAGGGACGTGGTTAACCTGTTGAGAGAACGCTTTCAGAATGCGCATGTGTTGGCTGAGCAATCCGAAACTATATTTACTACTGGCGCCTAATTGTGATAATCAAGTGTATTATGGTTATACAAAGTGAAATCAGACTCTGAGTTCTTTTACAGCTACTTGAGACGAACGGGTAGAGTAATAGGTGCAATAGTAAAGGTGTAGCCACAAATTGCCCAGCCACTAATGGCAACCACGGTTCCGCAAGCGCCGCTGGGAGCACCCATTATGTCTGTCCCATCACCCATCCCTAACCCATTTGAAGCTACGCCCCGAGCATCACCCGTGAATGAGATTGTAATCGAAGGACTAAACCATCCTACATTGTTTCTTCCACTTCCAACTGTAAGTATTTATTCGCTGATTATTGATTATTGGATGAACCAAAAGAGCACTCTAGACAGACCCACTCAATGCTTTGCTCAGCAAGCACATCCCCGCCGAGGCGAGGCCTCATCGAGACCTAGTAGGAAGATATGAGGAACAAACGCTGGAGACTCTGGTGGTATGCAGTATGATATTCCCGAAACATGGCTCGCTACTTATGGCAGGACACTCAGATGTCAAACAGCTGGCGTGCATTGGCGCGAATGGCGAAAGACCGAATTGTCGCGACTCCTTCTGCAGACACGACGCTGGTACTCGATGTAAGCGTGGTTTATTCCCCTTGACATATTGGTAAACCCGACACCGTTTCTCGTACATAGTTATGGTCGCTCAGACTAACTTCTCTCGCTCGAATGCGCCTTTTTAACCAAGCAACAGCGGAATGCTCGAATCTCTACTCTGTCCTCAACGCCATCTCTCCGCCTTCAGTTCGTCGCCAAATCGTACCGTACGAGCTCGACGTATTTTATGCACGCACGATTTATTGGTCCGGGGACCTGAAGGGATACTTGGACGAGCTTACTAGATTAATTAGATTGTGCAAGAGCATGGCAAGGAGAGACGAGAAGCCTGGCTCTTGGGGGATTTGGACAGAGCGGGGAATGAGGACAGGAATGATGGTTGTAACCCAATTGATCGAGATGCAGGTGCACTTTCAAGTGTCTTCACCTAGATGGTTATTGACTCTGGATTACAGGACTATCCCGGTGCCTTGTCAATTCTTCGTCCACTCGCAATAGCTCCAAAAGCGCCTTCAGAGATCCGTTTCGCACTGGCACGTATCATGATGGAGGCTGGGGATACCAAATCCGTGAAATTGACACTCGAGGGCGTTGAGACGGACGCGATTACGCAAGCTCTGGAAGCCGCGATGCTGGGAAGGTGGGAGGAAGCGGAAGAGATGCTCAGAAAGGCGCATGAGGACGAGAAGGAGAATGGTGTGTGAGCCGATTTGGCCCCTGTCATAGTTTCACAGGTAATTTAGGACGCGAGTGATCCAGGTTATCAATAATCTCGCGGTTGTGCTATTGGCTTGCGGAAAATTAGATGAGGTGAGATATGCTCGCTATTACTTTATGAGGCTGACCAATGTTGGATAGGCAATTGCCTTGCTCGAAAGCATGCTCAAAGTGAGTCCAGCATCGTTTGTAGCTGTAGAGCCTTTCTTGTATAATCTCGGTACGTGCTATTCTGGTTTCTTTAGATGTGTAATTTACTCACTTGCATACAATTACGCAGCAACTTTGTACGAGCTTCGATCCAACGCTGCCGCTGACCGTAAACGCAATATGTTAAGAGAGGTCGCACAATGGGGAGGTGACGGAATCAAGACGAGTGCTCTGAAGCTACCGTCTTGACTCGTGTAGAAGGAATTGAATTCCTGACCAGTTACTTCGGCTTACATTCGCTCAACTTGATAGCCATCGTTCTGCACTTGGAGTCTTCGACTGAATGTATTAATGACGCAAGCCTAGTTTTTTGAGCCACTCATTTCGATCTTGTGAATTCTTTCCCAATATATCATACGACCCACATTGCGAACGCACTTATTGAGCATTTACATTGAGCACAAGGCAACGGTCTCGACCAGGAAGACTAACGTGTATCTCGTTCTAGCCCACTTTGGCCACGAGGCGGTACATACTGCGCCGGTACACCTTGCACGCATAGGCATGCAACAAAAATAAACCAACACAACAAGTTCAGGATAGCAACGAAGCTACGTATATCTCGCTTCAGAATATTAACTGTACAATGGACTATTAGATATACGTTGACCAAACCAAATCCTTCGCTCAATGTTCAGTTAGGAAGGCAACATAAAAGAAACAAATACGGATACACGGGAGGCGGAATAAATAAGGATACGAACCCAAAGAAAGAAAATCAAGAGAAAATAAGTACATGTAAGATCGATAGTCGAATGGGCGGTCAGGTCGCAGTAGTGGAACGAACGTGTTTGGCGTTGCGAATTTCCATTATGTTTTCTGGGAATGCATTAATTCGAGGTTTGAAATGAAGAAAGGGGAGGCGACATACCAGGACTTCCATGTTTCGAATACAAAGGACATAAATGTCGATTCCCTCTCCCACAGCACCTATCGGCCTCGCCTTCCCTTCCGGCCCCGATGCAAATGACACACCGACGGCGGCGTCGCTGGGTGTGTTGGCCCGTAGGCAAAAACTGCACTGGTCCGCAGGGATCGAGTTGTTGCTGTGGGTGTGTGTGCTGAGGTGAGAGAATGGCTGCAACCACGGGGGGAATGGAGGTGGAATGTGGGGCATGGCGCCACGCGGCTGGACCAGGTTTGATGTGTTGCGGTTGTTGCAAGGCCTGGGCCTGGGGGAAATACATCTCTGGAGGCTGCTGGTCTGGATATGACGAAGCGGAAGCGTAAAAGTGTTGTGCTTGCTGCTGAGAAAACTCGGGAGGCCTTTGTTGTTGAGGTGAATAGTACTGTTGCTGGGGGGATGGCAACGGTGGTTCTGCTGGTCCAGGGAAAGAAGGAGGCGTGGTCGAGGTGGGAGTGAAATGCGGCTCGGGTTGTGAGTTGTAAATGCGATACGGAGATTGAGGATCGGGCCCGGGGTTTGTAAACTGGTCTGGATGGTTGACACTGTTTTGTGAGATAAAGCTCGGAATATACGGCTGGTTGTATGTCATTGGAGACTGTGGAATATGATTCGGCTGCATCACCGGTAAGTGCGAATGCGGATGGGTGGCAGCCGGGGTTAATTCCTGAGGCTCGAGCTCGTACGATGTGTGAGCCACCGGGATGGAAATAGTTGGGGCGGGAGTACCGAGCATCAAGAGAGACTCGGCATGAGATACCACAGAGTCATCGTTGGACATTGCAGAGTGGATCTGATCTGGGTCAGAGATGGACGATCCCACTGGGCTGACAGACTGAGGAGGAGTGAAGAGCGAAGGAGTGTCACTGTGATTCTCAAAGTCGGCCGAGACCTCTGGGAGAGGCTCTCCGGTGCCAGAAGTATGAGGGCTCTGTGAGCGGGAAAAGAGACTTGATGTGGTCGAAGGGTTTTCGTCCGCAGCAAGTAGTGGCGGGCTGGAGTCCAAGAGATTGTTCTGGTCGGAATGGCCACAATTGCAGCATCGTAGGACATATGTTGCAGGGATATCAATCCAAGCTTGGAGAGCAGGGTGAACAGCATCGCGCCGGATGAGTCCAGAGGGATCTACGGAAGTTAGAGCTAGCGTAAATTCATATATAATGGACTCACCGGGTGGCTGGTGGGCATGGACCCGAATGGAGGCCTTGAGTGTCAGTGGACCGGTCTTTCGCGGACGTCCAGCACCCATACGAGCGCCGCCCGCCTTGTGACCTTCTGGATTTTTACCTCCCTTTTTTCGACCCATGGGCGCATAAGACAAGAGTCAGTTCAGCTGGATGTGTGGACAACACGATGCATCCGTAGATCCTCCTCGTGGCTAGTTGCACCCCGTGGCAAGTCACGTGAGAACACTCCTCACCTAAGCGCTGGGCTGTTGCTTCATCATCCAACTCCAACCACACCTAATCATGTTTCAGTCCCAACATGCCTCAACGTCCCAACCAAATGCGTTCACGATTGATTCTCTAAATCAAGAACAAAAATACGTTCCAGGGTATCTGTTATCGACTACACAGGGAAAAGTGCGTACCTTTGTATGTTTGAACGTGGCGCCTGTCTCACAAGGAGTAGAGTGTCTCCGGATTCTCCAACTTTAATAACCCTCCTCTTCTCCCAGAGCCCGTGGCACGAGACCATGGCCAGTCGACCCAATTCGGGACTGGCTCACTATATGCTCGGTTAGTTTGTGGTTGATGCTTGTAGTTGGCTTATCCTGAATTGTTTTTTATTTACTCGTCTAGGCCACCTCCAAAAGCTCGTGACCGCACTGCGCCGATAGTAGATGACGATGCACCACCCACCGAATCACTTCTCGAGGGCGGAAACTTCAACTTTTCTCAACAGCATCAACAAGCCCATCTCCAACAAACTCTTCGACCCACTCTTGCTTCAACTTCTGTCTCAACTATTGGCAAAGGGGCTGCTCCTACGCAGAACCACGATGGCGCAGTAGCAGTTCTGGTATCCGGATTTTATCCGGACCGTGCCCATAGTGTGATATCTCAGTTCACCGCGATCGGGGAGAGTTCCGCACCAGAAATGCCAGCAGAGGGTGGAAATTGGTTCAAGATTACTTACCTCAATCCATGGGACGGCGCTAGGGCCTTGAGGCGAGACGGGGATATAATCAACGGGGATATGATGATTTCTGTTCGGCTAGTCGTAAGTCCGTTTAATCTCTTTTTGTTCCATTCTAGAACTCATCTTGCGTTAGGATCCTTCGCAAGCATCTATGCTTGGCGAAACTACACCTAGGCTAGCGATTACCGCTGCACCTACGGAACCCACTCCTAAAAGCCCAGCCTTGCAAACTTCGCATGCGCCCACAGCTTTTGGTCGAGCCGCAACTCTTGCGCCATCAGCTTCCGCATTCAGATCTACCGCGCCAGTGACAGCTCAAACGCGACCTACCGCAGCGTCTGCTCCAGGCGCTGACTGGGGTGTAAGGAACCAGCAAGAGGGGGCCCAGGAGAACCAGTCTCAGTCTGGTGTGATGGGAAAGCTTTCGGATATGATATTTGGCTGGTAGTGGTTGCAATGACAATGTGACTGGACTTTCCATCTGGACGTGATGCTCGTACTGTTACGTCTATCACGGCATGGAATACAATCATTATGCTCAGATTATTAAAGTAAAAATACATAATAAGCGTATATATCCATATTGACTGGCTTCAAGGATATCAGTAATTACCGTGTCCACTAAAGAGACTCTGATTTCTCGGCAAGTAGCTTTCCATCGGACGGAGGGTCGGCGGGGGTGGGTTGAGCAGTAGTTAATTTGCCTTGAGAGCTCGCTTGAGCGTATAACACAGTACCTGCAAAGACGCAGGTAGCGCCAATCGCAAGCCTCGTCGAAATCCCAGACCCGAACCACCAAATACTCAGACACAAACTCGCGGCCTTCCGCGCGGTAAGCACAAGGTTAGTTGTGACAGATGAAACTTGCTGTAAACGGAAGGTGTTATGAATGTCTAGCAATCTCGAAAATTACTTTAAGCAGAAACATACCGAAGTCAGGTTATTTACGCTCGAAACGCATACGGCTTGGGTGACAACGTTGAATGCTAGTACCGCGTGGAGTCCAGTAAGCCCATAAAAGATTGTATTGCTCGAGGGTGAAGTGGCGAGAGATCGCCACCCGTCGGAGATCTCGGACCACATGAAGGAAATGATAGGGATAGACATTGCATGCTATCGGAATGGCTATTGATTTACTTATACACCATATTCCACAATCAACTCACATTATAAAACACACCCTCCTTCCAGTGTGGACCATACTTTGTGAAAGTTCGTTCTTGGTACAGCCCAAGTACCCCAGACCCAAGAAGCGATAGAGCAAGGCAGGTCACTCCCAATGCATATTCCTTGGTGTTGGCTTGATATGATGCTGCCGAAGTCGTTTTAGAAGTGGTTGTCGTAATCACTCCTGCAGTTACGATCAGAGCGGCTAACTAGTATAAAAGTTAGGAATCCCATGTTGAGACTTGAATTGGGGATAGCCTACGAGCTGGGTCTTATTGTATTGTTTGCACCCAAAAAGGTATCCGAGGGCCATCGAAACGATTAGGCCTATTACAAGGATGAGCCGATAAATATGGGCGAAAGGCATGGGTAAAGGGAGCACCTACCTGCTGATCGTAATACAATTTGAATACTTAGCGGGAGCTTGTATCGAAATGTTAGGTTGTTGAGTATAGCTATGGTAGATACGAGCCCAACTTGCAATGTCCTGCGAGTTTTTTTATAGCTAATGTGAAAAGAGGCATGCAATAAGCCCAGGCTTACCACACTGACAGGGGTATTTTTCGAGGTTTAAGCGACGGTAGTGGTACTGAACTCCACAGAGGCGTATCCCACTGGATGACTGACGGAAGAGCTTGAATGGTAATAAATAGCATCTGAAGGAACGATAGCGTCGTGCCTGTCGAAATGGCGGTAAGTGCTTGTCTCACCAGCGCAAGCTTAAGAGACCAACCTATTGAAGGTGTTTCATTTAATACCCGCTCTAGAGTCCAGGCATTCCTAAAAGGCGAGGTGCTCAGTAGCGGCGCCACAAATCGCATACAGGATCAAGGCGTACGTGCAACATCCACCGAAAACTAGCGAAACAGCCAACAAAAAGTCGAACAACCTGGGCGCAAGTGTGGCCGGCATCTTTATCTTCCATGGCGCCCAAAGGTGCTGCGTACTGGTGTCCTTTACGGCAGATGCTATGTTCGTGGTGCTAGTATTTGATGCAGCTGATCCCAAGGGTTTATCACCCCGATTCCGTATACGGACGCGTGATGTAAGATAATTGGATGAAATATGAGCTTGCATAGTGCTTGTGGAAGGGAGAAGGGAATGTGATGCCGCAATCCTGTGTTAAGCTTGCACTGAGGATGAAACGTTGGTCGAAACGTGGTGAATTATGTTTTGCTGGCTGTACACGTCTCAACTTGGCGCTCGGCGGTTGGTTTGGCGGAGAGTACCGCCGGATCGAATATTCCGGCTTATTGCTCGCTTCGATTCCGTCGACACCCAAGAGATGATCTATCTTTCGCAACCATGTAGTTTTGAGTATATTTCAGCCCTGAAAACATTGATAGTCTGGTGTTCTATGCGAATCAATTGTCTCAAGCATATTCTAATATTAATGGGTTCGGAGCTCAATCACCTTGGTTCATTTTCATATTTCATCGGTATCGTCACCCAGAATGATTGCCTTCCTGTTCTCACGAGGTCCAAATCCTCAACTGTTCTGGTTTCAATGATTACTACGAGACTTTCTGAGTTAATATATGTCCGAAAATATCATGGTTCATCTTGGAATTCTTGATCGCGGGCCAAAAAGAACCTCTAAATCTAGATTGAGATATTACCTTCCATCTACTATGCCATCTTGATCAGCTGACTCGCGGACTATGGCATGATTGCATCAGAATACTTTCGAATTGCTGTGATTTGTGATTAATTTCAGATTGAGGTAACACTTCTCACATCTGCAGCGGTCATCTAGTGTACATACGTATATGCTGTACTGGAGCCTCTTCAATCACAATACTTCGGAAGGCAGTCTTACTTGAAAAGAGGGCAGTCTCATATATGCCGCGAGACATGTGAATAAAGATTCTGAAATGTCTCCTATCTGGGCCGGGCATGCCCTGATACCGTTTTAGCGTAATGGGTGTGATGAATTGGTGAATGACCCTGAATGGGGTTGCATATGGTTTGCGGCGTTGATGAATCTGGGATATCAGACAGCCATGCTGCTTACAGATGAGTTATAAGACATAAGAACAATTACAGATGGGTTCGCTAAGATGATCAAACCTGGCAATATCGAATCAAATGTTTTCCCATCTTGAACCAATTTACCAGGTTATTCAAGAGCACCGCTTCGTTGTGCAGTTGACTTCCAGAGTTACGACATCAGTAGAAACGTGTAAAGGTAGGCTCAGTGCATATGCATTGTGGTTTTTATAATATACATAGGGTGCGCTTGCACATAATCTTGATGCACTCGTCATATCACTGTCCAGACTATTCGCCAAATAAATGCGCGGAGGATCATTCCGGTTTTCGATCGAAGAGCAGTCGGAAAATACAAGATCCATCGGATTTATTGAATATTGAAAGATGAACTATATTACTGCTAGCAAGTTTGATGGTCACCTATCTCATGGACTGTTTTGTGGTCGATCATGCCTATTGGGTTATAATTTATCGGCGAATAATTTGTCATCTCACTTTGCAATAAGCGCCCAACTGCAACCCATGGTAGTTACCCGACCACGTCCTTCACCATGGCGGATAGCGTGAGTGTTAAATAGAGATCCATAGATTAATGACTAATGCACACACAGGGACTGACGTTGGAAAACCTTGGTTAGTATGAGCACTCGGATGACAATACCCTATTGACATTCATCTAAAGTCGATGACAGAAATTACGCGCTGGGGGGGTCCGACCGCGTGAGGGCAGAAAACAAAGCTCTTCTCGATGAGCTTGACAGAAAAAAACGAGCGAGGACTATGGCAGTTCCCACAGACGATAGTCGTGTCAAGGCCAGGTTGCGTGAGATTGGAGAACCTATCACCCTCTTTGGAGAACGCGTATGTTCCACAACATCAGGCGCGTGACAATTCTCACCTAAGCACCAATTCAATGTCCACAGGCTGCAGATCGTCGTGACCGCTTGATTTACGTGTTGTCTCAGATTCGTGCTGCCCGAGGGGGAGACGATGATATTGAGATGGAGGATGAATCAAGCTCCAGCGATGAGGAGGCAAGTAAATGGGACATACCCTAATATCTTAACTCACTCATATCGCACAGAAAGAAGAGGAGTTCTACACGGAAGGTTCACTGGAGCTTCTAGAGGCTCGCAGAAAAATAGCCGAATATTCATTACCCAGGTCACTACCACTCCCAGACTTTACCGGTTAGTGAGGTACTTACCACCACAAACCATTTCAGAGCTCAACTTAGAGTTGCCCAGCAGCGAGAAGAAAGTCGTCTTCCACTCGGGAAAATTATAGATACTCGTAAACGAGTGTTCGGTGAGGTTAAGGTGGGCATCGCGACCACCTGGTCTTACGGCCCGGGAACTAACTGGTTCTCAGAAATTTGCTACCTATGGGTCGCAAATTGGGGATGAGCGTCCGATATCTCAGGTTCGCTTTTCTCCCAACGGGAAATTACTGGCCACTGGAAGTTGGTCGGGAAATGTCAAGTTGTGGAATGTTCCTGCTTGCGATCTCGCAAAGCCCTATCGAGGTGGGAAAGCATTTGCCGAAAAGTGTGCCACGAATCTGACATTTACCTTCATTAGCTCACGGTGATCGTGTAGGTGGTGTTGCTTGGCACCCACAAGCCACGCTATCTCAGAGCGCGGATGCTATAAATCTAGCCACAGGTGGGGCGGATTTAGAAGTCAGCTTATGGTCACTAAATAGGTGATATCCATTTACTCGATTCTGTAAATTTGCTTATCACTCATTTGAGTGTAGTGACAAAGCCCTTCATACTCTCAAAGGTCACGCAGATCGAGTTTGCCGGGTGGCATTTCATCCCTCTGGCCAATATCTGGCTAGCGCGAGTTATGATGGATCCTGGCGATTGTGGGACGCTTCTACCGGTCAAAATACTAGCTCGTATGTTTCAGACAGACAGTTGTTATTCCAGGAAGGCCATTCCAAGGAGGTTTACGCTGTACAGTTTCAGGATGACGGTGCATTAGTGGCCTCTGGGTAAGTTTTGCTTCTTGCACAATCCAAGCACATTCTCATGTGGGGTACTGTAAAGCGGATTGGATGCTATTGGCAGAGTTTGGGACTTAAGAACAGGGCGAACAGCGATGGTACTTGACGGACACGGGCAGGCGATTTACGGGATGGACTTCTCTCCCAACGGGCATGTTCACAAACCCAAACGCATGGCCATCCCGCTGACAACCTTTGTAGTTACCAAATTGCTACGGGCTCCGGAGATAATACGATTCGTATTTGGGACATGCGTTCTTTGCGTGCACTTTATACTATCGGCGCACATACTTCGATTGTTTCTGACGTATCGTTCTATCGGCCCTTGGCGACAGGAGATATATTTACCGACATTGCGCGTAGTAGTAGCTCCACTGATGTCAAAATAGAGGACGGGGAAGATGGATCCAAGATGGAAGAGGATAAGCCTGCAATAACAGACGAAATTATGGACGATAGGATCCCTTCAAAGTCTGTGGGTAACCTTCATTTACCCATCCCCGGATTATTCTTGGTTAGTTCGGGCTATGATGGGATGGTCAAGGTATGGAGCGCAGATGACTGGCAGCTTGTCAAAGCTATGTCCGCAGACGCTGGCAAAGTCATGTCTGCAGACATCTCATCTGATGGCCAATTTATTGCCAGTGGCTCGTGGAATCGTTCATACCAACTGTTCTCCATGGAGAATTAAAGCTCCATAGTTTAACATTTCTTCCGGAGCCACATTCATTCTGTGATACAAAGCTGGCCATTGTTAATCTAAAGGTACACCGAGCGAAATAAAAATGGCTGTTATGGTTACATCCGATTTCAGTGACAAGCAGATAGTGAAACAAACCAACAACTTTTGTATGGACGCCCAAAATGTTTGGATACATGAAGCCTCAGAGGCCCCCGTCTCTAACCTGGGAGTCTGTATAAGCGATCATGCTTTGGAAGGACGTGAAATGTTGCATACCTTTTGCATAAATCCAGCAACGCGATTGAGGTCAACACCCTGACCATCGCTCTCCACAGCAATCAGCAAGTTTTCCAACATCTATTTAAAGGAAGTTCTTCAACACTCGGTCAGAAGTTCGGACCATCACTTACGGATTCAACCAGGTCAACAGGAACTCCGGTACACAGGGACACAATCTTTTTGCATTGAAACTCTTTCTCTGCTCCCGCGCCCCGAGTAGCGTCCATCCTTTCTCGTACGAGTTCCTCAATTCGAGTATGCCACATCTTCAACCGACGTAATCTCACAAGGGTGGCAATAGTATCGCTTCCTGGGGCAGGCATAGGGGGGTCCACATTCAGACTCGAGGGGTTGATGTCTAAATTCGCGGAATTATCCCCAATGGCGGCCGCGGTTTCTGCTCGAGGTACATCCTCGACGGATACTACTGTTTCTGCGGCGAGCGTCGACGATGGCCCCCTATACTGGAATGCGATCCCCCTTGAGGCGTGCGCAGGGGTGCCGTTCACTTCAGTCCGACCCGTCCAATCGAAGGAGACTTCGTCTTTAATGGTCCGAGACACGTTGCGAGCCCGCTGTCGTGCTTGATCCAAAGCAGCCAGCCGTACCTGAGCAGCAGCAATGTGCCTGCGTTGGTCAGCTAGCTCTCGAGTTGCCGCGCGCAGATGGGCTTGAGCTACATCCAGTGAGTCTTGTTTGGATTTTATTTCGGAATGAAAGTCCGACGTTAACGATTGGATCATAGAGGTTAAATCTATGACGAATGTTGAATTAATGAAAGTAATAATCGACAATCACGCATAGTAACATACCATGAATAATATCTTGAGAACGCTGAACTGGGACTGAGGGGCGTGAGCGGAGTGCACTAAGTACCTCTTCCATACTACCAACTTGGAGATTCTAGATCATTTAGTGTCAATAGAGTTTCTTTTTGATTCAAAGCGTGACCGTACTTGTCCTTCGACGCCGAAATCTCCGGGGCGGAGGCCTAGCTTATTCGCGATCCCCCTGTCGGCTCCAACGTCGACCAACATACGAACAAGTGCTCGATTACCGACCCGAGCAGCTACACATAATGCGGTATCGCCATTCTCGTCCTGTAAATCTACAAAGGTCTTGAACTCCCCGCCCTGGTTTCGAGCAACCCACTCCAGGATGGCTTCCATATACATTCGGGCACTTGCAGCTCTCCCCTTGACGCCCGCTACTTCGGCAATGTGGTGGAGCACGGAGCGGTGCGAAGAATCGAGTGTTCGAAGACTAGGGGCAAGGAGAGGTAGCATAGAGGATATAGCATTGTCATTTGTCGAAGAGACACTTAACACCGTGCGCATTAAAGGGGTTTCTCCGGCAGCGTTTCCTCTTTGAACATCAGCGCCAGCATCAAGAAGGGCTTCCACATGGGATATTCGAGCCAACGAAGAAGCCCAATGAAGCGGAGTATTACCATGCTCATCCAGCGGGAGGTTGATGTCCATTTCCTCAGGAGGTACAGCGGTAAGAAGTTGTATAATGTGAGTAGGGTCCGCATCGCTATAAATCGCCATCAAGACAGCTCTTGCACGACCCCCTTTCGGAGAGTCGTGCTTAACTGTTGCCCATGGAGGGTGGGACAATTGAGATGATGCAGCGGGGGCTTTCGGAACTATTGTGGCAGGAGCAGCAAGGGCAGGTGGAGGCCAAGTATCACTTAGGCCAGTCCCAAGCGTAGGTAGTACCCTCTGTCGTTTAGTTGGCGGAAGCTCCCCATCAATGATGGGCGTAACACTAGGTGCAAGAGAAGGAATTTCATGAGGACGGGGGCGCTTGACATTTGGACCGCCGGCCATAGTCGCGGAGTTGGATGGGTGACGAGAGTGTTGCCGAGATGCGGTGCTATCTGAAGAGCTAGCCAAGATAGGGTCAGGCGAGGAGCGGTGAGGTGATGTGGCAGGAAGTTGACCAGGATGAGGAGGGGAATTTGAGTGATGCGAGCTCGCAAGCGTCGAAGGTGTGAACAACCCTTGAGCACGACCTTGGGCCAATAGTCTGAGCGCAGACCCAGGAGGAGCAGTAGGAGGTAGCGGAGAAACAATAGGGGCAGGCGGGAAAGAATAGCCAGAAGATGGGGGATTTGAACCAGAAGTTGGACCATGTGAGGTAGTGCCAAGGGGTCGAGGATGAAGAGGCGCTGGGGCTGGAACATAGTCGAAGAGGGGGCCAAGCAACGAAGCCACTCCATACTGGGCGGCTACGTCTCTACCTCGTTCGAGGGGAATCCTGCGTGGAGTAAGTACCGGTTGGTAAGGGAATAAACGACCTACCATGTGCCCTGATACTTGCCATAACCACCCTGGACAATCTCATGTTTGCCAGGCAGAATTTCCTTCTCGAGAATCTTGGTCCGTCGACCTTTGTCTATCCCAGCCACTTTTAGTATCTGTGTGGCATTCACATACGAGTCGGATCGACGACGCATCACTAAAGCAAATTAACACAAAATCTGGGTGGCTATCAGCAAGCGATCAAACTCACCAGCAATCCCTCGAACCATACATTCGAATACTTGAACAGAGGAGTAGACCTATATTGAATCAGCATCGACTGTTCCAATACTGACATCCGACTCACTGCATTGTATACTCTGGCTGTTTGCCCTGCGGGAAATGCTCCAGGTGCTGCCATGACGCGACACGACTCTCACCCCGTCACGTGGGATTGTTTCCGTTCTCTATTGCACGTGACTTGACTTAACTAACATCCACGTGACCGTTATCACATGTGAATCGCTCTTCCGTAATGGATTCTCGAGACGTTGAAGATGAGGCAGCCCCTTTGCTGACCTCGGAGCTTATGAGCAACACGCCAGTATGGCCGATTATACATGAAATTAAAGCTGATGTTATGGTGAGACTCCTGAGCTCACAACATATTGTAAACTGACCTTCTTTTAGCAATTTATAGGTATGTGACAAGAAAATTACAACCCCCATCGGTTTGACCTTGCACCTTCACAGACACCCCCTTTTCTTGGGAGACAGTCAGTGTCCAGCAACTCAAAACACTTTCATAAGACTAAACCTTGTGCCTTAGCTTACTTCCACTGAATCTACTTATACTATCGTCGTGTGGGTGACAATCCTGGTTTCAATGCATCTATCCCTAAACTTGTTCCTCCAGGCCACTGCATGAAAAGTATAAATCAAAGAACAACCTATCAGTTACTTTCTGCTTCCTCCTGAACCGGGTCCACTTCCTTCGCGACCAAAACATATCGACCGCCCCGCTCTCACAGACGCGAGCCGCACTGTAAGGCAAGATATGGACTATTCCCGCTCCTTCTGACGTAGCTTTATTTCAGCTGTGAGATACTAGCGATCAGATCCTTGAGAGAGCATGCGGACTCAACATTGCAACTGGCTACCGCCTGTACCACGCCTTGGCCAATTTTCGCGGGGGCTCCTGAGCAAGTGCGAGATTTTGCGGAAAAAAATGCGGACGAATTCGACATTCGTGAGCGTGTCGGCAATGCAATAGAAATGGCCATTGTGGGTAGTGCGAAAAGATTTATTAAAAGTTCCGCTTGCCAGAAAGTTATCGGTGGGTTCATGGATTTTGAATTTGCCCTGCTAATTGTGGTCAACCTGACGTCATGTTGCAGATGCCATTTATTGGGGTCATATTGTTTATCAAGCCAGTTCCGATCACTCGATCCTCGCTGATGTAAGTTGCAGCTTATTCTTGGAAAGGAAAGTGTATTAACAGAGGGCACAGACCTACAAGCTAAAACCCATTCACTTCTATGACCCACATCGAGCACCCCTCCTCAATCATTATCGGCTTAAAGTTCCGGTGATTCGTGGTGTCTTGGAATATATCAAGTGGGCTACCCATAATTCACTGCGGATTAAATTCTTATTCTCCGATAGCTTCGTTCTGCTCTTCGTACTGTTCGTGGTGGCCCTAGAGCTCAATGAAAAATCCACAATTAATATGCCTGAAGGCTTGTTCATGATATATGGGCTTGGATTCGTGATCGAAAAACTCGCAGCAATGCAAGAGCATGGCATTCGAGTTTACTCTTCGAATGTACGATATCGTCCAGTACTGACGTTCGGATTGTTGACTATTTACTCAGCTCTGGAACGGTTTCGACATGGCCTTTGTGACTGTGTACTTTTCGTATGCCGGTCTTAGATTGTATGGGATTCGCTGGGATGAAGCTTGGGCTCGTGAACTAGGCATTGATATTCTGGCCGTCGTCGGTAAGTTTCGAAGCTAAAGACATTATAAAATTTTGACTGAAATCGGCATGCAACAGCTGTTATTGTCTTCCCGAGGTTGTTTTCCCTAGATACGATTCTGTTTCCACTAACATTCCTTTCAGGTTGGCATTTGTCACTCTATCGAATAACCTTATGGTTCTTTCGTTGCGATCGATGTTTACAGAATTTGCGGTGTAAGATGCAACAAACCTAAGGTGATCGAGAGTTCTACTGATGAATGGTCCATAGCTTGATGTTGGTAGCCGCTTTCTGTTTCGGTGGTTTTCTGTATGCGTAAGTTCAGCATTCGTACCCCGGCTCGTTTGCTCACTCAGTTATACCTAGCCTTTGGACGTAAGTCGTATATGGATTGGAATTCGATTCAAACGGTGTTGACATTGTTGACATAGTCTTGGAAGAGATACGTACGTACCGACTTAAACAGCTACTCAGATGCTCCATGGGCTAAACCTCTGGAGCAGGTACGGTTCGGGTCAAATTGCTTGGTGGATGCTCGATCTATGGTTTGGACTGGTAAATAGGCACCCAATTTCTCGCCTTCTGGCCTGACCTATTATCACCAGGACGCTAGTGGATTCGACAGAGCATGTATGTGGAATTTTCAGACTGTAGGCGATGGGCATTTACGTTTGTTTCATTCGAAGCCGAATTCCACCCACAATTTGGACCAGTCCTAATGGTGCGGTCACATACTTCTGCGTTGGCTGTATAACTGAGTCAGCTACTCACCAGATATCTTATGCTTGTTTGAGCAATACACTCCTTTTGACAGTCCTCGTTTCGGTTAGTATGTTAAATGATAGGACGATTTGAGGCAAGCTCACCAAGCTCAGTAGATTCTCTCCCACACTTTTAGCAATATTAGCAATGATGCTGCAATGGAAGCAATGTTTCGGAGAGCCGTAAGCACGATTGAAGGGTAAGTATTCGCTCCGAGCATCAAAGCAAGGATCGGACTTAAACCTATATGTAGTGTCAAAGCAGACGCAATATTTTCTTACCAGCCCCCCATGAACTTGATAGCCTTGATGGTAATGCTACCTGCAAGTTTTATACTCTCACCAAGATGGTTTCACAAAGTGTGTTTTGCACTTGCAACTCATTTACATACTTATAGTTTTTATTCCGTCGTAGGTGAACGTTACCATGATCAGGTGCGTCTCATTAGGTTGATCCTCGGCAAGCTAGGAGGTTCATCGTTTGCCATACTCAGGATAACCGGTTTTCCTATCTTGCTTGCCATCTCTTTCTATGAAAGGCAAAAAGCGGCAGCTGAGGCTGAAAGTATGTTTGAGAAAGTGACTAACGTTGCTGAGCGGTTTGTGACGCTACCTCGGAGATTGAAACGGATGAGTGGGTTATCTTTGTCGTTACTCCTATTTGAATATCAATCTTATTTACTGTAAATAGCTCTGTTTGAAGGCGCTGTTGGCTCGTCGGGGAATGGTGAGTCATCATTACATGTCGTGGGCGTATGCTTTGAACCATCATGGATTAGTCCAGGCCATATTCGAGCTTGATGACGAATTTAACCCCAGTCCGATTATTGGGGATAGTCTTACGTGGCCTTGTCAACTCGAAAGTTCCGAGTCAGAGCCGCCCCCTCTCCCAAGTGAGAAGTTTAAGCGCCCTGAGCGACCGAAATTGGATACAATCATGAGCGCATCTTCGGCTGGTGAGGGCCAATCAATCTCAGAAAGGACCCCTCGTCCAACAGGAAGTAATCAACTTGGAGGTCCTTACCACGAGATTGCGCTTGAAAACCATAATGGAGCCTTCCAGGCGAATTCATCACGAGACCAAATTCCTAGCAGTATCTCTACCCAACTCAATAATGGGTTCTTGGCTCCCATACAAAGAAGAAATCGCCGTAAATCTACATTTGAACCCCGTCTCGTGCCTAATCGTACCGAAGCCGCCTCACTAAGCGTACCTCCCGCAAATTTCACCAGCCCTTTGGCGCAACTTTTTTCACCCATCATTTCCGAACCTCCTGATGGCGGTTTTAACGCGCCAAATACCACCATCGGACAAAGAAGAACGCTTCGCAAATCTGGGGGAGATCAACAAACGGCCCCGGGCGTGGCTATGTTTCGGCGGAGGGCACTGACGGGGATGGTGGGAGGTGCTGGGACGAGCTCTAGTGCTCTGAGCACAACCCCTGGAGAGGAGAAAGAGCCTTCCGAAGCAGTAAGGAACTCAACTTTGATACAGCGCTATGCTTATATGTCTCCAGGCCGGGAATTTGGAAGACGATGATAACTGGATTTCCTTACGAGCTAGGATGACTCAAATGGAAGACAAACTTCAAAGGGTGAGTCCGACGCTCAATTTCAAGTTTCGCGTTCTAATATTACATAGATCGAGATCATGTTACAGAAATTGACGAATCGATTAGAATAATTTAGGATCGGCTTTGAATCATGATTTTCAACAATATTTTCTCTGGGTAATACCTGGAGATCAACCCGTGTTAATACTCCATGATACGTAGCCTTGACCAATAGCAGAATAAAACTACATGAAACATCATTCCAAATTAAATATGGTGTACATTCACCAGAGCCAAAAAATCTAACCCTATATTTCATTTCGCCATCGAGCAGGTGGACCTCTACCCCTACCACGATAGTGGGATGGCCTGCCTCCGCGACCGCGGTAGATAGGACGATCGTCGCGAGAGTCATTGCGGCCATGGGGAGGCCAATCATCTCGGGGAACCTCACGCCGGAAGCCGTCGCGCCTAAATTCATCCCGTCGAAATTCCTCCTGGGCAAAGTCGCTCCGACCGAAATCTTCGCGGCCAAAATCGTCGCGCCCGAAATCATCACGTCTAAATTCGTCGAGCCTAAAGTCGTCTCGCCTCGGATCTTCTCGCGTGAAATTATCTCGAGCATAGTCGTCACGACCGTATCGTCCCGGCCCGGGGCCTGGTTCCCAGCCGCGATCGGGGTAAGACTCTCTAGGCCTATCCCAGTGAAGAGGAGCGGATATATGTGACGGGGAGCGTCCCGTAGGCAGGAAAGGCCCGGACAGTCCCGGCCCCTGATGCGGTGGTCCCCGCGATGACATATTCTGATGAAGGGTAGTCCCAGTCGGCGGCACTGCTGGGGCTGATGTCGAGCCAGGTAAAGGCTGTTGAACCAATAAGCTACGGACCAACTCGAGCTGGCCCGGAGTCAAACTTGCTAAATCCTTGCTTAAGGTAGCAAGCGAACTTTCTGAGAGGTTCGATAGAGATGAAGTGACACTAGGTAGCACTGGCTGTACTCCCAAGAGAGAATTAGCCGGATCAATCGGATTGGGTAGGGTAGCAGGGATGGTGGGAGGGACCGGGGCGAAGGAAGGGATAGGAGCGACCGGCGTTGGATACGAGTGTTCCTTTGCATCCAAAGCGGTAACCCGACCCTTACTAAGGACGAATATCCCGCAAAACACCGGACCTTCCCGCCTAGCCGGGATATTGACATTGTCCAGAAGTTGGATGTACTCCGGGATAGGGTGCTCTGGTAATAGAGGTGCAATGTACAGCTCTTTGCCTGGAGCCGAGAGTGGAGGGTCCTGGCCCCAAGGAAAAATAAGGCCATATCGGCTAAAAAAAGGGGTATTAGTCACAGACAGGATACACACCTTGTCTTACTTACTCTTTTCCAAGCAGAGTCTGGTGTAATTCCAGGTACGCTCCCTTGTCATCTTCTCTAGGACATAATATACAAGCAAAAAGTTCCTTGGTAGGATTGAGCCTCATGGAGACCAGATAGTTCGTAGCCTGAGTAGTTGGAACCCGTCCAATAATTTCAAATAATGGAACAGGGAATAAAGATTGCCTGTTCGCCTCGATATCGTGAAATGGTGCTCCCGCAACTTGTTTAAATTCGGATTGAAATTGGATCATGCGGGAGGGGTCACTCGTTGAAGGCATTCCGACCTGAGTGGGTCAGGTGTCAGTTATCATGGACACAAGGGGCAGAGCCTTAAAACTTACACGGCCTTGCCAAATTGTTTTTAAATCCGCTAGAGAGGGATTAATTGCTGAAGTGGTAGGCTCGGCAGTATTAGAGGCGTGATCATCTCTTGAAGATGCTTCCTCGGGTGTTTCATCATCCTCCACAGTAATGAATGCATCAAAATCGGCATCGTCTGGTGGTGCTACGGGACCATCACCTAGCGGTGAGTGGGCGCTGATGCTCCCTTCCGATTCGCGTATGTCGTTCCATATCGAAGTGGCGGGTTCGGAGGTCCCAAAAATGCCGTCGAGGCTAAAGTTTTGTGCCGTAGGAGAAACAGAAGTAGCACTGGGGCTAGCTATCTGCAGACCGTCGCCCAACGCATTCTCGGAAGATACGATATGCTCCCCAGATAAGCCAGGCGGGGTAGGAGGACCATGTTCATGGAGAGTGGGCCCGTCGCCGTCAAAATCGACGTTAAATACTGCGGATGCAGGATCAAATACTTTTTCAGTTGTATCGTTGCGTGTGCATTGTACCATCGGTCCTTCCTGGGTCGTCCCTCCGGAAAACATACCCGAAAGCTTAGCACGGGTTTTCTCCCCATCGTGAGCCGAGCCAACTGTGTTTGACCGAGACCTCTGAAGCTCCCGTTCTCGATCACGGGCGGCTTCCTCTTCTTGTAGACGCCAATTATCCTCTTCCAGCGACTGTTCGATGACCTGTTCACCTTTATGGGTGATTTTACGCAGAGGTGCCGTCCTAGCTTGTAAGATCGAGTGATTCATCGCTTCCTCTGCGAGCTTGTGAGCTTCCTGTTGAGCTTGAGAGTTTGCTAGATCGATTGACGACATTCGGCTAAGTTCATTTGGACTGATTCTTCCAACTCTGATACTCTGCCTCAATTCCTTCCTATCTTTTTTTCCGAGGTTAAAATTGAGCATACGAATCCTCTCCCTGAACAGCCTCGATCAACCAAATAAACCCATAACATGCCGGGAGGGGGGCACTTACTTGTATTTATTACCTGGAATTTTGTTGTCAAAATCTGTGTGATCGGCATAAATTTCGAACACGCATGTCTCCAGCTCAGTCGCAAATTGTTCAGCCCCCACGGCATTCGTTGGGGGCTCAGGCTCATCGGGTAAGCCCTCAGAGAAAATGGGAGTCAAGAGCCTGACAAGGAGTTCAAGGCAAGATTTACGAATCGGGTCCTCAGCAGAAGTCAGAGGTGGGCTCGGAGCAGCGTCCTCAGTGATTTTATATCTTTTGACCGAGGCTTCAATTTGCCTTGAGTTGCTCTTGCGCTTCCGAGCCCCTCGTCTATGTATCCGAGAACCAATACCTTCGTCAGAGTGATCACTGGGCAATTCCTCGAGAGGGATAGCCTAGGGTGAATAGTTTAGAGAATTGAGTAACTAAAAAGGGCCAGTATCCGGACTAACCTCGTCTGGTTCAGCCACGAAATTGTCTTCAGAACCGGCCTCGTCGTCACTTGATTGAGGAGATCCATCACGCTCCTCCGCTCTTGGGAGGGCAGCAATCTCATAATCATCGAGCTCCCAATGTTCTATTTTTACGAGATGATAAATAGTTAGTTTATTGTTGTTGGAGGCGTGCGGTAGTAAGGGTGATAGGAGCACGGCGTCATCCAGATTGTGCCAAGTAACATTGAGGTATAGTCGCCACATGAATTTTCGTGGCAGTACACCCATGTTCGAGGCGATGGTGGCCACCGAAATATAGAAATAGTATTTACAAGCGTAAAACAGGTAGTTTTGGGTATGATGCCCATGCAAAATTACGCGACCAATTATACAGCAGTTCCAAATTCGAGAGTACTCACCCCGACTCTTTTTTCCGGTTGATAATGCGCAAGAAGCGCAGACGAAATACGCTATCCAAGACATCAGGAAGAATCGGCAAAGACAACAACACATTGCTCACCAAGGTCTTCAGCATCCCGTTCCGCCAGACTTGCACAGCGGAAATGGTACCTGCGCGGGTTCCAGCTCGTTGATTCCTATGAAAGAGTAAAACACACACCATTTAAGACATGCACCGCATCTCAACATTGGGCTGTCTGCTTCTACATCACTGCATGGACATGACTCCTGCTACATGAGTGTGAGCCTAGTTTCCGACGTTGTGATTGAGCAGTACCTTTTGCCCATGTCGAGCACGAATAGAGCGTCTCCGATTAACAGCGGACGTCATACCAGAGCGTGTTGTACTTAATCCTTGTTTAGTTCGACTGGACATGGCGGATGGCCTGCACGTCAATGCGATGTGTCGGGTGACTGAGAATTAGATGATAGGTGCAACAGCGATCAAAGTCAGCATGTGGCTATGTAAATGCTCACGTGACCATATAACAAGCGTTATTTTATAATTAGGGCTTACTTGCCAAAAGAGCCTTCCGGGCCGAGCAAATATGGCTGACAGAAAATGTTGAACTTCATATTACAGTAAACAAGCTTCGGTCCGCCCGCTCTTTAGATAACTAAGCAATGCAGACTCACTGCTCCCCATGTTCTAGTCCAGCAGCTGAAATAAATCTCAAATCCAAGGTTTCCTGAGAGTTACGGCAGCTGGTAAGCTGGGCAGATATCTTAGACCCTGTTACTTGACTAAAAATTACCAGTCTAACCCGCCGGATTCTCACCGTATCTATGTGTGCTTGCTTCGTTATATGAAGTTACACAAAAATTTTATTGGCAGCTAAGAAATGCCCCCTCCCCGCCAACTTATTGGTTCCAAGTACTCCCCCATTCAGCTTTGGGGTAACCTTTGATCGCGTAGTGGTTATTTTTCTCCAGTTCGTGTATATGCATCTACATACACTTGATCAAGCCGCGATCAGAACCTGCCTAGGAAATTTAAACTGTTGAAAGATCAATAATAATATAAAACAAATGGGCAGTAGGAACAGAGTAGGAAGATACCAAAAGAAACGGAATAAGAGGCGAAGTTGATAACAATAAACGACAGCCGTCGAAGGGCTATTTCTCTGTATTCCTTCTCCTATAGAGACGTACACCAGCTAAGAAACAGATAAGCAGTCGCCACTTACCTTGTTCATCCTTTTTTTTCTTGCCCTCCGAACGTGGATGCATGCGCTACCGTGTAGGTATAGGGCATTGAAGTACTAATAGGTGTGAGTGGGTCTGCTATTCTCGGGTGCCCATACAATCGTCAACTGGTATTGTTTTAGGGTTCTACTAGTATTTCTGTTGTCAAAAAGAAGGTTAGGTGTTTGTGTTTGAGCCGATTTCAGAGCCCACTTCTGGATGACAAAAGTCTTGGTCATGTGTGATTGAGAGTGCGATTACGCACGCAATGCCGACACACACGTTCGACATTGTACACATTGTTAATGTTAAGATTCTTGTTTCAGGTCGTACATTTTTGGTGTCCTCTTTCAAGCTGAAGTCAATTAGTGCAGTTCAGTAGCCTAGGAATCTAACCCCGATCATGGCACTCTGGGCAATGCCGAAGCATTTGAAAATCACGGTAAGCGTTGTGCCACGCCAAACCAAGCAACAGGAGCTGGCTTATATTCCAGTAGATATTTTATTTTCAACTCGATTTCTACATTATGGTGGCTGAAGCCTCAAAGATCCATGGCTCAGGCGGCTTCTGCGTCCTTCTTGGAGATATAGGCGATCAGGTCAACAACGCGACGGGAGTAACCCCATTCGTTGTCATACCAGGCAACAAGCTTGATAAAGTTCTTGTTCAGGCTGATACCGGCCTTGGCGTCGAAGATAGAAGAGTGTTCATCGCCAACGAAGTCGGTGGACACGACATCATCCTCTGTGTAGCCAAGGATGCCCTGAGAAGAGGGTTAATGACAGAATGGGAAGGATTGAGCAGTATATACCTTCAGTTTGTTCTCAGAAGCCTTCTTGATTGCAGCCTTGATGTCGTCGTAGGAGGCCGGTTTCTCAAGTCGGGCCACCAGGTCAACAACAGACACGTCCGAAGTAGGTACACGGAAGGCGAGGCCACTAGAAATTGAAGTAAGAATGGGTAAGGTGGACGTCGTGTACAATCTTACGTGAGTTTGCCATTCAGCGATGGTATGACTTTGCCGACCGCCTTGGCAGCACCGGTGGACGAAGGAATAATGTTAGCACTAGCACCGCGTCCGCCACGCCAGTCCTTAGCAGACGGTCCGTCCACGCTGGAGAGATTCCATCAGAAATTGCACGAATCCGTAGTGCGCATTCACTCACGTCTTCTGCGTAGCAGTTGTGGCGTGCACCGTAGTCATCAAACCCTCAACGATACCAAATTCATCGTGAATGACCTTGGCAAGGGGAGCCAGGCAGTTGGTCGTGCAGGATGCGTTAGAGATCTGATCGGAGGCGTTCAGCTAGGGTAACCGCTGGCTGGCTTGGCATACGTACGACTTTGGATCCCTTGGGTTCGTAAGAATCCAAGTTCACGCCAACAACATACATAGGCGCGTCTGCAGAAGGGGCGGAAATAACCACTTTCTTAACACCTGGGTTCTCCTTGATGTGTGCAGAAGCTCTGTGAGCTGTTAGGATTGTTTAGAAGATCTACCAACAGTTATGCTTACTTCTCCACGGTAGTGAAGACACCCTATTGAAAGTGCGATCAATACAAGAAATCCATGGGCTTCTGTCATGCTTACCGTCGACTCGACAACGTACTCGGTCCCAGTGGTGTCCCATTTAATATTTGTGGGATCGCGCTCGCTGAAGATCTTGATGGGCGACTTGTTTCCCTCGATGATGAGGGATCCATCTTTGACTTCGACATTGCCCTTGAATCGCCCGTGAGTTGAGTCGTATTTGAACATGTAAACCTGAAGAAATACATCAGCCGTAGATAATCAAACGCAAGGGCCTACTCGCCATGTATTCGAGATCAATGAAGGGGCTAGAATGCATTTAGTTCGAATTCTAGAACAAGGATGAAGATACCCACTCATTCACGGCAACGACATCAACTTCACCGTGAGCGATAGCATTGCGGAGTACAATACGTCCGATGCGACCTGTTAAAGAGATTTATTTGAGCCTCAACGAGGAAGGAAGCTCCGCGTACCGAAGCTAGAATGTCATTAGTCGCGAGTCGTAGAGCATGAAAGATTGAGCATACCCATTGATTCCAACTTTGACTGTCATTGTAATATGATATGAGAATGAAAGAGAATTGTGGCTGCACAGGCCTCAGCAGAGGGGTCTATATACGCGTTCAAACTTGATATTCTCACGCTGTTCCCACCCCACTTCCAATCGTGATATCGATCCCTGGGAAACACCGATGACACGATCCCGTCGGAATCAGATTCGGAGTCAAATCACCGACCCCAGCCGCCCTCGGCACCGCCATACACACGTGACCAGCCAAGCTGTCACCTCCCTTGCCACACCCCGTTTACTACCGTTCGGTAGCAGGGACCACGCGAGACCATACAAAACATCTCAGTCCAACTTCTATCTCCAGCAGTAGTTCATATTTAGTCCACCCATCGTTTGGAATTCAACATCCTGTTTGTTCTGTGGCTAGTCAACAGTCATGGTTTCTGGAGGAGCCCATTCGCTGAGGATATCCAACGGGGAAACTGCCTATATAAATGGTATGTCTCACGGGCCATCGAAGAGTAAAAAGGATACTGAACTCTTATAGACCATGTCTATGTGTCTCCCCCGTGGCCTCAGCGCGACGGTATTCCGTACAACATTGCTCGTATCATGGAATTCCTTCCTGACGAAGGAACAACCCGTACGAGAGGAAAAGGACGAGAAATTATTACTCGTGTACGATTGGCTTGGTACTATCGTCCTAGTGACCTAAACGATCGTCCAAGCGCGGATCCGCGCTTGCTCTTGGCTGCTATCTTTTCAGAAGTTCAACCTGTCTCGCACTTGCGGGCCAGATGCTATGTCCGGCATAAGGACAAAATATCTGACCTTCAAGCCTGGAAGAAAAAACCCGACCATTTCTATTTTCAAAGGGTGTTTGATCCATACATCCGTAAAGAGTTTGATGTGCTGCGTTCGGCGGACGTTACCAACCGTAAGCGCTGCAGATAACCATAAACAATTCACCTATATTGATATTCTCGTAGTGCCCGCTAATATTCGAGAAATATTGCAATCGCGATATGAATTTGTAGTCGCAGAGAGGGACGTGATTGGAGATTTAACCGACAATCTGCGCCTTTGTGAAACTTGTGAAAAGTGGGCACCTTCGTAAGTTATCGATTTGATCTGTGAAATTACCTATGTAACCGTCTTTCTAGCCAAGATTCAGTTCGATGTGATACTTGCAAATGTTACTATCATATGGCTTGTGTTAATCCACCATTGGTAGCAAAACCTGCCAAGGGGTATGGGTGGACGTGTGGTGCTTGTTCAAGGCATCATGATGAACATGTTCAACCTGGGGGGCGACACTCCACCCCTGTCACTAAATCAAGAGTCTCAAAGGTCGCTGTGAAGTCTCGGGGTTTAGCAGGTCTCAGTACTAACCTTCCACATCGGGATATCAACTCGGAGGATAGATACTTCAAAATGTGGCCGTTCAGATATTTTGGGTGGGTGGTTCGAGTCGCTCCTTAAGCGCGTGCCGACTAGGGCGCTGACGTGGGTCTTTTATCATCAGTTTATATACTGTGGCCGAAGATACACTTGGTTCGTGATTATTGGACTCTTATTAACCACTCACTTTACATTGCGTCTAGACCCCGATGATCTCATCTTTCCAAAGGCCGCTACCAGGGTGGGAGCGCGGTATCAGGCAGTCGTAGGACCCTGGGTAGCCCCAGACACCAATGCCTCCCCACAGCCCAGTCAGATCCCGGATGGTGTTCCGGAAAGGGGTGGCGATGACACTATCGAGATGATGAGTGTTATTGTCTCAATGAGCGAAGAAGAACGTAAGTTGAGTATAGTGATAGCTCTGGTGAGATACTGACGAATATACGTCAGAGGCTGCATGTAGGTAGTCCCTTGTTGAGGAGCCTGGACAGGTGCTGATGCAATATCTCAGTTAATACTTTCCATCAAAATCTCTGGTCCAAGCCGGCTGCGCGTAATGGCGTTGACTTTTTAGAGGAATCAGCACGTCGCTATAGCTTGCAATATCTCGACATCACGCAGAAATTTAACAGCACAACCCGTCCCCGAAAGGTCCGTGTATTCCCTGGGGTTTTTTTTTTCCCGCCTACTGACATACTGCTCAGTGGCAGGCAAAAGATACCAGGTTTTGGGATAAAGATTGGACCCAAGATGAAATTGAACAGTTTGAAAATGGTATCAAGCAACATGGTCCCGAGATGCGAGCCATCAAGGATGGGATCAAAACCCGCTCTATATACGAGGTGGTACGGTTCTATGGGCGCTGGAAAAAGTGAGGCTCAAGCTTGTATTCCATGAGGTTTCCTGACCCAGTCCTGTAGCGACCGCCTAAGGGAAGAGAATCGACAATCGAAAACCAATACTTTAACCGGCAAAAGCATTTCGTTGAAGCGAAGTCGCTCACCCAGTAGTGACGATGAGAGCTCTGTTTATGGGTTCGGAGGTGATGTTCCTAGGCAGGTCTGTGGGGCATGTCGTTCCAAAGAGTCCGCCGTATGGTGGAAAGCTCCTCGGGGTCTACCAACAGAAGTGATGTGTGATCAGTGCGGTATATCCTGGCGTAAATACGGGGACATTCGGTCTGGCAGAATAGAAGAGCCTAAAAAGAGCAACGGGATTGATAAGCGGGAAAACACACCTCAACCGCCCGTAAAACGAACAAAGGTATTGAATAGAGTGAATGTATGATCGTTGGCACTGATCTTCTTGGTGAAGGTATCCATGTCTCGGGGCCCTTCTCCCCCACTTGCACCCCGACAGCATATATGTTGTTGTTGCAAAAAAAGTGGACCGGTTGGGAGGGTGGTGCAGTGCACGCAATGCGGTGTCCAAGTCCATGCAGGTGAGGCTTTTATGGTGCCTGCAGAACACGATTCGCTAACTCGTCACCCTGTTGCTCCAGCTGTGTACGGGGTTACTGAGGAGGACGCGATGGCTGAAATATGGCTATGCGAGCTATGTCAGAACGAGAAGTCGCAGGAGTCGTCATTGGTAACCCGTCTGGCAATCTTGGCATCGTATGGACATTGTTAATTTTATTTGTGCAGAATCCAAACTGTTTACTCTGTCCGAGAACTTCAAATGACAACCTTCAGAGCAAGCAGAGTGCAGTAGCGAGTACTATACTGAGACTTTCTAAGCCGACGGAGGGCCGTGGATGGGTGCATACCCTTTGTTCTGTTTTTGTCCCTGAGACATCCTTTACCGATGCGACTCGGCTTCGATTAGTAGAGGGGATAAGTTCGGTATCGGATGCACGGTGGGCATCAGTGCGTCAGTTGCATGGCATGTTATATGTATTACTTACGTGTCATTAGGCTTGTTCCGTATGTCGGCAGGAAGGTGGTGCAGTGGTCAGCTGCGCATCAGGATGTGGGACGCAATTTCATGTTTCCTGTGCTTGGATGGCTGGCCATGCATTTGGGTTCGAGATTCGGCAAGTAAGTGTGTTTTTCAGTCGAAGAGGAACCTGAACTAAATGTCTTAGTAGTCCAAGAACATTCGCCGTGACCCAGCTACCATTGTTGAATTTCGGGGCGAGGTAGGTGTGATGAAAGCCTCGATTCGCTGCAAGACCCATTCGGCTTCTCTGAGACCTTCGTTTGATATATGTTCGCTAAACACAAATGGCGAGGTGAGTTGGAGAAAAACAACAAAGGATTGTTTCTTATTCTGTATATCAGTCGGCACTTCAGCTTTACTGCCGAACATATAAACAGGTTTCCATCTCACATTCTTATGGGCTCTTGCGAAAAGCAAAACGATTGGACACACTGCTTCGCGCTCAGGGTTTCCTACCTGCAATCTCATCCATTGGAGACCCATTAAGTCCTCTGAACTTGGCCAGCAACTGCAGGTCCTGCGGTACGAATGACTCTCCTTGCTTTTGGACCTTAGATGGCCAAACCATCGTAGATCCAGATGGAGCCTCAGATGTTTTATGCAACTTGTGCAGGTCAGGCCCCCTATCTCGTGGATTGGCAGGCGTGGCAGAGGCAGTTACAGATATTGGTAGCGAGGATATTCGATTGGAGAAAATAGCTGCTGCACACGCCACTCCAGTTCAAGCTCGATAATAACACACATTGTAGCAGCTACTGTGGTTTTATTACCAGCATCTCTGACTGATTATTATAAGAAATAAAATCAGTAATATCTGGGAGTTGTTTCATATTCAATAATTACTATCATGTATGGTCACTCAATTTGTTGTATTTGTTGACCGTAATAGGCTGGAACGTTGCCTTTTTCTTGTAGAAAACACTTGAGATTAAAATGGGGGGCATTTTATAAATCTATAGCTATATATGCATAAAGTAGGCAGTACTCAGAAACTGGGCTTAGAAGGTTCAGATTTTACCAAAATTTGAACCCCAATTATGGACTTTGTAGGAAGTCCTGGTGCACAAGCACCAAAAGTCCAACCCCTAGAGTTTTGGATTCTGGGCTTTGGACTACCCAAACCCAAGGCTGCACTGTGAGATCAGGCTTTTGTGGCCAAAGAGTGATCCCTCCCAGACCATTTCAAGTTTGCTAGTATACTTAGATGCCACTGCCCTAGCCTTTTTGCGTAACAACTGGAAAGCCTTCACATATCCCATCTCTGCATAAAGCAAATCATCAAAATGTGACCTGCTTGATGTAGGGAAGTAATCTCCTTAAAGGAATCAAATTGCATTTTTCCACTAAAAAGCTATTTTAATTTTGAACTATCTGCCAAAAAGAGGCTTTTTGGGGGTTGATGTACTTGAAGGGGACAACACAGTTTTGATGTAAATTGAATAAAATGCAACACAACCTAAGTACTTACATGACTTATTTTTTCCCTGTCTTTCTTGTTGCCAGAATATTGATATTCTGCACTGATGTTGGGTTTTTTGAGTGTAGCAGCAACAGGTCAATAGCACTGTGTTCCCCTACTGTCATGACCTTCATTGGCATTGTCATGCCCTAGAGGCGTGATCACCCTAGAATCCACTAAGTCAAAGAAATAGTGAATATATGCGCTATTTTCATGAAGATTTATGGATATATGCATCTTTATGCTATTTAGGCGCTGAGCGCTTATTATGTAATCTAATCACATCTTTCTTATCTTTGGTCATGTGACCTTATCTTTGTTATTGTGTTTGTCAATATATATACTATTCCTCCCTCTTGCTGAATGTCCTAGATGTCCTTAAGGGGTGTCAAGGCAGCAGGCGCTTGTGGCTGTATAGAACTAAGTGAACCCACTTAAGGTGGTGGGGGGTGCTACCTACAACAACTAACTATCCTAGTATGGTGACCAAGGCCATAAGGGCAATGGCAAGCTATGTATCTACAATGAGGGAGCCACTTAAGGCAACAAGTACAGGTGGGGGGTGGCTGGGTAGTTACTGGCCTAAGGCCTTGTACAATGTGGAAGTGTGACAAGAGGTAATTGACCTGGGTGTTACCATGGTTGGTTGGCCTCCTTATATATTACAGAGGTGAACTAATTACAAATGTCTAATATGCAAAATCATAACCAATAAGAACCCGCTCCGCAGTTGGTCTTACTCATGCATACGTGTCACTGACGTGTCATGATGATCATAGGTGGAGGTGGCTATGCATGCTGATTAAGCACAGATGGGGACGTGGCTTAGCGCTTAGCATATGATATAAGCGCCAAGATCACATGATCAAAAATGTTGTCCAATTGCCTTTGTTTAAATTCAGAAAATAGGAATAAATTCCCTGGTATCAATTGTGTCTACAACACTGAACATATAAGGAGGTGTTGTAGGCACACATATACCCAGGGGAATTATTCTGATTTTCTTGATTTTAAACAAAGTCAAACAGACAACATTTTTGATCATGTGACATTGGCGCTTATATCTTATGCTAAGCATCAAGCCACATCCCCATCTGTGCTTACTTCATCATGTGTAGCCACCTCCACCTGATGATGTCACTATGACATGTCAGTGACATGTATGCATGAGTAAGGCCAACTGCAGAGCAGGGTTCTTATTTTATATAGACTACTTCTTTTCCCACACACAATGTATTTGTAATTAGTACTCTCTGCAATATATAAAGAGGCCAACCAACCATGGTAACACCCAGGTTGATTACCCCTTGCTGCACCCCCCATTGTGTACAAGGCCTTACAGCCAGCAACTACTTAGATACAACACCTTAAGCATCAACCCCACTGTACATACGTAGTTACCCATTGCCCTTAAGGCCTTGGTCATTGTAGATAGTTGTCTTGTTGTTGTAGGTAGTTCCCTCACTGCCTTACTGTTGTACACCACTGTAAGGTGGGTACTTGCTAGTGGGCAGGCGCTTACAGCTGTACTACTACAGACAGTGCTTATCTAACTGACTAATCTAGGCTATACTATCACTGCTTAAGGTGGTCTGCTACTGGGTTCCAATGGCAAGGGGGCCTTAGGCCTGGAGGTGTGGTGAGCACAATAAAAGGGGTGAGTGTTGTAACTACTAGGGGCCAGCTACTTAGCTGGCTGGATGTATCCTCCTCAATGAATATGAGACAAGGTAAAATCAACTTGGGGTCTCCAAGCAATTTTCCTGCTGTATAAATAGTCAAAGAGGCGCTATCTACATGGTCTGTGCGCGTGAGAGAAGAAGTGTACAAGTGAAATAAAAATTGTGCTGCAGGCTGCACAGAAGCATGGATTTCTCCTAAGCGCCCTTGGCACAGCATCTTGGTGCAGCATCTTGGCATAACAAGTGCCTTGATCACGTGATTAGAAAACAAGAGATATCAAGTCCATAAAAAATACTAAAAATAACAGAAAAATTCTCCAATTCTAATGGTATAAAACTTGGGAGTGTAACACTTATGCAGTTCTTACTCAGTCCATACAGCCACAAGCACCTGCGCCTTGATGCCCCTTAAGGACATCTAGGACAGGAAGGTTCTGAGAGCCTTAAGCCTCAGAACTCAACCTCTTATCCCTTCCAACACTACCTACCCTTGGCATACAATCAGGTGCACCATGAGTGTAATAGTCCCTGCCTTGGTTTTAGCCCTGCTGTCATAACCCATATCTGGAAAGGTTATTACCATATATATCCACTGTCAAAGATATATAGTATATGTGATGCACAGTGATATATGAATAATATATGTTGCTGGGGGATGTTGCACTCCCCCCACCCCCCTAGCTGTGGGCCAATGTTAAGGCCTGCAGGCAAGGTCTGAATAATATATTATTATAGAAGAGATTATGTCATCCCCCCCACCTCAAATCTGTAGTAGTTTAGTATAGTATTTGATAAAGGACTGGAGGGGGGGAGGTCATGTGACCCTGGTGGGCTGTCAGTCTCTAAGTGTTGTACACCACTGTAAGGTGGGTACACACTAATGGGAGCAGGTGCTTTTGACCATACTACTACAAGTGGACTTATGTAATCTAACTGGCTAGGCTATACTATTGTTGCATAGGGCAACCTACTACTAACTACTGGCAATGGGGCCTTAGGCCTGGGAGGTGTGGTAGGTGTAATAAGGGGTGTGAGCATCTTAGACTACTGAGGGGGTGTCGTAGACACAGTCGATACCAGGGAATTTATTCCCATTTTCTCGAATTTAAACGAAGTAGAACGGACGACATTTTCAATCACGTGATCTCGGCGCTTACATCATACGCTAGGCGCCGAGCCACGTCCCCCTCCGCGCTTAGTCAGCATACATAGCCACCTCCACCTGATGACATCACTATGACACGTCAGTAACACGTATGCATGAGTAAGGCCGACTGCGGAACGGGGTTCTTATTTGATACGGTATTGCATATAAATGTATTTGTAATTAGTTAGCTCTGTAATATAAGGAGGCCAACCAACCATGGTAACACCCAGGTCGATTACCTCTTGTCGCATCTCCACTACTGTACGAGGGCCTTAAGCCCAGTAAACCACTTAGCTACTTAGTCCACACCGCCTTAAGCGGCTTTCTCGCTGTAGTTACATAGCTGGTCATTGCCCTTACGGCCTTGGTCATCGTAGTATAGCTGGTCGTCGCCGTAGGATAGCTTGCCGCCGCCTTACGCGGTTCTCTACTTAGATACATCCGGCCGCAAGCGCCTTCCTCCTCGACGTCCTTACAGACGTCTAGGACACTAGGTAATCGACCTTACGTCGGTTGCAAACCGTTCTGCACCCAACCCTACTAAGCTCCAACCCCCGAGAAGGATACCTGTACTAGCACGAGTGAAAACACGTGATCGGACTCTCCCTTTCAGCTGGAATAATCAAAGAGCTGTTGGTCCCACGTAGTAACAAATTGCTATAAGGCAGGCTATCCCTATCGCCCGACCACCGGTCACGCACCCCTTGTCAGCGGAACTAGTCAGCAGATCCACCCGCTTGCAGAAAACCCGTTCCACATCACGCCCGTACACGGCAGTTGATTGGTCAATAGGGACTGTCCAACGCTAGGCGGTTGACGCAAGTTCTTAGCGCCAGAAACAAGAAAGCGAACCATAAGTCCTGTTATAGGCACCATCCTCCCCCCCTTCGCCCACCATTACGTCACGCACCCCCTCTTGCGCTTCCTCCCGCGCCTCCCAACGCGCCACTTCCCACCAAGGCCGCTCATATCCCCATGAGATGGCAACCCGTTCCCGGAGCACCGCTTGTCCCCAATCCCTCTTGATCAAGGAGAGCTGGGACCCTCTCTTCCGGCAACCGCCGATGAGTCAGGGAGCCTTGAACCAGAGGTTATGGGGAAATATCCCTCAGCCGTGCAATCTCCCTCCTCCTGGGATTGCAAAACCAAGTCATCCGGCTCGAGCGGGAACTCGAGGAAATCAAGGAAGTCAACAAGGAAGCCCGAGACTGGATGGGAGCAGACCAAACCCTCACTCGCATCGAGGCTAATGGGCCCCAACCACACACCAGAAGACCGGAAACCACCGGCAATTGAAGCCACGCCCAGGCCCCTATCCAAAGCCGACCTCCTCCAGCGCCTAGTGCGCCCCTCATTGCCTGGGCTAACCCCACCAAGCCTCCCATCACCTTTGCCCAACCAACCCCTGTCCGGGCCCCCCCACGAGTCCAAAACTCCCGCTCCATCTTCGCCTATCAGGCTCCGCTCCCCGTTGCCCCTCCACCAGCGGCTCCAGTAGCCGCATACCAAGCCCCCGTCAAGGTAGATCACCCTGACGCCTATACGGGGAAAATCGGGAATGAGTCACGACAATGGCTCACAAGAATGATGGCATGGGTCCGCCTTAACCAGCGCATGTTCCCAACAGACCAGGAGGTACTCTCATTCCTCCTAATGAACATGAAGGATGCAGCAGGAGCATGGGCGCACCCTCACCTCGACCAACTAGGGTCCCATAGGGCCATCATCCAAACGGTGGAGGACTTCAGAGGGAATTCCTGGCTGCATTTGGGAACCCAGACGCCACAAGGGCCGCGGAGCGGCAAATCACCTACCTCACTCAGACAGGCACCTGTGCTGAGTACATTACAAAGTTTAGGACCATTGCCATGGACCTAGACTGGAACGACGCCGCCCTTTGTGGGCAATTCGCACGTGGCCTCCACTGGGAGGTCAGCCGCCTCATCGCCACCCGAGGCGGCGCCCCACTACCCTCCTGGAGCTGCAGAACGCAGCCCTGGTCATCAACAACGCCCTCCGCGAGGAGCGTGCCAGCCACCTGCCTAAGGGTAGTAAGTCTGGAACTTCCTCCACCCCCAATAGGGGGGCAAGTACCGGCCAACAGGCCACAAGACCAGGGCGCCTCTCCAGTGACCCAACTTTGTCTCCGAGGAGGAGCGAAACCGCCGCAGGGCTGAAGGCCTCTGCATCAAATGCGGTAAGGCGGGCCATAAATTTGCGGAATGCCGCACTGGCTGGAAAGCCACGCCAAGGAAGACGGTGTTAAGAAGGAAGCCGCCAAAATTGGCAAAGAGTCTGGACTCAAATCAGGAAAAGACTAAGGGTACCTGCTGCCGCGCGCAAGGACCCCAAGGACTCTGGCTTAGTATTGGAATTTTGTAATATATCGCAATCACATAGAAATAAACCCCTTTTCACAATTCCAATCAAACCAGAGAAGCAAGCGGAAACACTAGAAGTCCTGATAGATTCAGGCGCTACCTCATCATTCCTCCACCCTCGCACAGCGGAACTACTCCGCCTTCCCTTGATAGATCTCCCACAACCCCGCATCGTTACTATGCTCAATGGGTCGAGCCCACAGGCTGGCAAGATTTGGAAGAAGGCCAATCTATCCTTCCTATTTGATGGCAAGCGTATGACAGAAACTTTCTTAATCTGTAACACCGGATCACACGCTGCCATCCTAGGAATCAAATGGCTGGAAACCCATAATCCTGAAATCAACTGGAACCAACGTACCCTCTCCTTTCCCCATGCGCAACCAGCACGTAGCCATCGCCGAAGAAGAGGAAGCAGACAAGAACCCCCTTGAAGGAGTACCCCCGAGTACCATCAATATGCCAAGGTATTTGGGGAAGAAGAATTCAACAAGCTTCCCCCTCATCGGCACTACGATATTGGAATCGAACTAACGGAAGAAGGCCCTTTGAACTTGCCCCTCTATAGCATGACCGACGCTGAATCCGCCACGCTCAAGGATTGGCTCAGGGACGAGCTCAAGGCCGGAAAGATACGCCCCAGTAAATCTTCCATCAGTTCCCCTGTCATGTTTGTACCAAAAAAGGATGGTTCCCGCCAATTGGTTGTCGACTACCGTCGCCTTAATAACCGGACCAAGAAAATGTCTACCCGTTACCCCGTCCTGATGACTTGATGGCCCAACTCCGCGGCGCCAAGGTCTTCACCAAACTGGACCTACGATGGGGTTACAATAACGTCCGGGTTAAAGAAGGTGACGAATGGAAAACGGCCTTTCGCACTAAATACGGCTTATACAAGTCCCTGGTTATGACCTTTGGTTTGACAAATGCCCCGCCGCTTTCCAGCACTTCATGAACGAGTTGTTCAAGGACTTACTGGATGTATGCGTCATCATATACTTAGATGACATCCTGATTTACTCCAAGGATGACGCATCCCACACTCAGCATGTTCATGAGGTCCTACAGCGCTTACTGGAAAACCAATTGTTTTGCAAGGCTTCAAAATGCACATTCCATGTGACTTCCGTAGAATACCTGGGAATCATTGTCTCGGATAAAGGCTTTAGCCTGGACAAGCTCAAAATCCAGGCGGTACGAGAGTGGCCAGTTCCATCAAAGGTCAAAGAAGTCCAGTCATTCCTAGGTTTTGCCAATTTTCTTCAAAGGTTTGTTGCCAACTTTAGTCACATAGCCCAACCCCTGCACAACCTAGTAAAAAAGGATACACCCTGGAAATGGGGCACCAAGGAACAAGAGGCCTTCCAGAACCTGAAGAATGCTATCACCAGTGCCCCAGTACTGCCATGCCGACCCCACCAAACCTTACTTCCTAGAAACGGATGCGTCCGGCGCAGCATTAGGCTCCATACTGAGCCAACGCCAGGAAGACGGTCGCTTACACCCCCTGGGATTCTTGTCGGAATCGTTCAAAGGTGCCGAACAAAACTACGACACCCACGATAAAGAACTCCTTGCAATCATCCGTTCCTTTGAATATTGGCGAATCTTCCTGGAAGGAACAACCCACCCTATCACAGTGTTCACCGACCACAGGAACCTTGAGTATTGGAAAGAATCTAGGACCTTCAACCGTCGTCATGCCAGGTGGCACCTCTTGTTAGCAGGATATAATTTCCAAATAGTCTATCGCCCTGGTAAACAGTCCGGCAAACCGGATGCATTATCCCGCCGCGCCGACCACGCTGATATCCCACCTGCTGACCAGACCATGCTTCCCAACCCTGTCTTCGCCAACGTTGCACTAGTCACACCGGAAAAGGAACTACAACGCCGCATTGAGTCAAGCCTAGACCAAGATGAGTCCCTGGAAGAGATCCTACAGTTCCTACAGAACGAATCCAAGGCCCCGCCCTCCATTAAACGCGCGTTCAAAGACTATGAGATGGAGGCCGGCCTACTATTTTACCAAGGACGGATTGTGGTACCTGATGTAGGGACCCTACGAACGGACCTGCTGCGAATCTTCACGATAGCCCATTGGCTGGCCATCCAGGCAGGCAGCGGACCCTAGAATTGATATCCAGGAATTACTACTGGCCCGGTATCCGTGCTGACACATACTGGCACGTGGATTCATGCGAAATCTGCCAACGGATCCGAAAACCTAAGTACGCGTCCATCCCACCACAACCCCTGGAACTACCATCACGCCCTTGGCAACACGTATCTACGACATGATAGTAGATCTACCAAAGGACGGAAGCAACGATTCTATACTGGTCATTGTGGACAGCTTCACCAAATATGTTATCCTGGTGGAGTGTTCCAAGAAGCTCAAAGCCCCGGAATTGGCGGACCTGTTCTTGCGCCATGTGTGGAAACGTTACGGCATGCCAGAAAAAACGGTATCAGATCGAGGACGAGTCTTTAATAACAAATTCCTAAAAGCTCTGTACCAACGCCTAGGGATAGACCCCCATTTTTCCTCGGCCTACCATCCTCAAAGTGACGGTCAAACGGAACGCGTGAACCCTACGGTCGAACACTTCCTAAGGGCTTACTCGGGGGTAAATCAGAAAGATTGGGTCAGATGGTTACCGATGGCGGAATTTGCCTACAACAACGCGGTACATAGTTCAACAGGCAAATCCCCGTTCAAGGCGCTATATGGCTGGGAACCTTCCTTAACCCCAAGTAACGTCCCAACAGACGTCCCGGAGGCAGACGACTTGGCAACGCAGATGGAATCTCAATGGCGGGAAATAGGGGCGGCACTCCGGCAATCAAAAACACGCATGATAGCTGGAGAAACAGGAGAACCACTCAAATTTGAAGTTGGGGAAGAGGCCTGGTTAGATGCTAAGAATGTGAAGCTAAAAACCCTGAGCCCCAAGCTAACGGAGCAACGCCTGGGCCCCTTCAAAGTAACTGAGAAGATCTCCAATTGCGCCTACCGCCTCAGACTCCCACCAACCATGAGGATCCACGACGTCTTTTACGTAGGACTACTGTCCAAAGTAAAGAGGGATGACAAACGAGCTTTTGAGAACCGTCCCCCACCAGTCACCATAGATGGGGAAGAAGAATACAAGGTCGAGGGAATTACGGACATGGAGGAAAGAAATGGGAAATGGTTTTTTAGGGTGAAATGGAAGGGCTACGGATCAGAGGAAAACACCTGGGAACCAAGGGAAAACCTCAAAAATGCCGAAAAAATCCTAAAAAATTTTGAGAAGGAAATGAAAAAGAAGGCCCTCGGCGCTGCCAAGGCCCTTAGAGGGGGGGCAGTGTCGTAGACACAGTCGATACCAGGGAATTTATTCCATTTTCTCGAATTTAAACGAAGTAGAACGGACGACATTTTCAATCACGTGATCTCGGCGCTTACATCATACGCTAGGCGCCGAGCCACGTCCCCCTCCGCGCTTAGTCAGCATACATAGCCACCTCCACCTGATGACATCACTATGACACGTCAGTAACACGTATGCATGAGTAAGGCCAACTGCGGAACGGGGTTCTTATTTGATACGGTATTGCATATAAATGTATTTGTAATTAGTTAGCTCTGTAATATATAAGGAGGCCAACCAACCATGGTAACACCCAGGTCGATTACCTCTTGTTGCATCTCCACTACTGTACGAGGGCCTTAAGCCCAGTAAACCACTTAGCTACTTAGTCCACACCGCCTTAAGGCTTTCTTGCTGTAGTTACATAGCTGGTCATCGCCCTTACGGCCTTGGTCATCGTAGTATAGCTGGTCGTCGCCGTAGGATAGCTTGCCGCCGCCTTACGCGGTTCTCTACTTAGATACATCCGGCCGCAAGCGCCTTCCTCCTCGACGTCCTTACAGACGTCTAGGACAGGGGGCTTGTTATAACCTCCTTACTGATACCATTAGATTCCTACGTTTTTTCTATTATTTTTAGTATTTTTTACGAACTCAATATCTTCTGTTTTTCGATCACGTGATCTCGGCGCTTAATATGCCAAGATGCCGCGCCGAGATGCCGTGTCAAGGGCGCTTAGAAGAAATCCACGCTTCTGCGCAGCCCGCAGCACGCTTCCCTTTTCACATGGACTCTTCTTTTCTCACGCGCACAGACCATGTAGATAGTATGCGCTTGTCTATATATACAGCAGGGAAATTGCTTGGAGACCCCAAGTCGATTTTACCTTGTCTCATACCATTGAGGAGGAACATTCCCAGCCAGCTAAGTAGCCGGCCCCCGGTAGTTCAGAAGTTAACCCCACTTATTACACTCACCACACCTCCTGGGCTAAGCCCCCTCCGTCGATAGATAGTAGAACGTTGCCTTACGCAACCAGTAGTTTAGCCTTAGATACAGTAGATTAGATAAGCAGTGTTGTAGTAGTTACGGCCTTAAGTGCCCGCCACTAGCGAGTACCCACATTACAGTGGTGTACAACAGGGCTGGCTACTTAGCTGGCTTGCTACCTTCTCTAATGAGTAAGAGACAAGGTAAAATCAACTTGGTGTTCCCAAGCAATTTTCCTGCTGTATATATAGACAGGGGCATACTATCTACATGGTCTGTGTGCGTGAGAAAGGAAGTACATAATGGAAATAAAAAGCATGCTGCAGGCTGCGCAGAAGTGTGGATTTCTCCTAAGCACCCTTGGCACGGCATCTCAGCACAGCATCTTGGCATAATAAGCGCCAAGGTCACGTGATAAAAAGCATGAGATATTGAGCTTGTAAAAAATAGTAAAAATAACAGAAAAATCGTCCAAATCCAGTGGTGTAGGTAAGGAGGTTGTAACACTAAGTCATGAGCGCTTAGAGTAATGACAGTTCTGACTGCATATATGTGAGTAAATGCGGCCTTCTAAAGACTGTGGAATATCCTATTAGTAGGTGGCTTGGTCAGGAGACATGCCAGCAAGGCATGGGTCATGACACCTGCTGTCTTTACAGCATAGTGCACTTTACTTATATTGGTCTTGTCCACCCCTTGTCTGGCAATTGCCTTTGAGCATTGTTAGGTCCTACTAGTTGATAAGTCCTATACTAGGCAATAACTAGTTAGGTTCCTCTCTGGTAGTTGTCAGCTCTGACAGGCATGACATGATTTTTTACTATTTGCTACCTTTTTCTGAGACAGTTTCCTTTTTTGGTAAATTTATATGTCATCAAGGTCAAGTGATACATTTGATATATGATGTGAAATTGTAAAGACTCATGCTTTGTTGTTGTTTTTGATGTGGCTTTTCTCATGTACATAAGCAGGGTCAAGCCACTGCTAACCAGCAAGGTTTGACCTCTTTGTTGTCAATCCATCTCCAGCTTACACCTACTGTTGTAAACATGGTCAAATGGACCAGCACAAGTGGTTGCATGCTGGCTCAAGCCCAAATTGGGGGGTAGCAGGTGTAATCATGGGTTGTCAGCAAAGGACTAATAGGGCTCTATGGCTTAGTGGTCAAGCTGGTTCAATTCCAGCTAGTTCTATTTCTCTCTATTGATGACACCTATCCTTAGCCCAGGCCCCTAGTTGGCCATTAGTGCTCATTACTTAACAACCATTAACCCAGGCCTTAGTAGCCCTTGTTGTAGACATACTTGATACCACAGAAATTTATTCCAAATTTCTCAAATTTAAACAAAGCCAAATGGACAACATTTCCAATCACATGACTTTGGCACTTATGTCATACCCTAAGTGCCTTGCCTTGTCCCCCTCCATGATTAGTCAGCAACATAGCCACCTCCACCTTGATGACATCACAGGTGACATGTATGCATGAGTAGGCCAACTGGAGCAGGGTTCTTATTTGATACAGTATTGGATATAATGTATTGTAAATAGCTCTATCTCAGAATATAAGGAGGGCAATCAACCATGGCAATCCCCAGGTCAATTACCTCTTGTTGCATCACCTTTTGTACACAGGGCCTTACAGCCCAGGTTTTTACTAAGTTACTCAGTAGATACATTGTCTCCACTGCCTTAAGCAGCCTTGCCAATGTAGTTAGGTAGCTCATTGTTGCCTTAAGCAACTTAGTCACCATAGTATAGTTGGTCATTGCTGTAGTTTAGTCCCTTGTTGCCTTATCCAACTTATCCTTTTGTCATGAGCCACACCCCTATTGTGCCCTTTATTCACATACCAGGGCACTCATGGTACACACTACGGCCACTGGAAACACGGATATGCTTGCACTTATGCACTCAGAACCTCCAGGTTCCCACATATAAGAGACTTATGGTCAATATGGCTGGACTTAATGACATTCTCTAAGTCCAGGTCACATGACCTCCCCCCCTCCAGCCCTTTATCAAATACTATACTAAACTACTACAGATTTGAGGTGGGGGGGGGGATGACTAATCTCTTCTATAATAATATATTATTCAGACCTTGCCTGCAGGCCTTAACATTGGCCTGCAGCAAGGGGGACAGGGGGAGTGCAATGTCCCCCAGCAACATATATTATTCATATATCATTGTGCATCATATATACTATATATATCTTTGACAGTGGATATATATGGTAATAACCCTTCCAGATATGGGTTATGTTACACTCCCTTAAATATATACCATTAGAATTTTCTCTTTTTTCTGATATCTTTAGTATTTTTTACAGTGTGTAGACACACTTGATACCAGGGAATTTATTCCCATTTCTCAAATTTAAACAAAGACAAATGGACTAGATTTTTGATCATGTGACATTGGCGCTTATATCATGCTAAGCGCTGAGCCACGTCCCCATCTGCGCTTAAATCAGCATATGTAGCCACCTCCACCTATGACATCATCATGACATGTCAGTGACACATATGCATGAGTAAGGCCAACTGCAGAGCAGGGTTCTTATTGGTTATGATATTGCATATTGTGTATTGTAAATAGTTCTCTCCTGTAATATAAGGAGGCCAACCAACCATGGTAACACCCAGGTCAATTACCTCTTGTTGCATCCCACTAAGTGTACAAGGCCTTACAGCCAGTAATTACTAAGTAGCTACATACCTAGTTAGTCCACACCACCTTAAGCAGCTTCATCACTGTGCTTAGATAGCTTGTTGTTGCCTTAGGCAGACTTGTTGTTGTAGGATAGCCTTGTTGTTGTAGTTAGGACCCTTGTTGCCTTAAGCAACTCTCTCTTACTGTAACCCACAGCCACAAGCGCCACCCCCTCAATGTCCTACCAGACATCTAGGACATACAGACTCTATATCTTTAGTTTTCCAATCACATGATCTCAGCACCTATATGCCAAGATGCCATGCCAAGATGCTGTGCCAAGGGCACTTAGGAGAAATCCATGCTTCTGTGCAGCCTGCAGCATGCTTCTCTTTTCAAATGTAGTCTTCCTTTCTCACACACACAGACTGCTCTGTAGATTCCCATGTTATATAAACAGCAGGAAAATTGCTTGGAGACTCCAAGTCAATTTTACCTTGTCTCTTATTCACAAGACAGCTTATCAGAAGCCAGCTAAGTAGCTTGGCTGCCAGTAGTATTACACTACCCCCCTTACTCACTCATCACACCTCCCAGGCCTAAGGCCCCTTTGCTGACAGTGGTTAGTAGTAGAGCACCTTAAGCGCTATTAGATACAGTAGTATAGCCTAGTAGATTGTCAGCACTGTTCTTGTTAAGAGTTGTGTAAGTACAGGAGTAAGAAATTACTATACACAAAATGTATATGAGAATAACTAAGAACTAGTATTAAGAATCAGAATATATGCACAGAATATATGCACAATATAGGCTAGGTTATCAGGAGTAACAACTCCTAACAAATAGTCTAGCAACTATCAAGTGCAGGTGGTTGGTTATGTATAGTACCTTAGACTAATGTTTACTTAAGTCTAAGTGACTGTTGTACGCCAACTGTAAGGTTGGGTACACGCTAGTGGGCGGGCACTTGAGGCCGTACTACTACACTTGCTTATGTGAACTGACTATCTAAGGCTATACTAATACCGCTTAAGGCAGCCTACTGCTTCTATACTACTGCAAGGGGGCCTTAGGCCTGGGAGGTGTGGTAGGTAAAATATAAGTGGTAAGTGATTAATGCTACTGGGAGCTGGCTACTTAGCTGGCTAACTACCTTCTCTAATGAGTAAGAGACAAGGTAAAATCAACTTGGGGTCTCCAAGCAAATTTCCTGCTGTATATATAGACAAACAGAAGTATGTACATGGTCAAAGCATGTGGGAAAGGAAGAGTCCATGTGAAAAAGGAAGTGTGCTGCGGGCTGCACAGAAGCGTGGATTTCTCCTAAGCGCCCTTGGCACAGCATCTTGGCGCGGCATCTCGGCATAATAAGCGCCGAGATCACGTGATTGAAAAAGTAAAGATATCAAGTTTGTAAAAAAATACTAAAAATATCAGAAAATCCAGGCAAATCTAGTGGTATAAGTTAGGAGGTTATAACATTGCCCCCCCCTTAAAGGCTCTTGGCGGAGTCACAAGCCTTTTTCAGTTGCAACTTGTTGAAGCGTTGGACTTCCTCCTGGCTGTGTTCCAACAACTCTTTGGGTTCCCAGGAATTGTCTTCCGGACCATACCCCTTCCATTTGATCAAATAAAACCACTTTCCTTGTTGTCTTTTTGAGTCAATGATCCGCTTGACTTTGTACTCTTCTTCCCCTTCTATTGTTTCAGGAGGGGGGCGTTCTGGTAGCAGTTGGCTTGGAGATTTGAGGACTTTGGATAGCAGCCCCACATAGAATACATTGTGGATTTTTAGCGTGTCCAGAAGTTTTAGGCAATAGGCATTGCTTGATATTTTCTCCTTGATTTCAAAAGGGCCTAGGCGCTTGGGATCTAGTTTGTTGGAGTTTGATTGGATCTCTACATTTTTTGCGTCTAGCCATACTTTTTCCCCAATAGAGAATTCTGGGATTATGCCTTTTGTTCCTGCCATTCTCTCCTTTGTCATCCTTAAAGCGGACTCTGCTTCTTTCCATTCCTTGGCCAAAGTGTCAGCTACAAGATCTGCTTCTGGGACATTTGCCGGTACGTTGGATGGGTTCATGACGGGGTTCCTTCCAAAGACCAATTCAAATGGGGTTTTCCCAGTAGCAGAGTGTTTGGCGTTATTGTAGGCATATTCCGCTAATGGTAACCATGTGGCCCAGTCTGAGTGGTTGGCTGCAACGTACAATCTTAGGTAAAATTCAATGAACTGATTTACCTGTTCCGTTTGTCCATCCAATTCCGGGTGATAGGCCAAGGAGAAGGCCGGATTGATTCCAAGGCGTTGGTAGAGTGCCCTTAGGAATTTGCCCATGAATGTTGTACCGCGGTCCAAAACCATGTTGACTGGCAATCCATGTAATTTCCATACATTATTGACAAATAGGTCCGCTAGTCCCTTGGCTGTGACTTTCTTGGAGGTGGGGATAAAATGGCCAAATTTGGAGAAGGAATCTATGACAACCAGGATTGCATCAAACCCTTGCAACTTGGGGAAACCTGTGATGAAGTTGTAGGAAATTGTATGGAACGGGAACGGGGGAACCTCTAGTGGTTTGAGGGCAATGACCAGTGCATGAGGGCAACAATTGGCTTGGCAGGTGGGACAGCATTTGACCCATTCTTTAGCCAAGGATTTCATCCCTGGCCACCAGTAATTTTGTCCCAACAGTTCAAGGGTCCTTTGCTGTCCAGGGTGACCTGCCAGGGGGGAGTCATGGAATTCTCTTAGGAGTTTTTCTTTTAGCGGTTCATTGTCAGGAACCACCAACTTTCCTTGGTACCAAAGTAATTCTTCTTCCCAGTTGTAGTCTCTATAGGCTTTTTGGATTGACATGGGGGCGTCTTCTGCGTCTTCTGTGAGGAACTTGATGATAGACTCAAGTGATGGATCTTCCCTGAGCTTGGCTTGGATATCTGTGACTATCTTGAGTTCTGCTTCTGACCTGTTGGCAAATACCTTGGCTGGTAACATGACTTCTGGTTCCTGGGCGGCTTCTACATAGTCCGCTCTTCTTGACAAGGCGTCCAGCTTCCCTGATTGTTTTCCTGGGCAATAATGGATTTCAAAATTGAAATTGCTCAGGAAGATGCACCATCTGGCATGTCTCTGGTTGAAGGTTCTAGCTTGCATCCAATATTCCAGGTTTCTGTGATCTGTGAAAACCTGGATTGGTTTGTCTGTTGCCTCCAAGAATATTTGCCATTCCTCCAGGGCCTTGATGATGGCTAGGAGTTCCTTGTTGTGGGTATCATAATTTGCCTCTGCGCCTGAGAAGGATTTGGACATGTAGGCAATTGGATGTAAGCGGTTATTGGATCCTCTTTGACTGAGTATGGCCCCCATTGCTACCCCTGACGCGTCTGTTTCAAGGTAATAGGGGAGATCTGGGTTGGAGTGGATGAGGACCGGTGCCTTAGTTACCAATGCCTTGAGTTCCTGGAATGCTTGTTCTTCTGGCATGCCCCACAACCATAGGGTTTCCTTCTTGGTGAGGTTGTGGAGGGGACATGCTACTGAACTGAAATTGGGGATGAATTGCCAAAGGTAATTGACAAAACCTAAAAAAGCCTGGACCTGTTTGACCATTTTGGGTTGGGGCCATGAGGTGACTGCCTCAGTCTTTTTTGATCCATAGAGAAGCCTGCTGGGGATATGACAATGCCAAGATAATCAACCGTAGTGACGTGGAAGTGGCACTTAGACAATTTGCAGAACAGCTGATTTTTCATCAGCCGTGAGAGGACTTCCCTTACATGTTCCAGGTGTTTCTTGGGGTCTTTGGAGAAAATTAGGATATCATCCAAGTAAATTACCACTGTAACGTCAATTAAGTCCCGGAATAGGTTGTTCATGAAGTGCTGGAAAGCCGCCAGGGCATTGGTAAGACCAAAAGGCATGACTAAGTACTCAAAAAGGCTGTATTTGGTCCTAAAGGCAGTTTTCCATTCATTGCCTTCCTTGATGCGCACGTTGTTGTAGCCCCATTGCAAATCCAGCTTTGTGAACAGCTTGGCGTTCCGTAATTTGGCCATAAGGTCATCCTGCCTGGGGAGAGGATAGACATTCTTGTGGGTAATGTCATTCAGCTTCCAATAATCCACAACTAGTCTTAATGATCCATCCGCCTTTTTGACAAACATGACCAGGGCACCAGCGGATGAGGTGCTGGGGCGGATTTTGCCTGTGGCTAGTTCCTCATCAATATGTTGCTTGAGCGCTTTGGATTCTGCGTTGGTCATGCCATATATTGGTCCAGGGGTGAGTTTGGCATCCAGGACAAGATCAATAGCAATGTTGTATTCCCTATGCAGAGGAAGTACTTTGAACTCCTCTTCCCCAAACACTTTTGCAAATTTGTGGTATTGTGTGGGGAGGTCTGCAAGGGGGTCTGAATTGGCTTCTTCTTCAGAGGCAATTTGAACTTGTTCAGGGAAAGTGATTAAACCCTGTTGCCAGTCAATCAAAGGAGATTTGTTTGTAAGCCATATCATACCAAGTATAGCCAAGGTGCTGCCTATTGGGCAAACTAGGAAGGGAATTGTGTGTGAGTGGCCATTGGCCAAGACCGCAAGTTGAACCTGGTGCCATATGCAACCAGTCTGGGAGAGGGTACCATCTAACATTCTCACAACTTGTGGATTTTCAAGTTGGGTTTTTGGGATTTTATATTTTTCCACAATCAAGGGGGAAATGAAGTTCAATGTGGCTCCTGAATCTATCAAGGTTTTTAAGGGTTCTGCCAGGGAATTCTGGACATAGAGATCAATAAAAAGCAATGGTTTTTTTATTTGAATCCAGGCCTACATTTACAAATTCAATACTATCTATATTGTCTTTTTTAGTTGGGGGCTTGGCAGCAGTCCTCAACTTCAATCTTTTCCCAACTCAACATCCTCAGCAACTTTGACTACTTCCTTGATTGTGGCTTTCCAGCCATTGGGACATTGTTTGATCCCGTGCCCCTTTTGGCTGCATTTAACGCACAGCCCTGATGCGCGGCGGCGGTCCCTTTCTTCTGGAGTAACATAATTAGGGTCCTTGGAGAGGCGGACCCTGGTAGTGGTGGTGGAAGTGGCCATGGTGGCCAGGGACTTGGCAGGTGCCTTTTTTGGCCAGTTCTCCTTGTTTTCCTGTTGGGTGTTGTCTATCTTAATGGAGGCGGCAAATATAGCCTCCAATTTGTCAGGGATGTTGTCCTTTGTGGACAGGAGTTCTTTAACCTTCCAGTGAAGGCTGCGCGTGAACTGGGCAATGTATGCTTCCTCATTCCAGTCCAATTCCGCAATGAGATTGCGGAATTCTGTTACATATTCAGACATGGTGGTTGTCTGAGTAAGCGCAGCAATCTTCCTGGCGGCGGCCCTCTTGGCATCTGGGTTGGCAAATGCCTCCTTGAATTTGGCCGCTAAGGCCGTGATGGTGGTAGGAGGGTTTCCCTTGCCCTTGATGATTGATCTGATGATGGGGAGGGCCCAATTGGCAGCCTTGTCTGTCATGTGGTATAGGATCCATACCACCATCTGCTCCTCCTCATTGAACTGATCCCTGTGAAGGGCAACCCAAAGCATCATCCTATCAAGCCATTGTGTGGCCTTTTGTCCCCTTGTATCACCCTTGTAGGGATCTGGGAGTTCCATCTTGGGCTGCTTTACTGAGGACCCGGCATCAAATGGGGTGAGGGAGCTGAGGGACTGTTTAGGCGTTCCCTGAGGCTCCTTTTTGGGAGTTCTCCTTGGGTCTTCTTCTTCCTCTGAGTCAAAGCCCATTCCCCTGGATGGGCGGAAAGGGGCCTTGAGTCCAGGCCTAACCGTGCCTGGAGTGTTGGCTTCTCCCCCTGTATGGGTAGGGGGAGTGGTAGGCCCAGTTGCTGGGCCAGTTTTGGCTTGGACGCCCCCTTGGTCCTTGTCTCCCACAAGGTTGTTTGTCTCCCTGCATATGGCAACAAGTTGGATGATCTGCTTGCCTTGAGACTTGACTTGGTCCTGGAGGGACCCAACTTGAGTGGTGAGGGCTTGGATAGCCTTGAGGAGAGAGACAATGGACGGCTCTGGTTCCATGCCTGGCAGGTCTTGCGGAGAGGGAGATGTGCTGCAAGAGGGTGGTTGGGAGCAGGTTGGAATGGAACGTTGGCTGGAGCGGCTGGAGGGGCAAGAGTAGGGGTGAGGAGCACCAGAGCATGTGGATGGTATAGTGGAGACGGCGTGGGGGGTAGGAGTGCCTGATACAGGACTTAGGAACGGTTTTTGCGCAGTATGTGAATGCTAAACCCTTGCGTCAAATACCTGGCGTTGAACAATCCCTACAACAAATCAACAGATCTGGCAATTGTGATACAAGCAGGTTTTTTGCAAGCGGGTACTTCAGCTGACTAGGGTTGCTAACTGCAGAGTTCCGGCAAAACTTGTGGTATGCGGGGGATAGGTATCCGTCTGCCTTATAGCAATTTGGTACTACGTGGGGGTGGGGGATTTTTTATTATTCTATCCTGCAAGGTGGCCCTGATCACATGTTTTCCCTTGTGCTAGTACAGGGGAACTTCTCCTTGTTGGTTACAGCCTACAGAAGTTGATTTTACAATGTTGTACGCCAACTGTAAGGTTGGGTACACGCTAGCGGGCGGGCGCTTGAGGCCGTACTACTACACTTGCTTATGTGAACTGACTATCTAAGGCTATACTAATACCGCTTAAGGCAGCCTACTGCTTCTATACTACTGCAAGGGGGCCTTAGGCCTGGGAGGTGTGGTAGGTAAAATATAAGGGGTAAGTGATTAATGCTACTGGGGGCCGGCTACTTAGCTGGCTAACTACCTTCTCTAATGAGTAAGAGACAAGGTAAAATTGACTTGGGGTCTGCAAGCAATTTTCCTGCTGTATATATAGACAAAACAGAAGTATGTACATGGTCAAAGCATGTGGGAAAGGAAGAGTCCATGTGAAAAAGGAAGTGTGCTGCGGGCTGCGCAGAAGCATGGATTTCTCCTAAGCGCCCTTGGCACGGCATCTTGGCGCGGCATCTTGGCATAATAAGCGCCAAGATCACGTGATTGAAAAAGTAAAGATATCAAGTTCGTAAAAAATACTAAAAATATCAGAAAATCCAGGCAAATCTAGTGGTATAAGTTAGGAGGTTATAACAGTGACTAAGGGTATGTATACCTAAGGTCTCTGGGATAGTACCTTAAGTAAGAGAGTTGCCTGACTAATGTACAGGATTTATAGGATTGGCCTAAAAAGTATAGGACTTATAGATGCTTAAGTAAGACTTAAGACTTATGGGGTTTACCTAAAATATATCTAGGATTTATGAGATATTGTAGATAAAGCTATCTACAATATGGGGGTATGGTGGATTGAAACACTATCACTCAATCACAACAATCCTTACAGTATTGTTGCACTATACTCAATGTTGAACTCAACAACTGTGACAGTCAAGGGGCACAGGGTCGCAGTAAGTACACTAATAGGTTACCCTGTGTCTGTTGGGACTGGCCTATGTTCTTAGTGCGCCAAATAACCTCCTATGCTATTTACAGTGAGTCAATCACTAAAGTAAATGCGCAGATAAGCTGTTAAAGGCTTGTGTGTATATGTCAATATATAAGTGGATAAATGGATGCATTAGAAGTGTCTTCACAGGGTCCTTTTATACCCTGAGAAGGTGCACAAACAAGTATATACATGATTGATACCAAGAGGGGGTACAGGGGGTACATGTGGCAACTGAAACACTTAGGAGAGCCAATACTTTGGTACATAGTAAACAAACAACAGATCCTAATATTTGCCCCAAGGCAATGTTTGCCCCAAGGCAGTATTTACCTGTGTGGGTCCTTAGTTGTCCCAAGGCTAAGTGTTTCATCCTTGGAGTAAACAGTCCCAAAGTTAGGATACCGCTGCATTGGGTACTTACAGTAAATGGGGCATAACTCTGCCAAATGTTGTCTGCTTTGGGAGTTTGATCCAGCGTTCTGGAGCGCACAAACAGGCGCACCTAAGCGCAAGCAATTTGGCAGTGTAGGATGCCTGGGTGATGGAGAAAAGGCGCGTTTAGTGCGTCGGCGCTTAAGGGCTGATTAAGCGCCGGAGCACTTGCCTATGCGACAGGGGGGACCCTGAATATTCTGTGTGTAGCCACAAGATAGAATCTTGAATAATAAATACTACAAACAAGAGAATTATTACTTGTTACTGTTTATCTACTCAGCTGAATTTATATACACTTGTGCCCAAAAGATTGAGCCACATGAGCTCAAATCAATGATGCTCACACGTCACCCACACAATTGAGAATTTGTTTACAATGTAATAGTAAATTATGTAGATACAGTAGTATAGAACATATGTACAAAGTTTCAGATTGAAATTAAGTCTCCTTGTGGAGATACACGTGAGCAAAACTTTTGGGCTGGCTCATTCTTTTTGAGCATTTTCAAATTGCACCTGCAACTGCATGCATGCACCCAAATGACATGCAAAACTGAATAATTTGGATACAAATTTTAGTATTTGGTGTTTCCACCTTTAGCTAAATACACAGCTGTACTCAATGAAGTAATGAATCAACAAATTGCCAATATATTTTGGGGAAATTTGTTTCCATTTGTCCCTCACTATTTTCCATAATTCTTCCTTATTTGAAGCAGGAGGTCAGTGAATACGCATGCGCTCCTTCAGATGCCACCAGATGTTCTCAATTATATTCAAATCCAGGCTTTTTGACAGCCATGGGAGGACGCTTACGCCCCAACTGGCAAGCCAATGTTGTGTCAGCCTGGCTGTATGCTTTGGATCTTGGTTGTGCTGGAATGTAATGTTGAACAGGGTGATTTTATAGTTGGCAAGGGTTCCAAAGAAGGCATCCCCAAGGATTTCAATGTATCCTGGGGCGTTCAGCTTGCGTTGTATAAGGTACAATTGCCCAACTCCCTCTCAGGTAATGCACCCCCAAATGAAGATACCCCCGCCACCATGAGATATTGTCTTTTTGGTGTATGGGGATTATTCAGGGACTCACTAGGTTGCCTCCAGTAATATTGGCTGCTGTTGCCCCAAATAACTTGATTTGGACTTTGTCCAAGAAGACAATGTTGTCCCAGCGTGATTGTGGCCAGAATAATCAACTGTGGGCCCATGCGCAACAGGCTTTCTATGCCAATAAGTGAGCAGGTACTTGGCAGCATTTGTATGGCTGTAAACCCAGCTCTTGGAGGTAGCAGCAGAGGGTAGAGGACCCAACAGCAGGGAAGTACTGCCATCTAATATTTGCTGCTGTTGGTACTCTACTCCAAGCTAGGGCCAAAGCAGCAAATCTGACGTTGCTGGGGTTAGTTTTGTGGGCACCCAGGAATGGGATTGTGTCAATCAAGTGGGCAGTCAGTAAGTCCATACTTGGCCCAGATACAACCAACAGTTGCGTGAGAGACCTTGGTCTGAGGTTGCAAAAGCTGAACAATTGCCAATCTGAGTATTCAAGCTTTTTCAGCGCAATTATCTGAGCCTTAGTCTTGGGACTAGTGTATTGAGCCATTTGCGCACTTTTGGCAGGTATTCAAGCGTAAAAAGGGGTGGTAAATGGCACTCAATGAGGAGGACCAAGTAGATATAAAGTGATCAAAAGAATGAGCCAGCCCAAAAATTTCGCTCACGCGTATCTCCACAAGGAGACTTTATTTCAATCTGAAACTTTGTACATATGTTCTATACTACTGTATCTACATATTTACTATTACATTGTAAACAAATTCTCAATTGTGCGGGTGACGCGTGAGCGTCATTGATTTGAGCTCATGTGGCTCAATCTTTTTGGGCGCAAGTGTATATTTAAATGAGTGAGAAAACAGCATATATGCAAAAGGCATTGCATATTGAGGGTATTCCTGAGGTTTGTAGGTTTTGTAAAGGTCAAGATTGGATAGAGGTACCTTGAGAACCCTAGTTAGCATCTTTATATCATTTATTTACTGTAAGGTCACTAGTGTAATTAATAAAATAAGTACAGATTATTGAAGAAATGTCATATCCATAACAGAAACAGACTGCATTTTCAATCATGTGACTTTGGCGCTTATATCATATGCTAAGCACCAAGCCATGTCCTCATCTGCACTGAATCAGCATACATAGCCACCTCCACCTATGATGTCATCATGACATGTCAGTGACACATATGCATGAGTAAGGCCAACTGCAGAGCAGGGTTCTTATTTTGTATAGATAGCTTCCTTTCCCACACATAATGTATTTGTAAGTAATACTCTCTGTAATATATAAGGAGGCCAACAAACCATGGTAACTGTTATGGATATGACATTTCTTCTTTAATCTGTACTTATTTTATTAATTACACTAGTAATCTCACAGTAAATAAATGAGATAAAGATGCAAACTAAGGTTTTCAAGGTCCCTCTATCCAATAGTGACCTTTACAAAACCTACAAAGCTCAGGAATGCCCTTAATATGCGATGCCTTTTGCATATATGCTGTTTTCTCACTCATTTAAATATATATAAATTCAGCTGAGTAGATAAACAGTAACAAGTAATATTTCTCTTGTTTGTAGTATTTATTATTCAAGATTCTATCTTGTGGCTACACACAGAAATATTCAGGGTCCCCCCTGTCGCATAGGCAAGTGCTCCGGCGCTTAATCAGCCCTTAAGCGCCGACGCACTAAACGCGCCTTTTCTCCATCACCCGGGCATCCCACACTGCCGAATCGCTTGCGCTTAGGTGCGCATGTTTGTGCGCTCCAGAACGCTGGGTCAAACTCCCAAACGGACAACATTTGGCTGAGTTGTGCCCCATTTACTGTAAGTACCCAATGAAGAGGTATCTTACCTTTGGGACTGTTTACTCCAAGGATGAAACACTTAGCCTTGGGACATCTAAGGACCCACACAGGTAAATACTGCCTTGGGGCAAACATTGCCTTGGGGCAAATATTAGGATCTGTGTTTGTTTACTATGTACCAAAGTATTGGCTCCCTCAAGTGTTTCAGTTGCCACATATACCTCCTGTACCCCCTCTTGGTATCACTCATGTATACTTGTTTGTGCGCCTTCTCAGGGTATAAAAGGACCCTGTGAAGACGCTTCTAATGCATCCATTTATTCACTCTTATATATTGACATATACACACAAGCCTTTAACAGCTTATCTGCGCATTTACTTTAGTGATTGACTCACTGTAAATAGCATAGGAGGTTATTCGGCGCACTAAGACCATAGGCCAGTCCCAACAGACACAGGGTAACCTATTAGTGTACTTACTGCAACCCTGTGCCCCTTGACTGTCACAGTTGTTGAGTTCAACATTGAGTATAGTGCGACGATACTGTAAGGATTGTTGTGATTGAGTGATAGTGTTTCAATCCACCATACCCCCTATATTGTAGATATCTTTACCTACAATATCTCATAAATCCTAGATATATTTGGTAAACCCCATAAGTCTTAAGTCTTACTTAAGCATATATAAGTCCTATACTTATTAGGCAAACCCTATAAATCCTGTGCATTAGTCAGGTAACCCTCTTACTTAAGGTACTATCCTAGAGACCTTAAGTATACATACCCTTAGTCACTTAGGCTTAAGTAACATAAGGTACTATACATAACCAACCACCTGCACTTCATAGTTGCTAGACTATTTGTTAGGAGTTGTATTCCTGATAACCTAGCCTATATTGTGCATATATTCTGTGCATATATTCTGATTCTTAATACTAGTTCTTAGTTATTCCCATATACATTTTGTATATAGTAATTCTTTCTTACTCCTGTACTTACACGACTCTTAACAGTAACACCCAGGTCAATTACCTCTTGTTGCATCCCCTACACTGTACAAGTAACTACTAAGTTCCCACCTATACTCATTGCCTTAAGCAACCCCCTCATTGTAGATACATAGCTTGCCATTGCCCTTCCAGCCTTGGTCATTGTACTTAGGTAGCTAGTTGTTGTAGGTAGCATTGTCACTGCCATACATGGTTTTACTTAGTTCTATACAACCACAAGCGCCCACTACCTAGACGGCCCTTAAGGACATCTAGGACAGCAAGCATGTACTTTGGAACTCCTGTCAAGAGATTATTACTGGCTAGGAATGAAAGCCCAAGTAAACAGATATGTGGAATCATGTGAAAACTGTCAAAGGAGTAAAGGCCACAAACATACAGTCCCCATAAGACCACTACCTATCAAGCAGGCCCTGGGAGGATATTGCCTATGACATGATAGTCCAACTCCCACTATCCAATGGATATGACAGTATTCTAGTGGTAATAGACTGCTTTTCAAAGCAGGCCCACTTTACTCCTTGCATAGAAAAAACCAATGCTAAGCAAATGGCTGAAATCTTTATCAAGGAAGTATGGAAACTGCATGGTACCCCTAGGACAACAATCTCAGATAGAGGCAGGGTATTCAACAATGAATTCCAAAGGGCCTTATATGAGAGATTGGGAATAAAGCCTCTATACCCTACTGCCTATCACCCTGAGACAGATGGCCTTGCAGAAAGAACAAACCAATGGTTGGAGGGATTCTTGTGCAGCTACTGTAACTATGCACAAGATGATTGGGCAAAATGGCTACCTATAGCTGAGTTCTGTCACAACAATCAAGTCAACTCTGCAACTGGCAAATCAGCCTTTGAGAAAGTGTATGGGATGCACCCAAGATGGAATATTGCACCTACCACCTCCAATGTACCACATGCAGAAGACATGACCAAACAAATGGAACTAATCTGGGATAAAGTCAAGGCCTCCATGGAGTCCCACAAAGCAAAGGAAAAGGCACCCAGACAGGAATACAAAGTAGGAGATAAAGTGTGGCTAATGACCACCAATATCCAAACAAAGAGACCTGCAAAGAAACTGGACAACAAAAAAGCTGGACCCTTCACTATCACTGAAAAGATCTCATCCAATGCTTACAGGCTAGACCTTCCTAACACCATGAAAATTCACAATGTCTTCCTTCTCAACCTCCTGGCTCCCTTCAAAGAGAACACTGACTTCCACAGAAGAGAAGTGAAACCTCCCCCCATCATAACAGAGGAAGGAGAAGAGGAGTATGAAGTGGAAAAGATTGTGGCATAAAGAAAGGACAAAGAAGGGCTGAGATATCAGGTCAGATGGAAAGGATATGATGAGCTAGAGGATACCATGGAGAGGGCTGAAAAGATTGCCCAACTGCCTGAGATCATGGAGAGATTCAAAAAGGAGTTCCCTAATGGACCTCTACCTCCTGAAATCAAAACCCCAGGAAAGAAAAAGAAGACAATAAAGGGGAAATGTGCTTATATGAGTGTGTCTCACTGTAACAGATATGCACCTCTTCAAGTCCCCTAAAGAGGCGCAAAAGGGGGGGCAAAGTCATGAGCCACACCCCTATTATGCCCTTTATTCACATACCAGGGCACTCATGGTACACACTACGGCCACCGGAAACACGCATATACTCGCACTTATGCACTCAGAACCTCCAGGTTCCCACATATAAGAGACTTATGGTCAACATGGCTGGACTTAGTGATATTCTATAAGTCCAGGTCACATGACCTCCCCTCCTCCAGTCCTTTATCAAATACTATACTAAACTACTACAGATTTGAGGTGGGGGGGGGATGACATAATCTCCTCTATAATAATATATTATTCAGACCTTGCCTGCAGGCCTTAACATTGGCCTGTGGCAAGGGGGGCAGGGGGAGTGCAATGTCCCCCAGCAACATATATTCATATATCACTGTGCATCATATATACCATATACACAGGTGTGCAAATGAAATGCAACATGTGACTGCATTTCATGAATGTAAATGCAATGCAATAACAATGAGGATTTACATATGGATGTATTAGTACAAGATGTAGATATAACTAATTAGAGCATATGTACAAAATATGGTGGTGATTCAATCAGGCTACATGAAGGTATGCCTTGAGGTATGCTGCTGGGTGTTGCATTTGATTTGCAAATCCAAACCAACTATCCCCAGCTCTTGTAGTTTTTGCCAATTTCAACCATTTCTTGGCCAAATTCAATCAGACAAAAAATGCAAAGGTACTCCTATACACCAAAGAAGCTTATATGCAGGCTTACAGTGCGTATGAATGAGTTTCTGGTGCTTTATGGCTACCCAGTAAACATTAACTCTTCTCCCCCTCTCCCCCTGGATTACTCTAGATGTGGGAACTATTGGGAGTCAAGAGTCAGCAATTAAGTACATGGTACTATTTAGAGTATATAATTGCACTTTTTTGAGGCATGGCTCAGGGAAAGGCAGAGATATTCATGACATTCATTGAAACTGAATGACCAGCCCAAGAGTGAGAGGCCTGTAATAGCAGTAAAAATGCAAAAGAGAGCAAGCAATTGTAGCCAGAACATCAACAGAGTGTTAGAGATATACTATGTTAAAACTGAGACCAAGGCCATAAAAACTGATGGTGTGAGAGACCATGCAATGGAAAACCACCCAAATATGCTCAATTTTACTATGAAATTCCAACCATTCATCAGAGTTTTCCATTACATGGTCTCTCACACCATCAGTTTTTATGGCCTTGGTCTCAGTTTTAACATAGTATATCTCTAACACTCTGTTGATGTTCTGGCTACAATTGCTTGCTCTCTTTTGCATTTTTACTGCTATTACAGGCCTCTCACTCTTGGGCTGGTCATTCAGTTTCAATGAATGTCATGAATATCTCTGCCTTTCCCTGAGCCATGCCTCAAAAAAGTGCAATTATATACTCTAAATAGTACCATGTACTTAATTGCTGACTCTTGACTCCCAATAGTTCCCACATCTAGAGTAATCCAGGGGAGAGGGGGAGAAGAGTTAATGTTTACTGGGTAGCCATAAAGCACCAGAAACTCATTCATACGCACTGTAAGCCTGCATATAAGCTTCTTTGGTGTATAGGAGTACCTTTGCATTTTTTGTCTGATTGAATTTGGCCAAGAAATGGTTGAAATTGGCAAAAACTACAAGAGCTGGGGATAGTTGGTTTGGATTTGCAAATCAAATGCAACACCCAGCAGCATACCTCAAGGCATACCTTGCCTGATTGGATCACCACCATATTGTACATATGCTCTAATTAGTTATATCTACATCTTGTACTAATACATCCATATGTAAATCCTCATTGTTATTGCATTGCATTTACATTCATGAAATGCAGTCACATGTTGCATTTCATTTGCACACCTGTGTATATCTTTGACAGTGGATATATATGGTAATAACCCTTCCAGATATGGGTTATGACATTTGTACACTGCAGCTGTAAGCACCACCCCCCATGCCATCCTAGACTATGTCTAGGACAGCCCTCTACCCACACCATACCTCCTGGGCCCTTGTTGCCCCTCTACCAGTTCTATAGTCCATTGGTGATAGGGTGTCATAAACAGAGGAAAATAGAACTAGCTGGAACTGAACCAGCTTGACCACCAAGCCATAGAGCCCTATGATTCCTCTGCTGACCACCCATGATTACACCTGCTACCCCCCAAATTTGGGCTTGGGCCAGCATGCAACCACTTGTATTGGTCATGTGACTGTGTCCAGGACACTTACCACCAGCCTTAGGCCCTTACCCACCATACCCAGTAGTTAGCAGACCACTTTGCAGCAGTGGTAGATAGCCTTAGGTAGATCTGCAGTGTAGTAGTACAGCCTTAAGTGCCTGCCCACTAGCAAGTACCCAACCTTACAGTTGGCATATGACAGTTATGACAATTTGTAATTAGTCCACTCTTGTGTATATAAACCAAAGGGAAATTGCTTGGTGCCCTCAAGTTGATTTATTTTGTCTCTCATCACAAACAGGTCCCAGCTGTCATGACCCATGTTGTGTTCTCAAATTTATTCTGAGTTTTTACTATTTTATTCAATGAACTTTTCACTTGTTTTCTCAAAGCCATGTTTATTCAGATATATGCATTGAATTACTGCAGCCACAGCACTTATTATGTAATCATAGCCATGGTGCTTGTGCTGTATCTCAACTTGTCACATGACCTTAGGTCAGATGATCTTCTGTTTGTTTATCAGTCAGGTGACTTAAAGTCACCTGACTTTGTTATGATGTTTGTACATAGTTAGTCTGATCTAAATGACATACAAGAGGCAAGTATGAGAGCCTTGAGCCTCAGAACTTGACCTCCTTGTCCCCTGTCCCACTACACTCTCTACCCTTGACATACCTCTGGTCACTGTCTTGGTCACTGCCCAGGCTCTTAAGCCAAGTGCACTTCTAAATATCTTCTGGCTCTTGTTGTTGTCTCTGGGTTTGTGCTCACCACCATAAGCCCTACATCTTTATTGAGTAGGCTGTTGCCATTGCCTTAGGTGTTGACAATGGGATTTTGTCCCATACCCACCTATAGTGTAGTTGAGCTTGACACCAGCAGTCAGCAGTAATGTTTAGACATTAAGTCTGTTTACCCAGTAGCTGTCATAACCCATATCTTGGAGGGTTATTACCATATATATCCACTGGCAAAGATGTATATAGTATATATGATGCACAGTGATATATGAATAATATATGTTGCTGGGTGTTGTAGACACACTTGACACCAGGGAATTTATTCCTATTTTCTCAATCTTAAACAAAGGCAAACAGACATGGTTTTCAATCACATGACTTTGGCACTTATGTCATACCTAAGTGCCTTGCCACATCCCCTCCTCTGCTTAGTTGGCTATGAAGCCACCTCCACCTTGATGACATCATAGGTGACACATATGCATGAGTAAGGCCACTGATGGAGCAGGCTTCTTATTTGATATAGTTTTGTATATTGTGTATTTGTAATTAGATGCTTTCTGTAATATAAAGGAGGACAATTGACCATGGTAATCCCCAGGTCAATTGCCTCTTGTTGCACTCCATCATTGTATGCAGGGCCTTGTGCCTGGGTTCCACTTAGATACTAAGCTCCTTGTTGCCTTGAGCAACCTCACCACTGTACTTAGGTAGCTGTACATTGCCTTAAGCAACTTCTCCCTTGTAGATAGGTAGTTAAGTTGTTTTAGGTAGCTTGCATGTTGCCTTGTGCAACTATTGTTTGTATTTGCCAGCCTTAAGTGCCAAACCCACATATGCCCCAGACAAAGTCCAGGACACTGGGGGATGTTGTACTCCCCCTGCCCCCTTGCTGCAGGCCAATGTTAAGGTAGCCTGCAGGCAAGGTCTGAATAATATTATTATAGAAGAGATTATGTCATCCCTCCCCACCTCAAATCTGTAGTAGTTTAGTATAGTATTTGATAAAGGACTGGAGGGGGGGAGGTCATGAGACCTGGACTTATGGAATGTCACTAAGTCCAGCCATGTTGACCATAAGTCCCTTATATGTAGGAACCCAGAGGTTCTGAGTGCATAGGTGCAGGTATGCATGCCTACAGTTATGTTGGTGTGCAACATGAGTGTGTTGGAGGCTTGACTTGGTTGGGACTCATGGAAAAGTATGGAGTGGGTCATGACAGTAGCAGTTAGCCAGTAGCTGGTGCTTGTGGCCACTGAGTACAAATGATTAACCCCTTAAGGCAGCAGTGGAGGTAACTATGGCAACAAGACACCTAACTATGGTACCTAAATCCCAACTACAATGAACAAGACACTTAAGGCATTGGTGAGCTATATAAGTGGAAAGCTGGGCTGTAAGGCCCTGTGTACAATGTTGGAGTGCAACAAGAGGTAATCAACCTGGGGGTTACCATGGTTCATTACCTTCTTTATATTACAGAAGTAAGCTGTTTACAAATACATAATATGCAATACCTAACCCAATAAGAAGCCTGCTCCATCAGCAGCCTTACTCATACATACATGTCACCTGTGATGTCATAGGTGGGGGTGGCTACATGGCTGACTAAGCAGAGGAGGGGATTGGCAAGGCACTTAGGGTATGGCATAAGCACCAAAGTCACATGATTGAAAAAATGGACCATATGTTTTCATTTGAATTCAAGAAATTGGAATAAATTCCAGGTATAGGTGTGTATCTACAACTGTCTACAAGAAAAATCCTCTACAGACAACCATCATTACACCTGCAACCCCCCTGTGTAGGCTTGGGCCAGCATGCTACCAATGGTACTGGTTTGTTTTGACTGCATCTACATCCCCCTGGGTGTGAATTTTCATTGCCAAGATGTGTGACTTCTGAGTCAAAGTATAGTGAGGGTGCAGATTTTTGGTAAAATTGGCACCCTGGGTGTGGGTTTTCCACCCCTTCTGAGTTGACAGTGTGGCTTATGCCACTTTGAGAAAGGCTTACAAACCTGGCATCTAATTCCAATGGTGAATTATTGAGCAGACACAGAGATTAATACACATTTTCACTGGTAGCCTGTACTATACATACATTCTGAGTATGCATCATGAATATTGCTGTAGACACAGGAAGATACCCCAGACTTAATGCAATTAGGCAAAAATGCCAGCAGCAGATCTCAACCCACAGTGCTCCACAAACTACTGGAGAAGAACACAGTGCACCTTACACTGAGCAGCAAAAGTATTGCAGGTCAGGAGAGGTCAAACGTTTATCTCTATTGCTGAGCATCCAATCAGTGAGTCCCATCCAAATTGTACTGACACATGTGGCCATTGTAACACTATGTTTTAGCACAAAATCTTACATTTCCATCAAGAACTAAGCTCACAACCCCACTTTTGCTGTAATGCAACCTGCAAAACCTTTGCCAGTTGTATTGAGCATCTAAAAAATCTGCACATAACTGATTATGCAGTTCAGTATAAGTAATGGTTTATTGCACACACATTCTCAGTTATATGGGCCATTGCTGGACAGAGTATCAGCTTGTTTCACCCATTAGGGACTGTGTAACAGAACTGTCTTCTCAGGGCCAGTAAAAGAAACTCAAAATTGCAGTTACACTAAACTCAGAGCACTGTGTGGGCTGGAATTGCTATAGGGTATCTCAGGTGACTGCTGGTACCTAGTGAGGCTGTCTCCAAGACCATCCCATACCTGGAACTGGCAATTTGAGGGATTGCAGTGGGTTAGGCTGTATGCACTGAAAATTGAAATGCCACTCATAGGCTGGAATCCAAGCCAAAAAACATAGAGCTTCTAGGAGTAGTAGACACAGGTCAAGGGTATGCTGAGATCAATTATCTATGGCAGCAGTGATGTGTTCACAAAGATAGCATGCAGTATACACAAAGAGTGCAGCCAATGGGTGGGGTCTCACATTGAACATGTTCTAACTCTGTGATTGTCAATTGGAAGAGGTAGAAACTCATACAGTAGCAGGTGTCTCTAAGACACACCTTATGATGGAAAATTGGCTGTTTCCCTAATTGACAATTGCAGAGTTAGAACATGTTCAATGTGAGACCCCCCATTGGCTGCACTCTTTGTGTATACTGCATGCTATCTTTGTGAACACATCACTGCTGCCATAGATAATTGATCTCAGCATACCCTTGACCTGTGTCTACTACTCCTAGAAGCTCTATGTTTTTTGGCTTGGATTCCAGCCTATGAGTGGCATTTCAATTTTCAGTGCATACAGCCTAACCCACTGCAATCCCTCAAATTGCCAGTTCCAGGTATGGATGGTCTTGGAGACAGCCTCACTAGGTACCAGCAGTCACCTGAGATACCCTATAGCAATTCCAGCCCACAGTGCTCTGAGTTTAGTGTAACTGCAATTTTGAGTTTCTTTTACTGGCCCTGAGAAGACAGTTCTGTTACACAGTCCCTAATGGGTGAAACAAGCTGATACTCTGTCCAGCAATGGCCCATATAACTGAGAATGTGTGTGCAATAAACCATTACTTATACTGAACTGCATAATCAGTTATGTGCAGATTTTTTAGATGCTCAATACAACTGGCAAAGGTTTTGCAGGTTGCATTACAGCAAAAGTGGGGTTGTGAGCTTAGTTCTTGATGGAAATGTAAGATTTTGTGCTAAAACATAGTGTTACAATGGCCACATGTGTCAGTACAATTTGGATGGGACTCACTGATTGGATGCTCAGCAATAGAGATAAACGTTTGACCTCTCCTGACCTGCAATACTTTTGCTGCTCAGTGTACCTTATCTGAATTCATTGTTCACCAAAAGAGTCTAACTTCCCCCTCTTAGGAAGAATTTTCCAAACTTGGTACAGAGCTGCAACAATACTACAGGTGGGGACAAGCCTACTGGCATGTCATTGCTCCTAGATGCAGAGATATAGAGGGAGCAAAGCAACATGGGGGGCTCTGGAGATGAGGAATACAACAATGCACACATAGCTTTGATGTAATTTGATATACAATACTATTTGAATCTACCCAAACCAATACACAAACATCTGTCTAGCTGGAATTGATTGCTTAACATATATGCCCAATGAACACCCATATGCATGTTGATTTTAGTTATTGATTTTGATTTTGGCAAGGCTTTTTAACAATTCTAATGCCAGACATGTACTGCCAGCTGTCCCCATTTTGTCAGGATGTTCCTGTCCTGGACACAGTCACATGACCAGTACAAGTGGTTGCATGCTGGCCCTGACCCAAATTTGGGGGGTAGCAGGTGTAATCATGGGTTGTCAGCAGAGGACTAATAGGGCTCTATGGCTTAGTGGTCAATCTGGTTCAATTCTGGCTAGTTCTATTTTCCTCTGTTTATGACAGTTCCCCAATTGCAAGGTGTGGCTGCCTTGGTAATCAAGACATTGACTTGTCACAACCAAGAATGAAATGATTGCTGTGAGATATTTGAGACAATTCACACAGATGAGAGAGTGGGAGATTGACAAGGTGAATTGTTCTTGGGGTTTCCAAGCCAATTCACAGTCTTCTTTTAGAACAAAGTGAAAAAGGGGTAGATACAAGGAGAAGGGATGGTGTCCAGGCTGCACAACTTGGAAGCAAGATAGAGCATATTGTCATAACCCATATCTGGAGGGGTTATTACCATATATATCCACTGTCAAAGATATATATGGTATATATGATGCACAGTGATATATTAATAATATAAGTTGCTGGGGGATGTTGCACTCCCCCTGCCCCCCTAGCCACAGGCCAATGTTAAGGGAGGTCTGAATAATATATTATTATAGAAGAGATTATGTCATCCCCCCCCCCACCTCAAATCTGTAGTAGTTTAGTATAGTATTTGATAAAGGACTGGAGGGGGGGAGGTCATGTGACCCTGGTGGACTGTCAGTCTCTAAGTCATGAGCCCTTAGAGTAATGACAGTTCTGACTGCATATATGTGAGTATATGCGGCCTTCTAAAGACTGTGGAATATCCTATTAGTAGGTGGCTTGGTCAGGAGACATGCCAGCCAAGGCATGGGTCATGACACATATGGCTCAGAAGCTCTACACATTGAAGCAGGCTGGTGCACAGCAGGATAAGCAAGATAGAAGCACTTAGAGCAGAATAAGTCTGGACTAAGTGCAAGAAGGGAACAGGGAAGAGGGAAGAACATAAACAGGGAAGATAGGCTATGCAAACAGATGAGATGGATACAGATGAGTCCCCCAGACAAATACACTGGGGGGGAGGAAGGAAGTGACAGTCAACACATAGTCATGTCAGGAGGTAAAGCTCATGACATTGCCCCCACTCAAAAGCCCTTAGGCAGTGACAAAGGGCTGCTTACATTCATTCAGAACAATCAATGGCAAGTAACTCCTCATTCTCCCTGCCTTCAAATGTTTCCACATTCCTTCTTATCTCCTCATTGCCCCATCCTAGGTAGCTCTGAGGCTCCCATTGTGTTTCTCTCACTGGAGATGAGTATCCTGGGGTCCAGCAAGGGTGCTGGTGCATGTGCCTCTGTTGGCCTGGGAGTGTCTGGGCATGCTGGAGGGGTCACTGGCATTGCTGGCCTGCTTGTGTAGGCCAGTGGGTCTGCTGGGTAGAGCAGAATGAGGTTCTGCATTGCCTGAGTTAGCTCCCTTGCAGATGGAGGTGTGGAGACTGTAGGGGGTGGGGTAGCAAACCCATGGCAATGCCATTGTGCCAGATCCCTGAAAGCGCCTGGATGGGAGGCAATGAAGTGCCACCAGCAGTATACTTGCTTCCCATACAGTGTGTTTGGTCCTTCTTCTCCCCTGGGGTCAAGCCAATAGCGGAATCCCCACTTGGGGTGCTTGTACATGTTGCGCTTGAAGAACCTGACTTTGTTGCAACTGCTGGTGCTCATCAGAGTGCAAATTATGTTGGCAGATGTCACAACTCAGCTTGGACCTATGGTACAAGGGGCTTAAAGTCTGTGGCCCTATCACCAATGGACTATGAGACTAGATAGAGGGGCAGCTAGGGCCCAGGGGATATGAGGTATGGGTAGAGGGCAACAAGGGCCTGGATATGGTTCTTTAAGTAAGGTGCACTAGTGGTCAACTAAGGGCCTGGGCAAGGGTTAAGGTGAGAGTGAGGATGAATTGACAAAGAGGTCAAGTCTTGCTGTCTTAGCAACAACTTGACCTGGTTAATATACAGGAGGAAAGCCACATCAAAAACAACAGTACTGAATAGTGAGTCATTTACAATTTCACATCATATCAAATATGTTACGTGATCCTGATGAGTCATAAATATATACCAAAAAAGGAAATTGTCTTGGAAAAAAGGTAGAAAATAGTAGAAAATTATGTCATGCCAATGAAGGTCATGACAGCAGAGCTGTCTAGGTGTGCTCTCATCTTCTCTGGGTTGTTCATGATGTAGCAATCAATGTAGAGGCAGGGGTTGTAGGCCAAGGCATTGATGGAGCTGAAAGTGGGCATGCTGGGATAGTGGGGAGCGCAAGAAGAGCTTAGCAGGGCAAATTTTGGCAGTGAGAGCTTGAAAAGTGACAAAGCAGGCAGTTTTTGACTTGCTGAGTTGTTTGACCATCTTGCCTCTTTTAACTTTGCACGCATTTGCAGGGATGGGTCATTGGCGGCTGGGGCATCCAGATAATTAGCAAAGAAGTTGCGCAATTTGTCCTTGCAACACTGTAGATCCTTGGCTGGTTCCCATGTGTCCTCATGGGGCGCATATCCCTTCCATCTGACCCTGTACTTCCAGATTCCGTCTTCTGCTGCCCAATCTACAAATTTATCTACTTCATACTCTTCTTCTCCTTCTTGTTATAGAGTAGGGTTTTAGGGACTATGTAATTAAGTACAAAATATAATAAAGTGATTAATAGATCAGTTATCTATGGATATAAAAGGCAATAGACTAGCTATATTAGGTTAGTAATCAGGGTGATCCCTACACTTAACAAGTAATCAAGCGATTACTGCAGATGCAGGTGGTTGGTTATGCTTATACCTATAGTATGAAAGTTAGTATTGAGTCTTAGTTACCTACTACAATTTATCTGGATTTGTTAGTAATTTATTTGACTGAGATCGCACTCAGTTAAGGTGTATATGCCGCTCTCAAGGCCTTAAACTCTCCCAACTGACTTACTCAAGAGGTTCAGGGTCGCCCTAGAGCCTTTCCTAGCTACCCAGTATCTGTTGGGACCTTGCTAGAGGCTATATGCGCCGAGATACCTTACAGGTTAAGTTCAGTGAGCTTAAGAGGCTAAGAAAGCGAAATAAGACACTCTAAACTAAGTTAAGAAGATCTAATAGATCTTCAAGTTCACACAAGGGGTAAGAATGGGATGAAAAGAAGGTTGTATTCAAAGGGTCTCCCTCAGGGGGTTTATATACCCCAGAGGGAGAACAAATAACTATATACATGATGTACAAAAGAGGAAGTTACATGAGAGGTACAGTCTGAGCTATTTGATACATAAAGACCAATTAGTCCCAATAAGTCCTAGTGGGATAGACTCAAGGCTATTTACAGAATGTTCTAGAGCATACATGACTAAATTACATTAGTGTGAATGCTAAAAATAACCTTGAGGCAAGGTAGGATCTCATAGAAAAAGCTAGAAACTTAAATGGTTAGTATCTCCATCAATTTAGCTCAGAATCAGACGATTCCTTTTTAGGAACTGAGATGCCAGAGCCTCCGACCTATTGGTATTTGTCCGCATAGTAATATGCCTATTTCCCGCCGAGATATCGGCGTCGGCGCGCCCCGCCGACCTTTGGCGCTTATTTGCAATGACTAAGCGCCGGCGCTTGCATGCTTACTTGCACTTGTTCTATGGTCTACAAGTACCGTTCCTACATATAAATGTATGATACAAAAAATGCTATAAATCATAGAAATAATAGTATGACTACTTCGCATAATCAGACGTGTATATATGCAAGCGCCATGAGGAAATAAAGTATAAAAGGTCTTGTAGCGCCGCCAGTTTCCAAATATAGTAATATTCATGCCCATATTTGGATAGAGTAAGTATGATTACTCCAGTTCGCACTATTCACTATTGGCAATTAGGGGCGCATATGTCTAAATTAGTCATTCCATAACATATCCCCCCCAGTTTGGACATATGTGCTTGTGTGAAGTAGCTGGGTCACCATTCTGATTCTTAGGATGGGTCTTGGTTCTCTCTTATAGCAGTTCCAGGAGACTAGCTGTCTGTCTTGCATAGTGGGAGCAGCCAGGAAAGACTTGTATTTCCCATGTCCTTATGTGGTCCTGTGTTGATGTTCATGCATAGAGCCTCATAATGCTTTACTAAGTAATGCTAGCATCATGAGTTTGGAAGGTGTGGAAAGTTGCACAGCAACTATGGATGCATGCAACAAAAATGCAAAACCTTGCAGAGTTTGAAAAGTAAGGTATGGGCCTTGCAGATTATTAAAAGGAGTATAGGTAAATTAAATGCTAGTAGAGTATTGGGGAGAGGCATATTCAAGTATGTTACCAAGATAGAGTAGCCAGGCCAGGTTTATTACACCAGTGTGGACACATCAAAAGTGTCAAGGAACTTAGAGTGGATTATCTTTAATGGTTCCGTTGAGTGATTTTGATCTTAATGTTAAATCTGGTGCACTCTTGAGTTGTTTCTTTGGTTTGCTACTTAAGTTGCGTCCCAGCCATTGAATAGGGTGCTGGTAGGTGCATTTATCTCCTAGTTTCATGTATTCTTGTTCCCTTAACCTTTCCGCTAAGCTCTTAGACCATTGATAGATCACTAGGTCTTGCTGAGATCTACTAGAATGCCTACTGAGTTTGTACAAAGGCGTTTTAATGATATCTGAACATGGAGCAACTATTAATTCCATAATGGTACGTTGTCCTAACGGATACCTCAGCTTGTCTGGGGGTTGTCGTGTCTTCTGTGGATGTAACTGGTTACGCATGTAAGCTGTTCCGTGTGAATCCAGGTTTACTGGGCTGATATCCTGCGCCAACGCATCCGTATATTCCTTCCAGACAACAGGCAGGGGTTGATGTATACGCTCTGAGGGAGTTTCCAGTTTCTCCAATTTTGAATGACCGCATTTTTTGTGTGAAAGCCATTGTACTGCTTCATTTGGTTGTCTGAATGTGTTGGTACCAGCTAGAGCATTGTAATTTGTATGGATTTCTTTCCTGATGATCCCAGATGGCTTCATAAACATTTCCGCCCTTGCTCCGGCTGCTGGGTTTTGTCCCCATGTATACTCATGTGTTTGTCTCATGGTATTATCTACAAGGACTTGGGTATCTCCCATGCAGCTAAGTTTGTTCTGAGTGCAATTAGTTGACAATGCGTTTAGATTGGCTTGACTGGTCAAATACTGAGCTGTTGGTCCTTGCGTACACCATGAATAACTATGTTGCTTTTTCTCTATGTGTTTGAAAGCTCTCGCCGATTGATGGTAGCTGTCTATAGTAGCTGGACTAGCTTTGGTGCAATCAATTGGCTGCTTAATTGCTTCAATCTGTGTAGCTAAATGCGATTTTATGGTCCAAGCAGGGGCAATGTGCTTTGCAGCGGTATATTCTACTATTTTCCGAGTGTTTTCTGACCAATGTCTGTAGTCTTGGGCTTTGTTAGCTAGTACCTTCTTGTGATTCTCTGATTGATGCATAAGACTTTGCTTTCTCAATCCGATTTTTTCTGTGTCGAATTCTCTATCCCTTGTATCCCCCCCAGGCACGTTGTCCCTTTGCTTGGACGTGGAAAGGACTGAATTCAGAAGAAAGTGCTGATTCCCCTCGAACCACCTAAACCTTTGAAAACTTGCTGGGCAATATTTCCCTGTCCTATACGCTGTTTGTCTTGGCTTGTTTGTGTGCGTACTAGCAGGCAATGTTTGCAATGTTAATAGTTCATTCAATTGCTCATTCAGTTTAGCTAATTTTATTGTTAATTGCTCCTGGCTGGACTTCCAGTCCAAACTCTGTTGACTACTAACGTCTTCTTTGATTGACTTTCTAGCTGGTATTGGCTTGGGAGTGCATGGGCGCACTAATGCTGTGAAGGATCAAAGGGTTTGGTAGGAGTCTTGAGTAGAGGCTTTTTTGTTGATTTCAGACTCGTTGTCACTCGTATTCTTGTTCTCACTCGTATTCTCGTTGTCGCTTAACTCTTTGTAATCCCATTGACTGGAGCGATTCGTCTTGACGTTGGAATCCAGTTGAATTTCGATATTTTTCAGAATTTCTTTCATTTCGTTGAGCTGCTTCTGTATGTCCTGAGATATATTATTATCATGTCTCAGCAAGCGGTCTTCATGCCATGCAACTTTGTCCAAGAAGTTGTCCCATGTAGTTCCTACAGATGTATCTATATACAATGACCAATGTTCAGGAGCGCTGTTCATGATCTCCGTAATTAGTTCAGATTTGGTCCAGTCGCTAAATAGAGTAAGCATTTTGGCGTTCCAAACAATGTAGTCTACCGGTGTTTCATACGGGTTATCTCTGTCTCTGAATCCGGCTTGAAGAGCTTTGGCCTTATTTCTGTCTATCAGCGATCGATTCATGAAGTGTATCGTTATTGCGCGTCTTAAACTTGGCCAATCAGTGGTAATGCTTTGTCAATAAGTCTTATCTAGTGCGTTAAACCATCTTAGCGCTTGACCTGTGAGTCTCAATGGCACTTGTCGTCCTAACTGTATGCGTGCATAGATACCGTATTCAGCTAAATTATTGATGGATATGATCCATCTAGGTAATTTGCTAGTATTGCCATTCCATTCTGGAATGTTATCCGGCTCAAGTTTAGGATCAAAGTGCACAGGCTTAGGTCTGAAAGATTGTGCGCGTATAGGATTCCTTATAGGTACGTCACTATACTCATCTCCTGATTTGTCAGGTGGATCCAGAGGATCGTTCCTTGTCCTTTGTTGAGGATGTTGGTCTTTGTTGGAGCTCTGATTTGATTCATGGGCACAAGGCGAGTCTCCTCGGTCGCATTTATGACTATATCGATTGCTAACGGAAGCTTGCAACGTTTCATCCTGAGACGATTTGCTGAATCTGCGCAAGCTGGCTAATCGGCTCCTTACGTGAGTAGGTAATGTATTCCTATTTCGTTGTGCCTTAGACGCGGTTGAACTACTGACTCTATTTGACCTTAAATTCTTTGCAGTGCCAAACGCTTGGTTAGTACTTTGTCTTGAGCTGGACCTTACAGGCAATCGAGACAGCCGTGATGTTTGTGCTGCGGTGCTCCTAACTGTAAAGGTAAAGTTGTCTTGGTACAACGGACCGGTTATATGCTGCAGTGCCTGTTCCTCCGCTGTGCCAGATGCTTGTGTATCTAGTGAGCTAATACAAAGATTAGTATCTGGTTTGTTGGGCTCAATAGCTTCCGGCTTGTAAGTCAAGTGTTTACGTTCCAACTCCTGATTGTATTTGTACAAGCGGGTTGTCGACATATCCAACTGACCATCTAGAGGTTTGTATTGGCATAGATGTTTGCTTATTGGAGTCGCAGCTAACGTGTTGTCATTCCTGTTTCCTAGCTTGAGCACCTTACTTGCAACCGACTCATATGGTGTAAGCTTATCAGGCGGTAGTGAGCATTCCGGATTGGTCTGCTTAGTGAACAAATGCATTGTCAAGCTTGACATCCCAGATATTGGTGTCGAAGGTAGTTCGGAGCCTTGCAAGATAGGTGTTTCAACCCTTATATCTGATTCTGATGAATTGTCTAGACTCCTTGTATTGATTGCCAGCAACGGGAGTCCTTTGTCAGTAGATATTGATGAATAAATACTTATTTGATTGATATTATCACCTCTGCTTGGTGTAGTCGGCTCTTCTGGTACTAGACAATTAATTCCAAGATCTGAAACTAACTCTGCTTGACTAATAACTGGTTTGTCATTAGCTGATTTCTCAGGTAATACAATTTGGAGCTCAGTGTCAACGGCGCTTGACTTGGCGCTTGACTCGGCGCTTATGCATAGGGCCATAGGCTGGTAGTCGGGACTTAGATTTCTAATTTCCAATGGCGCTAGGGATTCAAATGCGGCGTTTGCAGCAACGCTAATGCTTGGGACTAATACTACCGGTGTACCCAATGAGTCGTATTCATGAAACAAGTTAGGACCTTCCATGTTTGCAAGTATAATAGGTAAGCTTGTATGAGCACTGTTTGGTTCTTCACTGATATGTACTAGCGTCTGTTCGCTGATCAAATTCCTTAGCTGCTTGGAGTGCGAACCAATGTGTTCATTTTGTAACTCAGAGCTGATACACCCAGTATCAAAGCTTGGCGTAGGTGTCTTATGGTTCATTTGATCATGCAAGCTCTCCGGAGGCTTGCTTGAGACTTGCATTGATGGTTCGATATTGATTGTACTTACAGATGATGCCGATGAATCAATTGAACTAATAGTCACGCTTCCTTCTACACTATTGATTGAAACGTCCTTGAATATACTAGTGTTAGTGGTAGCATAGTCGGCTGCACTTGTTTCAGTCAATTCAGAGCCGCAAACTGTTTCAGACAATGCTGAGTAAGGATCACGTGACGGTGTCGCTTGTAGCGCGCTCTGAATAGTGTCGTTCTTGCCCATGTCAATTTTATCTACCAATAAAGATTGTTTGCTTGCTTCAGACTCAAAGATCCTTACGGATGATTGCGCTGGTAGCAACAGATCATTGACAAGTCTAGTCGTGTGACTGTTGTTACACAGAGACAAAGATTCCGAACTCTTCATTGAAGCGCTAAGCTTAGGTATTTGCTGGGCCAACTTGCTTGATTTGTCAGGCAATATTGTTGATACTGGATGCTCCGGACCAGGCGGTCTAGTTGAGTCTAAAGCTAAATCACGTTCAATCTTAATAGCAGCTGAATCGACAGTAGATATATGCAAGTTGGTAGAATCAGCGTACATATCAATTATTTGCTGAATTTCACGGATAGTTTCAACTAGCCAGTCCTGCATATCTGGCAATAAATCAACTTCCAGTGGTTGAAAATCTGGACAATTTCCCAATGTTTTGCTGCAAATACTTGTTGCCGTCTCACCATGCTCTTGTGACTAAGTGGTGTGTATGGCGCGTTAGTCTTAGAAGTAGCTTCTTCCTTAGTATTTGTATATAGGTCCAAAGTAATACCAATACTTGATCCTTCTAAGGTACTAAGTACTGATTGTTCAGCCAAACCTTGCGGCGCAATTGCATTTGAATGTGGCTTATAAGCTTCCAAAGATTGCTCTAAGCTATCTAGATATTCAACACTTAGGTTTCCGTAAGAGACTGACAAAGTATCTTGACTAATCAAAGGCTTTGCGTCTATTAGTGGTTTAGGACTTGAAGGAATCTCAACCATATTGTTACTATTGCTCGTTACAGTACGATCTGTTTGACTAATTGATAGCAAGGGTAGAGCCGACTCATGAATAAGCTGTTCTGCTGTATTCAGGTGAGTGTCAATAGTATTACTACCAATCTGTGGCAGCATAGTATTGGCTGTTGAGTACGATTGGTCCAGGGACCCTTGGATCAATTGCGTTGCTTTTGGAGAAATTTGAGCGGGTTTGTTTCTTACGTCCGACGCATGTATCTTGACTAATGCATTGGTTGAATTCTCTGAGGCGTCAAGCAGGGAGCTTGTGACCAAAGATTTGGGCGCAAATTCAAGTAAGCGTTGCTGACTAGTGACCAGGGATTGTTCCTTATCCGGCAATTCATGAGCCAACAGACCTTTGTCTAATGCTTTGGGTTTGACGCTAGCTGACAGTTTACTTAAGTAACCTGTATTGGTATCATTGCACGAATTAGACAAGGGGTCTAGGCTAATCATAGGATTCGGCTTCAGCTGTGATTCTCTATGAATAGAGATGAGAGTTGAAACTGTTTCAGCGTTAGTCAATAGGTCTTGATTTAAGCATGGCTTAGATTGCGACTGTCTAGGTAAGCAACTAGCTAAATCTTCTTCCTTTGTTTGCCTAATACTGCTTGAGGTGTGTACCACATTGTTATGCAAAGCGTCGATTGCTTGTTTAGTTATCATGGATGAAAATGGATCAGTTGCATTGTGGAATTTGTCCGGTGAATGACTAGCTTGAGAAATTGATAATCCGCTAATTGTCCTAGGAGCTGCTTCCTTATAGGTTAAATCATTACTTATAGTCCGCTTAGCATGTGTATTAGATATGTGAGTATCTATACTAGTAGGACCATGACTAGTAAGGTTAGACAGCGTTCCTGTATGCTTAGTGATTCCATTTGCGCTACTAGTTGTAACCAATGCGTGCAAATGACCAAGGTTACCAAAAGAGTGATGACAATTTATGTGTACCGGATCACACAATGCTTCATCTGGCAATGGTGTAGTACTTCTGAACTGGTTGCGCGTCATCCGGATTGACTCATTGTCTGGTTGCTTAACAGGTTTGGCTAAGCTCTCCTTCTTGATGTAATACCATTGCGTTTTTTGATTGTAACTAAAGGCTGAGCTAACTTGTTGACTAATAGATTGCTTAGCTGTTCATTAGATGCAATATCTTTTACGGCTTCTACTGGTATCTCATTATCAACAATGGGTAGCAATTTGTTGACAGACTTCCAGACAGGCAATGCTGGGCTATTGTCACACTCTAGAGTAAACGTAGGTGTTGATACGGATACTACTTCCAAGTCAAGAGGGGTGGACGGCTGAGAATCGTTGAGTGATGAGTAGGAGCTTGAGCTCATCGTCATATGATTAGGCTGAGTACCCTTAACCGTTTCAAGGTTGCTAATGGTACTTCCTGCTGACGCATACATGTACTCAATGCTTGCTCTAGGACTTGTATGCCAATTCAGATGTCCCATTGGTTCTGAATGGGGCAGTTGAAGCTTAGCTGATGACTGAAACACTTTGGTCACTCTGTAATCATCATTGCATGTAGATGACATGGTAGGCGATTTGATTAGTGTTGTTTGAGTTGGCAACTTATCATGTGATAACTCATGTTGACTCTTAGCCTTGTTAGGTAACCAGTCCGGTTGGGAATTCAAATTTATTTGTGAGTTATGCTTACGTGGATCACCTTGTGGATGATTCGTTGCAGGTAAATGATTAGTCAATGACTTATGAGGCAAGTCTTGAACTTTTATAGACTTAGTAAGTATGTTGTGCAACCTTTGGATTGATTGTTCCATTTGATCCCTAAAGCTAACAGCTGCTACTTCAAATGCGCATGCGTCAAACAAGCATTTGGATGCCGGCCATTCTGGTGTTAGAAGTAGTAAGTCAAATTCATTTGATTGCCGAATGATCTTAGCAACTAGACTATTATAGGCGATATGAAGTTTGCCGTATTCAGGCCAGTAATGTATGTCTTGGGCAGGAATTAACTTATTAGTGATAAGGCAGGTTGGTCTGAATGTAGTAACTATATCTAGTAACTCAAATAAATGTACGGCCCATGTTTCACATGATTGGTTTGGAGTGTAACTGTCTTGCTGAGTTGGCATGGGTAGATTATATAAGTTGCATGCCAACCGCCGAAGTGCTCTTCTGGCTCGGCTAATTTCCAGGTCCAATTGGGTCTCAGAGATAAGTCCGGCACTAGCAGGCTGAAACAAATAGTCTGCTATTTCCTTATCTGTAATTGCGTACGCGGGGGTATCAGGCAAATACGGTAAGTACTTCCTTAGTTCTGGACTGCTAGTTGCCAATGAACTATGGCTATCGTGTGGTGTAACCTGTTCTGTTGAGTGTCAGGAGCTAGTAGTCTCCTTGTGCTGCCATGTTCTAGGCTGTACCAGCCATTTGTCTAGCTGTACTGCAACTGTTGGTGCGTACTTGCTTAAATCCAAACTCTCTGCAACTGATTTGTAGCGGCGGTTGTATGATATAGCTTGGTCTGGCAAGCATTGGGAGCTAACCGTTGCCTGACCTTGTCAAGTCTTAGTCTTAGTGTGCCATTCCTCTGGCTGTCTTACTGTTGCGGGTAAGTACTTAGACTCTGTATCAGGTTCAAAGCTTAGTTGACTGCCTGAGGCTTTGCAGCCGTTGTCCGTGTTGTTGACCAGGTAGTTATCCCGCATTGTATCATAGCTGATGCTATGATTCAAAGGATCAACTGGATCCTCACTGTTGTGGTTGATCAGGCTGCACGGCGGATTGCTTAGGGCGTGCAATGGGTCACCTGCAGTATACGGTGGGTCGCGTGGGATGCACGGCAATGTTCTCTCAGTTGACGGTGAGTAAATATCTTTTGGCAATGATTGTTTAGAGCTTAATTGTTGATATGAACGTTTGTGACGGTTGTCCATATAGTTTTCAACACATTCATGCTGCGCCGTAGCCGTGCGGGCCTCATGAGTTGATGTAGACGATGAGACAGCTTCCTTGCAACAATGGCTTGGGTCGAAAGGTGCGTCGCGCTCTCTGTACCGTTCCTTAGAGGTATGTATGCTACCATCATGTGCTCGACAAAATATATCCTTGTTAACCACTACCACGTTGTGCGTATCCAAGACCATGAGGCTGTTGTTCTCGTGCTGGGAGCGTTCGTTACTAATGCTCCGGCATTGAGAGCTCTGTTGGGAGCGTTGGCTTGAGTTAGACGTAGTCTCAGTGTTGTTTGCATGATTATTATTTGTATCTAAGTACATCCTAAGAGCAGCATCTAAGTGTATACAATTGTCATTCATGTCTGATGAGTAGCGCGATTGGTGCTTTGGTCTAGGGGGCGTTGTCGACCAGGGCTGAGCTGATGAGGAAGTGGAAGGGGTAGCTTTGGAGTACTTGGTCATCAGACCACGTTTGCGAGCGTCTTGATGGGTTCTTGGCAACAAAGTTGTTGAGTCGGGCAACCTGGCAGCATTAGTACTGTTGCTGAGGTCGATGGAGTGATTAGGAGAGGTAAGAGGGTGTTGAGCAGTGGGCTGAAGGGTATCCAAGGCAGTGCTTGTTGACGGCACCTGTTTGGACGTTGTAGAGCGATGTTCCCTTGCTGTCCAAAGCCCTAATTCAGATCTAGACAATCTGTGCGAGTGTTCTGGAGGTTTCCACATGCAGTGTTAGTACAACTATAGTAGTAAGACTAAGTACAAGTAATAAGAGACTACAGGTAAGAATTAAAGATGTAACCAACGCAATGCCCTGCGGTGGTCACCAATGTTATAGAGTAGGGTTTTAGGGACTATGTAATTAAGTACAAAATATATAAAGTGATTAATAGATCAGTTATCTATGGATATAAAAGGCAATAGACTAGCTATATTAGGTTAGTAATCAGGGTGATCCCTACACTTAACAAGTAATCAAGCGATTACTGCAGATGCAGGTGGTTGGTTATGCTTATACCTATAGTATGAAAGTTAGTATTGAGTCTTAGTTACCTACTACAATTTATCTGGATTTGTTAGTAATTTATTTGACTGAGATCGCACTCAGTTAAGGTGTATATGCCGCTCTCAAGGCCTTAAACTCTCCCAACTGACTTACTCAAGAGGTTCAGGGTCGCCCTAGAGCCTTTCCTAGCTACCCAGTATCTGTTGGGACCTTGCTAGAGGCTATATGCGCCGAGATACCTTACAGGTTAAGTTCAGTGAGCTTAAGAGGCTAAGAAAGCAAAATAAGACACTCTAAACTAAGTTAAGAAGATCTAATAGATCTTCAAGTTCACACAAGGGGTAAGAATGGGATGAAAAGAAGGTTGTATTCAAAGGGTCTCCCTCAGGGGGTTTATATACCCCAGAGGGAGAACAAATAACTATATACATGATGTACAAAAGAGGAAGTTACATGAGAGGTACAGTCTGAGCTATTTGATACATAAAGACCAATTAGTCCCAATAAGTCCTAGTGGGATAGACTCAAGGCTATTTACAGAATGTTCTAGAGCATACATGACTAAATTACATTAGTGTGAATGCTAAAAATAACCTTGAGGCAAGGTAGGATCTCATAGAAAAAGCTAGAAACTTAAATGGTTAGTATCTCCATCAATTTAGCTCAGAATCAGACGATTCCTTTTTAGGAACTGAGATGCCAGAGCCTCCGACCTATTGGTATTTGTCCGCATAGTAATATGCCTATTTCCCGCCGAGATATCGGCGTCGGCGCGCCCCGCCGACCTTTGGCGCTTATTTGCAATGACTAAGCGCCGGCGCTTGCATGCTTACTTGCACTTGTTCTATGGTCTACAAGTACCGTTCCTACATATAAATGTATGATACAAAAAATGCTATAAATCATAGAAATAATAGTATGACTACTTCGCATAATCAGACGTGTATATATGCAAGCGCCATGAGGAAATAAAGTATAAAAGGTCTTGTAGCGCCGCCAGTTTCCAAATATAGTAATATTCATGCCCATATTTGGATAGAGTAAGTATGATTACTCCAGTTCGCACTATTCACTATTGGCAATTAGGGGTGCATATGTCTAAATTAGTCATTCCATACACTTCTGCTGTGATTACAGGTGGCAGAGGGTGAATGTGCAATCAAACTCTGTGTCTTGTTTGAAAGCAGACAATAAGCTAACATGGAACACATCATGGATCTTCATGGTCTCAGGGAGAGCCAGGCAATAGGCATGAGAGCCCACTCTTTCTATGACAGGGAAGAGGCCATACTGCTTATGGTCTAGCTTTTTGTTGGGGCACTGCAAAGTGATATTGGAAGCCAGAAGCCAAACTTTATCTCCTGGTTGAAACTCAGGAGGTGGTTTCCCTGTGTCTGCCTGTTTGTAGCACTCCTGAGCCCATTTGATTGATGCCTGTATTTCCTGAATAGTCTCAGCCAGTTGCTTGGCTCTGTCATCAGCAATAGGCAATCCAGTGGGTTCCAGGAGTGGTGAAATGACAGGAGAACGGCCATACACAATCTCAAAAGGCAATTGCCTGTTGCTTTGCTTCTGGCATTGTTATGAGCAAATTCAGCCAGTGGGAGCCAATCAACCCAATCAGACTGTCTATGATTAATGAAGGGACGTAGGTAAGCCTCTAGCCATTGGTTCCTGATCTTAGTCTGCCCATCAGACTGTGGGTGTCATGCCCTAGAGGCGTGACCACCTTAAAATCCACTAAGTCAAAGAAATAGTGAATATATGCGCTATTTTCATGAAGATTTATGGATATATGCATCTTTATGCTATTTAGGCGCTGAGCGCTTATTATGTAATCTCATCACATGACCTTCAGTCATGTGATCTTGTTTCTTATCTCTGGTCATGTGACCTTATCTTTGTTATGATGTTTGTACATGTAATTACTCTTCCCCTTCTCTGTGAATATATAAGGAGGGTTCTGAGAGCCTTAAGCCTCAGAACTCAACCTCTTATCCCCATCCACACCTACCTACCCTAAGACATACACTTAAGAGTATTGCCTGAGCATACCAGTCCCTGTCAAAGGTCCCTTGCCCAGCTGTCTTAACAGCATAGTGCACTCTTACTTAAATTGGTCTTGTCCACCCCTTATCTGGCATTGCCCTTGAGCATTGTTAGATCCTACTAGCTGATAAGTCCTATATTAGGCAAAGGCTTGTTGGGCTTTACCTTGTGGTAGTTGTTGGCTCTGACAGTGGGTGATGAGCAGTAGAAAAACTAGGAGTGATTTGCAGAGATTTGTAGAGTGCCTTGAGGAACTTGGAGTTGAATGTAGTGCCTCTGTCTGACACAGTGCGCTTGGGAGTCCCATGTAGCTTCCAAATATGCTCCAAGAACATCTGAGCTACATCCTCAGCAGTAGCAGTTTTTTTGCAGGGAATCAGGTGCATCATCTTTGAGAAGCAATCTACAACCACCAGGATGCTGTCATAACCCTTACACTTGGGGAACTTGACAATGAAATCATATGAGATGTCTTCCCAGGGACCTGCAGGGACAGAAAGCAGGTTGAGAGCATAGTTGTGTACATGGCCCTTGCTTCTTTGGCAGATTTCACAGGACTCCACATAGCCATTGACTTGGAATTTCATTGCTGGCCAGTAGTAGTGACAACTGATTAACTCTAGAGTTTGTGCTCTTTCTTGGTGACCAGAAGCAGGGGAATCATGGAAATGAGATAAGAGCTGCTGTTTAATCTCAGATTCATCTGGCACAACTATTCTTCCTTGATACAAAAGTAGACCCTTCTGAATTGTATAGTCCTTGAACTTTTGTGCAATGCTGTGGGGCATGGATTTAGGGTCTGATACAGCTAGCAAGATTGTGTCAAGACTAGGGTCTTCCTGAGTAGCTTCCTTGATTTGATCCAGCAAGGATGAGCCCATGTGTGCTGAAAATGCCTCAAAATAAGATTCTGGAATCATAACTTGTGGAGCTGGTTCTAAGTCCATGTGATCAGGTTGTCTTGACAGGGCATCAGGTTTCTGCAACTGTTTTCCAGGTGTATAAGCAATAACAAAGTTGTAGGACCCCAGCATGAGATGCCAGTGCGCATGACGCCTGTTGAAGGTTCTAGCTGATTTCCAGTACTCCAGATTCTTGTGGTCAGTAAACACAGTGATTGGCTGCTCAGTTCCTTCCAGGAAGATACTCCAGTGCTCAAATGCACAAATGATGGCAAGTAGCTCCTTGTCATGCATGTCATAGTTCAGCTCAGCAGGTGAAAAGCTGACTGACATGAATGCAACAGGATGTAGACAACCATCTTCCTTTCTCTGAGATAGTACAGCACCCATGGCTGCTCCAGAGGTGTCTGTTTCCAAGGTGTAAGGTTTAGATTCATCAGGGTGAGCTAGAACAGGCTCCTTGTAAATCTCAGCCTTGATGGCATCAAATGCTGCTTTCTGTTCTTCTAGCCAGATCCATGGTTGCTCCTTCTGAGTAAGGTTATTTGGAGGGCATGCTAAGCAAGAGAAGTTGGGGACAAAGCAACAGTAGAAGTTTGCAAAGCCTAGTAACAATTACACCTGTTTCACATTATGGGGTTCAGGCCAGTCCATGATTGCTTGCACCTTGTCTTTCTCCATGGAGATGCCATCAGGAGTAATCACAAGACCAATGTAGGTGACTTCTGTGACAAAGAAGTAGCATTTGGCAGGGTTGCAGAATAGATTATGCTTCAGCAAGCAAGATAAGACTTCCTTGACATGTTCCACATGCTCTTCTCTTGAGTTTGAGAAGATCAAGATGTCATCCAAATACACAACCACAGAGATGTCAAGTAAATCACAGAATATGTTGTTCATGAAGCGCATAAACACAGCTGGGGCGTTGCTAAGGCCAAATTGCATGACTGTGGGAGCAAAGTGACCAAGGGCAGTGCAAAATGCAGCCTTCCATTCATCTCCTTCTTTGATTCTGATGTTGTGATATCCATTCCTCAAATCTAGCTTTGTGAAGATCCTAGCATGGCACAGCTTCTCAATTAGTTTGTCCTGTCTTGGTAGTGCATATCTGTCCTTGATTGTGATGGCATTCAACCAGCAATAATCCTGCACTAAGCAAAGCCTGCCATCAGCCCTTTTTACAAACATCACTGGATCTCCTACTGGTGAGGTGGTTAGCACAATCTTTCCAGCTGCAAGTTCTGAGTCCATGTGTTCTTTGAGTGCTTCACTTTCTGCAGGGCTCATAGAATAGATAGGGCCATAGGGAGGCTGTTTGTCCTCTTCCAGGTCAATAGCAATGTCATATGGGCAATGTTTTGGTAGTGTGGTAAAGAACTCTTCACTAAACACCTTGTGGAATTTCTGAAACTCAACAGGCAGGTTCTGTGGCTCAGCATTGATGCTGCCAGTTTGTACTTCTGTATCCAGGCAAAGTGGGACTTTCATTGTGGTCCAATCAATACCTGGGTTATCCAATTTGAGCCAGGGGGTTCCAAGGATAAGGTTTCTGTTTCCAAGGGGAAGAGCATAGAAGATGGCGGAACATTGCCTGTTTTGAGAGCTAAAGACTAACCAGGCCTTGAAGCGGATAGGGTTGCGGACTTGTTTGCCATTAATGCCAGTGACAGGTGTGGGGAGTCTAGTTCAATGAGTAGAATCTTGTGAGAACAGGCAAATTGTGGATCAATGAAGTTGGCAGAAGAACCAGAATCAATTACTGTTTGGGTGTCTGTGATTCCCTCTATGTCTATAGTGAGCAGTGGTGATTTTGGTTTGCAGGGCAGCACAAAACAGGGGTTCTATCACTTGAAACATTCTCCAGTGCTTCTTCTTGCTTCCTGAACCTACTTGGAAACAAAATTACTTGAGCACCCTTGAGCAGGGCGTTGCAGTGAGCTGGTGCTGCTGTTGCTGTCTTTTCTTAGCTCCTTACGCGCTTCAAACAGCGTGTCATCAATTAGACAAGCAGTAGAGATAAACCTGTCCAGTGCAGTGATGTTCTTGTGCAGGGTGTACTCAATTAGCTTGCTTCTGACTTCTGCCTTGAGTCCCTGGCGGAAGGAGGCAATGGGGGGGGTGTAACCATTCTAGTTTGCTGGCTATGATTCTAAGCTCTGTGGCATAATCACTAGCTGATTTCAGCTGCTTGAGCTTGTGCAGGCGTTGTTCTGCAATTTGTGCTGCTGCTGGATTGCTTCAGTTGCGCAATAATGCTGTTTCAAATGTATTCCAGGATTCCAGGATTGGCTTGTCATCCCCATTCAGCAGCTTCTCTAATTAAATCTGTCCACACTTCTTGGGTTGTCCATTTTCAGGCTCATGAGGACAAAAGAGATTTGACTGTGATCAGAAGGGAAGGAAGCAGCATGCTGAGGAAGTATGTGTTGCAATCTTGGATAAAGGATTTGGCTGCAGGACCCTTCTTTCCATTGTACTTCTCAGGAGCAGGGATTTTGATTTGACTTGGGCTGGGCCAGGAGTATGGGACGGTCCCCTGAAGGTGCTCTGAAGTGGGACAGATAAGACTCTGCCCATGATGGTAGCAATGTTGTGTAGCGTTCTTGCCTCCTTTTCTTCATTTGTTTCTCCTGGTTGCACTGATAGACATTCTTTGCTTAGGGGATTACTTGTTGCTGCTTGAGATGTGCTTGGGAGATCTACAGGTGTTGGCCTGATGAAGGACTGCTCTGGGTAGGGGTCATGGTGTTCCTGGGTGTGTGGGATTGTCCAGGAAGTGTTTGGGGTTGTTTTAGGTGGTTCTGATGACTCCAGTTTGACCCTTTTTGTCACAACCAAGAGTGAAATGGCTGCTGTGAGATATTGAGACAATTCACACAGATGGGAGAGTGGGAAATCAACAAGGTGCATTGTTCTTGGGATCTCCAAGGCAATTCACAGTCTTCTTTTATAACAAAGTGAAAGGGGGTAAATACAAGGAGAAGGGACAGTGTCCGGGCCGCACAACTTGGAAGCAAGATGGAGCATATGGCTCAGAAGCTCTACACATTGAACCAGGCTGGTGTGCAGCAGGATAAGCAAGATAAAAGCACTTAGAGCGGAATAAGTCCGGACTAAGTGCAAGAAGAGAACAAGGAAGAGGAAGAACATAAACGGGGAAAATAGGAACTATGCAAACAGATGAGATGGATACAAATGAGTTCCCCAGACAAATACATTGGGGGAAGGAAGGAAGTGACAGTCAACACATAATCATGTCAGGAGGTAAGGCTCATGACACATCCCTTCATATCACTCCAGCCACAGAAGGACCTTCCAATGCACCTACAAGTTGCAGAAGGGTTAAACTCTGTCCAGAACACCTCTGGCAGCAAGAAGATGCTACAAAACTCCATCACCTGCACAGATATCTCATAGGCAACAATGCCAGCAGCATGCCCCAACCCCCAGCACTCCACGGACTACTGGAGAAGAACACAGGCATTTTATCAGCCATTTGGACGCTTGGAAACAAACCATGTTGCAGGATGTGACACAAGCAGTAGAAAACGCAATCCAGCGCCTTCTGACTGCCCCCAGCAGCACAGATCCACACACAACGCCCAGAAGAGTCTTCACAGTCATAGACAACACCCTCAAGGCCCCTTCTGGCTCAGGCAGCTCAGCCAACAACAACTTCTTAGTCCCTATCAAGGATGAACCTGACCCAAAGGGAAAAAGGGTCAAACTGGAGTCACCAGAACCACCTGAAACAACCCCAAACACTTCCTGGACAATCCCACACACCCAGCAGCACCTTGACACCAACCCAGAGCAACTATTCATTGGGCCAACACCTGTAGATCCCCCAAGCACATCTCAAGCAGCAACAAGTAATCCCCTAAGCAAAGAATCTATCAGTGCAACCAGGAGAAACAAATGAAGAAAAGGAGGCAAGAACGCTACACAACATTGCTACCATCATGGGCAGAGTCTTATCTGTCCCACTTCAGAGCACCTTCAGGGGACCGTCCCATACTCCTGGCCCAGCCCAAGTCAAATCAAAATCCCTGCTCCTGAGAAGTACAATGGAAAGAAGGGTCCTGCAGCCAAATCCTTTATCCAAGATTGCAACACATACTTCCTCAGCAATGCTGCTTCCTTCCCTTCTGATCACAGTCAATCTCTTTTGTCCTCATGAGCCTGAAAGATGGACAACCCAAGAAGTGTGGACAGATTTAATTAGAGAAGCTGCTGAATGGGGATGACAAGCCAATCCTGGAATCCTGGAATACATTTGAAACAGCATTATTGCGCAACTGAAGCAATCCAGCAGCAGCACAAATTGCAGAACAACGCCTGCACAAGCTCAAGCAGCTGAAATCAGCTAGTGATTATGCCACAGAGCTTAGAATCATAGCCAGCAAACTAGAATGGTTACACCCCGCCCCCATTGCCTCCTTCCGCCAGGGACTCAAGGCAGAAGTCAGAAGCAAGCTAATTGAGTACACCCTGCACAAGAACATCACTGCACTGGACAGGTTTATCTCTACTGCTTGTCTAATTGATGACACGCTGTTTGAAGCGCGTAAGGAGCTAAGAAAAGACAGCAACAGCAGCACCAGCTCACTGCAACGCCCTGCTCAAGGGTGCTCAAGTAATTTTGTTTCCAAGTAGGTTCAGGAAGCAAGAAGAAGCACTGGAGAATGTTTCAAGTGATAGAACCCCTGTTTTGTGCTGCCCTGCAAACCAATAAATCACCACTGCTCACTATAGACATAGAGGGAATCACAGACACCCAAACAGTAATTGATTCTGGTTCTTCTGCCAACTTCATTGATCCACAATTTGCCTGTTCTCACAAGATTCTACTCATTGAACTAGACTCCCCACACCTGTCACTGGCATTAATGGCAAACAAGTCCGCAACCCTATCCGCTTCAAGGCCTGGTTAGTCTTTAGCTCTCAAAACAGGCAATGTTCCGCCATCTTCTATGCTCTTCCCCTTGGAAACAGAAACCTTATCCTTGGAACCCCCTGGCTCAAATTGGATAACCCAGGTATTGATTGGACCACAATGAAAGTCCCACTTTGCCTGGATACAGAAGTACAAACTGGCAGCATCAATGCTGAGCCACAGAACCTGCCTGTTGAGTTTCAGAAATTCCACAAGGTGTTTAGTGAAGAGTTCTTTACCACACTACCAAAACATTGCCCATATGACATTGCTATTGACCTGGAAGAGGACAAACAGCCTCCCTATGGCCCTATCTATTCTATGAGCCCTGCAGAAAGTGAAGCACTCAAAGAACACATGGACTCAGAACTTGCAGCTGGAAAGATTGTGCTAACCACCTCACCAGTAGGAGATCCAGTGATGTTTGTAAAAAGGGCTGATGGCAGGCTTTGCTTAGTGCAGGATTATTGCTGGTTGAATGCCATCACAATCAAGGACAGATATGCACTACCAAGACAGGACAAACTAATTGAGAAGCTGTGCCATGCTAGGATCTTCACAAAGCTAGATTTGAGGAATGGATATCACAACATCAGAATCAAAGAAGGAGATGAATGGAAGGCTGCATTTTGCACTGCCCTTGGTCACTTTGCTCCCACAGTCATGCAATTTGGCCTTAGCAACGCCCCAGCTGTGTTTATGCGCTTCATGAACAACATATTCTGTGATTTACTTGACATCTCTGTGGTTGTGTATTTGGATGACATCTTGATCTTCTCAAACTCAAGAGAAGAGCATGTGGAACATGTCAAGGAAGTCTTATTTGCTTGCTGAAGCATAATCTATTCTGCAACCCTGCCAAATGCTACTTCTTTGTCACAGAAGTCACCTACATTGGTCTTGTGATTACTCCTGATGGCATCTCCATGGAGAAAGACAAGGTGCAAGCAATCATGGACTGGCCTGAACCCCATAATGTGAAACAGGTGTAATTGTTACTAGGCTTTGCAAACTTCTACTGTTGCTTTGTCCCCAACTTCTCTTGCTTAGCATGCCCTCCAAATAACCTTACTCAGAAGGAGCAACCATGGATCTGGCTAGAAGAACAGAAAGCAGCATTTGATGCCATCAAGGCTGAGATTTACAAGGAGCCTGTTCTAGCTCACCCTGATGAATCTAAACCTTACACCTTGGAAACAGACACCTCTGGAGCAGCCATGGGTGCTGTACTATCTCAGAGAAAGGAAGATGGTTGTCTACATCCTGCATTCATGTCAGTCAGCTTTTCACCTGCTGAGCTGAACTATGACATGCATGACAAGGAGCTACTTGCCATCATTTGTGCATTTGAGCACTGGAGTATCTTCCTGGAAGGAACTGAGCAGCCAATCACTGTGTTTACTGACCACAAGAATCTGGAGTACTGGAAATCAGCTAGAACCTTCAACAGGCGTCATGCGCACTGGCATCTCATGCTGGGGTCCTACAACTTTGTTATTGCTTATACACCTGGAAAACAGTTGCAGAAACCTGATGCCCTGTCAAGACAACCTGATCACATGGACTTAGAACCAGCTCCACAAGTTATGATTCCAGAATCTTATTTTGAGGCATTTTCAGCACACATGGGCTCATCCTTGCTGGATCAAATCAAGGAAGCTACTCAGGAAGACCCTAGTCTTGACACAATCTTGCTAGCTGTATCGGACCCTAAATCCATGCCCCACAGCATTGCACAAAAGTTCAAGGACTATACAATTCAGAAGGGTCTACTTTTGTATCAAGGAAGAATAGTTGTGCCAGATGAATCTGAGATTAAACAGCAGCTCTTATCATTTCCATGATTCCCCTGCTTCTGGTCACCAAGAAAGAGCACAAACTCTAGAGTTAATCAGTTGTCACTACTACTGGCCAGCAATGAAATTCCAAGTCAATGGCTATGTGGAGTCCTGTGAAATCTGCCAAAGAAGCATGGGCCATGTACACAACTATGCTCTCAACCTGCTTTCTGTCCCAGCAAGCCCCTGGGAAGACATCTCATGATTTCATTGTCAAGTTCCCCAAGTGTAAGGGTTATGACAGCATCCTGGTGGTTGTAGATCACTTCTCAAAGATGATGCACCTGGTTCCCTGCAAAGAAACTGCTACTGCTGAGGATGTACCTCAGATGTTCCTGGAGCATGTTTGGAAGCTACATGGTACTCCCTAGCGCACTGTCTGACAGAGGGACTACATTCAACTCCAAGTTCCTTAAAGCGCTCTACAAATCCCTGCAAATCACTCCTGGTTTCTCTACTGCTTATCACCCACAATCTGATGGGCAGACTGAGATCAAGAACCAATTGCTAGAGGCTTACCTACATGCCCTCATCAATCATAGACAGCCTGATTGGGTTGATTGGCTCCACTGGCTGAATTTGCTCATAACAATGCCAGAAGCAAAGCAACAGGCAAATTGCCTTTTAAGATTGTGTATGGCCGTTCTCCTGTCATTTCACCACTCCTTGAACCCACTGGATTGCCTATTGCTGATGACAGAGCCAAGCAACTGGCTGAGACAATTCAGGAAGTATAGGCATCAATCAAATGGGCTCAGGAGTGCTACAAACAGGCAGACACAGGGAAACCACCTCCTGAGTCCCAACCAGGAGACAAATTTTGGCTTCTGGCTTCCAATATCATGTTGCAGCGCCTCAATAAAAAGCTAGACCATAAGCAGTATGGCCCTTTCCCTGTTATAGAAACAGTGGGCTCTCACGCCTATTGCCTGGCTCTCCCTGAGACCATGAAGATCCATGATGTGTTCCATGTTAGCTTGTTGTCTGCTTTCAAACAAGACACAGAGTTTGATTGCACATTCACCCCTCTGCCACCTGTAATCACAGCAGAAGGAGAAGAAGAGTATTAAGTAGATAAATTTGTAGATTGGGCAGCAGAAGACGGAATCTGGAAGTACAGGGTCAGATGGAAGGGATATGCGCCCCATGAGGACACATGGGAACCAGCCAAGGATCTACAGCGTTGCAAGGACAAATTGCGCAACTTCTTTGCTAATTATCCGGATGCCCCAGCCACTAACAACCCCATCCCTGCAAATGCGCGCAAAGTTAAAAGAGGCAAGATGGTCAAAAACTCAGCAAGTCAAAACTGCCCGCTTTGTCACTTTTCAAGCTCTCACTGCCAAAACTCGCCCTGCTAAGCTCTTCTTGCGCTCCCCACTATCCCAGCATGCCCACTTTCAGCTCCATCAATGCCTTGGCCTACGATCCTTGCCTCAACATCGATTGCTACATCATGAACGGCCCAGAAGAAATGAGAGCACACCTGGACAGCTCTGCCAACATCATTCATGCTCTGATGAGCGCCAGCAGTTGCAACAAGGTCAGGTTCTTCAAGCGCAACGTGTACAAGCACCCCAAGTGGGGATTCCTCTATTGGCTTGACCCCAGGGGAGAAGAAGGATTAGATACATTGTATGGAAAGCAAGTGTACCGCTGGTGGCATTTCATTGCCTCCCATCCAGGTGCCTTCAGGGATCTGTCACAATGGCATTGCCATGGGTTTGCTACCCCACCCCTACAGTCTCCACACCTCCAATCTGCAAGGGAGCTGACCCAGGCAATGCAGAACCTCATTCTGCTTTACCCAGCGGACCCACTGGCCTATACAAGCAGGCCAGCAACGCCAGTGACCCCTCCAGCATGCCCAGACACTCCAGGCCAACAGAGGCGCATGCACCAGCACCCTTGCCCTTCCCCCTGTTCTCCAGCACACCAGACACTTGCTGGACCCCAGGATACTCATCTCCAGTGAGAGAAACACAATGGGAGCCTCAGAGCTACCTAGGATGGGGCAATGAGGAGATAAGAAGGAATGTGGAAACATTTGAAGGCAGGAAGAATGAGGAGCTGTTTAGTTTTGAGGAGTTACTTGCCATTGATTGTTCTGAATGGATGTAAGCAGCCCTTTGTCACTGCCTAAGGGCTTTTGAGGGGGGGCAATGTCATGAGCCTTACCTCCTGACATGATTATGTGTTGACTGTCACTTCCTTCATCCCCCAGTGTACTTGTCTGGGAGACTCATCTGTATCCATCTCATCTGTTTGCATTGCTCTTATCTTCCCTGTTTATGTTCTTCCCTCTTCCTTGTTCCCTTCTTGCACTTAGTCCAGACTTATTCTGCTTTAAGTACTTGCATCTTGCTTATCCTGCTGCGCACCGGCCTGGTTCAATGTGTAGAGCTTCTGAGCCATATGCTCTATCTTGCTTCCAGGTTGTGCAGCCTGGACACCGTCCCTTGTCCCTGTATCTACCCCTTTTCACTTTGTTATAAAAGAAGACTGTGAATTGCCTTGGAAATCCCAAGAACAATTCACCTTGTCGATTTCCCACTTTCTCATCTGTGTGAATCGTCTCAATATCTCACAGCAATCATTCATTCTTGGTTGTGACAGGATGCCTGCCTCAGTGCAAGCAAGGCCATTGTTGATTTGCGTGAGTTGATGTCTGCCATAGTGTCTGATGCAGATTACATGCAATCTGGGAGGTGTATCAAGGTAAGGGTTTTGAGTCTGTCAGAATCAATGAGAGGATAGCCCAGTTGGCAGTGTGCAATAACCCAATGCGCTCTGTGGCATGGGAGGAGAGAACCATAAGAAGTAAATGTGGGAATGATAACCTGAGTGATGTCTAGGTTGATAGATTAGCTACAGCCAGGAAAGAACAATTCACAATGTTGCAACCAAGAATGAAATGACTGCTGTGAGATAATGAGACAATTCACACAGATAAGGAAGTGGGAAATTGACAAGGTGAATTGTTCTTAGGGTTTCCACGCCACTTCATAGTCTTCTTTAAAACAAAAGTAAAAGGGAGTAAAAACATGGGAAGGGAAGTTGTCTGGGCTGCACAACTGGGCGGCAAATATAGCATTTGGCTCAGAAGCTCTGCACAGTAAACTAGACTGGTATGCAGCAAGATAAACAAGATAGAGGCACTCAGAACAGAGTAAGTCCGGACTAAGTGCAAGAAGGGAACAAGGAAGTGGGAGGAACCTAAACAAGGAAGACAGGAAACATACAAACAGACCAGATGGATACAGATGGGATGTCTAAGAGTTCCCTAGACACATGCACTGGGGAGGAAGCAACAGGCAATACATAGCCATGTCAGGAGGTGAGGCTCATGATAACAGCGTTGTACAGAAGTTCAAGGACTATACAATGGATGGTCTACTTCTGTATCAAGGAAGAATAGTTGTGCCAGATGAACTTGGGTTCAAACAGCAGCTCCTGTCCTTCCATGATTCTCCTGCTTCTGGCTGCCAAGGAAGAGCACAAACTCTGGAGCTCATCAGATGTCACTACTACTGGCCTGCAATGAAAATTCAAGTCAATCACTATGTGGAGTTTTGTGAAATTTGCCAAAGAAGTAGGGGACATGTACATAACTATACTCTCCAACTGCTTTCTGCCCTTTCTGGTCCCTGGGAAGACATCTCATATGATTTCATTGTCAAGTTTCCCAAGTGTAAGGGATATGACAGTGTTTCAGTAGACAAGTTAGGCAGGAGTGAATTTCATATTGCTATAAGTAGATTTCCAAACAACCACCTGTCAAAATTTGTGCCACTATATGATTTCTACATCACTTTACCTACAACTGTATGAGTATATAGCTGGGTGTGAATGAGGTTGTAATGCCAAATTTTGTGGGGAATCATTATTAGAACACGTGTTACAGGTTATGTTCTCACAAAGGTCAAAGTGTAAATTTTACATGCGCAATCTGTCCCCCTAAGAATGACCAAAAACCCGCCTAGTTTGCAGATTATTCTTACTATGTATAGCCCGCTACCTCTGGGGACCCACAGAAACCATCTATGTAACACTTTTACGCATAAACCACTGCACACCAGCTCCAGGCTTCCTGATTGGCGCTCATGTAGTCACACACACACACTGGTTTGAATCAGCGTCAATATACTTGTACTGCATGGGAGTTTTGCCAAAGAAACATGTTCTCTACTTTGCACATCTTTGCTTTGACCTACCCAGTTTTGATTCTACTTTGTTGCTTGTATGCCTGATAGATTTAGCAAGATACAGATCAAGTATCTAGCATTTCTGCTATGCGTACTGGACCCTTTGATCACTAAATGGAGGAATTCTATCCCTGCAAACATTGCTCTTTCAATACTACTAGGTTGTTTGATGTCTGGTTTACTTATTGACTTGGAGAGTGTATTTGGGCTTTAATGTCAAACGCTTTCAGCCTTAGTTACCCAGTTGAGTAACTACATATTCAAGACATGGAATGAGCCCTTCCTTGCTGGGTTTAATAATAAGCTCCTCATGCATGCCTTGATAAATATGCTTAAGCTGTATTAAGCCAAGGCTGTCACATTCCTAATGTCCGGGGCTTTGTCAATGTGACATTTCATTCAATCTGTTGGCCCAAGCAACACCAGCGCATCAACTACAATGGGTACAAATGGCAACATGCAAACAAGTATAATGCAATTGCTGCTCCCAAAGGACATTGTGCATTGTTCATTACCAATTGAGGGGTGTTGTGCTGATAGTGCTGTGCTTGCTACATCAGGACTCAAAGAGGAGTTCAACAGGCATGCTTATGGATTACTGGGGCAACAAATGTTTACTTATGGTGATCCTGCATATGGAACTACAGACACAATTATCTCCACAGCAAAAGAGAAGATTGATCTAGATAAGGTATATATTTATATACATCTGAAAACAGGAGCTAAGAGGCAGGATGAGCACAAGTGACTTGCTTTCAAGGGGCTTCCTCTGGTATAGTTGCACTATCACAAGCATGCTTGGAGGTTGTGGCAGCTGGCCAGTTTTGAGAAGTTAGTTCCTGGGTTAGCTGGTTTGACTCTACCTGGGCTTGAGCAACCACCTGCATACCCTGCGCCAGCTCCATAAAACACTCTGAGTTGTTTTCATTTGCTGCAATTAGGATCCCATGTTGTGTATTCTCTGCTTTGGTTACATTTTCAAGTGCTTCAATAACTAGGTCAAGCTGTTGGGAGCATCTGGGAGAGGAGGGGGTTGTCTTGTTACTACAAGTAGTGTGATCTAGTCCCACATCAGGGTCAATTGGCAGTGATGCAGGAGGTGAGGAGGGGTTGCCAATGCCTTGGGTGAATGTTGTAAGTGCTGCATCCCAAGCTAATTAGCCCTGATGTTCATTACAAGCAGCTTGCTTAAGAGGGGTTATATGTTGATATAGTGTTGATTAGCTTACATTGGATTTCTCTACCACTCCCTGCTCCTTCTTCCTTTCAGCAGTCTCCTTCAGCCCACAAATGAGATCAATCTGAGAGTGATAAATACCAGTTTCACTGTTTGAAAACTGTGTTTGTGGTTTATGCCCTTTGTGCTACAATATACAAAGCTGGGTGAGTTATTAATGGTTAGTTTATTGCAAAAGAGCATACCAAATCAATACACTTGTTGACTTTCTTCTTTATAACTGCTGTTGTGAATTTCCAAGTAACAGACATTGAATTGCCTACCACATTGGCCACTTCATCCCAAGTGTTGCCAATGTTTCCATGTTCCTTGCCCCAAGGGTTGCAGTTGACAGCAGTAATGAGCATGGCATTGGTTTCTTTGCTGGTGAGTGGACATGCACCTTGAGAGGTTTCAGCTGCAGCTTCTTTATCAATATTATCAGTGTTGTTGTCTCTACATGATTTGTTAGATCCCTTGTGTTTTTGACAGACTCTGGGAGCCATTAGGGTTGGCTGTGAGGTTGTTCAAGTTAGAGTTGAATGTTGAGTAAAATTTGAAATTGCATTGAGTGAAATTTCAATGATGAATTTCTCTCCTGCCTCACCTCTCTAGTGGTTGTAGACTGCTTCTCAATGATGCACTTGACTCCCTGCAAGGAAGCTGCTACTGCTGAAGATGTAGTGCAGATGTTCTTGGAGCATGTTTGGAAGCTGCATGGCACTACCAAGCATGCTGTGTCTGACAGAGGCACTACATTCACCTCCAAGTTCCTCAAGGCACTCTACAAATCTCTGCAAATCAACCCCAGCTTCTCTACGGCTTACCACCCACAATCTGATGGACAAACTGAGATCAAGAACCACTGGCTAGAGGCTTATCCGCACTCTTTCATCAATCACAGACAGTCTGATTAGGTTGATTGCTTCCCACTACCTGAATTTGCTCACAACAATGCCACAAGCAAAGCAACAGGGAAATCACCATTTGAGATTGTGTATAGCTGCTCTCCTGTCATTTCCCCAATTTTGGAACCCACTTGATCACCTGTTGCTGATGTTAGAGCCAAACAACTGGCTGAAACTATTTATGAAGTACAGGTATCAATCAAATGGGCTCAGGAGTGCTACAAACAGGCAGACACAGGGAAACCACCTCCTAAGTTCCAACCAGGAGACAAATTTTGGCTTCTGGCTTCCAATATCATGTTGCAGCGTCCCAATAAAGAGCCAGACCATAAACAGTATGGCCCTTTCCCCATCATAGAAAGAGTGGGCTCTCACACTTATTGCCTGGCTCTCCCTGAGACAATGAAGATCCATGATGTGTTCCATGTTAGCTTGTTGTCTGCTTTCAAACAGGACACAGAGTTTGATTGCACATTTGTTCCTCTGCCACCTGTGATCACAGCAGAAGGGGAAGAAGAGTATGAGGTGGACAAATCTGTAGACTGGGCAGCAGAAGATGGAATCTGGAAGTACAGGGTCAGATGGAAGGGATATGTGCCTCATGAGGACACATGGGAACCAGCCATGAATCTACAGCATTGTAAGGATGAATTGCGCAACTTCTTTGCCAATTGTCCAGATGCCCCAGCCACCAAAGACACTATTCCTGCCAATGTGTGTAGAGTTAAAAGAGGCAAGGTGGTTAAGCATCTTTCCAAGTCCAAAGCTGCACACATAGCTGTTCTGCATGCTCTAATTGCTAAACCCTGCTTCAATTCTTCATTCCTGTGCTCTGCTCTATCTCAATATGCCTGCTTTTCAATCAATTGACACCCTTCCTTACTGATATAGACATACACATATACCTGGAATTTATTCCAATTTTCTCAAATTTAAACAGAGACAAACAGACTTACCTAATACATGACTTTGGGGCTTATATCATACCCTAAGCACCTTGCCACATCCCCTCCTCTGCTTAGTCAGCTACATAGCAACCTTCACCTTAATGACATCATAGGTGACATGTATGCATGAGTAAGGCCATTGATGGAGTTGGCTTCTTATTGGTTACAGTATTTGTATTTAACACTGCCTTAGAACAATATATAAGGAGGGCAATCAACCATGGTAATCCCTAGGTTGATTACCTCTTGTTGCATCCCACTCAGTGTACAAGGACCTTACAGTTGGGTAATCATTATCAAGTAGACACTTTGCTGAGCACCTTAAGCATTGTTGCCACTGTACTTGGATAACTCATTGCTGCCTTAAGCAGCTTGTCTGTTGTAGTTAGATGCCTTGTTGTTGTAGATAGTCTCCTTGATGCCTTATACAACTTTTGATTATACTCCCTTGGCTGCAAGCACCACACCCATGCTGTCCCAGACCAAGTCTAGGATACTTACAATCACTGCATGAATGTTGACTTCTATGTTCTCAACAGGCCAGAGGAGATGAAGGCACATTTGCACAGCACTGCCAACATCATACATGGCCTGATGAGCACCAGCAGCTAGAACAAGATGAGATTCATCAAGTGCAATGTCTACAAGCACCCCAAGAGGGGATTGATGTACTGGCTTGATCCCAATAGTGCAGATGGCTCCAGCGCCCTGTATGGAAAAAGGGAATATTGCAGTTGGCTTTTCATTGCCTCCAATCCTGGTGCTTTCAGGGACTTTGCACAATGGCATTGCCATGGGTTTGCTACCCCTTGACCCACTGTCTCTGTGCCTCCCACAGCAAGGGAGCTCACTCAGGCAATGCAAAACCTGATCCTATTCTATCCATCCAACCCACCAGCTTACAGTACTGCTCTCAACTTGCCTGTGACACCTCCTCCATGCCCAGACACTCCCAGGCCAACAGAAGAACATGTGCCAGCTCCCCTCCCATTCCCACTGTTCTTCAGTATACCAGACACTTGCTGGACACTGGGCTATGTGTCTCCTGTGAGAGAGACACATTGGGAGCCCCAGTACTGCCTGGGATAAAACAATAAAGAAATCAGAAGGAATGTGGAGTCTTTTGAAGGCACTGTGTGAAGCCCAACTACACTGGATGTAGGTAGAGGACCAAACTGTTGCAACTCAGCTTGGGCCTATGGTACTAGCACTGACAACAAGTATCCAGACACCCAGTTTGGCTGTATGCGTTGACTGTAGGCTCAGACTATGCTAAAACAAGATGATATGCAATGCAGTTCATGCTCAGTGAGACATTGACCTTGCCAATCAGTGGCATGTGTTGGATCTTATGGGCTATAGTGTGTGATTATCAAATTCTGGGTTTGGAAAGACAAGATTCTTGACAATATGCACTAACAGAAGTGACAGATCTGTCAGTTCCAACTGGCTTTGCATTTTGAAGTAAGTCAATACATTGGACTGTTTGTTACACTGAGCAGCAAAAGTATTGCAGGTCAGGAGAGGTCAAAAGTTTATGTCCATTGCTGAGCAGCCAATCAGTGAATCCCATCCAAATTATACTGACACATGTGGCCATTGCGGTCCTATGTTTTAGCACAAAATCTCACAAATCCATCAAGACCTAAGCTCACAACCCCACTTTTGCTGTAATGCAACCTGCAAAACCTTTGCCAGTTGTATTGAGCATCTTAAAAATCTGCACATAACTGACTGTGCAGTTCAGTATAAGTTCTGGTTTTTTGCACACACATTCTCAGTTATATGGGCCACTTTTGGGCAGAATATCAGCTTGTTCCACCCATTAGGGACTGTGTAACATAACTGTCTTCTCAGGGCCAGCTAAAAATACTCAAAATTGCAGTTGCATTGAACTCAAGGCACTGTGTGGGCTGGAAATAATAGAGTATTTTAGGCAGCTACTGGTACCTAGCAAAGCAGTTTTTATGACCTTCACATAACTGGGACTGGCAATATAAGAGATTGCAGTGGGTTAGGCTGTATGAGCTGAAAGTTGAAATGCTACTCATAAGCTGGAATCCAAGCCAAATGACATATGACTTCTAGCAGTAGTAGACACAGGTCAAGGGTATGCTGAGATCAGTTATCTAGGGCAGCAGTGATGTGTACAGAAAGATAGCATGCAGTATATACAGAGATTGCAGGCAATGGGTGGGGTCTCAAACTGAACATGTTCTAACTCTGTGATTGTGAATTGGAAGAGGTTGAAACTCATACAGTAGAAGGTTACTCTTGGACAGACCAGATGACAGATAATTGGCTGTTTCCTGATTGACAATCACAGAGGTAGAACCTGTTCAATTTGAGACCCCACCCATGGGCTGCAATCTCTGTGTATACTGCGTGCTATCTTTCTGTACACATCACTGCTGCCCTAGATAACTGATCTCAGCATACCCTTGACCTGTGTCTACTACTGCTAGAAGTCATATGTCATTTGGCTTGGATTCCAGCTTATGAGTAGCATTTCAACTTTCAGCTCATACAGCCTAACCCACTGCAATCTCTTATATTGCCAGTCCCAGTTATGTGAAGGTCATAAAAACTGCTTTGCTAGGTACCAGTAGCTGCCTAAAATACTCTATATTATTTCCAGCCCACACAGTGCCTTGAGTTCAATGCAACTGCAATTTTGAGTATTTTTAGCTGGCCCTGAGAAGACAGTTATGTTACACAGTCCCTAATGGGTGGAACAAGCTGATATTCTGCCCAAAAGTGGCCCATATAACTGAGAATGTGTGTGCAAAAAACCAGAACTTATACTGAACTGCACAGTCAGTTATGTGCAGATTTTTAAGATGCTCAATACAACTGGCAAAGGTTTTGCAGGTTGCATTACAGCAAAAGTGGGGTTGTGAGCTTAGGTCTTGATGGATTTGTGAGATTTTGTGCTAAAACATAGTGCCGCAATGGCCACATGTGTCAGTATAATTTGGATGGGATTCACTGATTGGCTGCTCAGCAATGGACATAAACTTTTGACCTCTCCTGACCTGCAATACTTTTGCTGCTCAGTCTAGCTCACTGCCTTAAGTGGCCTTCTTGTTGTAGTTACCTAGCTGGTCATTGCCTGTAGGGCTTTAGTCACTGTAGTTACTTAGTTAGTTGTTGTAGGGCTCCCCTTCACTGCATTAAGTGGTTCCTTTATTGTACCACCCCCACAAGCACCTGTGCCCTCAATGTCTCACCAGATGTCTAGGACACTAGGTAATTGACCTTGTGTTGGTTGTCACCATATCCACTAAGACCTAACAAACAAGAAGAGCTCCTGTACTAGTACAAGGGAAATCAGGTGATTGAACTTGCCTTTTGCTGTCAGTAATCAAACCATGTTGGTCCCACCTAGTACCAAATTACTATAAGGCAGACAGCTTCTAATTGTCTGCATACCCCAGTTGCTGCACCCTTTGTCAGCAGAGCTAGACAGCAGATTCACCTACTTGCAGAAACCTTGCTCCACATCACGCCCAAACACAGCTGTTGATTGGTTGTGGAGACTGTCCAATGCTAGGCAGTTGATGCAAGCTCTTAGCGTTAGCACAATAAAGTGCTCATAAGTCCTGATATAGGCACTACCTGGCTGTTGTAGCCTCCATCACTCCAACTTGCCCACCATCACCTCTCTCACCCCACCCACTTGTCCTGCAGGGCCTCCTCCCATGCTGGCAGGTCCTACCCCATACATTCCATGGCTACCTGCTCCTGGCCTCCCTCTAGAAGCCAAACCAAAATCCATCTGGGAGACATGGAACCCCAACTACTGGCAGCCCCTGCTGTTGACAAGAATGGTGTTAGAGAAGCAACCCTTGAATGGGTCATCTGCCTCCTCTGGGGGTCCAAGGACAATTGGACTGCCTTGAACAAAAATTTGGCAAGCAAGCCAAAGCCATCATGGAGACCTGCTCAATTGTCAAGAGCATCTCCCAAACTGTTGATTGCCTTGAGGTTAGGGCTCCCCAGTCCCTCAGCCAAGTACCCTGGAGGACCAGAAAGCTCCCCCTACGGTCAAGGAAACCCCTTGACCCTGACCCAAAACCAAGCCTATGCAAGAGGCTAACCAACTCCACCCAGCCTTTACAGGCCCAACCAGATCCATCCCTGGGCTCTACCAGCCCACTCCTGTCAACCAGTCCACCCCCCCATGTCCCCACTTTATTTGGCGCACTCTGTCCAAATGCCTACACCTCCCCCTCCAGCTCCAGTTACAGCCGCCACCCCTCAATATGCAGCTGTCAAAGTAGACCATCTGGACCCTTACAAGGGGAAGGTTGAAGCAAGGCTAAGCAATGGCTGACCTGCATGCTTGCATGGGTTTGGCTCAACCAGAGGATGTTCACTACCCAAACAGAAATCCTCTTGTTCTTGCTGATGAACATGGATGATGCTGCCAGCATGTGGGCCCACCCACATCTAGACCTATTAGGGTCCCATTGCGCAATCATCCAGAATACAGATGACTTCAAAAGGGAACTCCTGGGCTTTGGGGATCCAGGCGCCACAAGGGCAGCAGAAAATCACATTGCCCACACAGACTGGCACATGCGCCAATTATATTACTAAGTTCTGCACCCTGGCAATGGAATTGGATTGGAACAATGTGGCTCTCAGGGGCCAATTGCACAAGGCCTTCATTGGGAGGTCAGCCAGCAAATTGCAACCTGCAAATGCCACCCCCTATCCTAGAGCTGCAGAACGCAGCACTAGTCATTGATAATGCCTCCAAGAGGAGCGCACCAGCCACCTGCCAAAGGGTAATAAGTCTGGTAGCTTGTCCCCCCCAATAGGGGGGAAAGTACTGGCCAACCAGCCTTGACATAGAAAAAACTCTCCAACAACCACAACTTTGTGTTGGAAGAGGAGCATAACCACTGCCATGCCAAAGGCACTTGCATCAAATGCAGGAAATGGGCATAAGTTTGCAGAATGCTGGACAGGATGGAAGGCAACCCCCAAGGGAGGATCAGGGAAGCCCAAGAAGCTGCCAAGATTGGCAAAGAGTCTGGACCCAAATTGAGAAAAGACTAAGGGTACCTGCTGCCACGCACAAGGACCCAAAGGACTCTGGCTGTAATCTTGAAATTTGTAATATATTGTCACATAGAAATTCACCACTCTTCATAATTTCAGTCAAGCCAGAGAAACAAGCAGAATCACTAGAAGTCCTGATAGATTCAGGTGCAACCTCTTCATTTTTACACCCACAAACTGCTGAGGCATTGCACCTACCCCTAAGACCTCCCCACTCCACACACTGTTAATATGCTCAATGGATTGAGCCCCCAGGCTGGTAAAATCTGGAAGAAGGCCAATCTTACCTTCTCCCTTGATGGCAAGCACATGACCAAAACCTTCCTTATCTGTAACACAGGGTCTCATGCTGCCATCTTGGGATTGAAATGGTTGGATGCCCACAATCCAGAAATTGATTGGAATTGTGCACACTCACTTTTCCTCATACTCCACTGGAACACATAAACATTGCCAAGGAAGAGGAAGCAGACAAGAACCCCCTTGAAGGAGTACCCCCAGAATACCACCAGTGCGCTAAGGTATTTGGGGAGGAAGAATTCTATAAGCTTCCCCCACACCAGCATTATGACATTGGGATTGAGCTCACCAAAGAAGGCCCCTTGAATTCTCCCCTGTACAGTATGACAGACACCAAATCCACTACTCTTAAGGATTGGCTCAGGGACAAATTAAAGGCCAGCAAGGTTTGCCCCAGCAAGTTGTCCATCAGTTCACTGGTCATGTTTGTTCCCAAGAAAGACAGCTCCTGCAGGCTTGTAGTTGATTACCGCTGCCTTAACAACCAGACCAAAAAGAATGTGTACCTTACCTTCCCCTGATGACCTCATGGCCCAGCTCTGCAGTGCCAAGATCTTCACCAAACTGGATTTGAGATGGGGTTACAATAATGTCTGTGTCAAAGAGGGTGACAAGTGGAAAACAGCCTTCCAAACTAAGTACAGCTTGTACAAATCCCTGGTCATGACCTTTGGCCTAACTAAGGCCCCTGCTGCCTTCCAACACTTTATGAACAAGCTATTCAAGGACCTACTGGATGTATGTGTCATCATTTACCTTGACAACATCCTAATCTACTCCAAGGATAACACATCACACATGCAGCACATTCATGAGGTTTTACAGTGTCTAATGGACAATCAGTTATTCTGTAAGGCTTTGAAATGCACATTCCACATATCATTGGTCAAGTATCTAGGGATCATTGTATCAGACAAGGGTTTTAGCCTGGATAAGCTCAAGATCCAGGCTGTCCAAGAATGGCCAACGCCCACCAAGGTTAAGGAGGTACAATCCTTCCTTGGATTTGCAAATTCCCTATGCTGCTTTGTTGCCAATTTCAGTCACATGGCCTGGCTGCTACACAACCTGGTAAAGAAGGATACTCCCTGGAAATGGTTGGAAAAGGAACAAGGGGCTTTTGAATCAATAAAAGAAGCCATCACCAACGCCCCTGTATTGGCCCATGCGGACCCATCAAAGCCATACTTCCTGGAGACCAATGCATTGGGAGTAGCCCTTGGTTCCATACTGAGCCAATGCCAAGAAGACAGCCGTCTACATCCATTAGGGTTCCTGTCAGAATTGCTCAAAGGTGCCAAACAGAATTACAACGCCCACAACAAGGAACTACTAGCCATAATCAGGTCATTCAAATATTGGTGCATCTTCTTGGAAGGCACCCTGCACCCTGTCACTGTCTTCACCAACCACCAAAACCTTGAATACTGGAAGGAGTCCTGGACTTTCAACTGTTGCCATGCCAGATGGCCCCTCTTGCTAGCAGGATACCATTTCCAGGTTGTATACTGGCCCAGCAAACAGTCTGGCAAGCCCAATGCACTATCTTGCCGCTCTGACCATGCAGATGTCCCTCCTGGCAATCAAACTATGCTTCCAGAACCTGTCTTTGCCAATATTACCCTAGTCACTCCCAAAAAAGAACTCCAACACCAGATCAAGGCTGCCCTGGACCAAGACAAATCCCTGGAGGAAATACTACAATTCCTCCAGAATGAGTCCAAGGCCCCCCCATCCATCAAACAGGCATTCAAGGATTACAAAATGGAAGCTGGCCTATTATTCTACCAAGGACGCATTGTGGTTCCCAACATTGAACATTGAGAACAGACTTGCCATGCACCTTTCACAACAGTCCCCTGGCAGGCCACCCAGGCAGGCAACGGACACTGGAACTAGTCTCACAGAACTACTAATGGCTGGGCATACAAGCTGACACTTATTGGCATGTGGATTCTTGCAAAATGTGCCAGCGATCAGGAAACCCAAGTATGCATCCATTCCACCTCAGCTGCTTGACCTTCCTACTAGACCCTGGCAACATATTTTGTACAATATGATTGTAGACCTCCCAAGGGATGGTAACCATGACTCCATACTGGTCATTGTGGATAGTTTCACCAAATATGTAACTCTGGTGGAATGTTCCAAGAAACTCAAGGCCCCAGAATTAGTAGATCTATTCCTATGCCACATCTGGAAGAAATACAGCATGCCAGAGAAAACCATATCAGACTGCAGATGAGTATTTAATAACAGATTCCTGAAGGCTCTATACCAATGCCTGGGGATAGACCCTCACTACTTGTCTGCTTACCACCCCCAAAGCAATGGACAAACAGAACACGTGAATCCATCTGTGGAACACTTCTTGAGGGCCTACTCAGGAGTCAATTGGAAGGATTGGTTCAAATGGCTCCCTATGGTGGAATTTGCATACAACAATGCAGTTCACAGCATGACCAGCATGACACCCTTCAAGGCACTCCACAGATAGGAACCCACCCTGACTCCAAGCAATCCCAACAGATGTACCCAAAGCAGACAACCTTGCAAACCATATGGAGGCACAATGAAAGGAAATTGAGTTGGCCCTCCAGCAATCTAAGTCACAAATGGGAGCTGGAGAAGAAGGGGAACTGTGGGAATTCAAGGTTGGGGAAGAAGCTTGGCCAGACACCAAAAACCTTAAACTCAAAACTCTGAGTCCAAAACTCACCAACCAACAAGTGGGACCCTTTAGGGTTATTGAAAAGATCTCCAACTGTGCCTACCAACTGGAGCTGCCATCATCCATGCAAGTTCACAACATCTTCTACATAGGACTACTGTCCAAAGTCAAGAGGGATGAAAACTGGAACTTTGAAAACAGGCCACCACCTATTATCATAGATGGCAAGGAAGGGTACAAGGTCAAAGGGATCATGGATATAGAAGAAAGGGACAGAAAATGGTTCTTCAGAGTCAAATGGAAGGGCTATGGACCAGAAGAAAACATGTGGGAACCCCAGGAAAACTTGAAAAATGTGGGGAAAATATTAAAGAAGTATGAGGAAGAGATGAAAAAGAAGGCCCTTGGCACTGCCAAGGCCCTTAGAGGGGGGGCAGTGTTGTAGATACACTTATACCAAGGACATTTATTCCAATTTTCTCAAATTTAAACAAAGTTAAACAGACAACATTTTTGATCATGTGACTGTGGCAATTATATCTTACACTAAGCGCCAACCATGTCCCCTTCTGCGCTTACCAAGCATATGTAGCCACCTCCACCTATGATGTCATCATGACACATCAGTGACACATATACATGAGTAAGGCCAACTGCAGAGCAGGGTTCTTATTGATATAGTATTGCATATGTTGTATTTGTAATTAGCTTTCCCTTGTAATATATAAAGAGGCCAACCAACCATGGTAACACCCAGGTCAATTATCTCTTGTTGCATCACAACACTGTACAAGGGCCTTAAGCCCAGTAACTTACCTAGTACTTAGATAGCTCACTGCCTTAAGCAGCCTTTGTGTTGTAGTTACCTAGCTGGTCATTGCCTGTAGGGCTTTGGTCACCATAGTTACTTAGTTAGTTGTTGTAGGGCTCCCCTTCACTGCCTTAAGTGGTTCCTTTATTGTACCACCCAGCCACAAGCACCCATGCCCTTGACATCTCACCAGACATCTAGGACAAGTTAAGATGACCACAAACAGGTGGCACAGCTGCCTTCCAGTTTCATACTGGGCAGCCTCTGCAAGACATCTGGCCCACTCCTCATCACTCTCCAGTAGTCCTTGTGCAATGCAAGCCTCTTTGAAAGTGGGAAAGACTTGGCCTTCAAAGGTATGGAGGCTTTCAAAGGAAGTGGGGCCACACACCACAGTGAGAAGAGTTCTAAGGTAGAATCTTTCCCCACTGTTTGGTGAAACAAAATACATCCTTCCAATAGCCCCAGTGGAGAACCTGACAACCCCATTGTTCTGTGTAAACCTCTGCAAAGAAAACTTCTGAGTGGTCTTATTCTAGGTGAACTTGTTTGGAATTTCTTGATAGACTAACTCATTTGCAAATCTGCAGACTTCTTGATTTTCATGTGCATTCAACTTGAAGAAGGCAGTGAGAGAAGTGTCCTTGGCTGCAGAAATCACATTCTCAATCAACTGGCCTGCACAGAAGGAAACTGATTGCTGCTCAGGGAGATGGACTTGTAGTCAGACAAGGTTTGGTACCTCCTGATGCAGGGAGAACTTCAAAAGCCACCAAAGTGCTTCATAGGGGGATACCAGCATGCATCCAAATGTGTCCTGATCTCATCTAGATTTTGAGCTTGCTGTGCAACCCCTTCAGCATTTGTGGTGAGCTCTATGGATATCCTATCACCCCCCTTGTACACATACTTAAAGACATATTTGATTGCCCCAATCCCAGAGCATGTCTCCACATTGATATGGCAGGTGTACCTTTTAGACAGGGATGGATTGTAGGGAACAACATGTCTATTATCAAAGGTAATTTCAACCCCACTAATAACCTTTCTGAAAGTTTGACAATTGTCCCTATGCCAGTAGAGGGGGTATGAGTCAGCAACCATGATAGTCTGTGCATTCCACTGCTTCAAGGGATAATAGCCCTTAGTGCAGGCCTTTTTGTCCTTGTCCCAGCATGCAGCATCAGAAGGATCAGGACCACATGGGCCATGCAACATGGAAGAAGTGATTACTGCATATAGGGCAGGGTCTGCACCTGGGCCTTCTGCAATTGGAAGCTCAGCACAAATATGCTCATCTACATCACCAGGCTCCAGGATGTGAGATGCACACTCCAACCATACTAAGAGGTGCATGTGAGGCAGGCCTCTCTTCTGGAATTCAATGGTGTGAACATGTGCAATGCATTTCCCAAAATCCCTTTTTGAGTGATATCCTCCATTAACTGGCAGCATTTCAGCTCAAAGGCCTGGGTAATGAGATCTGGCCTGTCAGAATAAGTTTGACCTGGCAGCAGAGCACTATGTATCTCTGGCCACTTTGGATTAGCTGTCATTGTGATGAACAGCTGTGGCCCACCAAGGTAGCAGGATATAGCCATGGCATCCTGATAGCTCTCAGCCATCTGTTGTGGGCCACCATAGTAAGAAGATGGGAGAATATAACAGCCAACCTGTTCTCCATGTGTGAGGTTATCACTCAAGAGTGCATCACATAGGCCACTGTACAACTCCACTCTGAGTGAAGATGGTTGTTGCATAGCCAAAGTAGTCTACTCTGATCAGCAATGGCCCAGACATCCACCAGGTACTGTTGGAATAGATGTCTAGCCCAGAAGATGGTTGAAAAGGTTCCATTGGCACCAGGATAGTGGGTTTGAACATCTGGATCTTCACAGCTGAACAGATAATAGGCATAATACTCTCTTTCTGATACAACACTTTATCTGCCATTGATTGCCAGCTGGGCCATTATCCTCATCATCATCATCTGGCTCATGCCCTTCTACATCCAATTGAGCAACTCTTTGAGCTGCTTGAGGGTGCAAGCCAGGCTGCCATTGCCAGCCTTGAATGGGTATGTGTCTCTGGAACCCATGCTCACCCTTAGGAAAAAGTAGAACATAATGCAGACATGCATATGCAGGGTTCCATGAGCTCATCCTTTGAAAAGCCTCCATGATGCTTGAACAGCACAATATCATGCTGCTAGTTCAAAGCATTATCAGCCAAGATCAGAGCAATCATCACTGGTTGGGAGATTGTATCTCCTTGGGTCAGTGTTCTGCTGCTGGCAAAGAACAATGGACACAGTCTGAACAGGTTGTTCTTGCATCCTCTGCCATGCTTGCTTGTAGAGAGCGCATACCAATGTGACTCATGAATCACCCAGTGAGCAAGTGCATCACCTGGTGCAGAATTAGGTTCCTTGGATCATGTGGTAAGGATAGAGTTGGGCATATTGAGGCTGCTGATCCTCTGAAGCCCTGTCAAGCACCCCAGAAAGGTGATGAACCTCCCCCCCAATTTTGAAGATATAAGGCCCTTGACCTGCAGGCACCTTGCCAATACTTGTTGCACCAAACAAAGTGAATGCCAATGCTGCATTGAGAGCTTGAATGTTTTTTTGGAAGTTTTGAGAGAGGTGGTGCCTCCCTGTATAAAGCTCCCAAAGCTCTCTTGGTGGACATCTAGGGGGAGGGAGGACAATCTGCCCTGAGAGACAGCATGATCCAAAAGTAATTGTATTCCCCTTTAGACACTCAGCATCCCAATGACAAGCTTGACACTCAGGACATCTAACATTCATTGGCCCTAAATCATGTTGCCCAGTGCAAGACAACCAGCTAACAATCATGTTTTCTTTTGCTGCAGTGCACTCTTGGGCTGCCTCATTTAGCTGTGCTGGTGGTAATGGCTGCTCATTAGGCTAGTAAGATATATAAGACTCTTTTCCTAATTTTCCCTATGCCAGGCAACTTACCTGTGGGTGGGCATGCACATCTCCTTGTTCATATCATTGCCTGGAGGTTCTTGATTAATGTTTCCCTGTATCAAAAGGTCAGTAAGGCAAAATCTTATGTGGCAATTGGTTTATGCTCACTTGATTATCCTCAATGTTCACAGGTACTTGCTGATTTCTGGGATTTGAGGTGGGTCCAATGGGGCAGGCAGCAATTCCTCTGGGATCAGGGCCATTTTGGAGGCTGGAACTTTTATTATACCATTTACATATCCTTTCTGTCGTAGACACAGTCGATACCAGGGAATTATTCCCATTTTCTCGGATTTAAACAAAGGCAAACGGGGAACATTTTCGATCACGTGACTTCGGCGCTTATATCATACGCTAAGCGCCAAGCCACGTCCCCATCCGCGCTTAATCAGCGTACGTAGCCACCTCCACCTATGACGTCATCATGACACGTCAATGACACGTACGCATGAGTAAGGCCTGCGGAGCGGGTTCTTATTGGTTATAGTATTGGATATAACGTATTTGTAAATAGCACTTCTGTAGAATATATAAAGAGGCAACCAACCATGGTAACACCCAGGTCGATTACCTCTTGTTGCATCCCACAACTGTACAAGGGCCTTACAGCCCAGCAACCCCACTTAGTTACTTAGTCTACACGCCTTAAGCGGCTTCTGCGTTGTACTTACATAGTTTGCCATGCCCATACGGCCTTGGTCATTGTAGTATAGCTGGTTGTGTTGCAGGATAGCTTGCCACCGCCTTAAGCGGTTTTTACTAGATACATCCGGCCGCAAGCGCCCCCCCTCCTCAACGTCCTTATAGACGTCTAGGACACTAGGTAATTGACCTTAAGTTGGTTGCAAACCGTGCCCACCAAGCACACCTACTTAGCCACAACAAACAAGAAGACCCCTGTACTAGAAGGGAAAACAGGTGATCGAGCTCGCCTTTTGCTGTCAATAATCAAACCAGCGTTGGCTCCACCTAGTACCAAATTGCTATAAGGCAGACGGTTCTAATTGTCCGCATACCCACGGTCGCCGCACCTGTTACCAGCAACCTCAGACAGCAGTACACCCGCTTGCAGAGACAAGACCCTACATTACGCCGCCCACGGCTGTAATTAGCGGCACTTACTGTCCAACGCTAGGTCGTTTGACGCGAGAGGTTTAGCGTTTGCGTAACTAAGCGCTCATAAGTCCTGATATAGGCACTACTGGCTACACAGCCCTCACCCTCCCTCACTTGCCCGCCATTACCTTGCGCACTCCCACTGGAGCTTTCTCCTGCCATTTTGATGCTTATGTTATGGATATGACATTTCTTCCATAATCTGTATGTATTTTATTAATTACACAAGTAATCCTACAGTAAATAAAATGGGATAAAGATGCAAACTAAGGTTTTCAAGGTCCCTCTATTCAATTGCAACCTTTGCAAAACCTATAAACCTCAGGAATGCCCTCAATATGCAATATATTTTGCATGTATGCTGTTTTCTCACTCATTTAAATATATATAAATTCAGCTGAGTAGATAAACAGTAACAAGTAATATTTCTCCTGTTTGTAGTATACATTATTCAAGATTCTATATTGTGGCTACACACAGAAATATTCAGGGTCCCCCTTGTTGCATAAGCAAGTGCTCCAGCCCTTAATCAGCCCTTAAGGGCCAACGCACTAAATGCGCCTTTTCTCCATCACTCGGGCATCTCACACTGCCAAATTGCTTGCGCTGAGGTGCGCCTGTTTGGGCGCTTCAGAACGCTGGCTCAAACTTCCAAAACGGACAAGATTTGGCAGAGTTATGCCCCATTTACTGTAAGTACCCAATACAGCAGTATCATACCTTTGGGACTGTTTGCTCCAAGGATGAAACACTTATCCTTGGGACATCCAAGCACCCACACAGGCAAATACTGCCTTGGGGCAAATATTAGGATATGTTATTATTTAATATGTACCAAAGTATTGGCTCTCCTAAGTGTTTCAGTTGCCACATGTACCTCCTGTACCCCCTCTTGGTATCAATCATGTATATACTTGTTTGTGTGCTTTCTCAGGGTATAAAAGGACCCTGTGAAGACGCTTCTAATGCATCCATTTATCCACTCTTATATATTGACATATACACACAAGCCTTTAACAGCTTATCTGCACATTTACTTTAGTGACTGACTCACTGTAAATAGCATAGGAGGTTATTTGGCACACTAAGACCATAGGCCAGTCCCAACAGACACAGGGTAACCTATTAGTGTACTTACTGCAACCCTGTGCCCCTTGACTGTCACAGTTGTTGAGCTCAACATTGAGTATAGTGCAACAATACTGTAAGGATTGTTGTGATTGAGTGATAGTGTTTCAATCCACCATACTCCTATATTGTAGATAGCTTTATCTACAATATCTCATAAATCCTAGATATATTTTAGGTAAAACACATAAGTCTTAAGTCTTACTTAAGCATATATAAGTCCTATACTTGTTAGGCAAATCCTATAAATCCTGTACATTAGTCAGGTAGCCCTCTTACCTAAGGTACTATCCCAGAGACCTTAAGTATACATACCCTTAATCACTTAGGCTTAAGTAACATTAGTCTAAGGTACTATACATAACCAACCACCTGCACTTCATAGTTGCTAGACTATTTGTCAGGAGTTGTTTATTCCTGATAAACCTAGCATATATTGTGCACATATTCTGTGCATATATTCTGATTCTTACTATTAGTTCCTAGTTATTCCCATATACCTTTTGTATATAGTAATTCTTTCTTACTCCTGTACTTACACAACTCTTAACAGGTTGAGTTCTGAGGCTTAAGGCTCTCAGAACCCTCCTTATATACACTGAGCAGCAAAAGTATTGCAGGTCAGCAGAGGTCAGATGTTTATCTCCATTGCTGAGCAGCCAATCAGTGAATCCCATCCAAATTGTACTGGCACATGTGGCCATTGTGGCACTATGTTTTAGCACAAAATCTTACATTTCCATCAAGAAATAAGCTCACAACCCCACTTTTGCTGTAATGCAACCTGCAAAACTTTTGCAAATTGTGTTGAGCATCTTAGAAATCTGCACATAACTGATTATGCAGTTCAGTACAAGTTCTGGTTTTTTGCACACACACTCTTAGTTATGTGGGCCATTGCTGGACAGAGTATTAGCTTGTTTCACCCATTAGGGACTGTGTAACAGAACTGCCTTCTCAGGGTCAGTAAAAGAAACCCAAAATTGCAGTTGCATCAAACTCCAGGCACTGTGTGGGCTGGAAATGCTTTGGGGTATCTCAGGTGACTGCTGGTACCCAGTGAAACAGCTTCCATGACCTTCCCATACCTGGGACTGGTAATATAAGGGAGTGAAGTGGGTTAGGCTGTATGAGCTGAAAATTGAAATGCCACTCATAAGCTGGAATCCAAGCCAAATGACATAGAACTTCTGGCAGTAGTAGACATGGGTCAAAGGTATGCTAAGATTGATTATCTAGGGCAACAGTGATGTGTACAGAAAGATAGCATGCAGTATACACAGAGATTGCAGCCAACGGGTGGGGTCTCAAATTGAACATGTTCTAACTCTGTGATTGTCAATCAGAAAACAGCCAGTTTTCCATCATAAGGTCTGTCTTAAAGAAACCTTCTACTGTGTTAGTTTCAACCTTTTCCAATTCACAATCACAGAGTTAGAACATGTTCAATTTGAGACCCCACCCGTTGGCTGCAATCTCTGTGTATACTGCATGCTATCTTTCTGTACACATCACTGTTGCCCTAGATAATCAATCTTAGCATACCTTTGACCCATGTCTACTACTGCCAGAAGTTCTATGTCATTTGGCTTGGATTCCAGCTTACTTCACTCCCTTATATTACCAGTCCCAGGTATGGGAAGGTCATGGAAGCTGTTTCACTGGGTACCAGCAGTCACCGAGATACCCCAAAGCATTTCCAGCCCACACAGTGCCTGGAGTTTGATGCAACTGCAATTTGGTTTCTTTTACTGACCCTGAGAAGGCAGTTCTGTTACACAGTCCCTAATGGGTGAAACAAGCTAATACTCTGTCCAGCAATGGCCCATATAACTAAGAGTGTGTGTGCAAAAAACCACTTGTACTGAACTGCATAATCAGTTATGTGCAGATTTCTAAGATGCTCAACACAATTTGCAAAGTTTTGCAGGTTGCATTACAGCAAAAGTGGGGTTGTGAGCTTATTTCTTGATGGAAATGTAAGATTTTGTGCTAAAACATAGTGCCACAATGGCCACATGTGCCAGTACAATTTGGATGGGATTCACTGATTGGCTGCTCAGCAATGGAGATAAACTCTGACCTCTGCTGACCTGCAATACTTTTGCTGCTCAGTGTATCCAACAAGAGAGGGGAATAGTATATACATCAACAACACAATAATAAAGATAAGGTCACATGACCAAAGATAAGAAAGATGTGATCACATAACCTTTAAACATGTGATTGGATTACATAATAAGCGCTCAGCACCTAAATAGCTTAAGGATGCATATATCCATAAATCTTCAGGAAAATAGCGCATATATTCACTATTTCTTTGACTTAGTGGATTCTAAGGTGGTCACACCTCTAGGACATGACACTAAGACAATCATTCTCTACTGTACAGAAGCTCCCAGGTGCCATTCATCTTGCTATAGACAGCTGGACAAGCCCTCAAGCATCCTTGTTCCTAAGGCTTGTTGCAATATGGCAAGACAAGGGCAAAATTTGGTGCAGTGTTTTGGAGTTTATTCAATACATCTACTTGCAGTCTTGGATGCAGTTAAAGATTGGTTCTAACATCATTAAAGTCTCACCCATGTGCATACATGGGAGTATATTTCCTCTTGTATCACTGAATGCCTGAAGCAATATGGGATCAAAAAGAAAGTAAGTTTTTTCTCCCTTTCTCTTGTTGTTCATTGAATTAATAGTGCCAGATCCTTTCAATCTGCCTTGATAATGCCAGCAACAACAATACCTTAACTGAGAGCCTATTGGTTCTTATCTCTTCATTTGTGGTGTTTGAACTGTATGCAATGTTTGGTGCATATTATCAACTTAATAGCAAAGCTAAGCCCTCTTAAATTGGGCTTGCATATATTTACTCAATCACTCATATGCATCAACAGGCATTCTGGTTGCTTTTTTCTAGGCCACTTGTTGTAGGAAAGCTCTGCCCCCAGCTGTTCAGCCTCAGGCCAATGCTCTACCCAGTGCTTTGCTGCAGCTTGCCTCTCCTGCTGAAAATGAAGACAAAGACAACACTGATGGCATTCTTTGACCTGAAACTGATCCTGACAAGCAGGAGTATGGCAACTGTGTTGTTCAGAAGATAGCACAAAGGGCACTTGATCTGATGGCCCTGGAGAAGGTTATCCCAACAAAGGAACAAATTCATGAAGGACAATCACTTATGCCTAAGGTATGTCAATAGTGTATTGGCCATAGATCCAAAAATCATGCATGCTGTCATAAACAGAGGAAAATAGAACTAGCTGAATTGAACCAGCTTGACCACTAAGCCATAGAGCCCTATTATTCCTCTACTGACAACCCATGATTACACCTGCTACCCCCCAAATTGGGCTTGGGCCAGCATGCAACCACTTGTACTGGTCATGTGACATGTCCAGGGCACATGCATTTAGGTTGCTGCTTTAGGTTGGAGAGTTCATGTGTCCATGCATTTGCAGGAGCAGTCAAGAAGCTGGCAACAAAGAACACCAGCAGCAAGCAACATATTCTCACAGAATGTGTTGACACCCAATGGGATACAGAATATGGTTGCCTTGAAAGCCATATTCATTTCAAAGTAGAGGCCCAGCTGCTAACCAGCAACTCTTCCCTGATATTAAAATTGTACTGATTGAACAAAGCACAATATGACTTGGCAGACAAAATGCTTACAGTACTAGAGGTACAATCAACTTGTCTATGATTGTGTAACTTGCTGAAGCAATTGAACAACCTGTACAATAGATATTGAAAGAAAGGACAAAACACATTTCCTTGGCCAAAGTCCCTCTGTTACCTTATACACTTCCTGAGCTTGTGTTAGTGCAATCCAAGCTAGAGGCTTTTGTAGCAACTCCATCAATATGAGTCCTTTGACTTGAGTTGCAGCTTGAGCTGCAACACTTGTATACAACAAGTACATCAAGAAAATGACAATGGAGTCAGATCTGTACTATGTGGCCATTGGTAAGTGAATTTGGTATCCTTTGGCAATAGATACCAACATCCACAATTCAGCTATGTGCCCTTTGCTTAAGCTGAAATGGTTTCTGGATAATGGCTGTAATAGATAGGGAATATAATTAATAAAATAAAATCTCTAAAAAGGAAAGAAAGAAACCAAAAGAGGAGAAAAGGCAAATAAGGTAACTGGCTAACTATAAAAGGTAAAAATCTTAAGAGGATAAGTAGTAAGAAAAGTCTAATGCTAGTGAAATTAGAGTATATTAAAGTAGCTAGTTATCTTGCTAAAAGAATAAAGTAGTTATCAGGGTGATCCCTACCAATAACTAGTAATGAGCATATTACTGTTCAGCAGGCAACACAAGGTACAGGCAGAGTAGTATATAACCTAAATGTCAGTCTCTGGAACTCACTGTAATTTAATTGAGAATTATGGAAATTTATGTCCCAGTCTCCAACAGCTGACAAGGGGGTAAGTGTCCTGGACACAGTCACATGACCAGTACAAGTGGTTGCATGCTGGCCCAAGCCCAAATTTGGGGGGTAGCAGGTGTAATCATGGGTTGTCAGTAGAGGAATAATAGGGCTCTATGGCTTAGTGGTCAAGCTGGTTCAATTCCAGCTAGTTCTATTTTCCTCTGTTTATGACAGTAAGGGTGTTGTGGAAGCACCAAATACTTAGCAGACTGCCAGGAAGTCTTAGCAGGGTTGCACTCAAGCCAATTCTAGGTTCCCTGTATAGGTTGGGGCCATCCTAGAGGCTATATGCGCCAAACTAAAGAGCTTTAGGCTGATTTACTATGTATGATACTTAAAGAAATCCATAGAAGAAGTTCTTAAGAGTCACACTAGGCTGAGAGAGGATGATAAAAATGAGATGCACTCAAGAGGCCAGTTCAAGGGGCTATTTATACCCTTGGAGGCCTGTGATTACTATATACAGTAGGGTAATGCTGTAGACACAATTGATACCACAGAATTTATTCTGATTTTCTCAATTTTAAACAAACTTGAACAGACAACATTTTCATCATGTGACTTTGGCGCTTATACCATACGCTAAGCGCCAAGCCACATCCCCTTCCATGCTTACTCAGCACATGTAGCCACCTCCACCTGATGACATCATTATGACATGTCAGTGACACGTATGCATGAGTAAGGCCACCTGCAGAACAGGGTTCTTATTGGATTAGTTATTTGATATCATGTATTTGTAAATAGCTCTCTTGTAGAATATATAAGGAGGACAACCAACCATGGTAACACCCAGGTTGATTACCTCTTGTTGCACTCCATTGCTGTACAAGGCCTTACAGCCAGATCACTTAGTAGATACAACACCTTAAGCGCCAACCCCACTGTACATACATAGCCAGCCATTGCCCCTAAGGCCTTGGTTGTTGTAGTTTAGTAGTTAGACATTGTAGGGTAGAACCTCACCACCTTAAGCAGTACATTTGTAATAGTCACATGGCCACAAGTGCCTGTGCCCTTGATGTCCTTACAGATGTCTAGGACAGGTAAGATACATGACAAGACAAAAAGAGATGAGATGTTAAGTGAGAGCCTGTCTCATAAAGCCATGCCTTATAAGAGTTAGCCTCCAGTTCTGAAAATATCCTTCCCCTCACTAAGACACTCTAGGAAAAGGCTGAAACAAGCTGTGCTCTTAGTGAGGCCCAGACCTTCCTCTTAGCTACTCAGGTTAGTAGCTTCTGGAAAGCAGAGTGCTTACTTAAGAACAGTCTTTCCTTCAAGGGACTGTTTCTCCCTTAATAACTCAAGTATTTACATGATTAAAAATAGTAGAAAATGCTGTACGCCAACTGTAAGGTTGGGTACATGCTAGTGGCAGGCGCTTGTGGCCATACTACTACAGACAGTGCTTATGTAATCTACTCAATCTAGGCTATACTACTACTAACTAAACCGCTTAAGGCAGCAACTACTATCTACTGATATTGATAGGGCCTTAGGCCTGGAGGTGTGATGAGTCAAAGTAGGGGGGTAAGCGGTGACTACTGATGGGGGCTGGCTACTTAGCTGGCTGGGTACCTTCTCTAATGGATAAGAGACAAGGTAAAATTGACTTGGGTTCTCCAAGCAATTTTTCCTGCTGTATATATATGCAAAAGGAGCGCTATCTACATGGTCTGTGTGCGTGAGAAAAGAAGTACATGAGTGAAAAGGAAGCATGCTGCAGGCTGCACAGAAGCGTGGATTACTCCTTAGCGCCCTTGGCACAGCATCTTGGTGCGGCATCTTGGCAGTATAAGCGCCAAGATCATATGTTTGAAAAACATAAGATATCAGGTCCGTAAAAAATGGTAAAAATATTAGAAAAAAGAGGCAATTCCAGTGGTAGGTTAGGAGGTTGTAACAAAAAAACAGAAAAAATCAAGGAGTATTTCTATGTGCTTTACAAGTGTCTGTCTACACTATTTTCAAGGCTAAATCATGTTTGCTTTGCTGTTCTTTACTATTTATCCTGTTCCATAACAATGGCTACTCATACAACAATATCCAGAAGATTTGTGATCTTGTTATTACTTGGTTTATCAATGTTATGCAAACAACTCTGGGCAGCAGCCACTCAACTCTAAACTGACAATTCAGATGGACACCTTGTATCTGGCAAAAGTAAGTGCTCAATATCATTGTCTTTTCTGTAAAATCTAACAATTAGTCTCTAGCATGTGGACAAGTACCTCCATTGACAGGCTCTCTTTTCCACCATGCCAGTAACACCTCAGCTTCACCCAATCAAACAGTATCTGGCAGACAATGTGGTACTGAGAGCATTATTTCAGAGCTTGGGGATTGGTTAAATACTGCACAAACCAGCTTGTCCAGTTGCCTTGAGAAATGAGCTCACAGACTTTCCAAGCTAAAACAGCAGTGGGATCATGGGTGAGTACACCGCTGATGCCAGATCTGGATGCCACAGCTGCAGCTGTTCAAGCAACAATGTAACTTTGTATTGTAGAAGATATGCAATTGTATTAGTCTTAAGATTTCTAATCAACCCGGGTAAGCCCGGTTGATTGCAGGCCGCACGGATGAATTGCCAATATCACCCGTAGACGACCCTCGCTAGTGGCGTCCCATGGGTAAGTAGCCTGGCACTTATCCGGATAAGCCATGTAAGACTCTACGAGAACCTTGATCACCACCCTGGGTCACGCTGGATGACTTCGCGTGTGGTCCACTTTATAACTAATATCAATTTGGATGTAGACTGCTTTGTTGGGTGGACGAAAAAGACTTGGTCCGGTTGTTTGTATTGGACGACGGTCAGTATGAATGTTGCACGCCCTCTCTCACAGGATAGATTGTACGATCTTCAACAGAATGGACAATGTCATAATCCCTACATGAGCTCCATTAGCCAGTTGCTTGAAAATTGCAATTAAGGATGTTATTGCATCCCAGTGGGAATATATACATTCCATATCAAATCTCAACGAATCTCAACCCATAGAAACTGTAGATTTTGTTGGCGTGTTTTCTGTGAGGTGATCGAACAATTCTTGCGCTAGTTTCGTGCTCCCTACCTTTGAACAACCCGAATGTCAGTGTTAGTTCAGAGTGAACTTGGTAACAAGTTTTACTCACCTTGATCGCGTGAAATTTCCGTTCGTTTGGTGTAATCTCTGCCACCTTGACGAATTTAGGATCTGGCCCCAACTCACAGATCAGCCCGGGGTATAGCGCCATATTTAATAGCAGTCGAAGAACTCCTTCTGCACGCATGACTAGGCATGGAGTTGAAGTTTAGTATGAATGGCATATCTAGTAGCCCTTACCAATCCTCGCCCCTTCCCCATCGCTCCGGCGGACATTGACTTTCAATAAACCAGTACCCCTCTCCTTATAGGCAAATGCTCATCTTGTGTGTATAACTTTGCCCTGGTCTGAAACACGGTAAAGTCTTCTCTTCCCCGGTGTTATCTGCTCCTGACTTTAGATAACTCCACTTGAGAACAGGAACGACTTACACTGGATCCGTTGCATTTCCATTTTGGTGCTGTTGTCGTCCACTTCCACGCCTGGTTCCCCTTTGGCTTGTAAAATGTCTGCAAACTCTGGGTGAGCTGATGTATCCTTTTCCGGCCTATCCCCAGCCGATTGTCCACCTTCGTCTTGAGTGGACTTTCGCGTATTGTTGTGCCAAATCGAGAGATGCCTGTACTGTACTGGCCGAACGCTTGGTGCTTTCCAACTGGCGATTTAGATCGACGAACCGGGCCGGCTAATGATTCCCGTGGTGGTGATGTTGGGTTGATATTGCTGGCAGGCTCAACCGGTGACTTCGTATCATGATATGGTGACACGGAGGCGAAAGCAGCAAATCCGCCGCTTGTCGGGCGCGGGCGTGCCTGTGGGAGCGAAGGTACGGCGTGATTTCTTGGGACTGTAGGATCATCGTTCTTGCTGTTGGGGATGAACTCAGCCGCTTTCGACGCAGAGTGCTTTTCCAGTTCCGAGGCAGGTACCGGGGTTGGGGACGTACTCTTCTAATGACTGTAAGTATCGTATTCAGTTTGCGGATTTAAATAAATACAGACACTCTGAGTTGAAGAAAACGGGGATTTACTGGAGGCAAAGGCCCCAAAACCAAACTTATGAGGAAAAAGTAATCAGCCGCCAGCTCTTGAATGACCCCTAGCATACTCACTGTCTGCCGAGTCTTGGAACTTTCTGGGCCGATGTGTTCGCGACCACATCTTCGGGATCTTCTTCTCGCTCCGGCACGTCGCTTTCTTTAGGACGTTTGAGGTGTTGCCGCACCGCAGTCTCGGTGGCGACACTACTTTGACTCGACAACTTGCGTTTTCTACTCGTCTCCTTGTCTGAAGAATCGCCTTCGGAGCCCGAGTGCGATTGGTGGGCATTAGGCTGGCCAAACACTATGAGACCTTGTGCTATGAACCATAAGAGCTGGGAAGTACAACCTTGGCGGGTGAAACGCCGTCCACCATGGATTGCCCTCTAATCTTCTCCGTCACCTTGTCGACCAGGCTTATTTGGCTGTTGTTATTTTCATCAACGGCGGCTGGCTCTTTGGTGTCCTATATCTCACATCCATGAGCCACGACGAAATGGGACAGGGTTAGAGTTAAACCCAGTAAGTGTACATACCCTGATATAGTTTGGGGTCTCCACTACCGGCGATTGAGATGAGGTATCCTGCTTCGGTGACTGTCTGCCCTCTGCCGTGTAATACACAATATCAGCTGCCCAAAAGTATTCCATGTTTTACCATTCAAGCTAACCTGTCGTTACAGTACTCATTTGCCCCTCCTTTGTGGGATCGAGGGTGCTTTTCTTATGTTCGTTGATATTAGGGGTTACAGAATCAGTATTGGATGAATTAGACATATCGATCCCCTTGAATGTAACAAGAATGACGGGCCTGTCTCGGCGATGTCTAGAAATGAGCACGTGCCAGGTGGGCTTATGTCACGTGATCACTCTCACCAGCTTCTAATGCATTTTTTCGATGGACTCCCCATTTGCTTTTGACATTTATAATACCCCCAGCGAGGGTCTGTATTGTAGATTTTGTAGCTTACTGACAGCCTTCCGACCTACAAACCGAGGATATTGACAAATTTCCTCGGGTGTGAGAGTTATGCTAGGCCAAATACCTCATCATAGGACGTCATGGCTATATTACAGTAACTACACCAAGAATAAACTTGGTTTTATCTTTAGTAATTGGTCGACATGTGAACCAGCATGACCATTAAGCAATCAACCTCAATTCGCTAAAAATATGTTGCTTGTCAGAATACTTCCAACTGACCAACGTTATCTGCGCATACCGAGTACGATCCCTCGCGTATAAGTCTTTGTATGTGTTCCATATACTTTGGCTAAGTTGAGTCTATTTTTGTTTACAGCGTCTATCCGAAGGAGCTCACCGCATCAATTCTTCGATATATAACTTTTGGGTGGCCTCTACTTGAGCCTTAGACGGATCTGCGGTTTTCGTCACATGAATAGGCCTTCCCACTACGGAAACTATTGGCCTCCTATAAGGCATCAGTCCAAAGTTATCTATGTAATATCAGCTACCACTCGTTTTGCTCGTTTCGTATGCTGACAGTTGAGTAGCCCTCTTCCATGAAACAATGGAAGCGTAAATCCGAATACCGATTGAAATTTGGTCTGTAACTTGTATACTGTGGTTCCCTTTTCGTTGGACAATTGTTCATAGATCTATTCTCCTGAGTTTGGTAAGAGCGATGAGCATATAGTTGGCTCTGCTCACGTCATTCTCTCCAAATGAAAACACTGGCACCAGATCTGCTCTGTGAGGAGTCAACCAAAATTCGTGCGGTTATTAGGCATTAGGAGAAACATTCGTCTACCGTAGACGTCTGTAAGCGTCCCATATCATCAACTCATGAGGAACGATGATAAGGATAGCCTACGGCGACGTTTACGGACATCTATTTCTTTTGATGCAAATAGTTGCCTCTTACCCATGTTGCATTGCAATTTTGACGAACCTGGAGGATGAGTATTGAGGTTTGTTTAAACGAGGTCACAATAAAACATACCCTAATCGGCGCTTCAGAGTCAAGTCAGCCGTGCCGGGATGAGCACTCAAACTTTCCGCCGCCCCTCCAATTACAATACCTGGGAGTGATTAGACGATAATTTGACCAGGGTATTATCTGCTCACTCACATATCGCTTCCCCAGCACCCCGCCTCAAGATGTTAGCACAAGATCGTTTACTGACCGAACAAATTCCCAGGTGCAGCAGGATATCACGGTAGAAAGGCACATGGAAGTTGGAGGTAAGGGTCAAGAGGTGAGGATTGATACCTGGAAAGTGCTGTGAAAAGTTGGTACCTAGGCCAGACTGTTAGTCTTGCTCATGAACATTAGTTAAGACTACTTGCCATCGGTTGCAAACGTCGCAAAAGCACCCCTATGAAGTCATCGATTTATCTTATCTCATTGGTCCTGTCTTCGGCAATCACGTACATGCCAATGATTCCGTGGGGATGATATCCGAATAAGTATGGGCGGTCTGCCGGCAACTCGGTTTCCTGTTCATTATTAGCGTACTACTGTACAATACAATGAGAAACTGATACCTTAACGATCCTGATCGATTAAAGAAACCATTTAGTGGGCTATTATTATTAAACAATTGTACATTCCATACCGAGCGGGGTAGTATTCAGCAAAATACTTCCATACCCTCCATTTTCGGAACCATTGATTGGTTCGGCCGCCTTTAGCAGGACTTTCGTCGAATCCTAGAGCCCATATTAAATATGGAATGAGAAGCGGCCAAAGTACCGGAAGTGAGCTAGGCGACTTTTATCAGACGTCGCGCTGGTCAAGAACGATACCGTAACACTTACCAACACAGAAAAAAGCGGAAAGACACAATGGAATTAAGAGGGCCCATATACACACCGCCGCTGTCTGCAGTCGGCGAGTACGAGGGACATCACGGGGTGCCCACCTGCACCTGGTATATTAATTTCGCACCCCTACCACACCATTCATAATGTTCATACCGTATGCGGGCTAAGTGATTCGATGGTGACGAGTTGGAGGGGGTAGACATGACTAGAAGTTTCTGCACTTCTGATATCCAGGATATATCGTGGTCAAAATCAAGATCGGGATAGCCTGAAGAGTGGTGCTTGTGTGACGCGTGGACCAAATCGACCCAGGTCAAAATCACGTGGTAGACATACACATTCGGTCAAGAGGGTAAATGAAAACAGATGAATTCACACGATTACAAGAAATACATATTTTATGTGACCAATTATGCGTAGAGATCGTCATCTCCAGCATCGTCTGTGGCAAATGCGGCGCCGCCAGATGCAGGCTGAGTACCAGCAGCACCGGGACCACCCTCTGGGAACTTGAAGGAGGATCCAAATGAACGAGACTGCTGCAAGTTCTAAAAGTAGTTATTAGATTATGTGCGTAGGATATACCAATTAGTTAACTCACCTGTGCAAACATCTCATACCGACGGATGTCCTGGTCTGAGACTGAGCGACGAGCGAATTTCATAGCTTCTTCAAAATGCTCAATTGTGATTTCCGGTACGGGATCCTCCTCGTCTTCCATTTCAGCGTCTCCTCCGTCCTCTTTCTCGCGACGCTCGCGAATACGACGGATATCGGCATCGATACTTTCTCGGATGGCCAGTTTTGCTGCACGTTGACAAATCTCCGTCAAATCCGCTCCAGAGAATCCATGAGTGCTCTTGGCCAAGAAATTGAGATCAACTTTCGGAGAAACAGGTGATTTACGAAGCGCTGCCTTGAGGATCGATATGCGAGAAGGTTCATCAGGAAGGGAATGTAAATAAGCTGGTCCAGACGACCTGGTCGGAGCAGTGCAGAATCGATTTGATCCGGTCTGTTGGTTGCACCAATAATGAACACGTTCTTCTTGGCATTCATTCCGTCCATTTCGGTCAGGATCTGATTCAGTACACGGTCGCCAGCACCTCCCGCGTCGCCTCCGCTGCTCCCACGCGCCTTTGCAATCGAGTCCAGCTCATCAAAGAACATAACACACGGTGCGGCAGCTCGGGCTTTGTCAAATACATCACGAACATTGGCTTCCGATTCTCCAAACCACATGGTGAGCAACTCCGGTCCCTAACGTAACCATATTAGTTCTGCGCACATTCAATTTTTGTGCGTCACTCTGCGCACCTTGATACTAATGAAATTGGCCTGGCACTCGTTTGCAATCGCTTTGGCGAGGAGGGTCTTACCAGTACCCGGGGGACCGTAGAAGAGTACACCTTAGAGGGAGACATCCCATATTTAAGGAATTTCTCTGGATGTTCCACAGGGTATTGTACGGTCTCCTGTAGCTCCTGCTTGACCTTTTCGAGACCACCGATATCCGACCATTTGACAGTGGGGACCTCCACAACCGTCTCTCGCAACGCAGATGGGTTGGAGACGCCCAGCGCAAATCTAAAGTTATCCATTGTCACACCAAGGGCATCAAGCACTTCAGCGTCAATAGTATCTGCATCAAGGTCAATAAGATCCATTTTCTCGCGGATTTGTTGCATTGCGGCTTCCGAACACAATGAAGCAATATCGGATCCGACATAACCGTGTGTGTCAGCAGCGATCTACTCAAAGATTAGGAATAAGGCCCAGATAAGTGTATCGTTGTTTCACTTACTCGCTCTAAGTCAACATCATCTGCAAGCTTCATATTCTTGGTGTGAATGCGCAGGATCTCCAAGCGGCCAGTAGGATCAGGAATGCCAATGTCAACCTCACGATCGAATCGGCCAAAGCGACGAAGGGCCGGATCAATAGAATTCGGACGGTTAGTGGCCGCCATCACCACAATGTTTGATCGGGCTTTCATTCCATCCATCAGTGTCAACAATTGAGAGACAACTCGACGCTCCACTTCGCCATTCGTCTGGAAAACAAATAAGGGTTAGTATGGTAATACGAGGTCGTGCGAACGGTCGTGCCTTTTCACGTTTAGGAGCAATGCTATCAATCTCGTCGATGAAAATAATCGCGGGAGAGTTCTTTTCGGCCTCTTCGAAGGCTTTGCGTAAATTACTTTCGGATTCACCAGCCATCTTGCTCATGATTTCCGGGCCGTTTATCAGGAAAAAGAAGGCACCGGTCTCGTTGGCCACCGCCCTTGCCATAAGGGTCTTACCGGTTCCGGGTGGTCCAAACATGAGAATACCGCGTGGGGGTTTGATACCGATCGACTTGAAGAGTTGCGGGTGCCTAAGCGGCAGCTCCACAAGTTCGCGAATTTGGGCCATTTGTTTCCGGCAGCCACCAATATCATCGTACCCTACGTCGGCAAGATTGCTCTCTTCGTCCTCGCGTTTGACAGGCTCGCCCTCTGAAAACTCGTAAGACTCTCGTTTAAATATATTTTAGTCAATGCCACTGACCAACGTGAATGACGGTGTCTTGCGCAACAATACAAAACTCGGCAGGATCAGTTTCAATGACCTTGAATTCCACAGTACGCATCCCTCCGCGGACGAGAAAAGTGTCTCCTTTTCGAACTGGTCGATATGCTTCCAGGAAATAAGGCTTGAGATAGACTTCGAAAAGGTTTCCAGCAAGCCCTTCGACGGAATCATCAAACGGCAGTATATGCACGCGTTTACCATATTTGATATCATGACATGGCTGAACAGTGCACAAATCGCCAAGTTTGACGCGCAGATTGTGGCGAGCCACTTGTATGCGGCATGGTGAGCCACATGTCCTGCTATGCATAGGAACCCAGAACATACCTTTATTCATTTGAATTTTTCCTTCGTCTACGTCGTCGGAGCTCAAGCAAATCAAGACAGTGTCCTTGCGTTTCTTGCCACTAACAAAAGTGTGGATGTCAATAACACCCCTTTAAATGAGTGTGCATACTATAGTTACCGAACAATAATTGTGTCACCTCGGAATAATTGGAGTGCCTCCATTGTCTGGGGGTTAAGGGTTGCGATCGAGTTGTCGTCGGAGGTTGCTTCGTCAACAATGAGGCGGTTTGGGCTTCAGCTAATAGTTAGTCCCCGACTAGTATTCTCAAATTTGACACGCACGATTTCTTGGGGCGAAGGATGGCGGTAGCGACATCGTTCTCACCTGGTTGGGGTGGTGCGCCTGAAGGATCAAGAGACATGGTCGAGGTCGAAAGCTAAAGTGATTCGCGTAGCTAGGCTTGGTTTTATACACGGTCGAACGTATCCGGACGGTGTAGTAGCTGCAGGACGCCCCTGGAACCTTCGCAGGACGCGCAAGCTTATAGCGATAGCCACGTGCCTGTTCCGCGGAACCTGAGCCTCATCGGGGTGTGCGCATTAGCGTTTTCCCGGGTCCATGGACAACTCTACTCTCGGTTGTTTTTAGTTCAATCTCAAATTTGCCGGATCGGAATAGGTCTGGACAGCTAATTATATGAAAATCATTATACTCCGAGGGGCCCCTTGAGGTACCTTGAGGCTACGCATATAAGCCGGTTTTCTCTAACTAAATAGCTATCTTCAATGAATTGGGGAAAGGGAAAAGATTTACTTGCAGTGATAATGAAATGAACGTGTGCATCTATTGCACAATAAGCGACATACGTGAAAGGGTTTCATTATTCTTCTGGTGCAGACTGAAAGCAAAGGCAAGCACGATCGAAAGTACAGGACCTACGTTTAATCATCAGCAATGTGTTGTGTACATTAATTTATAAAGTCTCATTTCATGAACTTCATGCTGCTAATCATCTGTAGTGCTATTGTTGGGTGGGAGAAGGGTTCAGGACTTCCCTACCTGGGCCAGCGGTTACGCGCATGAAATCTATCTCAAGTGTCGCTCAAACATTAATAGAACAATGAATATACTGTATCATAGCCGCTGAATTTTTTGCTCAGAAGCCACGGATTTAACTAACAATAACACGGGCGTGGGAATCACTTAGTCACAAGTCTCGAGTCAATAGGGGTCCACCTCGGTTTAAGCCCCGATGGAGGTGAGCGGGTGGGGTAGTTTCTTTTCTTTTCTTTTTTTTAAAATACACGTCCATATATGAACAATACGGGAGCTACATGCGAACTAGGCAAACCGCTCACAAACGAGAAACCGAACTGTAAAGAGCTACAAAGGGAGACACAAAGTACAAGAGAAACTCAGAAACAAACACAGAGAGTAGCACGGTTAGAACGATAAGAGTGCTGCTAAGCGGCGCACAGGTGGCTTAAGACCAAACTTGGGTACAGGCCGTAATGGTGGGAATGGGATGGCGGCCGTAAGGGTGTATGTACTACAGTATCTGAGCGGTTGCCGGCGGACCTCCTCGTCTTCTGCCTATACCCGTCTCGGCGATGAACTTCGCGACCACCTCCAGACCTAAATGGGAGCCAAACAGTGATGATCTAGACACTCCAGTAGGGAACTCATGAAGGATTTCCCTGTGTCCCGCCGTAGCGGGGCGGACGTGGTTAAATGTGTGATTGTCTCTTCCCACTCCTCGCAAGCGCATCTTGGGTCTACATCGTGGTGGAATTGAGCATGGTACTCGCCGTAATGGCCGTGTCCAGTTATGAATTGGACAAGTCGGCATTCGATGTCCCTGCCTAGTCTGCTCTCGTTGAATATCGGGTGGAGTTTGAGCGCAGGTCGTCCAGGGATGTAGTAATTCGAGTTGATGCGGCTCTTCGTCTGGTCCCGCCATGCTGTGGTGCGGTTGAAAATTGGGGTGGGAGGAACGTTAGCTCCTTGATTTGCCAGTCGGTCCGCCATTTCGTTGCCGATTATTCTGTCATGATCTGGGACCCATGTGATATGGATTTTGCGATTGGGGTGGTTCATGAGAAACGTTGGTGTGTGGTTCATGAACGTTCTGGGCGCAAATTGGCATGGGTGTAGTGAAAGATCAGTGATGGTTTTGACGGCGGATTGGTTGTCGCAAAATATGTGGATGTCGCGATAACCTTGACTTTCGGCGATGTACTTAGCTTTAACGAACGTGAGTAGTATCCCTAGCATTTCGGCATCATAGATATTGGCTTTTGTCCTATCCCAAACGACGTTGTAGAGGGTCCTTTTTCCGGCACGTATAACGAGGCCCACGCCGACTTTCCGAATGCCACTAGAAACCGTCGCGTGCCCGTCTAAATAGCCATGTACGCTAGCGTAGCCTTCTTACAGCACATTGCTTTCGGATTAGACTTTTCTTCCGTATTCGTCGCGCTTCAGACCGCTTGCGTCGCTTCTGACAACGAGTTGGTCTGGGAATGGGTTGTTCGTGTTTGCTGGGTGGGCTAGATATGGAGTAGCAAATTCTATGTGGGGGTGGCTGAGTGCCGCAATTCAATAGATGGGCAATGTGGTATTCTCCAAACGTGTTTCTTGAGAACTGCTGAGGTGGGGTGTATGCGTGTCCCACAAGTTGGGTGAACGTTGAGCAATTACCAATAAGTTGGGAATAGTTTGGAGTTTAGCCACATAATTTGTGATTAGCTTCTTGCACGTGAAGTGAATGGGGGGAATGGAGACCAAGGGTTCAAGATAAGGGACTGGAGTAGTCCTGAAGTCTCCCAGAAGCCACCTAAGACCTTGGTTCTGGACTTTCCTGAGTGGTCTGAGCAATAGCTTCTGTCTGTGCCTCTGAAACCACAAAGGAATGCCATATGTAAGGATAGGGGTAACACACATGAGGTATAGGGTGCATGTGTGTCTGATTGTGAGCTCTCTTTGGGTGTTGGCTAGCATGGCTAACCTGGATATGACTGCTTTGGCTTTGTTTGTAGAGTTTGTGATGTGTTCTCTGAACACAAGTTAGCAGTTGAGGTAGAGACTGAGCCACCTAATGCATCCCTGGGACAGGATTGTGGTGTTATGTCCATTCATGATAAGGGAGAGACTGGGGTTAGAAGTGTGGTTAGAGTGGTAATAGAAATGAATGAGGTCAGACTTATCAATTTCAAACTCAAGTCCAAGACAGGAGGCTGTGTCAGAGACACAGGTGTTGGTCTGCCTCATAGTAGCTACATTGTATTCATGTGACTTGTCAAACATCATGATGGTAAAGTTGTCAATGTATGCAAATGTTGTATGCCAACTGTAAGGTTGGGTACTTGCTAGTGGTGGGCGCTTGAGGCTGTACTAAACAAGGCAAACAACTATCTAAGGCCTATACTACTGTATCTAACAATGCGTAAGGTGTCCTACTACTAACTACTGACAACAAGGGGGCCTTAGGCCTGGGAGGTGTGGTAGGTCTAATAAGCAGGGTGAGTGCTATACTACTGAGGGTACCAGCTACTTAGCTGGTCTTCTGGGACCTGTCTGCAATGGGAGACAAGGTAAAATCAACTTGGGGTCTCCAAGCAATTTCCCTGCTGTATATATAGATAAAAAGGAGACTATGTACATGGTCTGTGCTTGTGTGAATAGAAGAGTCCATGTGAAAAGAGAAGTGGCTGCAGGCTGCGCAGAAGCATGGATTTCTCCTAAGTGCCCTTGGCACAGCATCTTGGCATGGCATTTTGGCGTGATAAGCGCCAAGATCACGTGATTGAAAAACATAAGATATAGAGTCTGTAAAAAATACTAAAAATATCAGAAAAATACTGCAAATCTAATGGTATATGTTAAGAGGGTGTAACAGCAAACAACTGGGTGTGGCAGGCCTGGGTGGCTCAACAGTACCAGGTGGGTTTTGGCTTCACCCTGTGAGGCCAAGTTGTAAGTTCAATCCCAGCCTGCAGTAGGGAATTCCATTGGTCAGTTGCACAGTGTCCTAGACATTGTCTGGGACACCAAGGGGGTTGGCACTTGGGACTGGTGGAGTACAAGTCATGAACTGCATAAGGTGGTGGGGAGCTATCCTACAACATCTATCTACCTAACTACAACAACCAAGGTTGTAAGGGCAATGGCAAGCTATGTAAGTACAAGGAGTAGACTGCTTAAGGCTGTGGAGACAGTGTAACTTAGTGGAAAACCCAGACTATAAGGCCCTGTTTACAAAGTGGGGATGCAACAGGAGGTAATCAACCTGGCTTTTACCATGGTTGGCCCTCCTTATATATTCTATAGAACAACTAATTACAAATATGTTATATGCAAAACCATAACCAATAAGAAGCCTACTTTGTCAGTGGCCTTACTCATGCATACATGTCACCAGTGATGTCATCAAGGTGGAGGTGGCTATGTTGCTGACTAAGTACAGGAGGGGACATAGCAAGGCACTTAGGGTATGACATCAGCACCAAAGTCACATGATTAAAAAACTTGTCCATTTGTGTTTGTTTAAAATCCAGAAAATTGGAATAAATTCTGTGGTATTGAGTGTGTCTACAAGAGTACTCTCCACACTGCCTTACACAGTGTCCTGGACGTGGTTAAACAAACCAGTACAAGTGGTTGCATGCTGGCCCAAACCCAAATTTGGGGGGTAGCAGGTGTAATCATGGGTTGTCAGCAGAGGAATAATAGGGCTCTATGGCTTAGTGGTCAAGCTGGTTCAATTCCAGCTAGTTCTATTTCCCTCTGTTTATGACATGGACTCTACTTGCAGAAGTATGACAGGCTCATCAAAATTAAACACACTTCAAGGTGGTTACTTTGCTAAAATTGGCATAGGCACTGAATTTTGGGCTCAATACAATCCATGGCAGCCAAAGCTGCTTTGTCCTGATACCAGACTCTCCACAAACCCATCTGCACCTTAAACCCTTCCAACCAACCCAAGGAGAACTTGACCTGGACATTTGGTATGTGCATTAATCAACTAAATTGATGCACTTTTTTGCAGAGAAGAGCACCTTTCAAATGAATGCAGGTGCTTTTGAGCTTCTTACCCAACTCCTGAGTAAGAGCAGCCTCAACAGCCAGGAGAGCTACCTGGAGAGGCTATTTGTATGAAAACCACTGGGGGAACTTGGCTACATATTCTTGAATGGTTTGCTCCTGAGTGAGGTAGTACAACATTGTTGCTTGAGTAAGTGTTGGGCACTGCAACTGGAAATGTTGAGCAATTTCAGTTTGAGTCATGGAAGGATTAAGATGACAGTAATCCAGGACAAGAATGTTGTTATAGTAAGTTATATTTTTACATCTTGGCAGTTGTCATAAACAGAGGAGAATAGAACTAGCTGGAATTGAACCAGCTTGACCACTAAGCCATAGAGCCCTATTATTCCTCTGCTGACAACCCATGATTACACCTGCTACCCCCCAAATTTGGGCTTGGGCCAGCATGCAACTGCTTGTACTGGTTGTTGTAGACACACATATACCAAGGGAATTAAATCCTAGTTTCTCAAATTTAAACAAAGTCAAATGGACAACATTTTCAATCACGTGACTTTGGCGCTTATATCATACGCTAAAAGTGCCAAGCCACGTCCCCATCCACGCTTAATCAGCATATGTAGCCACCTCCACCTATGATGTCATCATGACATGTCAGTGACACGTATGCACAAGTAAGGCCAACTACAGAGCAGGGTTCTTATTGGATTAGGTATTGGATATCATGTATTTGCAATTAGTAGATCTATAGAATATATAAGGAGGCCAACCAACCATGGTAACACCCAGGTCAATTACCTCTTGTCACCTTCTCACCACTGTATGAGACCTTACAGCCAGCTCACCCTGTAGATACAATGCCTTAAGCATCACCTCCACTGTACTTACATAACTTGCCATTGCCCATATGGCCTTGGTCATTGTTAGTTAGTAGTTAGACGTCATAGGGTAGACATCACTGCCTTAAGCGGTAGTACTTGTATTTTCACACGGCCACAAGTGCCCACACCCTCAATGTCCTTATAGATGTCTAGGACACTGGTCATGTGAACATGTCCAGGACAGCAGCTGAGTTGATATAGCAGCAGAGGAAAGTTGTCAAGGTTGCTTGGGGCTGCAGCAGTGTTGTATTTTAGGAGTAGAACTCATATTGAATAGAGTAGCAAATTAGAACCAATTGAATCTTTTACATGCATACACTCTATTTATGCACCTTTTTTGGCCACTCCCTTGCTGTGGCTATGGCTTGAGCTACTTGATTTATAAGATGGCTATGTTACTCACTCAGCCCAATGCTTTTTTGGTGGCTGTATTTTAAACAATTTTGGGAAAAGCAGGTTGCTAGTTTCTGGGGATTTTATATGGTATTACAGTATACATATGGCAGGTTCCACTGTAAAACCAATTTTGTACAACCCTATTGTGTTTTTTTTACTTTGCTCAAAATCACTTTCAATGGTGCAGAAATGTGAATTTGCTGTCAATTCTAGTGTTGGCATTAGTTGGAAGCTGCCATCCACCAGTTTGGTGCTGTTATCATTTATGTTTAGTTATTCCATCTTTGGAGAGATTTGAGATTCAATGCTCTGGTGCAATACTTGAAAATATGTACAAAGCTTTAATGATCCAAGCACCTTGTGGTCAAAGATGTGGCTATATGTATTATTGATAATCTACCTTGCACCTGTTCTACATATAAAAACAAACAAAATTGGGTCCTATTGGACAAATCAATGTCTTGTCATTGTTCTGGTACAGTGGAACCTGCCATAATGTATATGTTTGGGAAATGAGAAATTAGACAAGTATACAGTACAACAGGTTTTAGCAACATGTACAAACAAGTAAGAAGTGGACATGTGGCCTTGGCTCAAAAAGCAAATGTATACTATACAGTGCTGTTCAAAACTGTTCACAGGATTGGAACTTTTGTACTGTATCAGTTGTTACTCAATCAATTGTCACATGATAAATTTGAAATTCATCTGGCAAATTTGATAGTGTCTTCTCTGTCTAACACAGATCATCTTATTCAGTTTGAATGAGATCTGATGAAGATACATTCAAAACAATGGAACAATCTCTGTGAACAGTTTTGAACAATGGACTACAGGATATACAAGTCAAGCAAATATCAATACTTGGTTGGGCCACCTTTGGCTTTGATGCAAGCCTGAATCCTCCTAGGCATACACTCTATCAAATCCTGGCACTTCTGGGCACTAACTTTGTCCCAAATCTCCTGCACCCTCTCCCATAACTCCAACATCCCGCTTGCAGGGGTTTCATAGCTATAAAGTTCCCTCTTGATTTGATCCCAAAGGTTTTCAATTGGATTGAGGTCTGGGGAGTTAGCAGGCCACTCAAAGACCTCTAAGCCATTCTCTTGGCACCAGTCTTGTACAATATGGGCCTTGTGGGAGCTTGCATTGTCTTGCATAAATATGACCTTCTCCATGTCCAACCCATAGTACTCCAGAGTTTACTTGAATTCATCTTCTAGGATTTCCACATAGAGTTCCTTGGTGAGAGACCCATCTATCTTGCACATAAGACCAACCCTTTTATAGGCATAGCAGTGCCCATCTGACCCAAATCTGTTGATCTTGGTCTCATCTGACCATTGGACCCTCTTCCAGTTGTCAATTGTCCAGTGCTGGTGTGCCATAGCAAATTCATAGTGTGCCTTGATATGTTCCTTTGTTATAGCTGGCTTTTTGGGCTTGACAAAAGACACCACACCAGCTTTCTGCACTGCCCAATGCACAGTAAGGCTTGAGACAGGGACCCCATTTGTGCTAGAGAGCTCTTGAGCAATTAGGCATGGGGTTGTGGGGGCAGGGCCAGTCAACAAGTGGGTGGCATGGCAAATATTGGTTGGCAAGAGCTTAGAAGGGCAGCCACCAGAGTGCTTGGGGAGCTCAGGACAGTGCATTGCCCTTATCCTGCTAATCATTCCAGTACTGACACCAGTTTGAGAGTGAATTTCTGAGAAGCAAAAGCCTTTTTTGAGCTTATCAACAACATTCTGGACATCAGAGGGAGGCAAAGCTTTAGGCATGGTAGGCAGAGGACAGCAGAGGGTTGAGGCAGACTCAGAGCAATTGGAAGGGATTGAATAACCTGCCAGTAGAGTATGACATCATTGAATGACATCATATGATATCACAGCTGATGTCACCATGAAATCATTGGGGGGCTAGACCCCATTGTTCAAAACTGTTCACAGACATACCCTGATAATTTTGTTTGTTACTCAGTCAATTCTCAATCAAATCAGACCAAACAAAGTACACAACATAGAAGAGGTAATAGTGCCTGTCTGAGTGAATCTTCTAATTGGTCTGCCCACTAGTGGTGAAATAATGGCTTGTTCATGAAGAAAACAGCATCTCTGTGAACAGTTTTGAACAGCACTGTATACAGAACACAATAAGACTATAGTACATATAATTTAATCAAACAACTATTGAGTATTAGAGGTTGCTTGATATTTGTTGAACACCAACTTGTCATGACCCATGCCTTTGCTGGCATGTCTCCTGACCAAGCCACTGTTATGGATATGACATTGCTCCTATAATCTGTACTTATTTTATTAATTACACAAGTAATATGACAGTAAATAAAGTGATAAAGATGCAAACTAAGGTTTTCAAGGTCCCTCTATTCAATTGCAACCTTTGCAAAACCTCTAAGCCTCAGGAATACCCTCAATATGCAAGAGATATTGCATATATGCTGTTTTCTCACTCATTTAAATATGTATAAATTTAGTTGAGTAGATAAACAGTAACAAGCAATATTTCTCCTGTTGGTAGTACTTATTACTCAAGATTCTATCTTGTGGCTACACACAGAAATATTCAGGGTCCCCCCTATTGCATAGACAAGTGCTCCAGTGCTTAATCAGCACTGAAGCGCCAACACACTAAATGCACCTTTTCTCTATCACCCAGGCATTCCACACTTGTCATGCCCTAGAGGCATGAACACCTTAGAATCCACTAAGTCAAAGAAATAGTGAATATATGCGCTATTTTCATGAAGATTGATGGATATATGCATCCTTAAGCTATTTAGGTGCTGAGCGCTTATTATGTAATCTAATCACATGACCCTTAGTCATGTGATCATGTCTTTCTTATCTCTGGTCATGTGACCTTATCTTTGTTGTTATGTTTGTACATGTAATTACTCTTCTCCTTCTCTGTTGAATATATAAGGAGGGTTCTGAGAGCCTTAAGCCTCAGAACTCAACCTCTTATCCCCTTCCTACACCTACCTACCCTAAGACATACACCTAAGAGTATTGCCTGAGAGCATACCAGTCCCTGTCAAAGGTTCTTAGCCCTGCTATCTTTATAGCACAGTGCACTTTACTATAATTGGTCTTGTCCACCCTCTTCTGGCAATTGCCTTTGAGCATTGTTAGATCCCACTTGCTGATAAGTCCTATATTAGGCAATAGCTTGTTGGGTTACCTCTCTGGTAGTTGTTGGCTCTGACAACACTGCCAAATGGCTTGCGCTTAGGTGCGCCTGTTTGTGCGCTCCAGAACGCTGGCTCAAACTCCCAAAACAGACAATATTTGGTGGAGTTATGTCCTATTTACTGTAAGTACCCAATACAGTGGTATCATACCTTTGGCACTGTTTGCTCCAAGGATGAAATACTTAGCCTTGGGACATCCAAGCACCCACACAGGCAAATACTGCCTTGGGGCAAATAGTAGGAACTGTTAGTGTTTACTATGCACCAAAGTATTGGCTCCCTCAAGTGTTTCAGTTGCCACATGTACCCCCTGTACCCCCTCTTGTTATCAATCATGTATATACTTGTTTGTGTGCTTTCTCAGGGTATAAAAGGACCCTGTGAAGACGCTTCTAATGCATCCATTTATCCACTCTTATATATTGACATATACACACAAGCCTTTAACAGCTTGTCTGCACATTTACTTTAGTGACTGACTCACTGTAAATAGCATAGGAGGTTATTTGGCACACTAAGACCATAGGCCAGTCCCAACAGACACAGGGTAACCTATTAGTGTACTTACTGCAACCCTGTGCCCCTTGACTGTCACAGTTGTTGAGCTCAACATTGAGTATAGTGCAACAATACTGTAAGGATTGTTGTGATTGAATGATAGTGTTTGAATCCACCATACTCCTATATTAGATAGCTTTATCTACAGTATCTCATAAATCCTAGATATATTTTAGGTAAACCCATAAGTCTTGAGTCTTACTTAAGCATCTATAAGTCCTATACTTATTAGGCAAACCCTATAAATCCTGTACATTAGTCAGGTAACCTCTTACTTAAGGTACTATCCCAGAGCCTTAGGTATACATACCCTTAGTCACTTAGGCTTAAGTAACATTAGTCTAAGGTACTATACATAACCAACCACCTGCACTTCATAGTTGGTAGACTATTTGTTAGGAGTTGTTATTCCTGATAACCTAGCCTATATTGTGCATATTTCTATGCATATATTCTGATTCTTTATACTAGTTCTTAGTTATTCCCATATACCTTTTGTATATAGTAATTCTTTCTTACTCCTGTACTTACACAACTCTTAACACTATCCTTACATCATTACCCTTGGGCCTTTGTTGCCCCTCTACCCCTCTCTTACAGTCCATTGGTGATAGGGCCACAGACTATAAACTTTCTTGTACCATAGGTCCAAGCTGAGTCATTACAGTATCTAAGTGACTACTGGCGGGCACCTGGACCTAAAGTCCTGTGTTGTTGTATGCCAACTGTAATGTTGGGTACTTGCTAGTGAGCAGGCACTTGAGGCTGTACTACTACAGTAAAATGCTATCTAGGCTATACTACTACCACTTAAGGCAGTCTACTGGTCAATGTGGATGGTATGGAAAGGCCTAAGGCCAGTGGTAAGCTAACTACTGTCAGTGAGGGGCTGTAAGGCCCAAGCAATCTACTGGTAAGTAAAGGGACTTAGGGTCCCAAACTACTGCTGACTACTGAAACCTGTCTGGATGGTAGGCAAGGTAAAATTGACTTGATGTCTCCAAGCAATTTTCCTGCTGTATATATACACACAAGGTACTAATTACAAATAAGAGGCAGTGTGGGAAAAGAAGTTCTAAAGATAAAGAGAAGCATGCTGTGGGCTGCACAGAAGCATGGATTTGTGACAAGCACCCTTGGCATGGCATCTCAGCAGGTCTTGGCGCAGCATCTTGGCAAGGTAAGTGCCAAGATCATGTGACTGAAAACAAAAGATATTGAGTCTGTAAAAAATACTAAAAATAATAGAAAAATGGGAGATTCTGGTGGTATATTCTTCAAGGGTGTAACATGTGTACAATGTGTGGAGACAACAAGAAGTAATCAACCTGGGGATTACCATGGTTGCTTGCCCTCCTTATGTATTCTAGAGAACAACTAATTACAAATATAATCTGCAATACCATAACCAATAAGAACCCTGCTCCATCAGCAGCCTTACTCATGCATATGTGTCTGTCCTGAACACAGTCACATGACCAGTACAAGTGGTTGCATGCTGGCCCAAGTCCAAATTTGAGGGGTTGCAGGTGTAATCATGGGTTGTCAGCAGAGGAATAATAGGGCTCTATGGCTTAGTGGTCAAGCTGGTTCAATTCCAGCTAGTTCTATTTTCCTCTGTTTATGACAGTGTCCCCTATGATGTCATCAAGGTGGAGGTGGCTACATTTGCTGACTAAGCATGGAGGGGACATGGCAAGGTGCTTATGGTATGATGTAAGTGCCAAAGTCACATGATTGAAAATATTGTCTGTTTGCCTTTGTTTAAAATCAAGAAACTAGGAACAAATTCCCTGGTATTGTGTGTCTAAAACAGGTTCTTTGATGAGGGGGCATTGCAAAGGCTTTGGGAGATGAACTTGGATAAGATGATTGATCAGTATGTGTTGTAGACACAATTGATACCACAGAATTTATTCCAATTTTCTCAAATTTAAACCAAGACAAATGGACAACATTTTTGATCATGTGACATTGGCGCTTATATCATACGCTAAGCGCCAAGCCACATCCCATCTGCGCTTATTCAGCACACGTAAGCCACCTCCACCTATGACGTCATCATGACATGTCAGTGACACGCATGCATGAGTAAGACCAACTGCGCAATGGGGTTCTTATTTGATACAGTATTGCATATCATGTATTTGTAATTAGTTCATCCTTGTAATATATAAGGAGGCCAACCAACCATGGTAACACCCAGGTTGTGTTAAGAGTTGTGTAATTACAGGAGTAAGAAGAATTACTATATACAAAATGTATATGAGAATAACTAAGAACTAGTATTAAGAATCAGAATATATGCACAGAATATATGCACAATATAGGCTAGATTATCAGGAATAACAACTCCTAACAAATAGTCTAGCAACTATGAAGTGCAGGTGGTTGGTTATGTATAGTACCTTAGACTAATGTTACTTAAGCCTAAGTGACTAAGGGTATGTGTACTTAAGGTCTCTGGGATAGTACCTTAAGTAAGAGGGTTACCTGACTAATGTACAGGATTTATAGGATTTGCCTAATGAGTATAGGACTTATATATGCTTAAGTAAGACTTAAGACTTATGGGGTGTACCTAAAATATATCTAGGATTTATGAGATATTGTAGATAAAGCTATCTACAATATAAGGGGTATGGTGGATTGAAACACTATCACTCAATCACAACAATCCTTACAGTAATGTTGCACTATACTCAATGTTGAACTCAACAACTGTGACAGTCAAGGGGCACAGGGTTGCAGTAAGTACACTAATAGGTTACCCTGTGTCTGTTGGGACTGGCCTATGGTCTTAGTGCGCCAAGTAACCTCCTATGCTATTTACAGTGAGTCAATCACTAAAGTAAATGCGCAGATAAGCTGTTAAAGGCTTGTGTGTATATGTCAATATATAAGAGTGGATAATTGGATGGATTAGAAGCGTCTTCACAGGGTCCTTTTATACTCTGAGGAGGCGCACAAACAAGTATATACATGATTGATAACAAGAGGGGGTACAGGAGGTACAAGTGGCAACTGAAACATTTGAGGGAGCCAATACTTTGGTACATAGTAAACAAACAACAGATCCTAATATTTGCCCCAAGGCAATGTTTGCCCCAAGGCATTATTTACCTGTGTGGCTCCTTAGATGTCCCAAGGCTAAGTGTTTCATCCTTGGAGTAAACAGTCCCAAAGGTAGGATACCTCTGCCTTGGGTACTTACAGTAAATGGGGCATAACTCAGCCAAATGTTGTCCGTTTTGGGAGTTTGACCCAGCGTTCTGGAGCGCACAAACATGCGCACCTAAGCGCAAGCGATTCGGCAGTGTGGGATGCTCGGGTGATGGAGAAAAGGCGCATTTAGTGCGTCGGCGCTTAAGGGCTGATTAAGCGCCGGAGCACTTGTCTATGCGACAGGGGGGACCCTGAATATTTCTGTGTGTAGCCACAAGATAGAATCTTGAATAATAAATACTACAAACAAGAGAAATATTGCTTGTTACTGTTTATCTACTCAGCTGAATTTATATATATTTAAATGAGTGAGAAAACAGCATATATGCAAAAGGCATCGCATATTAAGGGTATTCCTGAGGTTTGTAGGTTTTGTAAAGGTCACTATGGGATAGAGGGACCTTGAAAACCTTAGTTCGCATCTTTATCTCATTTATTTACTGTGAGATTACTAGTGTAATTAATAAAATAAGTACAGATTAAAGAAGAAATGTCATATCCATAACAGGTTGATTACCTCTTGTTGCATCTTCACATTGTACAAGGGCCATACAGCCTAGTAAATACTTAGTCACACGCCTTAAGCATTGTCCTTGCTGTACATACGTAGCTCACCACCGCCTTACAGCATGTGGTCATTGTGGTTAGTTAGTTTGTTGTTGTAGGTAGTACCCCCGCTGCCTTACGCGGTTTCTCACTTAGTCACATACGGCCACAAGCGCCTGCTGCCTTGACGCCCCTTAAGGACGTCTAGGACAGTATGTGACTTCATGCAATACTTTTGGGGGCACTAGTACAACTTCTGCCACTATCTCCTCTCTGGATAAGGGAACATAGTTGTCCAATTCAATAAATGTTGTAATATGTTAGATTTTTGTGTCTTGGCAATTGAGTCAATGTAATATCAGGGGATGGTTGTCAAGGTTGTTTGGGGCTGCAGCAGTGTTGTATTTTGGGAGCAGAACTTGTTTAAAGTACAACAGCAAAATAAAGCAATTCAATCTCTGGCCTAGCATGCACATGCTCTATTTATGCACCTGTTTTGGGGATTTTCTTGCCATGGCTGTGGCTTGAGCCACTTGATTTGTAAGATGGCTGTGTTGCTCACTCAGTCTGATGCTTTTTGGGGGGTTATATTTCAAATAATCTTGGGGAAAGCAGATTGCTGGTTTTTGAGGCTATTATACAGTATGATAGTATACAGTATGACAGGTTCCACTGTACATGTGTTTGTTCTTCCTGTTGACTCACAATTTCCCAATATGTTGTTCTCCAACAGCCACCTGTGCCAATGGTCCTAAAGCTGTATTGTATTACCAGACAGGGAAAGTATCTGGACAGTGTCATGTGTCCAATTTGCTCTCCTACCACTATGCCCCCTTGCCACGGAAAAGAGGTTTCTCAGCTCAATTGGGGCCATGCTTTAGCTCTACATAAAGAGGAAAAGTCCTACAGATACATTGAAGATAAGACTGGAGTTCCAAAGTCCACAGCTTGTGATATTGTGGCTAATTACAATAAATATGGATCTGCTACCCCAAGGCCCTGTTCTGGCTGTCCACCTGTCTTATCTGCTCAAACTCAGTGTAGCATTGGGCAATACCTTCATAGGTACCAATTCAATGACTACAAAACCATTTCCAAGCATGTTGGGACTGTCACTGAGGAGTAAGTTAGGCACACTGCAGCACAGCTAGGCCTCCAGTGCTATATTGCTTGGAAGCAGCTATATCTCATGCCCCAAATGATAGAAAATTGGTATGATTGGGCACAGGAAAATACACATAGAAATTGGGAATGGGTTGCTTGGTCCAATGAGACTACACTTAACACCAGGGAGCAGCCAGTCTGGCCCAAAGTGACACAGAAGGAGGGGGAAGTGGACAATCCCAAAAACATGGTACCAACCTTCTGTAGTGGTTGTGAGGGCATCCCTCTATGGGGGTGCATTGCACATGACAAGAAGGGGCTGTTGATTTGGCTTGACCTGCTGCCTCCAACTGTTGGCAAGAATGGGCACTCAAAAGGTGGAGGCCTCACCTTGGAAGCATATGTAGAACAAGTACTTGGAGGCCCACTCATAGACTTTTTGCATGATTTGGAGGAAGAGCAAGGCCACAAGATCCTCATTGTTGAAGATGGGGCACCATCACATAGGGGAGAAGCAGCAAGAAATGCTCAAGAACAATTGGGGATAGAACAATTCTCCCACCCACCAAATTCTCCCAATCTTAATGCCATCAAACCAATATGGTGCCTCCTCAAATCACATGTACTCAAGGTCCATGGTGCACTTAGAAATGCAATCAAGCTTTGGAAAGCAGCTCAGAGGGTGTGGAAGGAAATGAGCATGGAGGATATCAATAAGCACATGGGTAAGATGGATGCTTGGGTTGAGACAGTTAAAGCAGCTAATGGGGGTCCCACTGAGTTCTCAATCATTCTGCATGCTTCAATATGTATATTCAATATGTTGTTTCATGTTAATTTTGCTGTGCAAACACAAAAAAATCAAAACAGATGAACAATGGGGGGGCATGTTAGTCATGTGTCTGGATACTTTCCCTGGCCCCTACACTGCCAGCCCTCTGTCAGCTGGATCTAGGCTTGACTCCAGTCTAACCAGCCCCTGGCTGGTAGTCCAGCTGGGATTCAGAAAAAGCACGCACATCAGGAAACCAGCAAGTTGTAGCTGTCCTAGATGTCTGTTAGGATGTCAAGGGGATGGCACTTGTGGCCATGGTGTACAAATATGAGAAAGTTGCTTAAGGCAACAACAATCCTAACTACAGCAACAGGCAGCTACCCTACAATGACAAGACCGCTTAAGGCAGTGGCAAACTATCTAAGTACAGTGACAAAGCTGCTTAAGGCAGTGTGGAACTATCTAAGTAGCTAACTAAGTAATTACTGGGCTGTAAGGCCCTTGTACACTGAGTGGACGCAACAAGAGGTAATCAACCTGGGTTACCATGGTTGGTTGGCCTCCTTATATATTCTATGGAACAGCTAATTTACAATACAATATATCCAATACCTAATCCAATAAGAACCCTGTTCTGCAGTTGGCCTTACTTATGTATACATGTCACTGACATGTCATGATGATGTCATAGGTGGAGGTGGCTAGGAATGCTAATTAAGTGCAGGTGGGGACATGGCTTGGCGCTTAGCATATGATATAAGCGCCAAAGTCACGTGATTGAAAATGTTGTCCAATTGCCTTTGTTTAAATTCGAGAAAATTGGAATAAATACTATGGGTATAAGTGTGTCTACAACAGTAGCTGCCAGCTGGAAACAAGCTAGTTTTGCTTGCCAACTGGTTGAAAATTTCAGACCAAAAGTGTCCCTCCCAGGAGACTCAAACTGGTCACTGTCAGCCTGTAACTGAGCAGAGGCCCAGGGGATTAACCACTAGACCACATGATTGTTGTAAGTATGCGCCCTTTTGAAGACATAAAATGCATCCCTGCTCATTTGTTTTCATTGCTTGACTGGTTTTACTGTCTTTATTTGTGCAACTGAAAATTCTGATAGCCATGGATAGTTGCCTCCTATCACACTGTGAGCTAAAGATCAACTTTTATATGTACCATGCCGCAACCACCATTTGTGTGGCAACTTTGCGTTCAGTTATTTTGCTGTGCTGGACTAATTTCATAAATCAGCAAGCTTGAATCCAGCACAAAGTTGCTCCAGCTGGTTCCCAGCTGGAGCCCGAGAAGAATCCGGGGATGTTGATGAGTCAGATTCCGGATTTGCGCGTCGAGTCGGAAAAATCCAGGCAATTGGGGCCGCGGTGTAGTATGGCCTGTCTGTGGATGGCTCATATCTATGAGCTGATGATAATCATGGATATTGAAATTATGCGCAGCTCTCAAGCCACTGCGCAACACCTAAGACACGGATGAGATGACTAATCCTCGAATGTTAATTGTTACAAAAAGGTGGAATATATAAAAAATCACAAAGTACTAAGCATACATGCAGCCAACTATATTAGAAAATAGCGTTGAAAATCTTTTCACCCAAATTCTTTGGCGGTAACTCTGGCGATTCGGTCTCCTCAATCGTCGGGATACCGGTTGTGAAGTCCATATCCTGAGTTTTCCAGAATTTGGTCTTCTTGAAAAATTTCCAGCCAACAAAGAGGGCAAAGAAGATAGGAATGTTAATGTCTGCAGGAATGAATGGTCAGTAGTTAGTCATGTTTGAATAGTGACAACGTACAGCATGTGATGAAGTCGGAAGCATTGAAATCGAAAAAGACTGCGAATCCGTTTATTAGAATAATCAAGCTGGACCAGAATATACCCCAGTAAGAGAGGTAAGGCTGGAGACCAGAGAAGTATACGAATTGTTTGCGGTCAATTCCTGGGGCAAATGCCGTCAGCTCAATTTTCAACCTTAGGGTGCTCTCATTTACCTTGAAGCTTCAGGCCTTGGTAGAAGCGAACGTAAGTGATATTAATAGCCCACCACGTGAAGAAACCACCAATGGTAGTCAAGTTGACCAGCCAGTTGAAGACAGTGGAGCCGTCATTACTAACGTTCATAAAGGCAAGGAGGGAAAAGAGAGACTAGCCACAGGATAAGCAGGTGACAATTTATTTCACGATGAGACTTACGCAGAATCCAACCGAGACGATAGGAAGACCACCCTTTGTACACCTGGTGAAGATGCGTGGTGCTTGTCCTCGGACGGCCAGACCGTACAAGATGCGCGAGGCGGTGTACAAGAAGGAGTTACCGGCGGAGAATGCAGAAGTGAAAACACAGGCGTTAATGATGTGAGGTAGAGCCTTAATGCCGGCCAGGTTGATGGCAATAACATACTGCGAAAGAGCGTGAGTCGTAGTCCATACCGTAAACCCTCCTCCCCGATGCTTACAGGTGATTGAGCTCCAGTACCAGTGTCTTGAAGCAAATCCTCGTTATTGTATGGTATAATCATACCGGTCACTAGAATACCGAGGACGTAGAACACTACAATACGATAGAACACACGTCGAACAGCCTTGGCGATGTTACGACGAGGATTCTCAGTCTCGGATGCAGCGCTGTCAAAACATCGTTATTATGCTTTTCGCGTGTGCAGTCTAACTCAGCTTACATGGCAACTAGCTCCATACCCTGGAAAGAAAAGGCTGCTTGAATGAGGACACCAAGAATCCCGAGGAAACGTCCAAGTGATACTGGCTCGTCGACCAGATCTATTCATACTGTTCAATAAATATTTATGAATACTGACACGCATACGCTCACATGTATTAAACGCTCCAGGGTTCTTCCAGTAGCGGAATCCCCGTCGATCGCCATCCGGGCCTCCTCCCAAGTCGATAACAAGGCCGACCAAGATCAAACCAGTTATCAACGATACTAGCAATTTTCGTAAATCATTTTAATCAACTATTCCTAACATGTGGCCACTCACGTTTGATGATAGCGAAGAAGAACTCGGACTCCCCAAAGTATCGTACACCGAATAAATTAATCGAACACATGAGTACCATGATGATTGCCGTGTACACGATACCACGGGTATGCTGGATAAGCAATCTATGGGTTAGCTCTGGACTTAGTGGAGTGAGTTTTGATAGGTCCTTACACTGTTATCCCAGAAGGTCAGAATTATCTGTGCAGCGGTAACTTCCACAGGAACTGTGATACATTGAGTCTAATGAAAAGGGAATTAGCTAAGCAAGATCCGTTTCGGAGTAAATATACTTGCGTAGAAGTAGTTCCAACCAACAGCAAAACCGAATGCGGGATCGACCCACCGAGCCGCAAAGTGAGGGAATGAGCCAGAGATGGGGGCGAAGCAGGTCATTTCTCCGACTGCGCAGAGCGAAGAATATGCAATGCTTCCGACCTAGGTAATTTCGGTGAGCGGTAGACGCCCGGACCATCTAGTAACTTGGCTTACATGTATATAGGCGATGAGAGCGCCAGCGGGTCCGGCGCGAGCGAGGGCCTTACCGGAACCAAGGAAAAGACCGGTTCCGATGGTTCCCGCAATCTATTCAATATTGTTCAGTAAAACTGCAGCTCCCGCTACCAGCTCATTCACATACAGCAATCCTGATTACAATTCGTCAGATTGGTCTCGAACTATATATAACGACAATTACTTACATTTGGACATGACGTTGTTTTAGGCGACGCTGAACTTGGTCTGATAGCTTAAAATGAGTGGGGATGCTACTGAGCACCAGTAGGCTACCACCTACCTAGGTCGTGGGGGTCGAAGTGATATTTAGGATCATCCTGAGAGACAGGAGCCTGAGTTGCGTAGGCGCCCTTCTCTAAAGAGCCATTCTTGTCCTCCGTATAATAATCCTTCTCGTCGTGCGACATGATGAAATTAGGACAGCAAACAGCGGCTGCTTGTGCCTAGGGAAGGGGGAAGCAAGGATGGCTGGTCCAAGGTTTGTGAGGGAAGTTATAAGCAGTCAGGACGGGTCAATGCACCAGCCCCATCTTGGCGTCTTCAGGAACTGCAACTTCCCAGCAAGTATATCACAGCATCCAACAGGCGATAGTAAAGGGCTGGGCTTCCAATCTCGGCGCACAACGCACGCGATAGGTTAGCGAGCACATGATAACGCTTCGCAGCGTTTGGTGCCTGGACTGAGCATCATTTCTACCGCATGATGAGAAGCGAGCCGGAGTTAGCAACGCCCACCGGAAACTAACATTTGAAGAAATAGAGATATGCTTAAATCCAATTCCCCGAGCCTATCTTAGCTGGCGATAGGAATTTCCCAGGTGGCAAGCCACTGAATCCCGCGCATGCAATGGAAATCCTGGATGGACAACCGAGGTTGACGGGCATTCCGGAGTGAGATAAACCCGGGAGGGCTCCAATAGCCAAGAACTTCTTATCGCCCAGCCAGACAAGCAGAAGACACAAATTGCGCAACAATGCCCAGCCGGCTACCAATCAGATGAAGAGTATGCCACAGATCATCACCATATGCTGCTGTCATCCGATCCACCCAACTCTCCTATTTGGGGGTGTAATGGGTAGAGGTGTGTGATGGTGCCCGGCGTGCCAAGGGGGTCAAACAAGGAAAAGTACCCTACCCACTGCATCGCCACATCTAGTATGTTAAATTACTTCCCCGGTTCCACGTGCTTTCGGCGCCTGACAAATTTTGGGAATTCGAATGCATGTCTGTACTTATCATCACCACAACCTTGAGCCATGGCGAAGCGGGCGAGAATCGCATCCGGACACAGGCCTGTACCTGATCACTCTCCTGAGAAGACGGAATCAGCTGCGACGCCGCTTGAGGCACCAAAACCAGACACTGCTCTACCATCAACTTTCAAAATTGTGGTAGGCACATATGAGAAGCTCTTATATGGCCTCGAGGGCCGTATAGAGGATGCGCCCAAATCTGGAGACCTGTCTGGACGGGAGCTAGCTATAAATCTGAAGCCGGTTTTTATTTTCCCGGCTCACGTAGCCTGTGTACGGGCAGTTGCTGCCTCTCCACAGGGTGGCAAGTGGCTTGCAACTGGTAGCACGGACGAAATTGTCAAGGTCTGGGACCTTAGGCGCCGGAAAGAAGTGGGAGGATTGATTCAACATCAAGGTGAGTATCTCGGGATCTTATATCAATCTTAATAACGGTTTTCCAAGGTTCTATTACTCGACTCTCATTCCCGTCCCGTTCGCACCTATTATCTGCTTCTGAAGATGGCACCCTCTCTCTGTTCAGCACACGAGACTGGGCACTCTTACGAACTCTCAAAGGTCACAAGGGCAAAGTTAATGACGTATCAATGCATCCGTCGGGAAAACTAGCTCTCAGTGTGGGCAAAGATCGAACACTTCGTATGTGGGATATGATGCGTGGCAAAGGCTCTGCGAGCACAAAACTTGGTAAAGGTGAGCAATATAGCTGCAATTATGCTGTACGTACTTGTTCTAATTTCTTTAGAGGGAGAACTTGTTCGTTGGTCGGTTAGCGGAAAGATTTTTGTCGTGCAAACTGGGTCTAGTCTGGAAATTTATCAAACCGTGCGTCTTGCCCATTTAGCCATGGGCACTTTCTAATTCACTGATCGCAGGACATGACATTATTACACACTACAATGCATCCATCGCGCATTCATGATATCAAATTCTGGACACCAGACGACGAGCCTCTACGAGAATTCTTACTTGTCGCTGCAGAAGATAAATTTGTTACAGTATATCAAATCGGCCACGAGGAACAAAGCATAAAAATAATTGCGAAATTTGGGGGACATTCTAGCCGGTACGTACAAGTTGAAATAGATCCCTTCGCAATCTCTCATTGGTGGTTGTATAGCGTAAAAGCATTGGATATACTACCCCTCGTTAACTCAGGATCTAAGCACCAGAAGGTCACACTAATGTCTACAGCTTCGTCCGACGGAAAAATACTTGTCTATAATTTATCCCAAGTGCCTACCTGTTCAAAAGAAACGGATACGGTACCTGAGCTCAAGCCAATGGCCTCTTATGATACAAAGGGAAGCCGCTTGGTTTGTTTAACTATGGCTGATGGCGACCCGCCGAATAACCCCGGTGTATCTTTGGGGAAGCGGGCTGCGGAATAACTCCTATCATTTCATTTTTATTCAACCAAAAAGTTCTTCTTGTAATGTTACTAGGCATGTGCGGACAATTCATTTCGTCATTGCAGATCTCTCAGTTTCAAATAGGATCCAGTCCTCCGATCATGTGCTCTCGCGTACCTTTTTGTGACTAAGTAGAAATTCTCTCGCAACGACCATGTCTGACCCTACTCCACCGAAGCCGCAAAAGGCAAAAGCCACTACCCCCAGTAAAGGAGGTCGTGACCGACGGAATGAACCTATAGAAGTTCGCAACTCCAAAACGCTGTCGTACATCCTCCGTCATGGTGCGGCCAAGGAACAACTTACCCTCCGGTCGGACGGGTATGTCCGGGTTCCTGAGTTGGTGAGAGGCTTTTTAATCGCTCTACCTCACCGGCCTTTAGCCTTACCGTGGGTCTACCATATTGCCAGTTGGCACGTCCAAAACTGAAGGAGCTCGACCTGTCTGGACTTCTCAAGATCGTAGCCTCTGATCAAAAACAACGGTATCAACTTGGAGTGGAGAACGAGTCCGATGGTCCGAAGGCTCCGATTCTACCTATCACACCCGCACAGGCGCCAGACTCGGCAAATTTGCTGTGGATCAGGGCTAATCAAGGTCATACGCTCAAGGTCAGAGATGCCCTTTCAGCAAATATTTCCTACATAAATACTCATGGCTATAGTAAAGGTTGATGAGCTCGAGACGAAGCCCATTACCGACTCCTCTGAGGTGCCCTGCGCGGTTCATGGAACAAACCTTAAGGCCTGGGAGAGCATAAGTTCGTGACTGCTTACGGCTTCTACGACTAATTATTGAATTGAGTATTTGAAGAGAAGCAGGGGCTTAGTCGCATGCGCCGAAACCACATTCACCTTGCGAGTGGTCGGCCAGGGGCCTCTGGTGTTATAAGCGGTTTGCAGCTGCTTCGTGTCTGAAGAATCGCACTAATCCGGCTTTAGGGATGCGTAACTCCTCACAAATCCTGATATTCGTCAATGTGGCAGCTGCGATGGCTGCTGGTGTCCTATTTAGTTTGTCCGCAAATGGAGTCATACTAACTGCCGGGGATAGTAATGGCTTTCTGCCTCCGGCGTACTTTAGCTCGGTAGAGCGAAAAAACGAAGACGGATGGGAGGAAATCCCCTTCGATGGGGGAAACGTCGCTGGCTCTCAAGGGCAAGGCATGGTATGATTCGAGTAAATATATTGCTAGCCTACATATTATGATCATATTTCGTGATAAGATAGCACGTTGCGTTGTATATGTATACACGATGAATGTCTGATATATATCAAGGGTAATCTAGCTGTGGGATGAATATCCACAAATAAGTCGGATGGTGCTTTGAAAATATAGGATTCGAAGCGATTCTAGTCCACGATCAAGATATCCGGATCTGTTTCGTCCTCCAAGAATCTAGACTGGAACTCGAAAGATTGTGAGCTATCCAGATTGCTCATCAGTACATAAGCCGAGAAATGTACCACTAGTACGTACATTTCGGGTTGGTTACTAGGATGAGTTGATCCAACCATATCTTTGCGCCATTTAAGTTGCTTGGCACCAGCCTCGTCCATATGGTCACCTTTACCTGACCCGAAGAATCCACCTCTATCCGGGAACATGGCTAGTCCATATTGTCGACTCTCGCGAAGAATGATTAGGGCTTCCTCGTGGGTGCAATCCATATCCTCTTCAATGAGGAGCGCAGCGGCCTCAGGAACCAAAACCGACATGAAGAACTGGCGTGTGGTAAGGGGTTTGCTCTCTTCAGCGGTTAGGTTAGGAAATAGCTCATTCAGAGTATCGAAGAAAATAAGGAGCCCCTGTTCTCCGTAGCTATAGGAATACTTAGCATAAATCATATCTGATGTGATATACACTTACTATCCTGGATGGGAGAGCTCAAATGTATCCAGTTGAGCCCTGATACTGGCAGCCTTGAGTGCGCCATCTCGTTTGATGTTGTTATCAAAAGTCACGAAAAAGTCGCTAGAATGCGGATCGTTTATGATACTCCTCAAGGCCTTTACGACGTTTGACGACTTCAGTCGTTCACGTACGCTATCCCAGTCAATAACTGATGGCCAGCGATTTCGCCGACCATGTTCCACGTATGTGCTCTCGGCACGATGCATCTGGCAGAGGTTTATATATGTCATGAGCGGGGCAGTCAAGCCTTGGGGGTTCCTGAGACGAGGTTCAAGTACAGCAATCTTCTTGAGGTCTTCAAGCAATTGCACCAAGTCGGGAGAAGGGTTATCCGGGAAGGGTTCATCACAGAATGGACATAAGCTTTGAGCATCCACGGCTATTAGAATGTCAGTAATTGATGGGTACCAGATAGGAGCGAACTTGCGCATAGTTTCATCATCAATGCCCATCAATTCATCTTGCTTGGCCCGTTCGAATATGCGTTCCATGTCATCAGCCTTGAAGCGCTTGCGAGGGGAATGAGAATTGACTAGATCGTCGGCCTGCTTCGCTGCCATTTCTTTTGCATATTTCGCCATCGGAAATGCGGCAGTCTTCTTGGGCTCTAATGGAAACTCCTTTCTAGGCACTTGGGCAATAGCCTTTGTGATCTGGACCGGTAGTTTAGCACAATACCGATATACAGACATCACTCACTGTCGGATTCTTATCGTTCTTTTTGGGAATCTTGACATTTCTCAACGATCTCCTATCGATTTGGGATTCTCCGACACGCTGGGAAGCAGACAGATTGTCATGGCTTGATATCGGTTCTGGAATGTTCGCCTTCGGCCCAGCTTTGGAGGTACCCCCAGCCTTCCATGGGGGTGGCGCAGGCATCTTCGGGACCGGAGTCGCTGCGATCGCATGAGTAAGCCGTCGCGGTGCACATGACAAGACGAACAAGGCATATCATTCTCTGGAGTCGGCCCTTGAGGTCGAGCCCGTCCCTTGAACGGCGCTGGCTTAGGCCCACGATCTACAAGCGATGAAATCACATAAGCGTGAATCCAATTATGCACCACTCACTGTTCGGATTAATGTTTCTACTCTCTCTTGCGGATGATGACGATCCGTTTGATTCCTTTGAATTGGCCTTGGGGCGAGAAGACATTCGTGAGGTCGACTCTTCATCAGAATCGCTGGATGCTATTGCTTTGACAGTTTTATTGTGGGTCGGTTTCGTCTTGGTGGAAGTGTTGGTCACCGAGCTTGATTCGCTCTCCAGTTGAGTCGAATTGAGCTTGGCGAAAGGTGGGGGCTGGGGCGCGTTCTTCAGTTTGGGGGCCGTATTTGTTCGATTTTTCTGCTTGTAAGATGTTGCCTCGGATTCTTGTAATGATATAATATCCAGTGGATCGTAGCTCGTATCCGCGTCTGCGTCCATAACGGGTGATTCTACTAATTTAAAGCCCCCTTAATAAATACGCGAAATAAATTCTGCTCGGGAGCTCACCTCGCAAACCCGCACTATCCGTCTCCTTTGCCCCTCTGGAAGGCGCCTTTGGATTCCGCGCGATTTTAGGACGTCCGGTAAAGTTGGTGAAGCCCAAATCTTCACCAAAGCCAGAGTTTGGTGTCCTACAGGATTTGACTTCTTCTAAAGCCTGCAGATTGCCCACTCCTTGTTGCCTTCGTCGTTCCATGGTATTAGCCAGCCGATGTCAATGTCTGTAACGAGCGCCACAGAGCACGCTCACGTGATTCTTTCTGTGTGTTTCCCCGTTTGCGCTTTGTTTTGTAGCTTCCACGGTTCGGTCCCGGTTTTTGTGAGCGGTTTGCCTAGTTCGCATGTAGCTCCCGTATTGTCTTATATATGGAAATGTATTAAAAAAAAAAAAAAAAAAAAAGCACGCTCACGTGCTCTCCTCATCCTCACGTGGCCCACGTGCTCTCCTCCAATAACCCATGCATATGCCGAAGGAAGATGGTATTAATAAAACGCTTCCAAGCCCCGCATTCCTCATAGTGGCTAAATTTGTTGTTCTAAATATAAGAACATAACACATGTGGTTATCAAGATTGCGGTTCGAAGCTAGGGACATGCGATTTTTGCGGAAGTTACACGGGTGCACAGGGGTTCTACTTCTTTAAATAAAACGCCTCCACCATTATCCTCCCTAGGCCTTACCACTACCTACCTTTCTGGATGATTGGTTACCTTGTAGCCTGTTTTCTCCCTACAGTGATTGCCTGCGGCGGAGACCATGACCACAGCCATATGAAGCGCATGCAACCTGATGCCACAGCCAGCTCATCTTGGCCTTCAGCTCCACTTGAATGGGGAGATATTAATTTTTTGCATACTACCGATAGTCATGGTATGTGCTCTCGTTTTACATATGCTCCCCTCGTCTCACATTTTTGCTCAGGCTGGTTGCTCGGTCACACTAAAGCTTCGCAGCCGGAACCAAACTACTCGGGGGATTTTGGAGATTTCGCCTCTTTCGTTGTGAACATGAAGCAAATTGCGGACAAAAAGGGGGTTGATCTTTTACTTGTGGACTCGGGTGATTTGCACGACGGCACAGGCCTCTCTGATGGGTTCCCTCCAGGTCAGATTGATGGTCAAGAGGTACGTCAAGAGGCGTATATCGTTTTTCAAAGTTTGACTAAAAAGACTAGAGCAACAAATTTTTCTTTGATGTACCCTACGATGTCTTGGCCATTGGAAAGTGAGAGCCCTCATAACTCTGGAAGCCTGGCTTTTAACCGTCTGCTCCCGTTAGCCACGAGTTGTACCAGTATCCTATCGCACTCGACATGCATCAAAATTTTGCCCCCAGGTGGAACGGCCGTTATTTGTCTTCCAATGTTAACATCACCTATACGGACAAGAACGGAAGTCTAGTCGATACACCAGTCGGTGACCGATTTGTCAAGTTTCGAACCAAGCAGTATGTCATCTCACTTGTTCCTTCTTCATTTAGGGATAACATATCTGTCGGGGGATTAGCAAACGCAAGGTTACTGCATTTGGTGTTTTATTTGATTTCACAGGTAATGCCGCAAACACAACTGTTCAAAAGGTTTCCGCCATGGTTAACGAGGCTTGGGTAAATGACCACCGCTTTTAATCCATTATCTTGTGTTAACGTTAGCTTTTGTAGTTCAAGGATGCCATCAAGGAAGAACCCGATCTTTTCTTACTTGTGGGCCACATGCCTGTACAAAAGTTAGCCGGCTCACTCACGAAATCTCATGTCTCTGATAGCCTTTCCTAGGGATAACTGGCCGATAGTTTTTAACGCAATCCGTGCGGTCCATCCCACAACTCCAATTTTTATTTTTGGTGGCCATACCCATATTAGAGACTGCGTCCAACTTGATTCTCGTAGTATGTCATTGGAAAGCGGTCGATATATGGAGACCGTTGGCTGGATGAGCGCCAAGCTTCCCAAAGCTAGCAACTCATCTGCTCCGCTTAGCTTAACAAGACGATACCTAGACCCGAACCGAAATACATATACCTATCACACTCAAACTAAGCGATTCGATACGTCAAAAGGAAAGAAGATCACTGACGGAGTCAGCGCGCTCGCCAAGGCCTGGAACCTGACACAAGTATACGGAACCGCCCCACAAGATTACTACCTTAGCCGGTGTGTTTACTCACCCTCATAGAGCCAGTGCGCAGTCGACTAATTATACACTGATCTCTAGCACACCTTACCCGTCTAATTCATCAGTTTTGACCCTTCTTGTTAACGAAGTCATTCCCAAGGCATTGGCTATCGGTAACCCATCTCGCGCGTCTGTTCCCAACACGGTGATTGTCAACTCGGGCTCTCAGCGTTTTGACCTATATGCAGGGCCATTCACGCGTAACGACCAGTTCATTGTGTCTCCATTCAACGATGCATTCCTATATTTCCAGGTTCCAGCTGGCATTGCCCGTGATGTTTTGGACAAGCTCAACGAAAAGGGAGCCCACAAAAGAAGGGAGGTAGAGGATCCCAACGCTTATTCTCGGGGTGAAGTCGACCATCGGTTCAACGAATGGAAGCGCAGCCAGTATGAGCGTACATATTACGAGCGAGAGACAGCGAATTTGACTCTAGGATATGTGACGACTGATGTGAGTTACACATTAATCATTCCTGATATACAACTCACGCGCAGATACGCATTTATCCACGTAGAGTTGTCCAGGAATTGGTGACGATACTCTTCACTCCCCTATTCCATATTATGACGCACCCGGATACATTGCCTCTCCCCTTCCCTCCGGACTTTCGGACGATACGCTTGTGGATCTAGTCTTCCTCGACTTTTTTGAGTCGGATGTGCTCCAGATCGTCAACGCCTTGTCGATCGGGACCGGCAAGACATACTCTGGATCCGACGTCCAACAGTATGGCTCAGGTGATCTGCTAACAAACACAATCTATAGCATCTTTGCCACAGCAGAGTGGAACCGAGTTTAACTTCATGTAATACTTTCTGAGTAATGAATCATTTGCCAATCCCAGTCTTTTGTCGAAGTTTCGATTCAGAGTGTCATGGGTCCTATGTACATCACCGCGTTGCGCAAATCACGTAACGCTTGACAAACGCCTGTATTAAGACGTCCATGTTACGAGTGATATCCCGATTACAAAATGGTATGAAGAGCATTGTTACAGGTCTACTTCATTCAATGGACTATACGATGTAACGAAGAGATACCTAATACAGGAAATGAGGCGCCCGGCGATTTCTAGGATCATGGCCATGCTTAGGTTTCGGGCTGTTCGCTATCTAGAATCATGCGCAGCCCTGGTTTTACTGCATTTAGTATTGTTGACCAACGTGCACTCCACGTTACTTACTATCAATGATATCGAGATACGCCTGAGTAGCAGGACTATCAGGGTATTCATCCAGGAAACTAATGCCATAATCAGCACTTTTGCCTATTCGGGGGTCAAGTGGCACTCGGCCAAGAAGTTCAATCCCTTCCTCTTCAGCAAGTTTGGCCGCTCCGCCAGTGGTCGGTCGAAAAATCTGGGACTCCGTCTTGCAACCGGGGCAAACAAATCCAGACATATTCTCCACGAGCCCTATGATCCGAATGCCGACCTTTCGGCAGAAGCTAATCTCTCGTCTGACGTCTTGGAGAGCTACCTCTTGAGGAGTAGTGAGGAGTACTGCGCCATCTATCCCGCTCTCCTTTAGGTACTGAACAATGCTGAGGTGCTCATCGGAGGTTCCAGGAGGGGTATCGACCAGCAAATAGTCGAGTTCACCCCAATCAACGTCTTTTAAGAACTGCCCGATAAGTCCATTCTTTTTGGGGCCGCGCCACATTACAGCAGACGTCTCGGAAGGAAGCATGAATCCGACTGACATTGTGCACAAGTTGTCTTGTACGTAGACGGGTGACCACCCTGAAGCAGAATCATGAATCTGCTCATTCACAAGTCCAAACAATGTTGGGATGGATGGTCCACAAATATCAACGTCCATTATACCAGTCTTAAGTTGTAGTAAATTTGTAAGATAAAATTAAACGCTGGGCGGGCTGATAGAAACCTACTTGGAGATTTTCATCCGCGGCAAAAGCCCATCCCAGTTGGGCAGTAAATGTGCTTTTTCCAACGCCCCCCTTGCCACTAAGTATTAGTACTTTGCGCTTGATGTGCGCCATGCGAGATCTTATGAGCGGAAGCGCCGGGTCTGGACCAGTCGTAACACCGGACGCGCATACTTCCTGGTTGGCGCAACCGTTGCAGGCATCAGCCTTACCAGCCTGGTCTGACTCGGTACCCTATGAAGTATCAGTGAGGAGTGGCAAAAGAGTTCAGTAATGACGAACTGGACAATGCTCTGGGGCGTTGGCCGGTATGGAGGGCGGCTCTGGGAGCGCAACTGGGTGTTGCACGGCAATCATGGTGGGATGGTGGCAACAGATGAATAATATGCTGCTAAATTAGTTTCGTAAGCTTAAGCGCCGGGCGAATAGCAAGACCCTATAGAGATGCGGTGTCTGGGGTACTTTGCGACCGTGATTGGGCTCGCTCTGCCCACCATCTCTTCACCATGGCCTCACACTTGTATGAGACACTGAACTTAGGCATGAATGCCACGCCGGATGAGAGTATGTACATTCAATGATCATACTTATGTGCTGCTGACAATGTGCAGTCCGGAAGGCATACAAGAAATTAGCGCTAAAGACACATCCAGACAGAGCACCGCCAGAGCGGAAGTTGGAGGCTGAAGAGGAGTTCAGAAAGGTCAACGCAGCCTACGAGGTTCTTATTGATGAAGAAAAGCGCAGAATTTACGACCGAAATGGTTAGTTTTCCATCCCATAGCCCACGTACCACACGCTGACGTACATGTGTTAATGTCTGATTGTCACAGGAGTATATCCTCCACCAGAGCCTGCGACAGAGAACGCATATTCGAACCCTTACTCCCCGCCCCCACTCGATCCCAGCCTCCACCAACTTTCTCGCGCCCCAGTTTCGAACGGCATTCACGCAGGCATGCCCCAGACCGGATCCCTTCGCGCAAATGTTTAATGAACCACCGTTTCCGGCCACAGCTCCCCCAGGGTCAGGCCCATTTGGTATGCAACCTATGTTCCATTTTACAGACCCATTCAAGATGTTCCATGATGTGTTTGCATCTGCAATGCCCCCCCTTCATATGCACCCAAATATGCGATATCAACCAATGTATCCCATTGTTGGCGGGCCTGACCTGTTCCTTGACTCGGATCGAATTCAACCATTTAGGTCCACGGACCCAAACATAATATGGACCGAGGAGACACGTACCACAAAGATTGTCAATGGGCACCATCAGACTATCCATACGTTAGTAGACAAAGATGTAAGTACCCCAGCGATATGTACTCCCCTTCATGTGGCTTATTGATCAAATAGGGGAATGTGCGCCGCTCATATGATGTTGATGGAAAGCACTGGGAGACTTTCAATGATCAGATTATTCAACCGTATGAGGCACTCTACGATACGCATCACGAACGCATCGATTTTGCTCCACATCCACATCCACATTCGAACTCACATCCTCCATCCTCTTCACATGGTCGGTCCCGCAAACCCTCAACTGGACGCAAGAGTAGACATGGATCTCCAGGCTATCCATATGTTTCAGCAACCCCACAACCCACCCGGTCCCCCGACACATCATGTCCGAACCAAGTCTCAGCATATTCCTACGCGTCACTCATATCGCCGCATGTACTCTTACTCTGAGGAGGATTTAGGTAGCCCTGTCAGCGATACGGAGAATATCGACCCTATTCCTATGAATTTGCACCAACAGGTGCACCCCGGCAAGAAGAGCATCACTACCCGGCGGCAGCCTCTGAGTACCGTTCGAAGAGACACTACGAGCAGGCTGTACCTCCCACACCCCCACGAGACCCGGACCCTGCACACAGACGAGCAATGAGGCCAGATGGCTTCTACAAGACTGGGTATCCGGACCGAGAGCCACCTACATACATGTCGCCTAACCCCGGTAGGTCGAACCCTCGACGCCTTGAAGTCCACGACTCTCACACGCCTTTGCTTATCCAGAGCACGAGGTCAAAGAGAAACGATGGTGGCACATATTTAGGTCTTAGTCCAGTTCTCGACTAGGCTTAGCCGCCAATCTCGATCACTTTGGGACCTGGCTCGCCAACTCTTCAATTTTTTACGCGCCCGCGGGTCTGCCCCCACCAACTACCAGATTTAGTTGTATCTCCCTCGATCTCTCTATTTTGTAAATCGGAGCTATCATATATTACTTACCCTATGTCTCGCTATCTGGCTCTCGTTCATCTGTGTCTGTGGTGCGCCTGACTCTTGTTTGTAACATCATACCAAATAAAAGAAATAATTATTGTGCTTCGATGTCACAGTAGTCCGAGTGGAAGCGGGAAGTCTAGCTCGTTAGAGGTCAGAGTATTAAATTGGGCACTAGTAACAACACGTCTGATGGGATCAAAGGTCAGGCCGGCTTAGGTGCAATGGCAAATCGGCTTGTAAAAATTGCTGAAGCGGGGAAGACTCCCTTCGAAGCGCGCACGGGCACACAGTTGGACAAAGGGAAGCTACGGTTCAGCGGGCTGGCGTCGCAATCTCACATACTCAGCGCGAACCTTTTCCATGTTCTCAGGGCATGTGCTATATTTGAGGGCAAGGGCGTGAGGATGACCAACGGGAAAGTATGAGAACGGGAGCGACATACTATTGATACATGCATGCTTGTAGTTCCTTGTGTGTTTCCTGCATGCCCATGCCACGCTAACGGTTCGGCCAGTTGTACATTCCGCGAACACTGCTAGGTTAATTGATATCATAGGCAGGCTTAAGGCTACCACGTTTGACTAATTCATCGCAGTCTTGAGAGCCTGGGCCTTGGTGCTCTTCAGCAAAGTATCCTCCTCACGACGGGAGAGTGTGTCCATGTGTGGCTGTAGTGTTTGGGTTGACCGGGACTCCATTGTTAGACTGTCCATGCCAAACAATCCCAAAGCGGGGAAATATCAATTGATGACATGCATACAGCTATGTTTATTTCTTCCATTGTACTTGCTCAGGCCATAAAGCCATGCGACTTTGTGGCACGTTGCAGCCATCCCTCTCCCTCTTCTTCCGCTCCGACTAACCCACTTGCCTTTTGTTCCTAGATTGGACGTTCTTTTCACGAACTCACGCCGGCCGTGCTGCACGACACACTCTTTCAGCCGGCTGAACAGACGACACTATTTCTCTTATTCTCCATTAGAGTGATATTTCTGAATCAACCTAGTCTCACGACATAATATGATGCAACAACACCATCAACAACAATCACTTTCCTCGCTAGATCTGATGTCTCCTTCGACGGCAACGAAGATAGCGCGCATCCAATCCTGGAGCCGAGGTGCCCAACTCACCGCACACGAACCACATAGTCCACACAGCCCTCCTCGGCCTCGACTGTCTCGAGACGCCATTCAGTACCACCAACTACCTCTCCCCGCTCGGAGGCATTTGATGTTCGCATGATGCCGGCACCACCTGTTCCGCAAGTGCACGTTCACCTCGCCGAGCCCCGCCCCGTTTTGCATCATAAACATTCTCACGCTGCATCATTACATTCATGGGGGAGTCAGGATATCGAGTCTCAAGTTGGTTTGCGCCTAACGACGCGGATGAAAGGAGCACTGCTGGGAGGGAGTTGACCTGGAAGGAGCGCGCTAGGCGCGCATCTCGCGCGTTATTTGGACAAAGTACTCTCTGCCTGCATGGTCGGCCCTTAATGTAGAAAAGAACACGACATCTCGACCTCAGCATCAGGAGCTCGATGTTGAAATTAATTTGAATTCGCGCTCGGAAAGCCAGATGGGACAGTACAAGTGCAACTGCGACTGCAATAAGCATGCTAGCCCTAAGCGCAAGCGTACCCGGATGTGCCTGTGCATTTTGGTTATTTTGCTCATTCTTCTTGCGGTTGTTGACGTGATCTTCTTGAATGTACGGGTTCTCAATCCGGACTTTGGAATTATCCAACCCACCGTCACGCCCACTCCTACGAACCTCTCTCGTGATGGAATGTCAGCGCCTATTGCTCCTACGGCTACGGCTACTGCAACCCGGCCCAGCACTGAAACCGACCGTCCTTCATCAACCACCGTAGCTGCATCCTCGACCGCTTCTGTTGCACCATCTGTGCTACAAAATTGCCTGACCCAGTTTCAGCTCAACGCTCCATCGGCCCCCGAGTCCTATCCTTGCGATACTTGTTTCTCTGCATTAAGTGGAGCACCGTCGAATGCTGGAGCCGCCCCCGCTACACAGTGAGTAACGCCAACAATCGCGTGGGTCAAGGATCCAACTAACACGTACTTCAGGTTCTGTGCAATGAAAGCTATATTCGATTCTGCAGGATCAAGTGGTTCCGCCAGTAACGTGGCGCTCTCTGGCGCCGGCTGGATGAAAGACGCTAAGCCCTGCGGATGGAGTGGCGTCACCTGCGATAACAACGGAAATATCAACAACATGTAGGTTTGGTCTTTCACACTCACTGTTACATCGTCTTATTTTCTCTTTTTTTAGTATCCTTACATTTCCTGGCGTTCCTGCTGCCATCCCGACCGAACTATCATCCATTTCGACTCTCACGAGCCTGAAAATCACCGGCAATGGCGATCTACCTTCTGGCTCCCTCCCGGCTCTCCGCTCCCTTACCAACTTAGACTTGGAAAATACCGGACTATCTTCGTTTGCAGACGACGCTTTCTCCGCCGTCAATACTTTGAACTCTCTGACTCTGGTTCGTAACTTGAAGATGGGTTCGAGTCTGCCCAGCAGTATCGGTTCTCTTTCTTTGAGGTCCTTGTGAGTACATTCTACACATTAGACAGAAATTCATTTCTTAATTATCTCTCGTACAGGATTGTTAACGGCCAAGCTTTGACTTCTCTTGACATCGTACTTAGCTCATCCAGTTTGGCTTCGTCTCTCCAAACTTTGGATTTGTCCTCTAACAGCATAGCCTCTACTCTTCCCTCTGATCTTTCAGGGATGAAGACCCTTGCAGAGTTGAACCTCTCTGGAAACGACATCTCTTCTCCTTTTCCCGCTGTGATGCCTACCCCGCTCCAGGTGTTGAACCTTGAGGGCAATAGTAAGCTGGGTGGCGCCCTCCCGAGCGCCATGTGTTCTTCGTCTACTCTTACGCAGTGCGACCTCAGGAGCACTGGTTTAGGCGGGCAGACCGTGACATGCGGAGCATGTATTTTTTAATAAATTCTTTATTCTTTTTGATGACTTCGGCATGTTTTCAATCTTTCGTTGGGTTAGAGTCGGACACCACCTCTCAAATTTACGGACCGGATTATCACTTCTAGTATTTAACTGACGCATTCGTTTGTCATGTTTTTCGTACCATAATAATTCTGCATCTACTTGTATCCTTGCATGCTGTATGAATCGAGCGCATATACACACGGCTTTGGTGATCTTGAAGCCCATCTTCCGAAATACCGAAAAGCACGCAGCGGTCGACATTCCCTCACGTGACGCTATTGGGACACGTCAAGCGCCGGCTCTCTTCGTGTCACGACCTGCTGGCAACCTACATATCGCTTAAATCGTCATTCTTCGGCCACGTCCCATCCTCACGAGCCATACAACTCAACGAAGTTTCATATATTGCCTAACATTCTTTTGTGCCTGAGAGACCACCTCTACCCAGCACTACCCCAAAAGTATGGCTGCACTCCCTCATGATTATGCAAACTCATTGTTAACTTGAATAGTGGCAGATCATGGGCATTCACACGAAGGCGGAGATCATGGGCACTCTCATGACGGGCCTCACGCCCACTCTCATTCCCCTCAGCCTGGACAAGGTCCCCCACAACAGTTACTAAACCCGGACCCAATCGATCCTGCTTTACTGGCTGATATGGATGCTAACTTTAAGCCTCGTCCGGTGAAGCTCGTTGGACCCGAGGGCAATACCACTTGTCAGGTTGTCTGCCCTGAGCATAGCACGGATAAATGTGATGAATGCGGGGTAGACTACACCGACCTCAATCTACTTGCTCGTATGCTGGTCCAGGCGCCGAATCTTATTGTACCACCTCCACCGCAAGTCACAGATAAGAACCGGTCGGCGCATGTGTCAAAGTTCAAGGATGAAGGAAATGTGAGTGGATGCCCGGCTTAATGGCTGCGGGACTGACAAGAGCAACGAATGCAGGCAGCTTATAAAGCAGGTAAATGGCCAGCGGCGATCCAAAGCTATACTATGTCGGCCAATATTGCCGCATCGAGACCAAATTGGGAGCCACACACGCTGGCTCGAGAAGAAATCTCAACCGTTCTCTCCAACCGGTCTGCGGCACACTTGTCAGCCGGCGACTATATTCCGGCCCTTGTTGATGCAGACGTTGTTATTGCATTAAGAAAGCCTTGGACAAAGGGTCATTTCCGGAAAGCAAAGGCCTTGGTTGCGCTCCAGCACTATGAAGAAGCTAGGGATGCTATTGCCGCAGGCCTGCAATTTGAACCTGACAACAAGGTAAGCCTATTTCTCTTCTGTTCACACAAGAACTTCCCTAACGTATATTTAGGAATTACTGGACTTTATGAGGGAGGTAGAGAGCAAAATTGAAGCGACAAAACCACCAATAAAAGCTTCGGCCTGATTCCTTACCATTATTACCGTTTTTCATCCAGTGTATGTTATACGACGCCGCATGGTTATTCAATTATTTCATCTCTAGAACCTATCAGACATGAAAGCTCATACATATGGATACAAAATTATATTAATCGCACAAGAAAGGCTGATGTCAATCCCCTGTGTCTCAAGTGCTAGCGCTCTCCAACGAATCAATGACCCGGTTCGCATCATCTTCACATTCACTTGGCTCTTTGAAGACTCGGAAAATAACCCCGTTAGGAATTCTCCGCCTCGCAGCATCAGTCCTCAATCTCAGAGCCTCTTTCTTCGCCAAAATTCCAGCGCGAGTGGTGTCCACTGTAGCATCGGCGCTGTGTCCTGTTCCGGCAGTGGCCGCTGCTGATACCAGCGCACCAGCAGGATCCAACTCGATCCCTTGATTAGTTGGTGGAGACCTAATGTAAGGCGGAGGCGTTGGAGGTACGGGCCTAGTAGGTGTTGTTGGAGAGTCGAAGTACGATCCAGAAGCTCCTCTGGAGCGCGTATAAACCTGGTAAGGAGTAGTTGGGCTAGTAGCAGACCTTGGGGGATCAGTTACAGACCGGGAGCCGGATCGTTTTGGTGTACTTGGTTGGGAGCTTTGACTAATTGTGGTTGGGTTCTTCATAAGTGCTGGGGTCTGTATCTTCCCGGGTGGTTCCTTTGCGATTTTCCCTCCACCAGCCAGACTGCGAATACTTCGCAATGAACTTGTCGATCCTTTCTTCTTGATTATGTTGTCGTCTGTCGGTCCTAATGTTGGCGAGGATGGTGCAGTAGCTGGAGGTGTGGGTGGGGTTACATCTCGTATAAAAATAGCTAGGATCTGGTCCGGCCGCTCTTCTGCGAGAGCGCTGTATAGTTCTAAATCTTGTTCTCCGCTGTCTCCCACAAGTATAAACTTAGACTGAGAGAAGTTGTCAAGAATTTCCATGACATTGCCACGCTTTCGATCTGCAGCTGACTCGCCCCATAGACCTGAGGTATCGAACATTAGAGCTAGTGGTCGAACTGGAGGTTAGGGAAAGAAGCGAACCTTGAAATAAGTTTCGCCCTCCGTATGATTTGAGTTTGACGGAACCTTGAACACCTCATAATTTAGCATTCATTCTAGCATACGAGATATATTAATCACCCTTGGGTAAACCTGCAACTCCAAAAAACTCCAAGAGCACTGGCAACAGCTCAAATGGCCCGTTTGACTATCAGCTAGGGTCAGAAGTTGACTCCTTACACCACAAGGGCTAACAAACGTACCACATAATGGAATCTAACTCCTCGAGATTCCAGCATTGAAAACCATTCTGGCATACCAGGTACTACAAGTTCCTCAAGGTGTCTAACAAAAACCTTTGGATAGGGTTAATTCCGCTCTATAAATTGCACCTGGGGCCGAGCTCACGTTGTGAAATATGGCGCGAACCCCCATCAATACTTCACTGATCTTCACAGTGTCGTCAACGTCCGAGATGAGACGAACATGCGCGGCGGTAAGTGGTAACTCGGTCTCTGCTCGAACAGTGGCATCGCCAACCTCGATCTCTCTGCTTGCCTCTGCTCCAGCGGTGCTCAAGTCGGAGGGGTAAACTGCGGGAAGTAGTTCGGCATGTGCGTGAAAGGTATAATCTGCTGTATGGTCCCCAAAGGCCAAGCCAAGTGTTTGATCGTGTGTACATAGATCCTCGAATGTGAGCCTGAACTTGTGCGAAAAGTATCCTTGGGGAGTTGTCTTGACATGTACCACTTGGATAGGAGTTGAGTCCTGGGTACGCCTGGATGAATAAGGCTGGGCGTACAACTTGATCCGAACTGTTCTGTTGTCCAATTTACTGGACCAAAATGGCTGTAAACGTTCATCTAGATTGGCATGTAGTTGACGCAGAATTCCAATATCCATGTCGGGGTGAATCGAGCCCACATCAGTATTTGACCTGGTAGAATTGACCGAAAGCATAGACGAGATGGAGCCTACTGTGTTGCTGCGAATATTCTTGATGGGAGACGTGCCGGGAGACGGCGTCTGAGTAATAATAGTAGGTGATCGGTGCGGAAGAGGCGGGGATTGAGGGCGTAATCCAGAAATAGACAAAGTTGGGTTGCTTGTAGTCGAGAGATTGGAGGCGTCGTTCGAGCCGTAGTCCACGATCCGGGAGTCTTGGGTAGTCTTGACCTTTGGCTTCGTACGTGACTCAAGAGCCTTGGCCTCGGTTTCTTTAGTGATCTCATCTGGCCGAGGTGGCAGAATAATTCCCATGCGCTCGAGTTCCTCGTTAAGGTCATCTGTGGACGGGTTCGGGGACTGTGCAAGGGGGCTTTCAGTGCCAGGTCCGCCCAAGATATCTTCAGGAGGAGGAGGCAACCTAGGCAAGGCAGAGAAACCTGTCTAACGTCCTAAGAAACCCGGAGCATGTATACCATGCAGCTTACCTCGTGCCAATCTCATAAATGCCTTTTGAGATCGGGTTGCTTGGTCGGGGGTGCGAAGGCTCGAGGCAAATCCAGAGACAAAGACATCAACGGCAAAACGCTGAACCTCGTCTAAACTGGCCATTAACAAGGACCCACCTTGTCGAGCCGTGGGACTTACCATGTTTCATGCTTACCAGAGACCCCTCATTGGGATACCTTCTGACTGCCCACCCAGGAAACAGAGCCAATTTCTCCGCTCCTCTTTGCTCCTCTCTTCGCCTGCGAAACGAACAGAACATGAACCAGCCACTCAATTGCATACACAGATTGACTGACCTCTGTCGCTTCTCCCTCGCCCATTCTTCCCATGTCTGACGCTTCTCTCCAGTGACAGGATCAAATCCAGTTCTATATGCAGCCACACGATTCGACACTGCAGCATAGGCAGACTTGGGTACCTCACTCGACGCAACATAGTCCCTAACCTTTGCGAATCTCGCAAGTGCCGCATTGCGCCATCCACCAGTCATAGATCCAGAAGATGAACCAGCACGAGGATTTTCAGGACGAGAATACAAGTAGTTCATAGTCGACACGTCATGGGATGAGTACTTTGCTCCAGCTAACAATATATATGGGGCGTGTGTTCAAAATGGTTGGTCGTGGGATGACGGCATCCCAGCGCCTAATTCGTCTAAATGAATGTCACGTGGCTGTGTAGCCAATGCTTTTCTTCTCGTCATGTTTACTATCTCGGCCTTACCTTCAAGGCATATTGCGTCGGGGGATGACTACTATGACAAAGTCCGGCACCATCCGGACGTAATGAATCTGGAATTTGAGGCTGATGATGAGCTCAATTCGACAGCTTCACGACTGACGTCCCCCGGAGAGCCGATAACTTCTAGCCAGGCATTTATGCGGTGAGTAAAACAGAATTAATCGATGAATATCAGTCCGAATGATTAACATCTGACAGTGGACATGGAACATTTGTGGAGGATGAACAAGTTATCGCATCAGTGGCTGGGACAGTAGAAAGAGTGAATAAGCTTGTTTCTGTCAAACCCGTGAAGTCAAGGTATGTATCGGGAGAGATTTTTGCCAAGGATCTTCAGTGGACATTCATAGATACACCCCAGAAGTCGGAGATCTGGTAGTCGGACGAATTACAGAGGCAAGTCCAAGGTCTTCCACCGCATTCGCATTTCTTCAACTTGTAGATTTTCATAACAGGTCCAAAATAAGCGGTGGAAAGTGGACGTCAATTCTCGCCAAGACGGTCTCCTCATGTTATCTTCCGTAAACCTTCCTGGTGGTGTACAGGTACGTGCTCCACGCCCCTTCTGCTCCACGCGGGGCTTGACTACACGTACCGTAGCGTCGTAAACTAGAATCGGACGAACTCCAAATGCGTACCTTTTTCGAAGAATCCGATCTTCTTGTCGCCGAAGTCCAGTCTTTATTTAGCGATGGTAGCATCTCCTTGCACACCCGATCTCTTCGGTATGGTAAACTCCGCAATGGACAATAGTTCAAGTTCCCAACGGGCTCGTCCGCCGGCTCAAATCGCATTTCTTCAGCCTGCCGTGCGGGGTCGACTTGATCCTAGGGTTGAATGGGTACATTTGGGTGAGCAAACACGTCAAGGAGATTAACCAGGTCGGCGAGGAGGGATTCGATGCCGAGGCGGTATATTCAAATAAGAACGATGTCAGTGCGCGTTTCCTCTTTAAACCCAACTCTTTGATGTACTGATTCGAGAGTAGCCGATTGATACAACGACTTCTCGCGCGATCATCCGAGTGTGCAACATCATTCGAGTGTTGGCTCGGCATCACGTCCCGTTGACGGATCATTTGATAGAACAGGCATATGAATGGGTGATTGACCAGAATATTCAGATTGTGGATATATTGAACGAAGAGAATGGAGAGTCACTGGTCGCGAATGTTCCGGCTCTTATTGCGCGACGATAGAGCGAATATTCGTGCTTGGACTGTATGCACCTTGACTCGTGCCTTCGTGCTGCTTCGTTTTTGGATGTACCCAACCAGAATATATCAATCAGTGGGAATCTTAGCGCGTGAATTTATTTATTTTTGCGTGCGATGGGCCTTGACTTGACCTTGCAAGTACAACAAATGAAAGTTTCATTCAGATTGCCCGACATCTATCAAACCTGCTAATACACCCAGCTAACTGGCGGACCCAATAAAACATAATTTTGGAAAAGCTGCTCTCTGGTAATCACCGGATACGGGGTTCAGCCTCCGCGGTGCTTGGTCTCGGATATAGGGTAGAGCAGAACAAGATATCACACTACTTCCCTTGCATTCCGGGTCGCATCGGGAACCCTTTGTTTGTTGGTTTATTTAGGGCCAGTCCTTTTTACTGGATCACCATGCCCATACGGAGCGCGAACTGTCAGGATTGACAGGTCAACACCAGTCTTTGATGTTGATTTCGGGGTCGCTTCTACTCCCATCTTGCATAGTGATCGTATGCGCAAGAGAGAAAAAGTTGAAATGTATACCAATTCTAAGCATCGGAATTGCTTAAACCCTTCTTCGACTGGTGGGTGCATACGATTGCGCCTGGTTTAAATCTGCTTGGAGGTACATAATATCGACGTCGGGTCCCCCCTGGGCCAACCTGGTTACCACCCCCCCCCGTGCTCACGACCCTGCATTCCCAAGCGTGCTGATATATATTCTGCTGCCCCACCCAAGCTCCTCGACAGCGTTGGACCTTGGTCTGAAGTGTCCCCATATAGGTGCCTTTGAGTGGGAAGATGCTAATTGGAGTGTTTGCCTGGATTGGTGCGGTCGCTGCGTTGCCTTGGATAGAGGTACTGTATGCGGCGTATGTTCTCTCCCGATATGATACTTGATGGCAATGGCTGAACTCCCCCGATAGATCGAAGCCTGTTTGTCCTCCGATGGCGGTCGGTGAGTTTTACGGTTCCGAGCTAGGACGAGGTGAAATATAAACTACATGGTTGGACAGAGACGTATATGGATCAATACGGCGGCTGGTTGAACGGCAAAGTGACACTAGTTCGTCAGCAGAAGGACCTGCACTTGGAGTAATATTGGGCGGGGTATTCGGAGCGTTGGGCGGCTTAGCGATCGCCGGAGTGATATTCTACGCGTAAGTCGGCTGTTTTTATGATCGTGTAGCGCAGTTGGGTAAACGCTCTGTCGTTTCGCAGATGGTGGTCCGTCCGTCGCATGCGAAGAAAATATGGGAATCCAGAGCTCGGAGGGTTTCGTCCATCGGGCCGAATTCGAGCACGTCGCGAGGGTCATCATCCAAGTCCAAGAAGAAGAAGCCAAATAAGGGTGGTGCAAAGTGGCAAGACCCATGGTTGGCTCCGCCGCCCAAATCACCCCGGACCCCCACTGCGGTCCAATTCAATGCGAAAATACCAGTGGATGTAGTGAAAGCACCAATCCCCAGGATGACCAAGTATCAGAGTCGAGTTCCGTGCCGCTCAAAGTGATATACCCAAAGGAAGACGATAACAGACGCTAATTGTTTTTGGATATGAATTTGGTTCGTAGAGTGTAAATGTAGAATTGTATATTATAAATATGTTTATGTAAGCTATTGAAAAGTCAGAAGAAGGAAACGCTGTGCTTGGGATCAGCATCCTGACTCTTGACCTCGACTCCCCTCTGCTTACTGCAATATGGCTGGCACACTTACGGGAGGACGACTGCGCTCGGGGTCTGTGCATACTCACACCCAATCTCGCCCTCACCCTGGGTGGATGATGGACAAGGCACGGACTGAAAACGGATCCGGATATTTGCCGTCGCCAGCGAACATGAACCCACACCGTCGTTCCTTGCGTCGGCCTCAAGCACACTCAGCTCACTCTCTGTCCCCAAACCCGACCTCCATGCCGCCCCCTCGCTTACCCAAGCAACTCCATCCGTATCCACACTCCGCTTTGTTGGCCTCTGCTCGCTATGGTACCTGACCTCTGCGCTCTCCTCCAACACGGGCAAGTCGATTATGATCCAATTCAGGTACCCCGTTACCCTCACCTTCGTTCAATTCGCATTCGTCTCGGGCTACTGTTTCCTCCTTATGCACCCGCGCTTTGGCATGAGTTCATTGCGCACCCCTACGCGCGCTATCATTCGGAGCACACTCCCCATGGCCGCCTTCCAGGTTGGCGGTCACATCTTCTCCAGTATGGCTATCAGTCGCGTTCCAGTAAGCACAGTCCATACTATCAAGGTACGTCATTTTGCTTCTCCCATACGTCAATCGCTGACATGCCAACTCAGGCACTCTCGCCGCTGTTTACCGTTGCTGCCTACCGCCTCTTGTTTGGAGTCAGCTATTCATTCCGCACATACGTCTCCCTCCTCCCCCTTACCATTGGCGTCATGCTCGCGTGTACATTCGACGTAGCGGGCTCAAATCTGTTCGGCCTCATGTGCGCTTTCGGCTCAGCCCTAGTCTTCGTTTCATCCAATATCTTTTTCAAAAAGATTATGCCCTCTAATGGAGCCGCAACAGCCCACAAACTCGACAAGCTCAATTTACTCTTCTATTCGTCCGGGTTGGCCTTCCTACTCATGGTTCCCATCTGGATGTACTACGACTTTGGCCACTTGTGGAAGCGTTGGCACGACGACTCGCTTGTCGCCAGTCCATCAGGCAAGGCCCCCGCCCACAGCGTCATGTACTACTTTTTCCTAAACGGTACCGTTCACTGGGCACAGAACATTATCGCATTTGCGATCCTTGCGACCACCTCCCCAGTTACCTACTCCATTGCATCCCTTATCAAGCGCGTAGCCGTCATTTGCATCGCCATAGTCTGGTTCGCTCAGAATGTTCATCCAGTCCAGGCCTTGGTATTGTCCTCACGTTTGTAGGCTTATGGATGTACAATCAAGCCAAGGGTGATGTCGAGCGCGGTGAACACAAGGCCCGCAGAGTTGAGGCTGGTCGCCAGTTGCAGCTCCCGACGAGCAAGTCGGAACTCATAACCCCACAAGGAAGCCCTCACCCCCAACACTCACAAATATATGAGCACGGAAGTGCGGTTCAGGTTCATGCCTATGCGCCTCCTCCCGCTCGTTCACACCCCCCGATGCGTCAAATGTCAATTAATACTACGGCTACTACCGTCGGCAAGCAGACCAATTCTCCTACTGGGTCCTATCCCTCTCCCCCCGCGTCGCTCGATTCGCCCCCACAGTCTGCTGGGATTCGCCTCAAAAATCGTCGCGGCACACACGATGAACATAACCTCGGCTTAGAACTGCACCAAATTCCTACCCCACAACCCCACTCGCAATTCTAACTTGGAGGAATTTCCTCTTTCTTAGAGAATTCGTTAAAACGGACCATGTTCGATTTCTTGTGTTGAGTAACTGTAGACTCCATGTAGCTTGTCGTTTTGCCTTGTTGAGATATTGATACCACTGTGATTATGTTACAGATTTATATATATTTGTGCGTTTCGGGATTTGTTTTGCTTCCGGTCCGAGACATAAATCGGTCCCGCCATTGCCCAGTCTTGTACCTTCCAACGCTTCAATTCGACAAGTATAGTATACGCATCGTGAGTTTGCTGGTTCACGACTTGTGGTTCTATCCAGGTCGCGCCCACTATGTCTAGTTATCCTGGTACCTACATCCCGCCTCTGGCTCCCGCTGCTGGACCTCCCCGTCGAACGTACGGAAAGAAGCGCATATTAGACCCGGAGCTATTAAACTTACAAGAAACTGGTCTTATGGCCAAGAAACCCCGTGAGTTGAGCTCATTTGATGCGCATACATCCGCATCCCTACATACCGATGATTAGGAACGCTCGCATCTCTTCCCGTTAATGGACCCAAGCCTTCGCCTCTACTCAAACACCCACAGCTTTTATCTTCGTCTCCCGTCAAACGTGTAGGGCAGACCAAAACTTACTGGACTCGCCCTTCTTGGAACCCAGATCCAAACCAAAGCGTGGAATGCTCCGCCGGACGTCCTCGACACGCAAACCTCCCATACTCCAACCACCAAAGGTCATCACTTCTCGTCATTTCTCGCTTAGCAAGGTCAGAATCACCTCAAGTTTCCAATCCTACGCATCAGGGTGAACTTAGAAGAAAGACTTCAGAAGCTACAACTACGGTTTCTGTACCCTTCTCAGACGAACACTCGTGGCTAGTCCCTCCGCCACCCCGTGTTCGAGCTACAAGGACAAAGTATATCACCTCCGGAGATGCTGAGTTTTCATTTAACCCTCCTGCCGAATCGACGTGGCACCAAACGAGTCCCACTCCTCGTGCAAATATGCATCGTCCTGGGAAAAGACATGACAGCATTCTGTCTACCGACTCGGACGAGGACGGGGACACGGTCGGCGTGACAAAGCTCCTCAGCGCCGCGCCTCTCTTGCCCAAAATAAAACCCAAACCCAGGAGGTCCATAGACCTCGATATAAATAATGACACAACACCGAGAGCACCGCCCCTCATCGAACAGTTATGTCGCTCGCGCTCGGGTTCGCTGAATACAACTATTCGCCCACTTAACCTCAGTTTCAGGCAGACAAACGCCACGGACGCGGATGACGAGATGGAGGCGAATAGACCAATGATGACGAAGAATGACCCCGCTGTGCGTGCTTTGGCAGACGCATGTGCATCTATGGGTAGGTCCTCAAGCATCTATTTCAGTCCTCTTATCCTTATTTTGGGAAATGCGTAGGGCTAAACGAACCGGGCCAATCACGTCCTCCTGCTATTCATCTCCAGAATTCGAGCCCCACAAACCGCCCCGCTCGGCGGCATCGCAAGTCCCGGTCGGCTGGGCACTCTTCCGCTCACCGGCTTTCTCCGGGAACCGTGCATAAGTTATCGCAACGGCCTCGAGTCGGGATGCGTATCGAGCCAAAGGCTTTGAGCCCAAATGAAGACACCGACATATTCGCTACTTATGATTTTGACAAGGGAATCATACCTGGCTCTGGGTGACTCTTTATTTTATTCCAAAAAAGGCTTCTGTGTCGAGCCATGTAATAACACCGACTCCGTGTATCAGTGCTTCTTCATGATTGTACCTGTAATTCACCCAGGCGATCGCTGGATTCATGTTTAAAAAATGCCACAGTGCTTGTCCTTGTGATGACTGGTGATTGGAATAGAGTCTGGAGCGAGCAAACAGTAGTGGACCCTGAGCACGGCTTGAACTTAACTTCCACCCCCCTCTCCCCCTCACATTTCTCCCATAACAAATATGAACGGTGCAGCCAGCGCAAATGTTCTCATCGAGGCTGTCTCAACCCAAGAGCTCGATGATATGTACCAGGATGTCGATAGTGAAGAGTTTAGCGAGTTTGGATCGGATATAGATGAGCAGGAGGAAGGTGAGGCGGACATACCTGCACTCGAGAGGTTGAATAAGGAGGGTGAGTTAGTGTTAATATAAAACTGTTGTCCTGCAACTTATATTTGGTCAGTTCAAGCTACGTTCTCGGACGAAGACATCGACGAAATGATAGCTTATTTAAAAGAAGAAGGTAATTCGCCACACTTCATTTGTGACACCTTCTAACAAACTGAAACACCAGGAATGATATCATGGATCAAAGAATACGTTACTGAGCGAAAAACTCCAGTCTTGATATTGCTTGCTGCATTGGGAGCGCCGATCGTGAGTCGCAGAATCGTATTTCACCATGCCAACTAAAGCTTAATCCTCCCAGCCATTGAATGCGCAAAAGGAACCTCACTCGGACCAAAATATGCTGCATAGACTTCTCAAAGTTACGCTAACGAGGATGTAAGTAACACAACAAGTTTCATCCAGCTATCTTGATAAGCACTGACTTCGGTCCAGTTTACGTCGTCGGTCAAAACTAGAACACATAAATACTCCGGAAGACATAGTCGAGCTCATTAAAAAGAGCAAGAATATTATTGTCCTGACTGGGGCTGGAATTTCTGTCTCGTGTGGAATACGTGAGTAATCTATATGGACATGTGGACCCCTCAACGTGGTTACTGAACGTGAAAAAGCCGATTTTCGCTCGTCTTCTGGGATTTACGCCCAGATCAACGAGAGTAACAATTACGAATTGGACGATCCTCAGCAGATGTAAGCGTGTATTTCCATGGGTGCATACATTCAACCATTAATTGTGCACAGGTTTGATATTGAATATTTTCGCAAGAAGCCTTCTGTCTTCTAGTAGGTATTTTTGTGGCGTCCAGTCAGTAGGAATTATTGATCAACGTGTGTTTCAGTTCCTTCGCTAGGTAAATGCGCTGTTTTCTTGCCACGTTAGTCGACACAGCCTCATCTGTTTCGTACATAGCCAGATATACCCCTCGAATTTTATACCCTCCCCTTGCCACCGGTTTATTAGGTTACTCGAAGACCGAGACGTGGTACGTAGGTAAATTGATCTGGTGAATTGCGGGGTTAATTCGAATGGTAGCTCCTGAGAAATTATACCCAAGTAAGCGGTTACCACTATGCTAGGTCATTTGTTCTAATTCTAGTACAAAAGAACATAGACACGCTAGAAACTGAAGTAGGCGTGACTCGTGTGCTTCAATGCCATGGTTCATTTGCGACCGCTACATGCATAGAATGCAAAACCAAAGTCAACGGCTCGGACCTCAAAGAGGACATATTTTCTCAGCGGATCCCTCTTTGCAAAATCTGCAACAAACCTGTGGCCCCCGCCAAGGGCAAACCCAAGTCTAAGAAGAAAGACGTTTGGAATCCCAAGCAGAAGGACGCAGATGATGATATGGACATTCCGACCCCACCACTACCAAAAGGCATCATGAAGGTGGGCAATCCTAGGTGTATGGATTATTGTCGTTGCTGACGACTGACAGCCTGATATCATCTTTTTCGGAGAGCCTCTCAATGACGAATTCGACTATTGTTTGTTCAAAGATCGAAATTCGGTAGACTTGTTGTTAGTCATTGGAACTTCGTTAAAGGTAATGTGCATTTTATGCTGTATAAGCTACCCAGGCTAATAGAACTCAAGGTTGCGCCAGTTTCTGAGATCCTGAGTAAGTAGCTATTGCCTTTGTGTCATACGCAGCCATCTTACCTCATCATTAGCGCATATACCACATTCTGTTCCTCAGGTAACTACTATCCTGGATTCTATATCGCACTCAAATAACTCGAATGCGTGTAGGTATTAATCAACAAGACGCCCGTCACACATGTTAACCCTGATGTGAGTAATATGCCCAGGTTTTGATTTCAATAAATTGATGAGAATTCTAGGTTGTGCTTCTTGGGGACGCTGACTGTGTTATTGAGTACCTCTGTGATAAACTTACATGGACTCTACCTGGCGTTGGTTCCTCGAACAAGGCAAAAGTACAGGCAAGACTACCCGGAATTCCCATCAAGCCTGTTAAGGCCTACAATCACGAGTTGGTGCTTCTTACTCATATCATCCTCACGTTCTGATTTGTTCCTCTTAGGCATGTTTGGGTATTCCCCGGTGGCGAGGGTGAAAGCTGGGCCCTAAAAGACCCAATTGTTAAATCCGTTCCATCTATTGTCCCTTCCAGACCAGACAGCGCAACATCATCCATTCGTAAACGTCTGTCGAACGAAAGTCTCCGCCCCGCACTTGATCGCAAGGACACTGACAGAAGCACGAAGAAGTCAAGACTCATCTAGTCTTTCTGACCGAATAATTCTACTCTTAATTCTTGTATTCTTATTATCTCCTGTATCTCATTCTTAATGCGTTTCTACATAACTTGGACTGGCTGTCCAGGTAATCGTCATAAAACCCCACTACAAACTCCTCAGCTTTGAACCCAAAACGATTGTACAGGAGCTTAGGGAGATATTAGAACGTTCGCTTCGATGTCTAGTGCCGATATTGCATACCATGGCTGGATTTGTTGCTGAAACATGAAGTGAGATGTCATAGTTCGGATTGGCTTTGATTAAGTGATAGATCATGAATCTGGGTAATTGGTTCTAACACGCAAGTTTACGGTGGGAAGTAAACGAACTTACGTAGCAATACCCGATTGTTCCCACCCCGCTCGCACGGCAATGTATGTAACATATGGATCAATTGTCTCGCTGAGAAATGCACACCCAACTACTAGCTTCTTGTAGAGCGCTACGACGCTGCATTGTTCGGCATCCCACTTCACCGAATCGGATACTGATAGAATCTCGGCTAAGCACATCCTATTGAAAATTATAAGCACACGTACCATCAATGCCTAGCCAAAATGCGCGTTCAAGCAAGTCGTGAACTTGGGAAAGATGCCACGCATATATAGGTGTATATGTTATCGGAGCCCAGCTATAAGTGTCGATATCCATATCTTCGGGGCTATATCCTTATTGGCCTTTCACCGATACTGACGGGGGAGGGGAAGAGACCTACTGGGAAAGACGATGATGGTTCATGACATCCGACATGAGCTCCATCCAAGGCGACATGGTCTCCCAATCTTGAAAAAAAACCATTGGCGAGGAAATATGCCCCCCGTAAAGCCGTGATACAAACGAATTTTCGAGTGGGGTTGATTTTATGGCGTATAGCCCGTTGAGTACTTCTCGAGGCGGAGGTGGAGGTTCAATCACCTTGCCTAACGCCTCTACTGCTGGGGGCAGTTCTGTCGATGGGTCAGGAGTAGGAACTAGGCTACCCTATCCAATATGGATAAGATTTTTCAGTGACGAAAAATAGGGGGTGAACCCACTCTTTGGCTCAGTCGGCGCAGTAAAATATTCTCTGAGACGGTCGCTGTACCCGCTTGCTGTTTGACGGTGATTTCATCGATTAATTGGTCCCCTTCGATTCGAGACAACGGACGAACAACATGACCCTACTACATATCTCAGTACTCACAGTATCTTTGTGCGCTCATCCCTCACATGTTCATTCCGAAACACACTTGCAGCTTCGACCCTTCGCCTTGCGTCTGTAAGTTCGTAAATCATAGGCTCGGAGACCGACTCAAATTCTTCATCCGGAATCGCAAGCTTTTGCATAGATTTTAGAAATGAGGATGCATGCTTTAGGTCCAGATCTTCTAGTACATTAGGTGCTGAAGGGCTCGAGGGAAATGCAGGCTCTCGTTTGGCTCGTTTGGATTGACGTCGGGGCGCAACCTGGGGTGCGGAATTAATTGCGTGGGATATGGACCCAGGAAAAGGCAGGGGTGCTCATACTCACCGAATTCTCTACCCATTCCTCATTATCTGGTTCTAGACTCATCCCGAATTCAACTAAATCTTAGGCGGGTTGCCCTTTAAGCTCAAGTAACAGTATAATAAATGATAGAATTGAAAGTATCCGCCCAATTCAAGAAAGGTGGTCGTCGTCCAGTTCTGGACATACACACTCCAACTCGAGCCAATAACGGTTTGTCCAGAAAACCCCAATCAATTAGAAATATCCTCAGCACTTCTACATCATCATCAGTCGTTACTCGATACAAAAACATATGGATATAAGCCCATAAGTTCGGTTCAACTTGGTTCAGATCAAAGTAAAAAAAAAATGAGAAAGCGAGAAAGAACAATCCAAGAAGAAAACAACAATGCTTAAGCTAAACAGAATAGACCTGGATCTTAACATCATATGGGGAGTAGTAGATAGGGTGATAAAATGTCATGCGAATGGTTTACCAATGCGGCCGCGGCCCCCAGGTCCCATCTGGGCTTCTGTACATTCCTCCGAATAGCATCGAAGGACTTTGTTCATTACCAGGCGCGGTGCCTGCAATCGCGAGCCGGCTCGCAGGGGTCATCATTAGTTCTTCTGCGCACCCAGAGTTGAGATCATTGATGTCGCGTGCGCCGCCGTACCCCAGCGGAGTGCGGAGCGGCGATTCAGTAGGCATGGCAAGCATGATTCCACTAAACGACGGTACGCGACGCATTAGTGGGGTAGTAAAGTCGTTTGAAGGAGGATGGAGAGATGTTTTAAAGTGAGACAAGTCCGAGGGGCGGGATGGGGACATGTGCAATGCGGCGTAAGAGAGAGGTGTGCGTTCGGCAGAGGTAGCGACCGTTAGGGGGGCAAGCGTGCGTGGTGGTGTAGTTGGGATGATGTCTGATGGTTTGAGGGCGACAAATTGGGGCCTGTCCAGTCCGCCGCTTCCAGAGTCACCGAATAGGCTGGGCTTCTCGAGTGTCCGAGGAGGAGTGACGGGCTCCGAGCCGCGCGAAGAAGTTCGTAAATCGTCAGGACGTATGACTGGTGGTGTTTCCCGTCGAGCGTGTTGCTCGCTTCGTGTTTTGAGTGTCGCTCGGGGGTTGATGTGTTGTGTCGGGGATCCGGGGCGATTTAACATCGATGCGGGGTAGATAGTTCGTGGTTCCTCCTAAACTGGTATCAGTATAAACCCATCAATAGCCGAAATGAAACTTACTTCGGTTCCGTTCGGTCTTCGTTTCATTACAGGCGAACCATTACCCAACGCACCTAATCGGTTAGGATTAATGCCACTACCAGAAACCTTTCGCTTCTTGGCTGAATTATTTATAACCATATCCATGAGACCAGACTTGGTCGAGTATTCAGGGACAGCTGGTCGCTCGGCCGAACCCCCATCGGTGGACTGTGGGGGCGGACTGGACGAAATGGGCGACGAAGCTGGGATATCAGGACTAGAACTCATGTTGGGTGTGAGCTCAGGCGGGTCGCCCTGGTATTCCTGTCTCTGTGCTCGCTTTCCACTTTCAGCTCGCGCAGGCGAAGAGGAAGGGATACGATTGTCAACCGGAGACCGGTATGGTTTTTTATTGGCCGACGTAGCAGGGGCTGCACGGGTTCGCTTGGGAGGTTGACTAGCAGAAGCAACGGAAGTCGATGCTTTGGCCCGGCCGCACGCGACACACCAGGTAAAGGTGGGTAATGAGGAGGTTCATAGACATAATTTGGGGCAGCAGATGCTGTGTTGGTTCGGGTTCTTTTGGCGGGCTCAGGTGCAGGACGCGACGATTCAGGCTCTTCTCTGGCAGGTGTAGGCTCCTTCTTACGCTTCTTGGCCGCGGAGTTGCGTCGGACGAAACCACCATTAGCGAACATATCTTCATCTCCCTCGCGAATACTGCACTCATCCGTTAGATCAGGTACCTGGTCATATTCGGTTACTTACCCCCAAAAGCTACCTTTACCTTTCTCCCGACCGTCACGCTTGATTTTGACAAAACAGTCATTAAGACTAAGATTGTGCCGAATCGAGTTCATCCAACCTGATAAACCACGAGGAATTTCAACATGAGGTGTGATGATATAATCGATGGAAAGAAAGTGCAAAACCCACCTGCTTCACCAGGTTTGTAAAATGGCCACGCTGCGGAAATCCACGCATAAATCTGAGCAAGAGTAAGCTTCTTTTTGCCATCAGGACCTGGAATCGCGCTCATGATAGCTTGGCCAATAAGTGCCGCATATGAAGCCGCTGGTTTTTCACGCGGCCTGGGGGCGGGCGGCAAATTGTACGGCGGATCGTTCGGGTTGGCATAATCTGCACTAGCATAGGTGTGACTCGGGCCGGCTTGCGAGGGCGACGCGAGAGGGCTCCTGATGGGAGAAGAGTTTATCCCAGTTCGGTTTGATTCACCAGAGCGAACGGGGCTGAGCATGGGCGGGGGGGACGAAGGGGGGAGTGGAGGTAGAATAGGCCGGCCGCGAGCAGCACGGCGTTGCCTCGATGGCGTAGTATCAAAAGAGGTGCTGGTTGATGGCACATTGGGATATGTTGATGACGCTCGCGAAATGTCCGTAGTTGTCGTTGTACAGGCCGACGATGTGTATGAAACAACGGATGTCTGTCGGCAGATACTCTAACAAATCGATCAGTGTGAGCCATGCGAAGATAGCCGAGTTGAAACACGCACAGATGTGGATGATTGGGTCAACAACATGTCCGAGTCGGTCGGTTCAGATTTGACATCTAGACTAGCCAGATCTGCAGCTGACGGGAAGCCGCGACGGCCGCCTGCACCGAGAAAACTTTTCATGCGTTGGGCGTGTTGTGCGAGGTCTGCTCGAGTAAGCCCAAGACTGCGCAGGGCTCGGGCTGTTGGCGATGAAGGGGTGTCGGGGGTCGGATTTGGCTTTTGCTCGGACAAATGCTGGTTTTCAGTGTGTTGGGAGCGGAAATAGTCTACTAGGGGCCGAAGAGTTGTGTCTGGGTCCTCTTCCGGTGATGGCGATGGTGATGGTGATGGCGAGGGGCCTAGTGACGGCGAGGGCGACGTAATTTCTGGCTTGACTCGCACGGTCTCTGGCGTTGAAGGCCGATGAGCTGACAGATTCGGAGCGGGGGCTGTGTTAGACAGAGCGGTGGTCGTTGTCGATGAGGAATCGGTGGGAGAAGCACGATGTTGAATCTGATGAATAATTTTATTTCGCTGTCGGGGCAAACTGGTCTGATCCTCTGGTGAGATAGGGGGTGATAGCGGCACAGGCTTCGTCTCGTGAGAGGAGCTGCCCGTTAAAGAATCAATACACACTGCCGTTGTGGTGGTAGACTCTACTGTCATCGTACGGCGGCAAACTGCGTCTTGAAGCACCAAAATCGTTTATAGTTCCAATTACAGCTGGGATCAACCCAGAAACGCAGATTTCAACTAGTAAAATGAGAGTTAAAAAGTTGCGCAGAAATGTACAACACAGAAATACTGAATGTTGGATGCGGTCGGTGTGAAGATTAGAACATTGTTTGGACACTGCCATATTTGGACATATGCCGCCTCAGACTCCGTCAAACACCCCTAGTAACCGCATAAATTCTATTTTTCTACTCTTTACATCTGGGCTCGTATTCATGCTAGCCAATGTCGGTCAGTCGTTTACATTGCTTCCGACTCGAACCATCGACGTCGCTCGCAAATCTGCCAAACTGCACCCTGACACGTGCTGGGAAGTCGGCAAACGAAGGGCCGGATGTCGGTCATCCCGCTCAACATCCTCCATCGACCCGCACCAACCCTCCCTCCAAACTCCGATTTTTTACAATATTCACGCATTGTGCTCTTTTATCCAACAGCTCCACCAGGCTGTGCAACTTTTTTGTTGTTCTGGCAGACGCGTTTTGTCTTCATACGCGATCACATGATCAGAGGTGGCCACCCTCTCTAAATTTTGATTTCCAATTAAACTCTCCCTCTTATCACCACCTAAGCATACAACTCTGTAAATCAATCTGAGCTTAAACTACAATGAGTAACGGCGACAAACCTCGTTCTTCGTTGTTAGAACTTCAAGACCCTCAAACTCGCACAAGTCGGGTGTGTGAGTCTTTATACTCATTTCACTCGCCTCTTCAACTAGCGATCACTCATCTCGCTCTTGGCTTTTAGGTTGAAGACTACTTGAATCAACGCCCACCCGTCCAGAACCAACAATCAGTCTTCCTCCAAGGAGCTAGAAGAATTGCGCAATACTGCTTACCGATTAACAATGACCGTACGTCCTTCAGACCCCCTCCCTCTACAGTTACTAAATCAACTTGCACATTTGCAGTACTGAACAGACTCGAAGCATTCCTCCCAGCAATGCACGAATCGACGCAACGGCTCCAGCAGCAAGTCCAATCCGATCCCACCAGCCTCGATATAGAACACCTCGACCCTTCCGCCCAGGAATATATCGAAATGGCAAGTACCCCTCTTTTATAAATAAATTAACTGTTACTCACATGGGAGGCTGCTGGACGTAGAACCTAGGCCTGGGTGTATACGAATCGAGACCAGTTGAATCACATACGTCAAGCTCTGAAGAAGATTCCGATTCCGGCTCAAGCTCTAGCTCAGACTCGGATTCGGACTCAGGCTCTGACTCAGACTCAGACTCTGGCCCTGATTCGGATGACGGACGCCCGGACGTACTCTCTATACTCATGCGAGCCGTTCCTCCTGTTCCGCGAGCACAACCTTTGGCTACTCGCCCAAACATTGTGATGCTCCAATCTTCCTCTCCAGAACCACAGCAAGAGAGCAGAACAAGTTGAAGTCGGCCGGCGTTCTTCCCCCCTGTGGTGCCTATGACGTCGATTAATCAACCAAGTTGATGGTTCCCGGTTATCGAATCACAGATTTACATGTATCATATTTCCCGCTTTTCACATGAGCAAAATAACACGTTTGGTAAACACTTTGGAGCGAGGCAGATCGGCTTCGGGGCCACGTATACGAAAATGGATTTGTCGTTTTCTCGGATAATTAAGTATATCGAGTTCGTTGCCCCTCCCGGCGACGTAGATCAGGTTCTTAACTCCGTGCACACCACTTGGTAGTATAAGCTTGGCAAAGCCGGTGCCCGTCGCCCTGGGCATGCGCTGTGACCGGGTCGGGTAATTGAACGAAAATTTCAGAATCACGCCAGCCTGTGCGAGCAGCCTGAGGCTGATTTCAACTGTGATCAAGCCAAAACGTCATTCCGCACGGTTATCGGGCACCCAGATCGATAATGGCGCAACGGCCGAGTAAGAATCGAGAGGAACTTTGTGCGTTTCATGAACCAGTCCATACAGCTACACACCATTTGTAGAAAAAAAAGAATGTAAAAAACAAAAGGCACAAAAACACAGTGAAATCTATGAAGAGCTCTTTGACTTGACCATCATACTGCAGGGTTATACATAGGAAGGTGGGGGGACTGTAATGCACACGAACTTGAACACAGGAAACATACGCAAAAAAAGTGAATATGAACAAGGAAGACGGAAATGAGGCGCACGAAAAATAAAGCTAGGGCAACAGTAAAACAAAATGGCATACGGGAATTGGGTGCATGGACTAACAATTGTCTGGCGAGGTTGTCAGTGTTGCTCAAATCACCCAGTAGACATGGATGCTTACCTCTCCAATAAAATAATGCACTACGGTGTTACCTTTTCTTCAACCGGAACTGGACCACGCCCGTTCCATATCGCACCAAAGTACCCTTTGGCAGAATGGACAATGTCCACAGCCCGGCCTACTATCGTGGGATCGTCTACATGCTCCCCGGGTTTGTTCTGTGCTAGGCTTGTGCTGGCCGCAGTGTGGGGAGGAGTGGGGGGCAAAGGAGTAGAGACATGGGGCAAGTGTTTCGCCATGTCGACTTCAGAAGGTAGGGGTCGCGAGCGATGCATGACAGGGGAATTTGCCGGTGTCTTGTTGGCAGGCGCATTACCACCTTTCACGTAACTGTACTGAGATCCACCATCGTCAACCTCATCCTGGGCATGTGCCTGATCATCCGCAGCCTTGCGTGGCTTTTCCTGTTGTACGGATTTGGTCGCTTGGTGTATCACGGGTGGAGGCGCGTAGTCCGTCGAATCTGCCCAGAAATCGTCCCGTCTGCGCTCGAGCTCGGCGCCGCTGACGCCTTCCTCAAGGCTACCACTTGTCGCGTCTTCTTTCGATACGGGTGAGTGATTGATGACTAGGCTCGGCCGCGCCGTTCCCTGGGCAAATTTTGGTTTTCGGTTGTTGGAAGAACCCCCAGACGAACTCACGATCGCATTGGCCACCACCCCGATGGGCACCGTACGAGATGCATCCTCCCCTGTGGTTGCGCTTCCCCTATCTGTGCGGCGCCTACCCAAGGCTGAGCCGGGTCTAGACGAATTAGGAGAGACCGAGCCGATGGGACTGCTGGTCCCGCGACTTGAGCTCCGTTCCCGTTCTTCGATGGCAGGGGGAGTTCGTACGTTCGAACGGCCACGTTCCTCTCCCCCCGGAGATAACGACCTTCCGCGTAGGTCTGTAGGGGAGAGATAAGCAGAGTCCGGGGGAGATTCGTATGATCCACGATATGCGGCAGGGACACTACTTCCAGAATCTGCGTTTTTCAAAATGCTCCGTCCAGGTCGCGGGGGAGATCGCGTCGGAGGAGACTGAGAGGAAAGGGATGATCTATGGCGGCCATTAGCTACTACCGGAGATCGCTGAGCCGGAGCTTGGACAGTCGAATCGGATTGGTGTGACGAGTTGGAGGATGTAGCATGCTCGTCCTCCCGGTCCTTGCGACCAGCTAGCGCTTCAGCAACACTATGAGCCAATTGTGCATCTCGTTGGGTGGGAGTGGTGGAAACGTCACTTGACACAGATGATGGCTGGTCCTCTGGGCGCTGCGAGCAACGTAAGAATTACCTCGGGGATTGCCTTGGTTGGCATACTCCTGACCAATCCCAAGATCTGGACCACCAAAGTAGTCAAACCCCACGCCGTAATCTTCGTCTTCGTCTTCCCAATTTGAGCGCGACGAAGTAGAAGAAGAGGTAGACGAAGGGGGAGCGTAATTTATTACGTTGGCGGGGGGTGGCGTATAATTCTCGTTGTTTTGTTGCTGAGCGTGATATTGTAGCATTTGATGTTCACCCTCGTAAAAAGAGCCATTAGGTGGGACAAAGACAACCGCAGGGCTAGGTGCGGGGTGTGGATCCGAGGATTTGAGAACAGTAGGCGCGATCGGGGCAATGCTAACCAAGTCCTTGTCACTCGAATCACGTCGTGTAAATGAGGGGCGAATATTGGACACAACCGATGTCGTGCTGGAACCGCTGATGGAACGCATTTCAAGAATGTCATCATCGGCCTCCTCGTCCTCAGAGTCGTCGTCGCCGCTCGGGCTCCGCGGTTTATCAATCGATATACACTGTTCCACGAAGGTGTTAAAATGAATATGTCGTCGCTCCTTGCCACTGTTAGACTCGATATCGGAAGATCCACCTCGAGGCGAATTAGAAGATTCGCTACCACGAGAGCGGGTCTTTTCGAGCCCGTTGACCTGAAGGGTAGGAACGGGGTTCTCTTGATGGGCAGATTTGTCACTCATGCTCTGAGCGACACGAGGGGGCGATATTCTTCGATTACTTGGCCGACGAATTATGTTTGTGTCAGACTTGGTATGAGCGAGCGGTGGTCTGACCCCAGCTTCGGTGCTGTAGTCGATACTTTCCTCATCGGTCAGGTCGGACGATTCGAGAATCGGTGAAGCTGGACGAGGTAATGAAAGAAGTTCAGTGAGAGTGCGGTGCTTGAGAATAGGCTTTTTCCCGGCTGATTTCATGAGATCAAGCTTGTCGGATAGCGTGGGTTCCTTGTGGGCTGGGACAGGTTCCGCAGTGTGCAAGGGGCCATACAACCAAGTGACATCACTGTCTTTGAGCCTGCGAAGAAGCAATGACGCGTTAATGGGTGCGAAGAAAACCAGCGGGCCGAATGGGAGGGAGAGATAAGATATGTAACCCCCGAAAAAGGTAATGAAATGAGATTATGAAGCGGGGGGAGGGGGTCGGAGGCTGAAGATCGAGGGAGAGAGTATGTAAAGAGAGTGAAAAGAAGACTGACCAGTTGAGTGTTTCCGGGCTGACCGTACGAAGCTTGTTCCGCTGCTTCCACCAGGTGCGCCAACTGGCGTTCTCGAGGCGGACGCCGTTGGCAATCTCGTGTTTGTGTCTGGTCATGCTGCGCCAGCTCTTCCAGACATCCTCTTCCTGCCAGTTGTGGCTGAGGTAATCGACACATACGCGGGGGAGGTTGCTGACTACATGGGCATCGTCAACGACGGGCTGATGGGCGAGTGCTGAGAGGGAGGCGGAGATGGTGACGGAGCTGCCAGGAATGTACTGAGCCATGGGAGAGAGGAAAGATGGAAGTGGCTATATCCTGGTGAATAAACTGCATGAGGAAATAGTGAGTTGGAAGGTGTGGACGAATGCGGGGTGGCTTGAATAGGTGATCGGGTGGGGAAGACACACCTACGGGCGACCACGCGACGTGCAAGTCCTGTATGCACACGAAACAAAAGCAGGGATAAATACTCTTTAACGCACAGGGAACAGGTATTCCAATGGGCTTGGGAGCGTCTGCGAGTGTCTGCGGTGTCTGCGAATACGCGCGGCGACCGAGGATGTCCGAGTCAATCCAGGCAAGAGGGAGAAACGAGTTGAGCCGGCTCAGAGCACAGACTACACCCGTATATAACCAACACCTCGTTGTCGGGTAAAGGGTGGAGCGGCGGTGGGATGGCTGGGACTTGTTTGAGCACACAACTAGAGCAGATTGCTCGCTCCCCAAACACTGCCAAATCGCCACGTGCCGCTCGTTACATTTCCTCACCCGAGCACCTCCGAGTATCCGGCCGGCCGGACCTATTACATCCTGCACACCAGTCCTGTAATGCTAACCCCCATTCGCCTTGAGCTCCAATTAATCAGTTCATGACTGCGCAAAATTCAACTTTTCACATCGTTTGGACAGCGTATGCGCGCCTAGCGGCCCGGTTTCTGTCTCCAACCAACAACTGAAACGCTCGCAACCGCTCCCATGATAGGCTCCAGTATGCGGCGCCAGCAGCCACCTTCTTAGCAATAACCTCTAGAACCCTGCTTTTCCTGTCCGAGTTCATAATCACCAACAGCCTTCTCTCGCCAAGTTTGTCCTCTCTCTCCCTCCTATTGGTTGTCCGGAGTTAATCCGCGAAATGCAGCAAGCGCCAAGTGGAGCCAACGTTGGCACCATTCCAGTTCTCCAACACTCCCCTTCGGCACGCATGACAACACATGACCATTGTTCTAATATCAAGCATCACCTGAACACTTCAAGTCCACAAAGGCATGTCAACCCGTGCAGCAACGCATTTTCTGGCTCCGGGGCGCTTAATGAGAGCCTTCTGCTCAGTGCAATGTACATCACGCAGCTCACTTGTTCCCATGACCTCGACGACGCGACTACGATCACTGATCGCCCATGCCCTGCACGTCAAGACAGTCGATGACAGTTGTAGCATGTGAAAATCCAACAAATTCATTTATTCCTACTCGGGTGTCCTGAGCTGGTCACGCACTAAGGCGTCCCGGTTGTCGGCCCGCGCGCGTCAGGCCGCCGGTATATTTTCAGCCAAAGCCCATGCCCCTGAGCAAAACACTCCTGCACATGCCTTGCATCGCGACTTGGATGCATAACAAGGCACATGATCAAAAGCCGACATTGAGAACGCGACTAATTCTGTTGGGTTGCCTTCTCTAGGAACACCAACACGCACATGTAATGAGAATCGTGCATATATAGAGACATCAAGCGCCTACCTCGCCACTTGAAGAGTATCTTGAACGAATTTATGGGACAATGGCCCCTCCCAACGGAACCGAGTTAACGAGCCTGTTTTAGATCCTTCTGGTGCCGAGTAACTTGAGATATAGGGGTTAACCTGGTTCGTAGAGCTGATTCTGCCAGATAGCATTTGTGAGATCCAGTCAATCGTTCAATGCAGGCGCTTACCTTGGGGAGCCGCTTGCACCAATCGTACACATGCCTATCCACTCGAACATTTCGGCCCATACCTCGTCTTCATCGTCCTCCGAAGGTAGCCCAGTAGGCACCAGCACATCCTTGAGGATCATAATTTCAGGTTCGGTATTCTTCACTCTATGTTCTAGTGTCGTCGTCGGTCGATCGGCTACTAGGAATCCAGTGTGTTCAACTTTGTGCCTGGCTGTGTGACCCTTTCCCACTCACCATTCATACCTTCAACAGTCCACACATCCCATTTCTTGTCCCACTTCTCAATTGCGTCCTTTGCATGAGAGTATAGCTTGGTTGTCTTATCTTTGAGATCAACTTGGATAACTGATATACGGCGCCCTCGTTAGCCCACAATGCACCTAAAATGGCAAGGCTCCACCTACTATATGCGCCACTCACATCCTTTCCGGTGATTCCCAGTGACTGATATACTTCTTTAGGTACTTTCAAGGTAAACATTCCTAAGCAACCGGCTTAGTAAACCCACAAACCCCGGCAATCACAGTGCATCGCTGGTCATGCCGCTATCCGGACTTCCCGATCGACACATGGCCCAGACAACTCCCCCAAGTAGGAAGTTAGAACCCGGTCCCATCCTCTATTATTATATAACAGCAAATTGCGACGTAACCTCATCTCACCTAGTTGTCCATCGATGCACCACGCCTCTTCCTCGTCCTGAGCACTCATGGTCATGTCCGCACTAGGCAAAGACGGGCAATGGACCTCATCAAACTTTGTTCCCTCATGGCCGAGCCACAACGCCGAGTATACCCAGTACTTACTATATCCTAGCCTCTTCGGCCGTGTAGGAAGATAGAACGTCGACAAGCCGAACGCCCGATGTGATCGCGTACCTGGCGACCTGCGCGCCGAGTCGGGCTTCCTGGGCACTATGCGCTGGGATAATAATATCCAGCTTTGACATGACGGGGAAAGAAAAAAAGTCAGTACGTATACGTTACAGGACGTAATAAAATGGGTTTACCCGTCGGGTGAACATCTTTGGCAATGGTATATCATCTGAATCTGAGCCTGTGTGAAGTTTGAGGGGCATCTTCGGCAGAGACGGGACGTTCATTGCGTCGGCACGATTGGGTGAGCTGGGGATTGGGCCTGATTTGGATGTTGCAGCGAAATTTGAGTATGTGGTTGTTTAAAAAAAAGTTGAAAATCGTAATAGGGGGTGGGGTATTGAGGGTCGAAGCAAACTCCGAATGTATAGAATCATTCCAATTGTGATCAACGAGGGAATAGGACAATGTGGGGGATATGCGTGGCATGCTCGTCCCTCATGTACTATATACGTAATTTATTTCCTATTCTGGCCCTAGGTAAACCTCATAATCAGGCAACCATACATATACTGGATGACACCCTCAAATTTAAGAATGAAATAAAGAACCCGTAAGATACATAGCCACTTGCCCTGTTCTGGGCTTGAAACGTAGTATATTTGAGTTCATGTGTGATTTAACAGTGTCGCTCCCGATATAGACCCCATCATAAGGCCAGCGTGATCGTCAGTGTTGCCGTCGAAAATGTTAGGGACCGCACCGGTCGAACAATCGACACTGGTGTTATCTTGTCCTATTCACAGCCACTGCGATCAGGGCGGTTGCACCTGGTTATAGATGTTTTCGATACTTACCGACGCAAGCATACCAGGAGCCGGCAGAAACTATATGTTTCTCGCCGCTTGAGTGAACATATCCGAGGAAACGGCCTGAAATGGCGGACCGGGTGAGTTCGGAGTCATGCCATGTAGACGCCCAGTTGAAATCTCACCTGGGAGGATCGGGACGAGATCCTTTTCATTTGTCACATATGAAAAGTCCGTGATCTAAAAAGTGTATTAATCAGGCACACGTATTCTTTACGAGTGAGCAAAGATCATACTTGTGAGTCAATTAGGTCTGCGAACGCTTGGTTCCCGACCTGTAATGTTTTTCATTTAGCCTGACGTTGTAAGAAAGTTGGGTTGGCAAATTTACCCTGGGGAGTCCAAATGTGACGGCTTTGATCGAAACGGTCGGAGGCAGATTGATCTAAAGTACAAAGCATCCAGTGTAGCTATTGCTCCACCTACAATAGGTACATTAGGGTCGAGCCGCTCACAAAAGGGATATATACGTACCAAGCGAGTGCCCTATAGCTAAGACCTTGGTCGCAGAATGAGCACTAAGAAGACTTTTAACACCGGCTAAAATCGTTGTGGCTGTGGCGCTTGGGCCTTCATAAACCCATCATGTACCTGAACCGCGTGATTGTAGAAGACAACTCGCCAAATAATGGAGCGCATACCTTGACTGAACTCGACACGCCTGGGAACAAAGATGAAGAAAGGTTGTCCCGAACTACCTCAGCATCGGTCAGGAGCGACTCTCTGAAACAAGGGGGCATAAGCATAAATGGTGTTCAAATATTCTGTGTGCATATAGCTCACAGTTGAGCGGGGTTGGTCCCCTGGTGACCAACGACTACTGTAGCTGAGCAGGCCACCAACCAACGTACCCTATCGAAGGAAATAGACTAAGGGTATATTGATTTAATATTGCAATAAACTGACTTACATTTAGGCACAGAATCACCATCTCCACCGGTTGCATAAGGAACGAAACCAGGCAAATTCTTGCATTGGGCTACATCAGCCAACGTTTCAATATGCAATTCACACAGTGATGCATAGACTTACCGCAAGTCCAGGTATTCGCAGTGCTACAGTAGGCTGCAGAAGCCAGGCTAGCGTAAGGGGCATACGTAGAGATAGCCCAGCTGACATGATCGAAACAGTGGTGCTCCGATCCACCAAGGTCGGTGCGCCAATAGCAACACCGGCGAACAGTAAAACACTCAGAATAGCCATAATAAAAAAAGAGTACTGTCTTCGGTTGTAGGTGCGTAAGCTGGATTGTGGCCCGGGGGAGAACAAGGGATACCTCCGTATACTAAACTTGTTTCACATTTTATTCGAACATGTTTGCTGTTTAGACTGAGGTAAGGTGTTATTTTTGCAAACTTTCTGCTCGCATTGGTGAGAAAACGCAGTTTGTGCACAAGGTCGCGCGCGATGCGCGAACGGAGAATTCACTAGGTAAGATCATATGATCAGTAGCTTCATCCTTGTCGCACATGGGATCATGATGGCTCGCATGCAAAGCTACTAAAGATAGACTCAAAGAATCAGGTTTACCATAAATAAATGCCGCCTTCGAGATCGGATATGGGGTTCCCTTCCGGTTAACGGTTATTTGACAAGATCACGCGCAATGTGGGAGGCAGCTACGCTGCTGTGAATATTGTACGTTGACATTGTGTGCTAAACTGGAAGAAAGAACCTCTGATCCTATGTTTATCCCATCGTACCAGGTCGACCAGCTCAGTTGGATTTAAGGGTACCTCGCCCATGGCTAGCCTACTATTTTCTAGGTATTTAGGCAACCTAGCAGGTGGCAAGAAGGCAACGCCCATCTGGTCTAGAATACAACAAAAAGAATAGGGAGCCACTGTACTTCTATTTTTCTCATTCCATTCTCAAGCTCAGGTTCAATCAGTCGCTTGGTGTTCTCCTACCGATCGCAACAAGCTTCGCAAAGAACATTCTTCAAAGGCTTCGGGTTCAATTTGGCGACGATTTATTAGATTCACACTTTATTAATCCGCAACACGATAAAAATGCTTATACAGATAAATGGTACCACAATTAAATTGATACCACTCACCGCACTATATGCGTGTCATTGGAAGCCATGTCAGCTGTCAAATATTGGGTCCCATTTCCTGAATAAGTAATTTCATACCATTACTAATAGTTGAATGGTTATGGTAGCTGCAACGATAGATGGGGCACCCGTGGTTATGGTTCTGTGTTCGGGTCAATATTATCTCTTGCAGCACTCGATAAAGTCAAAAGCAGCTTCCATAACAAGAATAAGCCAGAATTTTTACAAGTGTGTTAAAGGTCTAGTACTGGAGACCATTAAGTATACGTAGTATTACCCATGAATAGCCCCCACAAAGTTATTCCGTGCTGTTTGGCGCCCTTATCAGGAGGATCATTCCAATTTCGAGCCCATTCCTCAAAACTAGTAAGCTTCAAGTAGCTCGCGGCTTCCTGTAGATTTGCGTCAAATCCTCTAGGATCCATTCTCCTCATCCTATCAGCTTGAATGAACTCCTCGATTCTACCAAGTATACTGTCAACTATGGCCTGAAAGCGAACTGGAGGTTGGCCTACATATCATGAACAGCAGGACTTATCCGACGCATAGTGGATATCAGGATCCATGGTATACTTGGCATTTCGTGTCCCGTAGCTCGAATAAAAGCTTGGTTAAGCTCTTTTGGGGTAAGACTGTCTCCAGCAATATCGATAGTTTTATGTTCAAACTTTGTTGGGTTCTAATCAGCAATTTGTAATAGTTGTTAGCTAGCATCTATGCGTACGTTTACAATGGTTATAGCTGTGTACTTACGTCGAACACGACTCGAGCAAGCCGACCAATATCGTCTACGGCCTGCAAGCGTGTAGCCAGCTTCAGTATATCGCAAATTGTAGGTTGGCATAACAATGATCTACCGTGAATTGAATTTTACATTCGACCGGAAGGCAATGCTGAAATGTTGCATGGTCATTCGACCAATGATTCCTGGATTTAAGTTTTCCATGAAAGCTCCGGGGCGAATAATTCTGAGACCTCTACTAGAAATCAACATTGGATGGACTAAAAGGAAATACTTACGTCCAGGGAAAGTTCAAATTGGATATGTGTTTCTCGAGGACCATTTTACAGTGGCGGTCCAGTCCAGGTGGAGGCGGGTTATTATCCATAAGGGGGGTATAACAGATGAGTAGATGTACGACTGGACCTGAAACTCCTGAGCAACAATGGCGATATTCTTCGAGCGTAATAGCATGATTAGCAGAGTGATACAATGAGCTCTACCTGACCCACTTTGCCTTGTTTTTGTTCTCCATCCGCACTCACGCCAAGTCCAGGAAAAGCTAGCGCCACAAACACCCCCCAAATCTCACCCGTAGTTGAAGACCTGGCGTTCTTGAATATACTTCTGAGTTGTTGAATATCGTTTAGATCAGCAGAAACGAGTTTGACATTTCTGAAGGACGTCAGTTGTTGCGCTTTGGGCGAATTGGGGTTTCGCGTTAAGGCCAAGCATAGATACTCGTTGGACTCGGCCAACGCATGGATGACCGCATAACCCTGTTGCCCGGTAGCACCGACGACTAAGACGACCTTCATGATTGACAAGAGAGCAAGGCATAAAACATGCACCAGCGCGCAGTCTTTATAACTTAAAATCCGCCAGAGGCCGGAGCAGTGACTTCCGTTCAGTTGGCTCCACGTTGTACTTGCGCCTCGCGCAGGAGCTTGCGAAGAACCTCCGCAGAGATCAATAGCAGACTATTTTGGTTCTTGAAACGCCATATGACGAGTGTGTATTATGCAACAGGTAAGCATGTTTATGTCAATGCATTCAATCGAGAGTTCGGAGCCCGTTCTATGGGGCGCACGATCTTCTCAGAGCCTAATATATATTAGCCCTCAGCGCCCTCGCATAAGAATGAAATTGCTCGCGGTACAACTAACATCAGGATGAGAGCCAAGTATATTCAGTGGAAAGATAGAGTAAACTATTACAGCACCATACGACGATGGTACGCATACAAGAACCTGACTTAATGGCACATCTGTTACCATGCGCTGACTATTTAGATAAGAGCACAATGCTATTTATAGTTCCGAACCCCACTCCAGAAATGGCTTAAGTTGGACCAAAGGCTGTCACGAAACCAGACTCGAAGGCTGGATTCTACCGGCTTCGGGCTTGTCTGAGAAGATACTGAATAATCTTAGCGAATGGAAATGCTTGCCACTTTATCTCTTTTTAAAGGTACCTGGCAGCTCAGGGAAAGGAAAGCTCAACGGGTTCCAACTTCACTGTATTGTCCCTGTGAACGGCTGCCGATGTCTTGCGTGGTTTCCTCGAAGGGTGAGATTCCGACCCGGAGTTGACCTGGATTGCTTGAGCTCGTGGCGGTATGAGGCGGACTTCAGTGATTGATCGTGGCATACGCTCCCTAGGATCGCGATCTTTTCCCTTATCGTTTGAAGGTCTTGCCCAAGCAGGGAGAATGGCTGGCTCGATGGAAGCTGGGATGGTTTAATAAGATAGTATCTTGATCGGGTAAGTGCACGCACCTATACGCTCTCGCTTCTCAGTTCTCCAGCCAACAGCTTTGAGTCCTCTCAGCCCAAGACTCTGAACAATTTTATCAGTGATAATTGCATCCTGCATCTTTTGTCCAAGTGGAGTGCGACCTCCTGCACGTAATGCGGGAGGCAAAGATAGACTAGGACGGAGAACACTGTTGGTAGGTGGAAAGCGGCGTTCCGGCTTATCAACCTGCTTGGCGAAAACTGGGAACTCGGGAGGCGGAGGGGTGGGTGGGCGCTCCTCCAGACTTAGGTCGTTTATATCAAACATCGGTACATCTTGAAGAATCACAGCTGGCGATTCGATGGGGGGTTCAGGTTCAGGATCTGTAGCCAGCTGAAGAGGGGACTGGTGAGCCGAAGACAAGATCTCGATCACGTCGTCGTCGTCATCCAGGACTATAACTTCGGGGGAAGTCCCGCGGCTAACTGACTCTCTAGAAGCAGCCTGTGGTTGCGGTGCAGGGGTCAGTCGAGGGGAGTGCTCGGGGCGAGTTGACAACAAAAGAGGAGCCGATGCCTGTCTGGCAGGAAGGCCAGTCGGGGCTGGGTGCACCACTTCAACGACATCATCTTCAAGAGTGAGGTCAATTTCTGTGATCAAAATATGCTGGAGTGAGATCTGGTATTGAAGCCGTTTGGTAGGTATTAGCTTACGAATGCGGCGATTCTCCCTCCCTTCAGGTCCTATTCCCCGACATTGACGACATTTCCAATCTCTCCAACCCCTCCCGAGACCACTCGGATCTTTGCTATTCCTCCACATGATTTCGTTCTGCGGTACTCGGGTATAAAGGCAGCCTACCTCAATAGAGTCAACAACAATCCCAGGCTACAGTATCCAGCAAACCACACATACCATTGTGCCAAAAACGTTTACAAATGCTACACTGAACAAAAAACAAGTCCAAGTTCTTGTCACACTTGCCGCATGTTGAGCATGGGTATTCTCCTTTCTTCGAGATCTGGGTCGCCTTGATTCCAACTCTAGATATCATCACAGTACCACCTTATGGTGTTTCTACTTTAAATAATGCAGTCGGTGCGAAGCCCACCCAGGTACCCCAGTATTCAGGTCGAAAAATCAAGAAAACATCCAGATCCCCCAGCGTGTGCCGGGATGCCCATCAAGGTCAGAAGGAAACACTGAGGTGATCTTCTGGCAATCACGTGCTTGAATTAATCAATGGATTCAAATAGCTATAGAAACATTAAATGAGACACTACTGGGAACAAAGCGTACAACACAAATATAATAAATCCAATATGGAAGGTCATCACGCAAGCGGAACACGAGCATACGCGCGGCGGTACTTGCTGTCGATGTGTTCCAAGTAGTAGCTGCCCGGCCACAAGTTGTCGAGCGAGCCCTCGGGGGTGTAGTCCACAGCGTTGTGGTTTTTCTCTCGGAGCTGCAACAGAAATATTAGCTTGGGCCGAGAGACATGACAAAAAATAATCTACGTACTGCCATCGCCGAGACGTACTCCTCTACTGGGACGACCTTCATTGCCTTCAAGCGAGCAAGTAGGTCCATCTTCTCAGCAATCTCCTGGGGCGATTCCTTGATGCGAATTGAGTAGAAGGAAGCCGCACATCCAGATCCATATGCAAACATGGAAATGCGTTTGCCGACGAGATCATTTGAGGGAACAGAGCTTAACAAGCTGGCAAGACCACCGTAGAGCGAGCCTGTGTACATGTTACCGCAGCGTTTGGCACAGGCCATGGTAGGCGCGACCGATGCAGCATAAAGAGGCTTCGCAAGAGCCACGAAAGTTTTTTCGATGTTCTTATCAGTGAGCGATTTCTCGTAAGGAGTGGCGCGAAGGGCCTCCGCTTCTGGGACATTGGCAAATGCCGATTTTGAGGGGTTGGACAAGAAGTCATTGAAGAGCTAAAGGATTCGTTTAGATTGGGTCTTGAGCAATCTGGCAGACAAAATCTTACCAAACGAGCATGTCCTTTTTGAACCAGCTTGCCGTAAGGGGAGTGGAAGACAGAGTAGTCAAACTCCTCCAAAGAGATGGCTGACTTGGGGTCTTCGGCTTGGGGTTTGCTTGCACGAGCAGTCTTTTCGCGGTAGCGAGAATAGCTGTTATCAAGTGCGCTCAAATAGGTGGTAATTGACTTGGGACCGTCAACCTCAGGGTATTCAGAAGACAGGTTGGGCTTGTAAAAGTCGTAGGTGTTGGCCATGTGAGTACCGTGAATGGCTAATGAATGACGGTTAGAAACCAAAAATAGTGAGAAGGGCAAGTGTAACTCACGCTCAAAGACAATAGGCGCGTTGGGCCCGATGAGCATGGCGCAGGCACCAGCTCCACCAACGGGACGAGCACCGCCCTCGGCGTAAATAGCGATATCGCCTGCGAAGACGATCGCGTTGCGGCCGTCCCAAGAACGCGACTCGATCCAGTTGATAGCATTGAAAAGAGCCGCTGTGGAGCCATAGCACGCGTTCTTGGAGTCGATGCCCTCGATATCGAAGTTTCCAGACTCAGCAAACAAATCCATAAGGACAGTCTTGACCGACTTGGACTTGTCAATAATGGTCTCGGTGCCGACATCGATACGACCAATAGATTTGGGGTCAATTTTGTATTTTTCGAGGAGCGAAGAGACAGCTGTGGACAAATGAGATGCGTACAAAGTAAAGTGGTCAACTACATACCAGTCAACGCAAACGAGTTGATATCTTCTCGGTCATCGGTGCAGGCCATGTATTCTTGCCCGAGACCAATAGTGTATTTGCCCTGGGCGACGCCATCGAAAACTTCAAGGTCGACTTCGGAGATACACTATCGATCCAAAATGAGCAAGCGCAATGAAAAACGCGACTAATTGACTTACCCTCTTAGGGAAATACATCTCCATCGCGAGAATACCGACATCGGTAGGACGAGCAGTCTCAGAGGTAAAGTTAATGACCATGTCTGCAAATTAAAACAAGGGAGGTAGCGGATGGAGGAAGGAAGGAGAACTGACTAGCGTCGGGACTCGTTCGCGAGTATTTATATGCGCTGGGGAACGTAAAAAAACAGCAAATGGGACAACACGCGCTCGTACGATCGAAACGCGTACCCCGGACACCGCTCCCGGAATTCCGAATTCGTCAGCTTCCCCAAAGTTTCTCGTCGGAATCCCAACGACATGTGTCTCACTAATTGCCGTATATGCGGTGCGCAAAGCATTTGACACTTACTTAGTAGACCACCGTTATCAGTCGCGCGCTTGTCTCGGACCAATAGCGGGCGGTTAATAAGCATAGAACAACCTCAACAATAGGTTGTTCCAGCAAGGGCACCATGCCGGATTGCGCATCCTGCTCTTCAAAAGAACTATTGATTGTTTTCAACCCCCAAAGAGGTCTCGTATTACTGTCGGCGGACCGTCAACCGGACGAGCGGGAGGAGCAAGATACTATTGAGCGGCCTTATCGGGTCCTGACATCATACCTGAGCCTGTTATTATCGAAAGATTATCGTGCCACTCGGTCCAGTAAATCCGCTCTCCTGGCGCACAATAACTGGCGCTCGGTTGGTCTTCCATTGAGAGGAGCGCACAGTAAAATGTCTAGAAAAAAAATGACCCAGTCGTCTGGTAAATCAAACGCGCATCCTTAATGGTGTTTGGGGGTAACACGAAGAAAACAAGATCTTATAGATAACGAATCTAATCAGATTATCTGGACCAGCCGAGCACAGTGGTGGTGGTGCAAAAGAACACGAATTTACAGAGGATTGGACCCAAGCGGGCGATGTCGGAGACGATTGCGTGAGAGACGTTCGAAAGCATGTGGTATACAACAAAAAATTACGCGGCAGAGGAAAGTATGGAAGATGGCGAATGTTTACTGGCCTGATTCTTCGAGAGTGGGCCCTGCCTTGATTAAGCGCTGAAGGCGAGCCAGCTCGTCCGCCACGTCTCTGCGAGCATGTTAAAGTAGAGTATAGCTAACGGGACAGCGACACTTACCTTGCTGTTCGGTCAGCGGAATCACAATCTCTAGCAGACTTTTCAACCGTCGCTAGTGCCGCGGCCAACTCTGACCTAAACTGCTTCGTAAATTCGTCCTGCACAGCTCGGTATTCTGCATGTAACTTGTCCATGTTCTCTCGCTCCACCCTGAATCACATGTCATGATGAACAAGCGTAAACGACCAAGTGGTAAATAAAAACTCTTACTTCTGGTCCTCAAGCAGTTTTAGCAGCATGATCTGCTTGGACAAAGCCTCCTGGGCCTCATTCTGCGAACCCCTCATTTGATCCCGTAGAGTTTCGACCTCCTTGCGCCAGCCCTCACGCATGGTCGACAGTGTATCCCTTAACTGGACATACTCTCGCTCGCTACGCTGAGCCACTACCTTGGCTTGAGAAAGAGTTGTGTGCATTTCTTTCATGGATTTTTTGGACGCAGAAGTCTCATCCTTCAGCTGAGCTTTGAGAGCCTGTACCTCAGCTTCTGCCTTGCGCGCTCGATCAGCAGTCTATAGGGTAACCGTACTGTCAGCTTTGAAATCACGGGCAAATGATAATTACCTGCCTCTTGTAGCAACCGTTCCTTACGTGCGACAACGTTGTTAAGACTTTCATTTTCAATTCTCAGGCGTTCGCGTCCGTCCTTCAAATCCTCTGTTTGACGGGTCAACTAATAATGATGAAACGCCAGACGATAACGTCAATGATAAATGAAGCCCGATCAAAGAGAAAAATCAACGGGACATACCTGTGCAATCGTGCGTTGCGAGGAACGTAATTGAGACTTGGTATTTTCAAGCACACTCTTGACTTGTAGGGTATGTGCTTGGAGATCTGCCAGGACTTTGGTTGTCCCACCCCCAACTAGCGAGCGCCGATAGCCTGCAGAAGGGGATGTGGGGGTTGATGTGGCACCCGAAGTGCTGGGAAGCGGCGAGAGCAAACTGGATGAACGAAATGACGCATCGCCATGAAGGCTGGCATCTCCAACGGGCGTAGTTGGCGATGGTGCGCGCTGCTGCTGGCGCTGGCCATCATCGGCAAGTGTACGTGCATGGCCAACGGACGAAACAGGGATTCCTGAAGCGAAATTCACCCATTCATTTAGTATTCAGTCGGAGTCTGGACCATGTCATGAGACTTACGCGACAAGGTTCGTGTTGGCGAGAGTGAACGTGGCCCCCCGTGAGTGGGACTAACAGGACTGAATCCCATAGGAACACCTTCTGGGATAGCGCCAGCATCCAGGCTGGTGTTTCCGTGTCCAGTGCCGTTAAGCGCCGGCGAACTTGTACGGCGGCCGGGGGTCGTTACACGGACTGGTATCATGGAGTCTCCAGCAATGGTGGCCGTTAGTTTGTCAAAAGAGGAGCTCCTGCGTGTCTTGTTAACAGGTGTGCTCATTGCAGAGTCTGGAGAAAAGGGAATGGGTATGGGAGCAGATGGAGTCAAGGGTGAGCGCTGGGGAGTCGATGGGCGGGGAACGGGAATCAGCGATGCGCGCTTCAAGGGAGACCTCCCAGCTAGGTTTAGAATCCAAATTAACTCAGGATAAAGCAGAATTATGACAAGCGCAAGAAACACACTCGACTCGATGCTCCCCGCAGGGCTTGGGGCTCGGTATGACGATTGCGACGATGGCCGAGACATCGTTTTCGGAACAGCCACAGACGCCATTGAAGAATATATCGGAACTAAGAAAGAGTGGACGAATTATCAAGCGCAGTGGAACAACTCAGTACCTAACTGACATAAACAGAAAAAAGAAGATGGTTTTTTTCGCTGGAAGAGGTTGCTTGAACACCAAGCTCGGCGGCGGCTTAGGATGAACGATGATGACCAACCAAGGGTCCGGCCTAAATAAGGCAGGTCATTAAGTTTACGTGCGATCCTCCGCGAATCGTCACCTCGGCAGAAGCCAGGAACTGACAATACGGGATGATACCATAATAAATAACAGTGACTACACAAGCAAGGCCATAGCTTCTGATAGCATACACAAGAGTCCGCGATACAACTCAAGAACTCAATCTGATAACCCCAGTCAGACCCTCAGTCAAAATATCCATGTCGTGTTGTGAGTCCGCGTAAAAAGACCAAACATCTTTTCTTCCACCCAACTGAACTTGAAATGCATACGGGATTAACTCAAGCTCGTCCACATTTCGATCAATCGAACACGCCCCTTGGAGCAGGATTACGTCTGAGGGCTTGACACGGTCCGGCGCATCTGAAGACTTGTACAGGCGCAGACAGCCGTCGGCTGTAAGCTCATAGAACCTTCTTCGCCAAGTCTGCAACTCTGTCAATACGCATATAACCTCCTAGGAACATTTAGTGACTCACCGTAGAATTCTGCACCTGGATATTGATATGACCCGTCAAGAACACCTTATCCGTCCCTTTTGCTTCAGCAAACTTCTCCCGCGCCCTGATCCTCTCCTCGACCCTTCGTTTCCCCAATTCTTCTTCCATGACCTTTCTCTGAAGATCTGCAGCTCTTCTCCGCTCCTCCTGGGCAACACGATCTTTAGTTTCCTTCTTCTTGCGCTCCTCTGCCAATTTGAGCTGCTGTTCTACCTCGGCCTGTCGTTGTTGCTCGGCTAAACGTTTCTTCTCATCCTCCTCCCTTCGTCTTTCAGCCTCCCTGCGCATCTTTTCGACCCCATCTCGGCGCACACGTCCTGCTTCGTCTACATTGAGTGATCGCGGTGGGCTGATGGGTGGTGTCAAGGGCGGGCTGCGAGGTAATGAAGGAATTGGTGCTGGTGGTGGAGCAAGAGTTATTCCTTGCTCTTCGGCCGCCCATTTGGCCCGAAACCTGGCGGCCTGAGCTTGAGCCTCTGTCATCCCTTGGGTCTGTATCGTGAAAGACCGTAGGGAAGGACTTGAGGATGAAGTGGTTGCCGTATTGGTGGTACTGGACCGCTCCATCAACGCGCTTGGGCTCATGTTTTCCAGCTGAAGACGCGTAGCAGAGTTTGATACCGCATTCATGTTGACCCCTTGCTGATTGTTGGATACAGAGGGGCGTCGCCCAAACGCGGATAGCGTCCCACTTGGAACATGTGTTTGCCCAGTTGTAGATATACTAGTATTCCTCGAATGAGTTCTCAGTGACGAAGTGCCTGGAGAAAAGGCGCCTAGGCTGCTCGATGAGATGGCTGAAACGGGACCTTGAGAGAGCTGAGGCAGTGTACGTTCGAAACTGGGGCCAAAGGACTCCTGCACACTAGGGAGTCTCGGCGGGGGCATTTGACCAGCTCGTTCGCTATCGGGGGGTGGTGGATAATTAATAGAATCGGATGGAGGGATGGATGGGCCTGGTTGCGAGGTTGACGCCCACGTGATAGAGCTAGGCAACAGAGATGACGCCACGGCTGTAGCCTGCGGGTGCTTGGACTGATCCGACGAAGTTGACGTGTTAGAAGTGTTGACGGGCAGATCTTGTATTGGGTAGACCTGAGGTAAGGTCTTCCCAAGGGGTTCAGACAATGCAATAGTACTTCGTTGAAACACAGTTGAACTGGATGAAGGAAGTTCGGAAATTGTCATCGATGTCCCCACACTGCTTGCCTGATTGGTACTGGGTAATCCTTCTATCCCAGGTCTACTTGCGGGATGCATGTCTGTAATAATGATGTCTGTAGGCTTTAATGGATGGTGGTCAGGATGAGGGTGGTCCTTGGGTGGACCGGTGAAGCGTATATGGGCACATGTGCCCAGAGAAGTTGCGACCGAAGATCCATGTTCAATCTTTGTTGGTATGGGAGAGGGATGTCGAAGTATAGATGGACCAGCGGGAGGGGTGGCCCCGCGAGAAGAGGGTCTGGAATCTAGAAAGTCGCTATCAGCTCAAGCAGTACCCTTGTCGAAATATGGCTCACTAAGTCGTACGACAATGTTCTCATCCCCTTCATTGAGATCCTTTTGTCTATCGTCCTCATCAGAATCATCCTGATCACCATCGTCTTCATCATCTTCAGATGCATCAAATTCGTAAGACCCTCTACCAAAGCCATCGTGACCAACAGGCCGTAGGCCTTTCTCTTTTCTAGGTGGTACTGATACACTGAGCTGCGGTTTACCATTCCGAACACTCGCCTTGCTTCTTTCCGGAGCGATCCCACCACTTGTTGGAGCCAAGTCGTCCGTGGCCTTTATATTCTGATTCGCTAACTCTTGACTGCGTTCTGAATCAAGCGGTTGCGCCAAATTCAGGGGTAGCTCACGCTCCCTCGTCAGAGTGCTACTGGAAGAGGATACCCGAGGCGCTACATTGAAACCGACTCGACCTTCTTCTGAGCTATGGGGTGGTGACATTGGTCGCTGTATCTGTGTAGGGAAACGAGTCTCTGGGACTGCTACACGGGATCGTAGTGCATTGTCGACCAAGGTGGAGGTGAGTTCTGTCTCGCTAGCAACGTTAACGACTGCTCGACGAGCCTGTTCCGTATCATTTCAGCCAGGATTCATGACGCGCGTTTAATATCCTCGTACCGGAAAAACATCTTCGAGTGCTCGGGTGTGAACAATAGCACGCGCTGCGCAAACAAATAAACAAGCATACGTTTTCAGACTGCAACACTGCTGGAACTGCAGCCAACCAACCTCGTTTAACGCCCCCGACCGCTTGAGGAATGAAACAGACCAGAACCAAAGAGCCGGACTCATTCACTCGAATCAACGAGAAATTCACATCACTCGATTGTACCTTCACGTGCTCGCGTGCGATTTCAAGCCCCCCAGGTCCACTGTCAACGAGGCGGAGGGCATCGCGTGCCTTGGAAAGTAATTAGCCGTTTCCTGCCAAGCCCAGAGCTGAAATAGAACTATGCTCACTTTAGAGTAAGAAAGTATAAGCCAGTCCTTCGACCTATCCTCGGTAATTGACTGATAGGCCTTTGTTATTTCAGGATCTGAGATGTCTATTATCATGGTGGTGGATCAATTGTATGCAAATATCGAAGGCTGAAATACTAACCGCTCGGCGCCTATGGCTAACATAAGATTCGATCTGTAACTTCGATGGTTGCGGCTCGATCAGATAATTCGGTCGGGCCATAACGATGACACCATTCTTCACGAAACAGAATATAAAGGGACTAACTGGTTCAAACGTCATTCATATCCCCATCCTAGTATGCCAATCAACGCACTCGACAAGTACTACCTCGCTTTGACAGCTCTGGTCACCACCGGATACCAGCTGCTTGGCTTTGCTATCGCATGGACACTCCAATTCGACAAGATTACTGACTTTACGGGAGGTGCATAGTGCCTCGCTATTAGCCTTGCGTAGATTAGCTGATTCTACTTTGCCTACCAAATCCTCAACTCCAGGATCCAATTTCTTTCTATTAGCAATCCTTACCTTGTGTATGAACGGTGTCTACCATGCACGGAACATTGTGGCCACCGTCTTTATTCTTGTTTGGGCAACACGCCTTGCAGGTGAGTCCGGTGGGCATTACTATTTGATCCTTTACTTATTTAACTTTAGGCTTTTTACTCTTTAGGGTGCTCAAGACTGGCTCGGATACTCGTTTTGATGATATACGCTCCCATTTCTTCAAGTTTTTGGCATTCTGGGTTGGTCAGATTGTTTGGGTCTGGACAGTCTCTCTGCCAGTCACTATTCTTAATTCACCTGGAGTAACGTCAACCGGTGGTCAACCCAGTTTCGGCACTGGTACTGATATCGCCGGCGTAATTCTTTGGGCTATAGGTTGGATGATCGAGAGTACTGCTGACATTCAAAAGGTATGATGCTATCTTTTTGGCTTAGTAAGATATATTCTGACTCTTAGAATAGTTCAAGTACAAACAAACACATCCCCCAAAAGATCAGCCCACAACAATTGGATTATGGAAGTACTCCAGGCATCCACCTTACTTTGGAGAGTGAGTAATAAATCCAGTATAAATACTGCGATTTTCTTATTCATTAAATAGGATCCTTTGCTGGTGGGGTGTTTGGCTAGTCTCCCTCTCAGCTACCTCGGGCACGAGTGGCGGGCCACGCTCTGCTCAACTGGGCGCACTCGTCAGCCCGTTGTTCACAATGGTGCTGCTTATTTTTGGAAGTGGAATGTATGTACCTTTGGCCTTACTGTTTCGTTCTCTGACCAGTCCTCCACAAAGTCCAACTGCTCAAAAACCTACTGCCCAAAAGTTCTACTTACTTTCTAATGGACCCAACGCTACCCACCGAAACGCATGGCCGAATTATAAGCGGTACATGAAGCGTACCAGCGTATTGATCCCATTTCCTCCAGCATTGTATGAGAGGTATGCATAATAACCCTAGCATGTGAGCAGCTCTCCCTAAAAATACCTTTTGACAATAGGCTACCTCAATTCATCAAGACTACCTTCCTTCTCGATCTTCCCATGTATCAGTTTCACGAAGAGACTGATGGCAAGAAGGCTTACGAAGAAGAGCAACAAAGAGCAGATAACCAAGCTTAGCCACCCGGTTCGATTATTGAATGTAGTACATATTTACGGTGTATGTTTGCAGTGTAACATTAATAATATTGCCATAATGCCATCGCATAGATATGTATTCGATTGATTAATAGTAATCGTATCTCAGGATGCGCCTTCGAATGATAACTGGACTATTCCAGAACACCCCACGAAGCAAACTAACGCAAACACCGAAAGCTAACGTCATAAATTGACTCCTGCTCAAGCTCACAAACATACAACTTTCCCTCTGGTCCGATTATAATGTCATCACCCAAAACCTCGACACCCCTAGCACTACCAGCTCCCGAGGAGGGTTCAGCCAATGAATCTGGTACCACAACCCTTGAGATTGGAGGCAAGAGTATTAGCTTTGATAAGCTCGGACCAATGGTAAGTTTTCTTCATACCCGCATACATCCAGGGACACAGCAACTGAGCTACGTTTTTAACCTAGGTAGTGAATTCTGACGGTGTGAGTATTTACATTTCAGACTGGCACCGGAAACCTTTTGACCTCGAGTTTTGGCCACAGACCTTATCGAGGATCGCTAACTGGCAAGAAATGACGCCAGCCGAACAGAATAATACGATCCGGGTTCTTTCGAAACGGAATCAGTGAGTCCGAAAATTCTTTTGAAAGACGGTATGTATACAATGACACATATTTCCCCAAGGTTAAGAACTTCTACGTTTGCTCAGGCGATCGGCAGCACTCCTATTGTAGATGTAGCGACGCAGCACAACGCAAACTAATCAAATGGTATATATTTGTACGATATATGTACGGTGGGGCAGAACTTGAGCTTGGTATTCGGGTCGGAATGCTTGTTGGATTAATTTACAAAAATTTCAATCTAATGGCCCAAGAAATAACATTGAAGACACCCATGAGGTTTATAATGACAAACAAAAACCACATGCTGAATAGTCCCAAAATAAAAAGTTCGTAACAAGTCCGTGAGTGTAAAGTCAATTCTAGCGTCAAGGTCCAATTGTAATTAGGCGGGGCCCGAAGTGATCAACGATAAAGTGTCCTTTGCGGGCAAGTACAAGGGAAGAAATTCTAAAGATGTCCGAGTAGCTAGTCCATCAAGTGTACTTGAAGATCAATCTATAAAGCGAGACACGTGTTCGTCAAAAGCTCACATCGAAAGCTTAAAGATTCATTGTTAATTTGGCGGCGTTTAGGAAAGTTGGATTCGGCCGTTCTGAGCGATTGTTGCCTCGGGTGGTATGTAATTTCCGACTGATTCAACTGGAGCTGCCGCACCGGGTGGTAGGGTGACTGTCATTTGCGAATCGCGCCGAGTGTGCTCAGATTGTTCCGAGGCTTCTTCATGGGTCGAAGTGCTGGGTGCGTTTGGGTCGCGGTGCTGGCTGCTCCCCTGCGGGTCGGTCCCTTCTTGGAATTGATGAGTCGTTATGCTTGGCGACTGACTCCTGTCCGCAGATATTCCTCCCGAGAGGCGTCGGTACGCCCTGATTACCGGTTCAAAATGTTCTGTGAACTGAGACCCGGTGCTGGCCCTAATATGAGTAGCCCGGCTGATGTCGCGGGGATGTAAGAGTCGAGGCTGAAGCTCTAAGCTGGCCAGTGACGGAGTTTGGGGTGCCTTAGAGGCCCAAGAGCTGGGGGGACCCGGTGCCTCTTGCGCTTGGGTTCGTGGAGGAGGACGAGTATGTAGAACTTGTGTGACGTTCGAAGGTCTGGGGCGAGGAGATCTTGCTGGCTGCATCTCAATTGGCAGAGATTCAGACGGTGAAATACGTCGTTTGCGATGAGCACGATACAATAGGTAGATACCAATTCCGAGGATCACGGCACCAGCCGTACTGCCAACACTGGCACCAATAACCATTCCTTTCCAACGTGCGCCACGGGAGTCATGTGTGGATGTGTCACGTCGGTCAAGACGCGAATTGGCGTCGTAGGGCTGTGGAAGTATATAGACTATGCTAGGTATGTGATCGTCTTTAGGGCTACATTTTAATGGGGCGTGTGAAGTTTCGTCATGTTATGTTAAGGTGAACACACTTACAGGTGTGCTGCGTTTGCCGGAGCCAAGTATAAACAAAGCGTAGCTATACTTACAGCTGATTTCACGATCCCCTTCAAATTGTAATTCGGCGTCCCTGATGAGGCACTGCATAAGGACTTGGGGATCACGCCAAGGACCGAATCGGATGGGAAAATCCCACCAGGACTGAACGTGGGCTCGGGCATTGTGCGACAAATTGGGCAAAGCGAATTGGGACTTCCAACGGGGAACATGGAAAAATTGCAGGTGACGGCCCCTGCATTCACGACGATCTCCCAGTCAGAATACCAACCAGGCGAGGAGACGGCCAACACATACGATTGTAAAGCATAGACTCGGCCCATTGTCTAAGTATAGATATCGCGTGGGGGCAGGTTGAAACTAGAGATTGTGCAATTTGGCACGTCCTGTGGCCAGACCTACTGGTAGCCTTTGGATAATCCGATCCAACACCGAACAGAGTCGAAATACAGGTCTTTGAGCGAATGGATCGAGTCGCGAATGCCTGTTTGGGAACAAAATACAGAAAAAAATTCGGAGCAACTGAAAGGACTGAATCAATACTAGATTAGTAGATAAAGTAAGAACTCTTACTAGTTGCGAGTATTTCATCTCTCTGATGGGTTCGGAGTAGTGCGTCATCGCATGAATCGAGACAAAGGGAATGTGAAAAATTAGTTCTAATGGTAAAATAGTTCGCGAAGCTCCTGAATAATGGTATGTCGGGCATCAGGTGTGTCCACTAGCATGTAACTTGATTTACCTATAGCAAAATGGGTCATTTTCGTACAGGTACCTGAGGTGTGAGACTAAGCAAGAGAAAAAATAAAACAAGTGCCAAAGGGAGTGACTTGAAGATAGTGTATTGCAAGATGTCCAAGTACAAAATCTCAGAGTCAATGAAGTAACATGTGCCGCGTGCTTGTCTTTCCCAAGATAGTCCCAACCAGAGTTACAGAACTCGAATACCATACGAGACATCTCGTGATGATCGGTAAAGGTCGTACGCCGGGCAACCCCGACATGTACAGGTTTCAATAGTCGTGGTCGCAACACTCGACAAAAAATGCCAAGCGGGGCACGCATTCCTCAGCGATTCTTGATTACATTGCATCATTGGCGTTTATCTGTCTATTTGTTTGGTCAGCGATATCGAGGGCGGTGTTCATACGCGTGGGAGAAGGCTTTTCGGACAATCGAAAGTTGGCCGTAATGGTGCTAAGCGCCCATCAGCCGCGGCAAGTCGGGGCTAGCCGCTGTCCGCTGCCGAAAATGGTGTGCCTTGGAGCGTGATCGAGGGACATCAAACTACGCCAACCATGTAGATATCCCAGCTGCCTTAGACACTCAGCTCTCCCAGCATGCACTATCAGATTCACAGAAAGATAACGTAACCTGGTGGGACACAGCGATCGAGTTGGATCAATTTTAAATCACTGAGTATCTGAGAGACTTTTGCGCGTGTAGCGAGTTGCAATGTGATGGGCCACATGCGACAGAAATGCTGCCCCAAGTCGACCACGTACCAGTGAACATGGAACTATATATTGCTGGGGTATGCGAAGGGGGTATGAAGGATGTGCGAAGGGATATGTGACACATTTGTTGTCAAATAAGATGGCCAATTTAGCATACAAATGGGTATGTAATTGATGCGATGCAAGACCCACATAGTGTTCCGGGCGTAGTGGAGTACCTTCTTTAGTTTAGATCAGTTCGTCATGCCATCCACTGTTTCGGATCGGAGTTGTGGCACATTACGCCTTGGGTAGTATTTTGACAACCTTCTCGTACAGCCAGTGCCTTTTTTCTCTCTCGTCAACCATCACTGGCAGCTGATATTGGCAGTTTCGACCAATATCCATGCAACAGTCAAAGTAATATTCAGTTTATGCCCAACGCAGGCGTTGCCGCTCGTAAGGATAGACATCACCGGCCATTACCCCCAGTCATCTCGGATCAACTCCTACCTCCGCCATGACTGAAGATGTGCCACCTCGCGGACGAGCCTCACACTCTCTTGCTGTCTACCACGTACCTGATAATACTCTTACACCACCAGAGAGCCTCATAGGTAAGATAAAAGCCAACACGTTCACAGATCTCGCTACGAACAAATTTGTGGCGCGTTTCCATATTCTTATTCTTATTCATTTCAGGCTTTTCTAAACCAGTTCAATCATCTACTCGCACGACGCGAAGCTTGAATATAGCCCAGGATCAACATAGCCCAACCACCATTCACCACCCTTGCCCACCATTGGCACCACTGCTGAGGAACCTGTTGCCAGACCTGTTACTAGGAGGGTGATGTACGATCCGTGAGTATCTATTCCTGACCTTCTGGGATCTAGCGTTCCCCATATACTCAAATCCCCATTCTTTGCCCCAGTGTTCGAGATTCCGTCACCTCTTCTTTGTCTGCGGCTTCCCCAAGCTACACGGCCCCGCCCACGGAGCAGTCTACACTGGAGGAAACAAAACCAGCACTACCATATCCTGAGATCTCAGTATTGTCTAGCGCACTCCCTGCTCCCTCCATACACGTAAGGCATCCTCCGCGCAACGAGGATGATTCGGTGAGTGGATTTTCTCAACGGTTGGCTATTGCCAATAGCAGGCCGCGGTCCCTTTCTGCCGAGCTCATCGTGCCACATCCTTTCCATTTCAAAGCTTATCCGCGCCCGAATTATCCGAGGATTCCCCCCATGCCTCTACGACACCCCCACGGCTGCTGGTATGTCAATAGCATTTATGCAGCATTGTTCTTTCCCTTCTCATCAGCCAACAGATAAGAGACCTCAGCTCCAATACCCACATTATGCCCGGCCTCGGGATACACGGCGTATTGATGGTCCGTCGGCGGTGTATAGGACACCCGCCGATACCGAGCTTGGCACGGTTCAAGGGGTGCGATTCGTCTCAATATGTTTCGGCTTGTTAACCGGCTGACAATCATTTTCAGCCACAGAAAGAATACGCAATTTCCAGGAGTTCCAAGACAACGAATGGTTCCACAAGTAACAAGCGACATTACGCAGCATTAGAAGACCAAGTCGATGATCGTTCCAGTAAATCCAGTAAATCCAGTAAACCATTCCCGAAGAATGTGAACGAGTCAGTGTATGCGGATATCAAAGGGAAGGGGAAAGGACCTGCTTCTCAATCTCCTGCGTTTCGATTGGACAACTTATTGGGCCCAGTCACGCCTGAAAGTCCAAAGGGACGGCCGGCCGGGAGTGATGCGAGTTCAGAGCGCTCTCAATCAGAAACTCGCACCATTGAACGACCTGTACCAGAAACAACGTATACGTTCAGCGGCAAGCTTCCTCCCCCACCATACACCGGTCAATCTGGCGTCTCACCATCATCAGACCCGTTCATTGGCACTATGGGAATATCAGTCTCATTGTGAGTGTGTTAACTACCTCCAGTACTTGAGTGACTAATCCTTCTTGTAGAGGTACTGACTTCAGTCGCTTTGCGGTTCCTGATGAGTTTGAGCGAAAAGTTATTTCGACATCGGGCCCAATAACCAATGATGCTTTACGGAGTACTATACCCAGCTCTTCACATTCGCTACCAAGCGTCCCGAACGCCAAACATGCACGCAAGCATACTAGCCAGCAACGTAGAAAAGCACGTGGACTCTTCCCTCAAGACAATGTACCGTTGGCGTATGTCTTATCTACCAAGTTTTACTGCCCGTATTCACTATTGTACTAGCATCTCAACTACTACAACCAAACAGTCTCGATACCGGCCATCTGGTGACCGACAGCCCGTCGCATGCGGGTACAAGGATCCCATTACTGGGGTACAGTGTGATGAACCATTCAATCGATCAGTGGAGCTGCGGCGACATGTTAGGGCTGTTCATGTTCCTGCGGAGGCTTTGGCTGTGACGATGGGACAGCTCAGCCGGTCTCAAGCAACCTTGCTCCCGGTGGACTGGAAACCGGGCGACGGCGACGTGTTACGACCGAAATGTGTATGCGGCAAGGAGTTCTCTCGTCTAGACGCATTACGGAGGCACTGGACGGGTGTCAATGCTGAAGTTAAGGATGGGAAATGCATATCATGCCCATCAAGCATCAGCAAAAAGAAGTAAGTTGCCGTGTTCATTTATTTGACTTGACTTAATGTGATTATGTATCAGGGACCATACCGCATTTGAGCAGCAAGGGATCGAAAGTGCTTATGGGGCTCCTGCATATTCATAACTCACCGCGCCCTGGACTGTTTCAATCACTTGCCATACCTATTCCCCTCTTTCTAACTCTTGAATCTTGACTCTTGCTTTATCGCGTTTTTGTTGGTCGAACTCTGTATCCTCATGTTGCTTTATTTGTTTGGTTGTCCTTGTGGCCTCGTGTGTTTACGTGATTTAGATACCCTTATGATGATGATTGGAGCCTTTGCAACTTGAATTCGTTAATTTCTATGCGATAGAATTTTGTTTTACGCTGAGCGCATAATACTTGCCGGTCTAGCTGTGGCTAGGCTTTGACCAGAACCCATCAATACGGGGTTGGTTATCATCGCCCAACTCTCAAAGCCGGGCGGGAGGGGCTATATTTATGACTAATTGGACGTTTAATAGACATGTGCAATTCGCTACTATAATGGGAAACGTGAGTGCTTCCTGTGCGACATGGCAAGAGCCCTCCCACGCATGACATGCCAAGATCTCTGGGTATCGTGATTGGGTGAGTTTTGTGATAGAAGCCAAGTCTCACCTCCCAACTTTAGCATATACCAGGACGCCGCCCGGTTTCATGGTGACCCGGGCAGAAGTCTTTTGGTTCGGGTAGTAATAGTATTTATCGGAGAGATCCAGTAGCTTAAAACGTTAATCTATGAAACGCCGGCAGTTATGCTAGCCGAAGAGAGACTGAGTAGCACCAAAATAGCTGAGCTGGGCATTGGAGCCTGTAGCCCGAGTGGCGCGTACAAATACACGCACACACCAATTTTTGATTTGCATTTTGGGCCTTCTCCATCTTTCTTTACCACGACGTCCACTGGACACCCCACAATCCGTCGTATCGATTTTTCATAGAAAAAAAAAACTAGACTCGTACTATTACACGTATGACTATCAACCAAAATGGCTCTGTAAACGGCTCCTTGGAGAGCCAGTTTGGTGCGCCACGAGTCCTTGTCATGCAGTGCATTCATGACTAAATTTTCTCCCCCATCCAGCCTCGATGGGACTGGAGCGAGCAGCTTACGTTCCTCCCCACTTACGTGCTCGCGCAGCCAACGATTCAACTCCGTATGTATTCTGTTCCAACGCGTGTTCGACGCGTGCTGACGTTTTGACTAGGAGCAACGGCTGGTCCGATTCTGGTAGTGCGAACTCTCGGCCCCGCTCTGACAACTTTGGAGGCCATCGTTCAAGCGGTGGAAGCTCCTGGGCTCCTCGCGGTGGTTCTGCCAGCGGAGGGCGTTCAGCAAACTCTACTTGGGGATCCAATCCCTCACACGGTAGTGGTGGCGGTGGTGGCGGCGGACGTCGTAACGATGGCTATGGCTATTGGAAAGACGGCAAGCATGTCATCGCTTCTCGTAACCCCACTATGGAACGTGAACTTTACGGCGACGCCGACGACCCATTGAAGCAACACACCGGTATTAACTTTGACAAATACGAAGACATTCCTGTCGAAGCGACTGGAGCCGGCGTGCCTGAACCAGTCAATCAATTTACCAACCCACCTCTCGACCCTGTGCTCTTGGAGAACATTCAGTACGCTCGTTATACTACGCCAACCCCGGTTCAGAAGTACTCTGTTCCTATCGTCGCCGCTGGCCGCGACCTGATGGCTTGCGCACAAACCGGCTCCGGCAAGACCGCCGGGTTTTTGTTCCCTATTCTCTCTGCATCGTTCGCGGCTGGCCCACGCCCGCCCCCAGCCGACCCCAACCCCGGCTATGGTCGACGTCGCGCGTATCCGACCGCTTTAATTCTCGCTCCAACCCGTGAGCTTGTTAGTCAAATCCATGACGAGGCCCGCAAGTTTGCCTATCGCTCTTGGGTACGCCCTGCCGTGGTCTACGGTGGTGCCGATATCAATCAACAACTCCGTCAAATTGAACGTGGATGCGATCTTCTCAGTGCTACCCCCGGCCGTCTCGTCGATCTAATCGAACGTGGTCGGATCAGTCTTGCAAACGTTCAGTACCTCGTCCTTGATGAGGCTGATCGGATGCTGGACATGGGCTTCGAGCCCCAGATCCGACGCATCGTCCAAGGGGAAGATATGCCAGGCGTGATGGACCGTCAAACGCTCATGTTCAGCGCTACTTTCCCGCGAGACATTCAACTGCTTGCAAAAGACTTCCTCAAGGAGTATATCTTCCTGTCTGTCGGGCGTGTTGGTTCTACCTCCGAAAATATCACTCAAAAGATCGAGTATGTTGAGGATCAAGATAAGCGTTCTGTTTTACTCGATATCCTTCATTCGGAACCGCAGGGTGGTTTGACGCTTGTGTTTGTGGAAACTAAGCGCATGGCCGATATGCTATCGGAGTATCTCATGAACAAGTAAGTCCGGCTCATACCGCAGTATTATTTATGCTAACTTACACCATAGCCGTTTTCCCGCTACATCAATTCATGGCGATCGTACGCAACGCGAGCGTGAGTTGGCGCTAAGCACCTTCCGTTCTGGGCGCACTCCGATCATGGTTGCAACGGCTGTTGCTGCCCGTGGGCTTGATATCCCCAACGTCACACACGTTGTCAACTACGACCTTCCCTCCGATATTGACGACTATGTCCATCGTATTGGTCGTACTGGACGCGCGGGTAATGTAGGAACATCCACTGCATTCTTCAACCGTGGTAACAAGAACATTGTTCGCGAGTTGATTGGATTGCTACGGGAAGCCAACCAAGAAGTACCTGGCTGGCTTGACAGTATTGCAGCAGAGTCAGCCTTCGGCGGTGGCGGACGTGGCGGACGAGGTGGTGGACGCGGTGGACGCGGCGGCGGAAACCGAGATTACCGTACTTCTGGTGGCGGTGGAGGGGGAGGAGGAGGATTCGGTGGAGGAATGAGATCGGGTGGTGGTCGCGGCGGTTACTCCAACGGGCCCAGCTACTCTGGTGGAGGTGGCTACGGGGGTGGAGGTGGAGGCTGGTCCAACGGGAACTCTGGCGGAGGTGGAGGTTGGTGGTAAACCACTACCTCAACCGACCGAACAACACACAACCTATGCAATCCCTTCTATGCCTTCCTTTTTAACGACGTGCATTTGCGCTGATCTCCCTTGCTTTGGGTAAACGACTACGACATCAACGACATGACGCTCGCATAACGCGTCCAACTGGCGCATTTAATTATGAAATATTTTTGGTGATACCGTGTGGTTTTTTTTGTGCGCCATCATCTATTATTATTCGTCTTTGCCTATCGATTTTTCGCTTCCTAGACGAAAGGGCGCATCCTTTCTACGTTTCCATTTCATTCATTTGCATCGTAGAAATCTATTATCATCACACATTGTCACTATTTCACCACAACTGCATTGTACTTCGTTTCGTTATATCGCTTTACGTTGCATTTGTTGTGGTTATATCTCAGGACCTTTTGTTAGCGAGTTTTGTGTCTAATTGTTTTCTAATTCTGATACCAAAGCATCCAAGATTGTGTAGAATGTTAGATTAGCGCATGTACTAGCAATTCATTATTTACGGCTTGACACTCGGAGTGACCTGACTTGACGACAAAATAACTTGTATTCACGAACTTTGACGTAGCTAAACGATACAGGAAATTATATGTGTACATATTGGGACGGCAGTTGAAATATGATTTATATCACGAGATAAACATCTTCTTTGTTTGTTGGAATGAAAATACGTCCCCTGTCTTGGGACATGTCACCTGGCCATTATTCCTGGCTGCTTGCTCCTCGAGGGCCTTCATAACGATATCAATGATAATTAGGATAATTAGGATTCGGTGAACACTTACCTTTTGAGAATAAACTTGGCCGTTGGGAAGGCACAGGGGTGGATTATCGCCATCCATGATTTTGCCCGTAATACGACAGACTATCACCGAATTAATGTGGTGGCTCCAGGGGACCTCCTTCGCCAGTACCCCTAAACCATCTGTATCGCATACTGGACAGTCGACATTGCGTTGAGCAGGGTCATAACACGCGGGAAGTTTAAGAGATGTAAGACCCGCTGACAGGCCCAGTGCCAAAAGGGAAGTAGTAGGGATATTATACAAGGCGTAAACGGCGTGCCGGAAGGTGCGAATTAAATAAGACCACCTCTGAGGATCATACAGCTCCTATCAAATCCAATTAGTCAACCTGTATCAGCCAATAGGATTTTTTCGGAGGCACACTTTGTAGGTAAGCATCCCCATCGAAGGAGGACAAACAAGAAGTGCAGCGGCTTGTTTGCACTGCTGTGGGTGAGTGTCATACCATGAAATAAGGTGTTTCTTCAAGTACGCCATGGCCTCAGCCGTCTTCCCCTGTTGGACGATTTCGATATACTCCTGTAGTCGAAGCTCGAATTCGAGGGAATTCTAAATAGGAGTGGGATAAGTCCATGAGTCGTGTTGGGACGTAATCCCTTACTCGCCTTCATCTTCTTTAGCGCTGCTTTATTTTCGCTACACCAAGCCAAAGCAACGGCACATTTCTGCTCCCGAAGAGCGTCCTCTACTTTCCGTATCTCTGCGAATAGCTCCGTGTCTACCAATAACTGGACCCAATTACCTAATCAAAACGGATACACCCTAACACATACCCACCACTTACCTCCAGGCCTTTCTCCCGGGCGAGGGTCAGTGCAGTTTCATCGCGTGAATTCCTGAGCGCCCAATCGACGACCCATCTGTCAGTACGAGTGTCTGTCCACCGAATATAATCAGGTTGATCCGTCGTTCCGGCGTTTTCTAATAACAGTAGGTGTTCTAAACGTTGCTTAAACGCTGTTTGGCTGGGAGTAACATGATTTGTTTGAATGTCTAGCAACTAGCCGAAATGTTTGTGTCACGATCAAAAATTAGAGTATCCATGCATATTGCACGTGGTAGGCTGAGTGAAGGTACATACCCTCTTTTTGAGGCCCTCCACCCGAGCTATAACACCATCCAAAACTTTTGCTGTCTCAATTGGGTCCCGATCACCAAGTCTAGGCTTCGCGAGCTCGGCCGATGCGGACTGAATGGCCCCAAACTCACGCTCAATGTGTTTTTGTGAGTTTCGAAAATGCTTGCGTAGGGTCTCATGGGGTACCTACACACCGGAGAATAAGTGAATTGGAGTATAGGTAACTTATCGTGTCAAATTGCTTACTCTGAGAAGAGGTTGCTCAAATAGAATGGTTCCTTCGATATTTACTTTATTGTTCATGGTGGTTGTCGCTCCTATGGTCCCGCGAGGACCTTGAGAACCAGACATGTCAGCCTCACGTGAGAGGCACACTTTGACGAGCCGCCGGCTGAAGGATCATGCACCGATGAATAAGGTTCCTTTAGAGTTTGTAATGTACTATTGTTCACACAGTATGATTGACGGACTGGTCCAGCCAGAATATGAACAATTTTTTTTTAAAAAAAAACGCGATGGATAATGTGGTAAAGTTCAAATAGATGTAATCAAGACAAGTAGAGCAATTGAAGATCAACTCACTCTCCCTCCAGGAAGACAGCTCGAGCGACTGTCTACGAAACTTATGACGTCATCCTCGTACAATTAAAAAGTCTAATACAACTATGGCGGATAGCCTCCACCCGACATCCCGGATGGACCAGCCATAGGCGGCAGTGTATCATCACTACCTTGTTCTCGATCCTCCTCGCTTTCTTCCGTTACTTCTCGGGATTTCCCTTTTGGACGAGCACGGCGTGGTGAGCCTCCGGGTGATAGCTTTTCCTCTTCTTTGGCACGCTTTTTCATCTAGGATACATGCACGATGAGTGATGTGGCACCCAAAGGTTTAGGATGATTTTTGTGCTCACCAACTTCGCATATACCAAACCGCAAGCATTACACAATGTTCGTGGGCCTATAGAAACAACTCAGTCTTTGCAAAACATTTAACTCTGATTTTGCCTTACCAAGCGGACCGCGTCTCCACTCCGGAGTTGATGTCGCATGACAACTCGCACATTGTGTGGCGCCTTTACGCTCGCGCTTCTACGGTCCCCTCGCGTCAGTGGCTTCTTCGTGCGCAAAAACAATTGAAACACAGATCCGGAGTGAGACGTACCTTCTTTTTCATTGGATTGCCCTCGGTCTTTCCATCTTCGTAGTACCGCACGAATACTGTCTCGGATGAGCCCTCCGGTCCCACTGCTCCCGATGCAATCGATTGAGCGCTGAAATCACTCGTATAAGGGTATTGTTCGGCTCTTGTTGGGTCCAAGTATCTAAGCCCCTCCACTGCTCGATGAAGCATATCTTCGACGACTGGTGGTTCAAATGAGTGCCCAGGTGAATCAGCCGAGGGTGAGGGTGATGCCTGTGATACAGTTGTGATGATATGTCGATAGCTGCTCGCAATCTGGAGAAGTATTAGTCCTCTATTATTAGCTCTGCATCCAACCGGACTCACCGAGCCATAGTCAACCTCTTCACGTGTATGAGGGTCGTCAATTGTCTGGTCTGGAGGAGGAGCTATAGAAAGCGGGGACGAAGCAGGCTGACTAGCCTCGGAATACGGAAGCCCCATGTGTGTTTGTGGGAATGGCATATATTGGCGACCATATGACCCTTCTGTTACCGTCGGTACTGTTGGGGACGGTGCTGGCTGTGCATAATAGAAAGGGTCGCTCCGATGAGAGCCCAGGGCAGGCTGGCTTGGAATTCCATAGTTACCGACATAAGGGGATGTTGGATGGGGGCCTTCGGCTAATTGAGAAGTGGACGGGCCCGGAATGGGAGAGTATGGTTGATATTGATAAGGGATTTGAGCCATGTCCCGTCGCGCAGTAGGTTGGTTAAAGGGAGCGTAATATGTGGATTGAGGTGGATACGACAATGGTTGTAGATGGTGTTGGGATGAGCTTGGATTGGTGGTAGATGTCTGATATGTATCTGAGTATTCCTCTTCATGAGGATGGGCAGAGCCTCAAGTATTTACGAGCGTCAGCTTTCAGCGCAACACATGACCAAGAGACTTGATCTAGTGTACTAACCTGATAGTTCGTTCGAAGTTGGTGCCATCGAGATGCCCTTGTAGGGGATAGATGGATGTCATGATTCAGAGTCGGACTAATATGGACGAAAAATGGACCAATAAACATCATCGCATGGAGGCACGGGAGTGAAACACAGAGGTCTGGCGCATGTCAGTGTGTTTTTGATCGATGTTTTCATCATATAATAATGACGCTGGGTGATATATTGGTGTAACAGCGTGCGTATTCAAGAAAGTGGCGTTTGCGAGAGAAATAAGCTATAGGTGCGTGTTGAACTTACCCTGCTCCCCATGTTTACACCTGCTCGGTCTCTGATTGACGTCAAAAGAAAATGAGAGTCTAAGCTCACCGCGGGTTGTACGGGCAGCATGGGAAATCGAAACATTGGCTGTTGGGAATGACTGAAAAGCTGGACAATCCATCTAAAGGACAGAAAGCCAGTCGAACCCTACCAGGGGCCCGAGGATTGGGCCAGTACCTATGCGGTAAACATCCCATGCAATGATCATAAAACCAGATCCCTTCAGAACCTGTCAAGGCAAGCGTGGTGTGGTAGACTGTCTAATTCATCTCATGCCATGCCACCAAAGTAAAAAGCTCTGGTATCTAGAGCCCAAGGGTCTGGAACAGCCCTGAAAAAACCACGAGGGCTGTGGAACAGATGCAAACGCCCATAAGCAACAAATCAGGGGGATAATCTTCCGTGAAAACCAAGCCGCCTGACCACTTCGTTAGGCCATATACTTTAACCCAAGGCCCGACATATTGACAGAACACAAATACTATACGTTATTTGTTAATTCAGCAACTTACCGACAAACTCATGTATCATACCAATCATCGAGTGTGCTCATTACCCAAGTATGACTTCGAGTTCCAGGGCCGAACTAAAATTACGAGTTGAATCCCTCATTGGGGTGAAGGCTGCTCATGTACGTACATGTAGCGATTCCAATAACGACAATCTGCCGTGCCCGGCGCGCCCGAAAAACGACATATCTGAATGTGTATATGCACTTAATCCCGATCACGATTGCATCATGTCAAGTATGCAAATGCTGCTGGGTGTCCTTCGCCGGCAGGCAAGCACCGGTAGTCACCTCGGAGCCTAGCTAATCGTTCCGCCTTGTTGATCGTTCTCGGAACCTCACTAAGAGAAACTGCAGCCGATCGTTAGCCAGTAGGTTGACTATGATCGTTCAGGGCTTTAGCTGCCAACGTTTGTGTCAGCCCTGGATGGCTCGGCCAAAGTTGCCAGCAATGGTCTCACGAACGACATTGTGTTCAAGAATTGGCTCCATTTTTGAAAGCTAATTCATGGATAACGGATACAAACAAGATTGCCCTTATTTAGGCAATGTATCATTTCAAAGCGTATTGATTACCTTGATTGCTCAATACTGTCAAATTCATAATCAATGCAATCGAAACATGTTTGCGTCCTGATAGGTTTCGGAGAATGGTGGTGCCTTGTCCTGTTGAAATATGCGCCATGATTGGTAATATGACTGGTGCTACATGCGGCAGTGTCTAATATAAAATCGGGGATAAATGGAATGGATGAGAAAACAAATAAAAGCGATCAGGCGTGCGGGAAAAAGGGGTTGACTAGCCCCCAGGATGCGGACCTCGATCATTCTGAACACTGGCCGTGGCGATTTCTCGAGGAAGAGACACACCGGGAGCGAGACCATCGTAGTCGCCAAATGATTCATCGTCATCTTCGCTTTCACCTTCGTTTTGGTCATCAAACGTATCTTGGTTCTTAGATCCAGTACCCCCACTTGCGGCAGCAGCAGCCCGTTCTCGAGCGTTACGTCGACGTATTAGCACCTTCCGCCTACTCCTTGTTGCGCGTTGCATTGCTACTTCATCACCATAAAATAAACTATACTCGCAAAGAGGACAAATCCACTCGGTTTCTGGGTGAATCAGGATAGATCCTAAGCTCTCCGCGGTTGACGGGCGCCCTTTTCGGTGGGGGGGAAGAGCCGCTGAGAGAAATTTCAGCGGTAGAGGGGCTAGCGAGCTGCTGCCCTGAGACCGACCGTGACCCGACGATACTGAGTGGCCTCCTGAGTGTGATACACGCGAAGGAATATAGTTACGTAGATGGTGTGGGTTGGATGCGTTTGCCAGAGTAGACCGTTTCTTCTTTTTTGATTTGATTGACTTCTTGAAAGGCTTATCGTAAACAGATTCATAGTCAATCTTCTTTCGCTCCGTGTCCAAGTTGTTCTGAGGCTTCGATGTAGTTCTGAGAGTCGCCTCTGCGGCGATAGCTACTTGACGAGCCAATTCAGACTGGAGGCGTAGTTTTAAACTCGATGCCGTCTTCTTGGCTGTAGAGTATCTCTCGCTGACTGCAAGAAAATCAAACACGACTCACAAGTGTGGAGTGATGCTACATACTAGGACTCGGGACGGAGAATGTGAATTTACTGGAAAAGCAAGGTTCTCTCCAGAGAGATGGTTGTGCACGACTAAGTGGGCGGCGTCGAAGTTTGGGTCCATAGGACCATGCACGGAGGGGAGGTCGAATAGGGGGGCGGGCAAACGGTACAGAAAGAACAAATTCTAAAGCCAAAGGGTCAATGTTGTCACGTATGGCAAAGCCTACGATCTTGCGACGTGCTTCCATCAGTTCCTTGAGGCGCAGAGTAGCTATTGTCACAAGGGAAACCGGTTTTCGACGCACGACAATTCGCCGATGATTGGACTCTTGTATGCTATGAAGCCCCTTGTTATTGACGATGTTCGCTGATAGAACTGTTTGAGAGTCTTGAGAAGAATCTTCATCAATCAAGTCGACGCCGTCTTGGGTAAAATTGGATTCCCGAACAAATGTGGTGGCGACGGTCGGAACCTTTCTCTTTTTGGTATTATTAGGTTGTTGAAGATGATCAGTGTAATCGCCTTCTCCATCAGCATAATCCGTGACTCGCGACCGGGCCGGAAACGATAACTGCTTGTTTGGATTACGGGAGCGAGTTGGGATGACGGTGAACTCTTGTTTCAGCCCATCTGTTCTCCCTTTACTTATAGGGTGGTAATAGGCGGGTATCGCGAGGAGTGGGTTTGTTGTGGCAATACCGCCCCCCGCATCCGACTTTTTCAACACAGTTACTTGGCGTTTTGGAAGGGGCTTGACTTTGCGACCCAAAGAAATATCTGAGACCGAAAGCGACGATGCTGAGAATACCGACATCGTCGCCGCCGGGATTAGACTATTTTCGCCTGCTTACTATGTATTTAGTCAGTGATAGTTTAAAGTGATGAAGTGGTCATCGCTTACGATCAAGCGTTGCTTGGAAGGTTCACCCTGTATTCTGGTTATGGATGGTAATGTGTCTTTGGATCGACGTGAAGAGGTATAGTCGGAGAGCCATCATGTCAGATCAAGCGCTATTTCCGCGGACTGGTCAGCTGCTGGTTGGTAATTGCCGGTTCTTGGGCCACGAACTCAGCTGAGTAAATATGCATACAACTATGGCTTAATAAATCTTTCCGGGGCTGGTGCTTTCCACTTTTAATTTGTGCTTATTGTATGCGGTACATAGTAATCTATCAGACTTTGACTTAGCATACACGGAGTTGGGAACTATCTCATGGAGGTGTTCCAGCATTTTCTCGATCGGCTGCGTCAGCTGCATGACTAAGGCGGTGGGCCATGCAACACTGCTTTCACAACCTCTTTAAACTTACCCTATCTCCCCTTGGATCTCAATTCTCAGCTTGAGTACCTTCTACCTTCTACCAGCTGCTGCTTTTCTATCTTTTGATATCAAACCTGTAGAATTTGGTAGGAAATCTACACTATGGAGCAGAACAGCATATTGCACAATACCGCCACAGATGCATCACAAGAAAATAATATTCTACTACATATAGCCTATGGAGGCTCTACGTTTGACATTACAACATGCCCAGATAATACACTCGGACAGTTACAACAAACTATCTACGAAAGGACATCTATACCAATTGACAAGCAAAAGTTACTATGGAAAGGGATGAAACGTGGCGCCACTACACTCGACCGTGCGGGGTTGAAAAATAGTACGAAAATTACAATTATTGGTACTCCGGAGAAGGCGATCGAATTGATGCACAAGGCGGAGGCGGAGGCCACGCGACGTGCTGATATTCTTAGGGCCCGAGAGAGCCGTGGCCCTACCAAAGTGAGTACATCACTGACTTCGTTCTTTATTACCAGAAATTAACGTCACTAATAGGTCCGGGCCGAAATGGGTTCGAGCGCAGGAAATGCTCAGTTTCAATTTCATCGAATCGAGCCACACGCCAACCTCCCGAATCCTATCCAGGCCCGTAGCTTACTGACGAAGCTGTCGACGGATCCAGCAATACTAAACATTATGCGCGTACATCGTTTTGCGGTTGGACTTTTAACGGAGCTCGCGCCTCACGAACATCCTCACCTTCTTGGACTGAACGTGAATGCAGGGCAATCCATATTGCTCCGAATTCGCACTGACGCGTATGACGGATTTCGTACGTATAATGAAATCCGGCGTGTATTGTGCCACGAGTTAACACATAACGTATACGGGGGACACGGAGATGATGTGAGTCACCATCAATAAGAACAACCACACCATTAAACTATTGGTAGTTTAAAACACTGAACTCCCGACTGAATCGCGAGGTGGCAGAGGTATGAGCGGCTTTAATTCTTATCGCGCGAAATGAGACATTGAATTACGTTCACAAAGTACGAGCAATCTGTCAGGGCTGGGTCGCACACACTGTCCGGCGGCACGCCTCACGGTGATCGATCAGCCAATATTGAGAGAGAAGCCGCTGTACATGCTTTTGTATTGGGGGGCGGCACTGGCTCTACAGCTGTCAATGAAAGTCGTGAAGAGAGGCGCAGGCGGGTATTGGAAGCAACTGTTTCTAGGCTAGAGCAGGAGGAAAAGGAAATAGAAGATCGATGTAGCGGATGATAATGGTTTGAGGTTCTAGTTGCCTGGTCGCAGGGTGGGGCATGTACTCACTTGTGTCAACCTAGCTTGTCTACTTGACGCTACACCTTAACAAATCATATTTCTATTCTTATCTTTATTGGTGAATTATCACGAATGGTGTTTAACAATTTGCGGACAGTACCGTTGGTGAGCACACGAACCCAGTCACCCCCACTACAAGGGATTGAGCTCGGGTGTGCTTAGAGGAACAAGCCGCACGGTGTTTGCCTCATGTCAAAAATACGGAAGAAATAGGAGTAAAATGTCTGAAGCGTACTCTTACACATACTAATAGCACGTGAGCCGAACCAAAGAAATGAGGTACATTTACCGTTAGCCTATGTGCAATTACAGACGTTGATATACAAAGCTGTCCCATGCGTGTGAATTGTGTACTTGACGATACGGAAATGCCCGCCTGGTAGCAAATATTCGTAGGAAATTGTAAGCTTGAAGGGTGTTTATAGTGAAATAAAGTAAAAGCTTTTGGTCAAGGAAGGGCAGCACACCTCAACTCAGTTCATTCCAATTGTAAGGCAAAGTGAGCTCATATCACCCAATGATACCGCAATTGATCAACTAGCACAATGACAACGTCCACAACATTTAAAACTAACACAGGGGCCGATCGGTTTTCGTTGGTGCATTGAATCAAAGTTAGACATCACGGACGAACTAAGATACTTCTGATAAGCTGTTGATATAGTGCCAGTTACATGCTTGCTTGCTTGCTTTATAAAGATGTACATTTAGCCTCGACGCCGCGATTATGTGAAAGGTATGTAAATGGCGCATAATAGGGGCTCTTATGGCACAAGCAGATGTCGGGGCCGGTTCCATAGATCAAAGGACACTGATGGACCATACCAATGGAACAAGTGGAGTGATAAATCGTTGGGAGAGAGTTTCAGCACAGCTATACTGCATATCGAAAGAGTAGGTGCGTTGAGAGCATTAAATCCACCAAACGCCAAATCTCGAAGTGACAAGTTCGACCGCATCAATCGTAACTACCTATATTCAAGCCAATGTAGCATCCGAATGTATAGACATCTTTCTCATCTAACTAAGAAAAGTTCGTGGGCTAGAGGGGTCCCTCGAACCAGACACTTTATCGCTTATTTTAACACGATAGAGCCTAGAACATAAACTGAAAACGTGACTGTGTGCAAGGTGAACCACCACGCTGTCAGTCGTCTAAGCTGGGTCCGGTTTCAAGAAGCATATTCCTGTCGAGCAGAGTGACATAAGAAAAATAAGCTTCAGTCGAGGTTTGCTGGTATAGTATGAATGAACAAGTGAGATTCGAGGTGTTGGTACGGAGGGCAAGCAGTTCCATCTCCATAAGCGCCGAACTCATGATCGTTGTCTATATTCACAATTTGCAACCAAAATTGTTGCAAATACAAACACAGATCCTCGACCCACTTCACCACCAATATGCCACCCACTCGATTCGAGCCCTCCGAAATAAAAAATAAAATAAAAAGAGAAGATGTACATCGATCCTCAAAGAAATCACAGGCTCAAGAGAAGCTCAAGCGAAGGCTTGCACTCAAGGAAGCTGAGAGGAAAGATCCTTCATTGAAGAAAGTATGCACCAAGTATATCAAAGTACTAAAAATTTACTGAAGTTTTTTTTTAGAAACGTATTGTAGCGAATGTTCCAAAGACGCTAGATAATACTCGGGATTTTAACGCAACTATCATTCCAGTTGGCACGGCACTCACCCACTCAGAGGAGGTTGGCGATGGGGATACCGACGCTAATGGGGTAGGATCAACACTAGCACCGGGACAAATGGACACAGAAAATACCGAAAACATTGCGAATGATGAATTCGCTGCACATTTTGATACCACCGCTAACGATTTCGATCCTGAGAAGGCTCCCAAGTCCTTATAACAACGTCCCAGAAGGCAACTAAGGCTAGCTTTCAGTTCTGTGAAGAGCTGGTCAGCGTGTTCCCAGGAGCTGAGTTTGTTCGAAGAAAAAGGGGTCACGGGTTTGAGATGGGTCGTATTGCTGGTTGGGCTGCGAATCGGGGTTACGGCGCAATGATAGTGGTAAATGAGGACACAAAAAAGCCTAGTAAGTGAGGATTATGCGTGCGCTCTAGGTGTACCTGACCTTTGTATGTAGATGCGATGACAATCGTACACTTACCAGAAGGGCCTACAGCTTACTTCAGGCTAACTTCGATCCAGACAACTGCTCAAATTTCTGGGCACGCCCGGCCGTCCCCACATTATCCTGAGCTTGTACTCAATGGGTTTGTCACTCGCCTCGGAATCACTGTGGGGAGATTGTTTCAAACACTCTTTCCAGTAATGCCTGAGTTCGAAGGACGTCAAGTCGTTACTCTCCATAACCAGCGGGATTTTTTATTCTTCCGAAGACACCGGTAAGCGAGCGGCCTTTCATGTATCTGGGGCATAAAACACTTATTTCTCGGAGATAGATATGCATTTAGATCATCTGAAAAGGCAGCATTGCAAGAAATTGGACCTCGCTTTACACTGAAGCTTCGTTCACTGAAGAAGGGTTTACCCGTGGTCGAAAATTTGTCCAAACCACCACCGGCGTTAGAGTTTGCAAGCGACGAGGAAGAATCTGCAAAGGCACACGGCGATACAGAAGATACAAGCGCACAGGCGGTGACTAGTGCTAGCGAAAAGAAGGGAGAGGCGCCCGGTATCTCCAATGACTTTGAATGGGTTTGGAAGGTGGGTGCCTCAACTTTTCTTCGTTTGGTACACAGCTCATGTTTTACTCAGCCCGAATTAGAAACAACAAGGAGGACGTTTTTCCTTTGATTGCCGCTGCTCTTCTCTGCTTTCTCTTGCTTGTAATCGTGTCTATTCACAAAACCAATTATGTATACTATTGTCACTCAGGTTGCATAAAACTTGTGCCCAATTTCAAATCATAGGGTATACGACCTAACGACCACGATGCTCTACAAACCTATCAGCTCGCTAATTCTACTTGGATTTGTTCTGGCTACTTCTGTTAACGCCTTACACTTCTATCTCGACTCCAACGAAAAACGATGTTTTATTGAAGAATTGCCCACTGAGACGATTGTCGAGGGTGCGCGTTTCACATCTCAAAATTGCCCACGTCTGACAATGGCTATTCAGGTCATTATCGAGCGCTTGAATGGGACGAAAAAGAAAATAAATATATGTCACACGACTCACTGGGGATACAGGTTGATGTCGAGGCAAGTGAAGTTGACGTGGGTTTATATCGTAGCTAACGCCCTTATTAATCCACCAGGAGGTCCACTCTGGACACAGTGTCACGCGTACGCGTGGGCCTTCGGAGGGACGGTTCACTTTCACTTCTCACGAGTCGGGAGATCATTCGATTTGCCTTTCGACCAACTACACATCCGGATGGTTTTCTAGCACCCATATTCGGATGTATCTCGATATAAATGTTGGGGCTGCAAAGGCCAATGTAGAGCACGACCGGGACCATGTCACGGAGATGGCCGACAAAATACGCGAGCTCAACCATAAACTCGCAGAAATCAGACGCGAGCAGCAGTACCAACGGGAGCGCGAGGCGGATTTCAGAAATCTGAGCGAGGCCACTAATGCTCGAGCTGTTTGGTATATTATTGCGCAGATCACAGTCTTAGTGCTGACTTGCGCGTGGCAATTGCGTCACCTCAAGGTCTGTCATCTTTTGTTTGCAATCCTACATGAAACTAATATCTTTTGTAGCATTTCTTCGAAGATCACAAGCTTTGAGTATACAAATAGCATTTTCAGGGTTCTACTATTCACCATAACGCCCAATACCTTTGTTGTGTGACTTGAGAATTCGCTTGTTCAAAGACTGCCGTTTCAATTAAGTTTGGGATAAGAGACCTTCAAGAAACAAAAGGTTAAGATCTATTTGATACAGTTTCATAAGTTCGAGGGCGAGGCGTACATCCTGAGCTTTATGTTCATTCATATCCACCCTCAGTGATTTCGTCGCCATCACTATCATCATCGCCATCGTCATCATCATCCTCGCCTCGGAGCATGAGCCTCTTCAGATGTGATTGCATCCAGGCAAGGTCCTTGTTTTGCGCCTCGTAATCTTTTACATCGGGCGCTAGAACAGCAGTTACCCTTCCAGCCCTCAACAGGGGCCTCGACTCCAATACCCCTTTTAGTGCAACCACACCGCCTAAACCTAGCACACCTATTTCTATTATGCGCAGCTTCGGACAGTTCTGATTACGAGTGCCAACCAAGGCTTTCAGAACTTTTTCGCAACTTTGTTGAGCATTCTTCGGTGATAAGCGTTCTTGAAAGCGCACCGCGAAAGTTGTGAGTTCGGATAGATCGGGCAGCCAACTTAACAAGGGGCGAGTCATATACGACGTAACGCCAGTCAGCTTGAGCACTGTTAATCCAGTATATTTGGTTCTAATCATTTCCGAGTCAAGGATTCTTGATGGCCCGTCCATCTCGTGCGCGATTAATTCAAAGTGATGTAGGTTTGGGGCAAATACCCTGGTTAATATCAGGTTTACGACTTCGTCTGGGATCAGCGATAGTTGCATCAGCCTGAGTTTTTCTAGGGATATTGAAGCTGTTTCGCTGTTAAAATTAGGTATGACGAAGTTGCACTGATCCAAGACTAGCTCGGTCAGATTAGGCATAGCATATAACTGGTTTAAAAAGTCTGGGTCCAATTGCATGTATTGGGTGCTGCCCAAGGATAGCCGCGTTAGTCCCGTAAAGACGCTACTGCCTTGACCGTCCGCGACAAAGAGATCGACTGCCAGCAGTTCAACAACCTTCAGACTAGGAACTGCAAGAAGTTTCAGGTCTGATCTATGGTGGCTCGAAACATAATTATCTCCGTGTGCGACTCCAAAATATATGCTTTCAAGATAGCAGGTAGATGTCTGTCGGTTGCCGTCAGAGCATATACCCTCCAGTTGCCGTAGAATCGACTGGGCTTGGTCGTGGTCCTCTAGCAAGATTTTGACATTCCGCCAGCGCAGACGGTGGGGTTCAAGTATTTGTAGGCATTGCCCAATCTCGAAAGTGTTTACGCGGTATGTCCGTAAGTCTGCTTCTATGTCGAGTGTCATCGAACCGCTTCGACTGACATAGGTCTTTACCCGTGCGACTCCAGTTAGGGGGATGATATTCCATAATTCTGGTGTGGAGAGCGCCACATTGCGCCACCGCTGAGCAACCCAGGACATGCGGGGAGAGAAATTCAACTCCAGACGTTTGCCTAATACGAATATTCGAGCCAGAACTTCCGTGGGGAACCGATTAATTGGTGCCAATGCAGCTGTAGCATGATGGAAGAATTTCTGTGCGCGCTTCATGCGATTCTCGATCCGCTGTTGTATGGTTTTTATGGATTCTGCATCCAACATGAGCTGCTCCAGCGAATCGGAAAGGACGGCCACCTCTTGAGAACTGATTGTATCGAACTTGACTTGGGTCCGGTCAATTGATTCATCATGAACGTCTTGCATCGCTGCAAGCTGCCTGAGACGGTTTATTAGTTAGAATAAATTAAATGCTGCGCTCTGGCCCACAGTTGAGAGGAAGGTGCGCCGTGTGTGGGTGAATTAAGTCGGTGCACCAGTTCTATGATAGATGCATTTCCCTGCATGACGGAGCTCACAAGCGGGGAAAGGAGGTGGTAGATATCTGACCGTAGAAGGTTGGCAGCTACTGGTAGCAGTGACCAACGCTGATTTACATTGGAAGCGTGGGAGGGTGGCATGAGAATCACGTGGTACTCGCAGAATAAACTGTCAGAAGGCGAGCGGATAATGTGAGGCAAAAAAATACATATTATAATCAGAGGACGTATATAGTTAGACAATAACGTCAGATCCCACTGAGGCGATAAGGGAAAATATCTTAGTTTAGGACGATCTACCAGCCTCGTTCACTTCAGCATCTTCAACAGGTATTATGTCTTGTAACGCCAAGCTGTGTAGATAATTAGCCCAAGTGTTGTATAAATTGAGTGAAAACACAGTACCGGTATGCCTCCTTAAGTGCCTTCCTATCAGCTGATTTAAGAGCCCCTTTACCGGTTGGATGAAGCTGCTTCTGGTCGAGTTCTGCAACATCTAATAAGTACATTTTTTTTATGACGAAATGTAGAAGTTCCTGTACCTTCGCTTTGACCTAGTAACATTAGTTTGTCTAAGGGTACCCAGGTCCTGGGGGATAGGATTATAGTAAGTCCTCTTTCCAGCGAATGTAACGATTGAGCTTACCAGCTTCGCTGCTTGTCATAGAATTGTACGGGATACATAGCTCCTATAGTTTTGTACTTGCGGCGCGCATCCTCCTCCATCTTCAATATATTCACAGGAACCATGGGGTCTGTGGGTTCGTACAAGTACGCAGGGTAAAACGGAAACCCAACTGTGGCGAAGTGAACACGCAGTTAGGTAAGGTCAATGAACAAACTCACATTGCTTGGCCCAGACAAGTGTTCCCGAATTATACCGATCAGGTCTAAGTGGGTCGTCTTCAGGAGCTTCGGTTCGAGCGGGCTCAGGCGGAAGAGAGGTATCGGCTACCCTTGTTGCCGCTAACCTTGCTCTCTTCTCATCACCATCTGAAAGTTCGCTCAGATCACTAGACCCGTCAGTCTTTTGAGGTTGAGCAGGAACAGGGAGTCGAGCAGATGCATCAGCCGCTGGAGTAGGCTCGATAGAATCCGTGATATGAGGCTGTGCCGGCTGCGTTATGACCACAGACACAGGAGCCGCTGTTTCTTCGGGCATAGAATCTATTTGCTGAGCTTCTGATAAATTTGTGGTGTCCTCTACTGGGGTTTGTACCTCAACAAGGGGAGCCTGGGAAGGCTGTCGAGAAGAAGGGATAGTCGGTGGCTGGGTATCACCCCGAACAGAGCTTGATGTTCGTGTCCGCTTGGGTTCTGGGATGCCTGTTTAGTTTATTATCCCATCTAGCTTGGCACTTTATCCTGACCTTTCGATTGTTTTCTACTCTCCGTTCCACCTGGCTTGGGAGCACCGGGGAATGTTGGCCGCCTATTCCTAGTCGTGCCGGGGGGAAGCACCCATCCTGTTTCAAATAACTGTGGTCCAGGATTTAGTCCAAGATACCCATCTACAGAGTAGGGCTGGCAACACACCATGAAGGATTCATGAGGGTTCACATCCGAGACCACCTGTGCCCAGCTATCGGAATCCTGTCGCTTCCGTTTTGGAGCCCGGCTAGACGTCGGAGTGGACGCCAGCCCGGGGTCGAAAGCGCTTTCTGATATTTCTGATAAGGATATAGGTTCGCTTGTTTGAGGATCGCGAACTAAGAGCACAACTCTTTGGGGATGTGTAGCGGGAGCACTTCGTGGCACAATAATATCACTCGTGCGTTTCTTCCTTGAGGATTTGCGTGACTGCTTGATCTGTGGCGGAGGCGGGGGTTTGGGAATGGGCTTCTCGTAGCTGAAGAAAGAAGCGAGTGGATCGGCATTAACAAGAAAAGGCAAATCATCTGCAACACTGCCAGGGTCTTGGAGCATGCGAAGCATTGAGACGTATGGCTCCATGTCCCCGACCTGTGAGGTTGATGGTGTAGATTTTTCTGCAGGCTCTGGGGCTTCTACGATATCAATTTTTTCATCCACAAGAATAAAGGCGTCCTCGGTTGATTCCGCATCTGGAGTTCCAGGAATGGTTTCTTCAAGATCGGGGGCCTCATTTTCAAGTGGTCCCGCCAACGCTTCAGTTTCTGCAATCATAGGATAATGGTCGGGTATCTCAGCTAGAACAGACCCTATCGAATCGCCGACGGCAGGATTGGTCCCTTGGTCTTCTGGGTGCGTGCGATCATCCAAACGGGTAGAATCTGCCAGCGGCTTTGGCTCATCAGATTCGTCTCGGATGTGCTCTTGATTCAGCCATTGAGCTGTTTTCTGCCGCACGGTTTGCTGAAATTGCTCCAGAATGGGCTGCGCGTGATTCTTGATTCGAAGTGCTGCTCTGTGGAAAGATGTGTCCTTTTTGTTGTACTTGATGGCATTGTCGAGAACCAAGTACACATCGTCCTGATTAAACCTTCAATTCCGACTGAACAAGAGGATAAGAAAGACATCTACATACCGCAAACGCCTGTGAGTCCAAGTACTCATGCTGTTCTATCTTTTCACCAATTCCCAGCCAATGCATGGGCTGATCAATGACAGTGTAGTACTCCGGGACTTCGATGCGAGACACTGGATTCATGAAATAATTTCCACGGTCGAGACTGCGATTAACAGCAACAGGAAGAAAACCCGGTATCACATCAGTGAGCCACTCAATTGTTCGATTCGCCTTAACTCACCCAACAATTTTCTCGTATGCCTTTCTGAGCTCAGTGTCGAAAGGTAGCAAACAAGAGGTGACAAGAGTCTCGACCATTTGCGCTTGACTTTGTTTCTCTACTTCACGTCGCCGGACCAAGTCTGCCAACTCTAGAACGCGTTCCAGGTCATCTTTGAGTTTAGTCAGATTCTAAATTGTATAATGAGCCCTTGAGAAGAATAAGCAGTTTTTATAATATTGATAGACTCACATCCAGATATTTAAGTTTGTCGTCATCGGTCTGCAATTGAGTAGCTGTTGAAGTCGCCCATGGCTGAAACAATTCCGAGTGCTGAGTTCTCAAGAACCCGTACCGTATCTATTAAACAGGACTCACCTCTAGATGTAATCGTTTTAGCAGTGGAGCGCCCCTCCGAGCTTCTCTTTTTAGGCTCCAATACTTGCAAACTGCTAATAAGAAGGGCCGCTTCTTCCTAAAGTTTATGCGATGTATGTGGTCAAATATCCTGTCTACGATCATTGATGGAACCAGAGGGGGTCCAGTTGCCTGAACCTGGGGACGGGATGTCTTCTTAGGAGATCTTGCGGGGCTTACTGGAATCACTGGGGGCAAGGATGGAGAGGGAGGGGCAACCCGATTTGCGCGCATTTCAGCCTGTAACTAGCGTGTCAGCGGGTCGAGCAGGATCAAAAACGTATTCAATCTTGCCGGGAGATGGCGTTCACAAAAGGCCTGAAGCTCATTTTCCCCATGGCTCTTCATTGGAGAAAGTAGCTTGTGGCGGCGAGCACATGACACGTGGAATGCGGTAACGCAGGTATTCTTGTTGCACTGAATACAGGCGCCTTGCTTTACTTTACAGATGGAACAAACCTGGGGACGAATTAGTTGAAAAACAACCAAAAGGAGGGTGGATGCTCACAAGCTTCCATCGTTGCTTTGGAATTTTGTCCGTGTGTTCTATGGGCTCCATGAACGTTGGGTTCCCAAGAACGCACTCCGGCACCCAGATGGCACATAGTAGATGGGCCCATTTCCATTGGATGTTTGTTTGAACGCACCACCTTCATTTGGGCATAGTAAACATTCCACCCGGGTTTCCGGTGATACAGTGCACTTCCGACAAAGCCATTGTCCTTCAGGAATATACGGAACACCATAGCAATCCTGGTGTACAGCGAGATTGCATCCATCACAAAACACGATGGCATTTGCATTCTCGCCTTCACCATCGTCGCAAACAGCACAGGTTGAGTCCTCAGATGGAAGTGCTTGGTCGGGTTTGGGGACTCGTTTCATCTAGAAAACAAGTTAGAAATACGTAAAGAAGATACATAAGAACACACGAGTTCAAACCACTCCTTTTCAAGACGGTCTATGATGATCTCAAAGGTTTCAGGGGAGATACGTTCACTTTGTTCTTTGTAACGTTCGCTGTTTATCTCCTTAAGCCATTCTTCGTCTGAAAAAACCGGTTAGGTGGAATAATGGAACAGGCTAGAACAGGTACCTTGCTCATCCATGTCATACTCTACTTGTGTTAACAGCTCGGACTCGATGGGGTCTTCATTCAGTGTGGCATGGTGTCTCAAATTAGATAGACCAACTTACCCACATATCTTATGTAGTGCTCTGGACGCTCAAAAGTTACATTCACTTCATTGTCTGAAAAAAGTATTTAATTATATTTCGTTCAAGCAATACGAGGCTACTCACATCCATACTGCTGCGCTAATTTGTCGTCGACACCATCAAATTCCTTCCCTGTAGACTGGATTTTACGAAATGATGCCTACGAGAAAATAAGACACTGTATTCTATTCATTCAGAAATAGCCCACCTTTGGAACTCCCACATGGGGAGTGATAGTTGGGCGCGGCGGAGCCATCAACGTTGTCGGGGTTGCACGTGAGGATGATCTCAAGGTCATGTGACGTGGACAAACACACTTCCAGTGCGGCTACCGATGATGCGTGAAGTCACCGACATTTGGACCGTTGTTGTGGCTTCACCACACTATTCTCCGTCTCGGCGCTCGTTTCGACCTTTGTGGAGGGTGACCAAACCACGATATTGATATAATCATCGGATCCACCTTCGCACAACTGTTGGTAACCCTTCCACGATCATACCATTCGTCATGGCAGACTACCAGTGCCCTGCCTGCTACGAAGTCATGGGTACCAGTCCCAAGTGTGCACCGATGGCACTGAAGTGTGGTAAGCTCATTGGCTTTATCTTAGCTCTTCCATGCGCTTACTTTCCTGCTTTTAGGACATATAATATGTGCGACTTGTCTTCCTAAAACGGTCAAACGCGGTCAAGCCAATCACATCTGTAGCATGTGCCGCAAGGAGTGTACTCCCGATGCTGTCGTTAGGATCTATTTACCCACTCCTTCTCGCACTCTTGTCTCTGGCCCATCGATATCAACCTCTCCGGCTCGGAACTCTCGACGTTTGCTCTCAGAAGAACAGATGAGACGGGCTCATGAGATCGCCAACGCCGCATCTCGTGCTGGAGTTGATAGTCGGGGATTAGATCTACAGCACATTGTCACGTCTGGGGAACAGTGGTATTTAGAGGTCGACGCACAATCTGTTCATCCTAAAGTAAGCTGCAACCCTTTTTCATTGGCGCATGCTTTAACAAAAATGACAGGATACACTGGATACACTGGCTGACGCTCTTCAAGATCTCCGACAAAAGCTTGTCTATGCAACTCGAGTTGATAGCCTGAAGCAGCGCCTCAACCAATTCAAGCTCGAGGTTGACATGCAGAAAAATGCAACAATGAATGCTGAACAACGCCTTCGTCATAGCGAAATGGATCTTGCTCAAGCAAAGCGTGAAGCTGCTCAATGGGAGAAACGTATCAAGAGGGCTGAAACACTGGCTGCCCAGTGGGAAAAACAGGCTAATTCGACAGAAGACCGGAGATATACAGAATCGGTCCGAGCCGAGGGTGCCATAAACATTCTTCGGTCTCAAGTTGGTGTGCTACAGAAGGAACTTCAGGAACAGAGCCGACGGAAGATTGCATACAAGAAGAAAGTGAGTGGCAGTGAATTGTCCTCGAAGGACATTCTAATCTATTACATTCAGTACTATGCTGCAAAGGAGCAAAACAAATCTACCAACAAATGTTCGAAATGTTGCGGTCCTGTTTTGGATGACGATCTACTCGAAATCATGTCATCGACAAGCACGGCCGACGAAGCAGAGGTATCGAATGCCTTTTCCGTGCCCATACTTTCCGACGAACGACTCAGCCCGCCTATTGATGGTTCGGGGCGAATCAGCCCACCAAACAGTCAAGGAGAAAGTGATGATGATTCCCAAACTGTTATTTATGGCCCTCCGCCAACTCAGCCTCTCCACGAATCCAAGAAGCGCAAGCTCTCAGACGCCTCCATAGCGTCTACTTCTTCTGTAATGAGCACGCTACCCTCTTTGACACCCGAAGAACAGAGCGCTAAGGAATTCGCGCTGGACTCCCGGCTCTCAAATCGATACAAGACAGCTTGTCAAGAAGGCGTGAAAGAAGGGTGGGTGGCGCCCGACTGGAAAGCAAAGGCAATCCTTCGTGACCGGGTCAAGGAGGTGAGGCGAGCCGCAAAGCGCATGCGCAACGAATCGGGCAAGGAGGTTGGCACCAGTGCTGGGAACACTGATCAAGTCGCTTCGTTGCCTGCTAAGCAGGGAGCCCGCTTGATACGATCAGGCCGGGCCTGAGTTATTGCTTATCTTATATTCTTTCGCACACACATAACTTCGTTCACATAGCTTACTCGCTTCATATTATTATACCTGTAATTGTATAACTTATTTAGTCATTATCATCCCGTCTTGGTTATCCAAGTAAAACTATAAGCGCCAGGGCCTCGTACCTTTGTCGAGCGGTCTCCACGGACACGCAGCTCGGCGATAACGACTATAGTCCATCTCGGACATCGGCGTCGGCCTTGTGTATTGAAAATAATAGCCATGGATATGAAGTATTGGTGTCAATCACGATAGGAACGCACCTGAATCGCGGAGGCGACTAATAATACCTATATGGAAATCCCCAATATCGTAGTTGGTGCGAAAGTCGATCTGGTTATATACATAGAGAACCAGGGCTAATATACTCATAATTAACTCGGCCTCTTATTGGAATGCTATAGTATAATTCGGGAGTCAAAGGCTTGCATGCCAACAATTGTACTACTGACGACGACATACTCTTGGGCGTGACACGTAATTATGCACAAATATTGATGGATCAAATAGAGCGCTTCCTATAATTGCGCATATATGTACCTTGAGATAGAACTCACAGCGGGATACTATTTTAGAATACCGTTTCTCGTCGACAGTACGTATTTAAGTCTATATAACAACCAGGTATAGGATTTTTGATTCATAAACTATGTTAAGAGAGACAACCGGTTCCATTTCGTTCGGCTCCCAAGAATAGGGGTTAGGGGCCCCCTATCAAGTATCAGTGCCCCATCCTCGTTTAGTTGTTTTCAACCACCGCTACTCATATTAGATACCAACTCACCCTTAATATTCATCGTACTAGATATACTTATTTGGTTTCTTACTTGGCGTGGCTTATACACTAAAGATCTCTCAGATGGCAGGTGTTGGTACAGTAGTTCGCCTAGATGCAACCATGCTGGTTGAAAAGCTGAGGGATCAGCTGCCAGCCGGAAGCGCGCGGAACTATGCCGCTATGCTGGTCTTGAACCACCTAGAATGCTACGTAATTTTTAAACTATTTATTGTTCCTTACCTGCGTGTCTTAAGAATCGCTCACAGTCGAAAAAAGGTGGCCTACAGATGGAAGAACGAGGTCGTTTGGCTGTAGTGTCCCTACCTTTGGAGTTTCTTTACATGGCTTGGTACAATGATGTGGGAATTGAGTTGAGCGAGAGGCAGCTCGAGGTAAGTCTGACAAACTTGGAAATATCGCGACACTTACTACTCGTGGTCTTAGAGTTGGCCCTCGCATGTATGGAAAAACTCTGCAAATCTAGGGGTCAACTTGTATTCATTAGTAACACAGCCAAATTCCCGCTTGGTCCGTGATGACCTTTGCACGACTGTATAATATCAAAGTTGGCCGCTATTGACATGCTCTTCAGATACACGATCGACTTCGGGATGTTCGGACCCTTCTTAGCTTTGGGGCTGTGGTGAACCGATATCACGAGCTGATCCAACTTCAGCATGTGAGTGAGCTCGTTGGCCATTGTGATTAGGTTTTTGAAACATATACACACCCTAGGGTGGATTGAGTGCCCTTATGAAGACTTACCAACATACCGAGCCACATAACTGGGACCCCCCACTAATTTCACCTTCGCCTGCGTCTACACAGCCCATGCTTTCACGAATATATGCAAAAGGTCCTAGTGGCGAAGCTGATAGCTCTGCGTGGAGTTGGCTTCCCTGGAGAGCCAACAAATCCTCTGAGGAACAACATCTAGAGCGATTCGGAGTCTTGGGATCAACACCCTTACCCCCCGTGGAAGCCTTTCCACTCCACATACCAGAATCAACACCCCAATTTCATTCGATTCCTCGCCAGGAAGCATCGATTGACCTTTCATCCAGCGGGCTCTCATGTTGTGACTCGGGTACGATTTCATCATCTGGGACAAATGAAAGCATCGCGACTACTCAGATAAGCGCACTGGAGCGCCTGGAAGCATATCTCAGCGTACTTGGAACACCACAGTGCGAACCGATTATACCCAAGCCTATCAGAAAACCTCGTCTGCCCTCGCTGGAAGAGGCTGAAGAAACGGCCCAAGTACAAACCCTCCAGGAGCCTGTTCGCAAGCCAATCCAGTTTTCTTTACAACCGCTGACGATGATCATTCAAAAGAAACTACCAGAATTGGCGAATAGTGATAAATTATGCCCTTTGCGTTGGATGACTGGAGAGGAGCTCAAGTGCCAATGTGTTGCTCAGAATCCGGTGGGTTATCGACTCCAAGTACTGAAAGGGAATAAGCGACTGGCATATCTCAAGTCGAACTTGCCGAAAATAGCAACATCGTACGCCACAAGATCACAAATGATAATCCTAGTAGACGAGGGTGATTTTGGCGACCGATCATGAGATACATCACCTTTGGATCTTCCGAAAAGGGGCCCAAAGAAGAGGGATTGCTCGAATCAAGATAGTAGCGATAGCTTGGTCAACACATATAATTTAAGTTATTCTCAGTGTTTGTTATTATACTCGATTTAGCTAGCTATATGCAATATATTTGGATCTACCAAGTAAGTTAGAAAATATGAGACATTAGTAGGATACGCATATACTCGCCGTAAAGTTTTACATTTCGAACTGCTCATCCGCAAAGGGATCAATGGGCGGGAAGTCCCCAACAGTGATGCGATCGGGTCGAACGAACGCACCATGTTTAGCTGGACAGGTGAAGTATCGTTCGCCTTGCACACTGAACTCAAGAATCAACAGGTGACCACGGCCAAGTACCAAAGGATGCTTACGAGCCGTCATTTTTACCCACTGGTTCATCATATTCGACACCAACCCAATCACCACTACCTATATGACTGTTAAATCCCGTATCATACTTTGCGTCGAATTTTCTAGCACTTACCTTCCTTTCCAAATTTGGTGGGACCCACAAACCGAACGACTCCTCGTTTAATATCCCCGTCTCCTTCTGTTTCGACTTTGCAGCGCGCACCGGGTTTGATTTCAGGTGAAGCGGTGTAGACATGTATTTCGGGGGCCTGCGCCGAGTCCGCGAACCGGCCAATTTTGTTGGCTTGTTTGTACGCGAGGACGGTATCTATGAGACGCGCTCTAAGTAAAGGATCAATGAATTTGGTGGACTTCCAATACCCTTTCGTTTTTGGTACTCCTCGTCTGTGAGCTCGAACTTTTCGACAGCTGACACGTCTGTAAATTGGCCAGTCAAAGAGTTGGTATTGGTATCCGCCACCTTTGGGAATGATTAGCCTCCTTGGTTGAGATTCTTTGATTGTGCCACCCCCACTTTTAGTAACATCATATCTGAAAGACTGTAGAATCCCAATGGACGCGAGTCATCGTCAAGCACGTGTAACGGGGCCGAGTTTTGCTCGTCGATAGAACGGTGGACAGTCAGTCGTTGAGATTCAGGCGCAATCCCGGTCACGGATTCAAGTTTGCCCTGTCCCAACCGCGCATAAGACAAGCTTAACAAAATCACACTGTACACTCACCTTGAGTTGGCCGATGGTCATGTGAAGATCATATTTGCGCTCAGAGAATGTATCGGGGGAAAGGACGTGGATTCGAATAGTAGACATGGTTGTTACAGTAAGGTTTGAACTGGCTCGAGCCACGCGGAGGATAGGTGCTCTCTCGCGTAAACGTCAAGTCATAGCGCCAAGCGCTAGGCGCTTGAACTTTGCCAGGCGCATCATCCTTTCGACCATCCCATCCGGGCTACGTGTCCTTGTCCCACCCCGCGGCTCGCTCCTCAACCGAATTAATACACAAAAGGCATCATGGTTAGAATTTAGCTGCTTTTTAATATCTTTTGGTATTTACGGCTGAGTGTATTCACACGCAGGAAGCCAACCGGGATGACGCATTGAAGAGTCTCCGGCTCGCACGTAAACACTTTGAAGGCGGAAACCTTTCCGAAGCTCGTAGACTTGCGGATAAATCCATCAGCTTATTCCCCACGGCCGAGGCCAAGGATTTCCTGGCTACACTTGCATCTGCGCCATCTCCCTCTGGTACACCGACAGATCCTCCCAAAGCTTCAGGCGCAGAAGTCCACCCATCTGCGGGTGGAGCACATAGTAGAAAGGGGAAGACTAAGGATCAGGCAACCAATGGGAGCGAGAAGAAGTGGACACCAGAACAGGCGGCTGTAGTGAAACGAGTAAGGTCGTGCGGGGCTACAGCTTATTATGAAGTACTCGCAATTGAGAAGACAGCGGATGAAGGAGAGGTTAAAAAGGCCTATCGCAAGGTGAGCATATTCCTATTATCATACTGTTCCAACCTAATTTTGCGCGTGAAGCTTGCCCTCCAGTTACATCCTGACAAGAACAATGCCCTGGAGCAGACGAGGCTTTCAAAGGTTGGAGGAAACCGTCATTTTGGATTGTTGAGTGCTGACCAAAGACACTGTAGTTGTTTCGAAAGCATTCACGATATTGTCTGATCCTCAAAAGCGGGCGGTATATGATCAAGTTGGTGGCGATCCGGAGCAAAGAGGCGGTGGTGGTAGCGCTGCAAGCAGTGGGATGGGCGGTATGCGTATGCGGCCAGGATACAACCATATGTTCTTTGATGAGGAAATCAACCCTGAAGGTAAGGTCATATTTCCGGGGGTCGCGACTCTAACGGCTCAATCATGGTTCCCTAGATGTGTTCAACATGTTCTTTGGTGCGTCTGGATTTGGTGGTCCTGGCTTCTCGACTGGATTTGGGAATGGTTTCGGTGGTACACCAGGTATGTGTATATGCTGCAGCTCACCCCCTGAGTTTGATCTCACGTTCTCATAGTATTTTCGGCATCTTTCGGAGGCCCTGGAATTCGTGTACAGCGATTCGGCGCCCCTCGGCGCCCAGCGGGCCAACAACAAGCAGGCGAAACGGGCGACACTCGATCAATATTCGTTCAACTTCTCCCTCTTATCGCTCTACTTGCAATTTCGCTATTCTCAAGTCTATTCTCGTTTATTACAAACGGTGGTCCGTCCTACCCTGGATTCCGATACGATGCATCCAAAAGCTTCAATGTCGAACAAACGACCACTCGGTTAAATGTGCCATATTTTGTGTCACCAAACGAGTGGACGGAGCATCCTATAGGCAAAGTCGCAGAACAAGTTAAAGCTGGAGCTCCTACACCGAGCACTAGCGATCTCTTAAAACTGCGCTCGTTCGAAACTATAGTGGAGAGACGATATGAGGAACATTTATATGACTTGTGCCGGAACGAATACGAGCACCGGGAACGACGGATGGAACAGCATAAAGGTATCTTTGGATTTGGCGCGGACTGGGACAAGGTCAAGCAGATTCAGAATGAGAAACTCCCCAACTGCGAGAAGCTCACAGCTCTTCAGTACAAACAAAAGACGCAGAAAAGATAGAAAAGTCACGCTTTGCACGTATACTCCATTTGCACTTATTACCCCCCTTATTTTACAATCGTGTACGGGTTTTTTGTTATGTATGAATTTCTTGAGGTGACCTCCGTGTTTGGCCGGGCATGGAGATACGAGTTGTGATGGGCACAAGTTGATTGGATTGGGATCTGGTTGAGATACAGCGCAAGTCTAGCATTCATCCATCCTTTTGGTAGATCATGCCTCCTCCTTTGCCTTTAGGGCAAGTTTGCGGTAGAACTCTTCGCGGTGACGAACTGTGGAATGTAATGTTAGAATGTGATATTATATGGAAACAAGTTAATCGGTACGCATACCAGAGGGCAAGTGGATGCCGTACCTGGCCGGATGGTGAGAACGAATTAAATTCTTCACAATTGTAGGAGCTTACCAGTATCCGTAGCCAGCTGCGGTACCTAGGCCAAGTGCAGCCGTAATATCGAGAATGAGGCGCTTGCGAAGCTTGCCGGTAATGGGAGCAATAGCCATTGAGGAATACGCGAACGAGGCAAGTGACGGTGGTGGTTGTCTATGATAGACGAGAGTCAGACCCCGGGACAGGGAAGAGAGACCCCGGGATGACCCGCTGAGGCATCGTGGTATTACGTAAGAAGCCCCCGTGCCCATTGAGAGACTAGACCTACTATTACCCACCACATTAACAAACGTAGTATTATCAATTCGGGATGGACGGCGGCGACTCTGCGAATAGCTCGGGACCATGGCGCTTTGCGCAGTGCTTTGGTGACAAGGGCGAGGTTGAGGATATCACAGAGGGTCAGTATCCATCATCGCTTGGAGCGCGCCTCTGACTTGAGTAGCCGATATCATCTCCACCGTCGAGTTCGACAACACCGGCGACTATCTCGCCACGGGTGACAAGGGCGGCCGTGTCGTGCTCTTTGAGCGTAACAACCAGGTCAGTCCTCAATCCCCTGCTTGTCCTGTTTTTCCCGCCTGCATGTTACATTACGCGTCGTGCTCGTCCCACATGATTTGCCTAATGGCGTGACATCCATGTGCTCATGCCTTTCAACTGTGCAGAAACGAGGCTGCGAGTACAAGTTCTATACCGAATTTCAGTCTCACGAGCCCGAGTTTGACTATCTCAAGTCGCTCGAGATCGAGGAGAAGATTAACAGAATAAAGTGGTGCAAACGTCAAAATGCTGCGCATTTCTTGCTCTCTACCAACGGTGCGTTTTTTACATTCGCTATTGATTATATGACCACACCTAATTCGCGCCGCTTTTGTTCCCCAGACAAGACCATCAAACTATGGAAAGTACACGAGAAAACTATCAAGCAGGTCTCTGAATCCAACTTGCACAATGGGCAGCGAGCCACACCACCTCCCACCACCGCGGCCGGGCTGAAGTTACCCAGGATGACGATGGGAGATGCGGTTGTGGCAGCCATTCCGAGGAAGGTCTATGCGAACGCGCATGCCTACCACATCAATTCCATCTCGATCAATTCAGACGGGGAAACATACATTAGCGCAGATGATTTGCGGATTAACCTATGGAATCTTGGTATCCACGACCAGAGCTTCAGTAGGTTTGAGTAGTTTACCCCTACCGGCACCCCCTGACTGGCGCTTGTAGATATTGTCGATATCAAACCGGTCAACATGGAGGAGCTCACGGAGGTCATCACGGCGGCCGAATTCCATCCAATCGACTGCAATACCTTCATGTACTCGAGTTCCAAGGGAACAATCAAGCTCGCCGATATGCGCGACCAAGCATTATGCGATGGACATGCAAAGCGTGCGCCTCCCCCCTTTACCCTCGTTTAACTCAGCGTCTGACTTGATTTCTTAGAATTTGAGGAGGAAGAGGACCCATCGAACCGATCGTTCTTTTCCGAAATCATCTCATCCATATCCGACGTCAAGTTTAGCCGAGACGGGAGGTATATCCTATCGCGCGACTACCTGAGCCTCAAGATTTGGGACATGAATATGGATCGTCGACCGGTCAAGACGATTAACATCCACGACCATCTGCGTGGGAAGCTCTGTGACCTCTACGAAAATGACTGTATTTTCGATAAATTTGAGTGCTCCTTTAGCGGAGATGGCTCGTAAGTTTCCTCGCTTGGTGTGGGTGACATGCACTAATTTGTATGCGTAATTAGACAGGTGATGACGGGGTCTTACCACAACTATTTCCGGATATACGACGTTGATGGCAACAATGACGTGTTGCTCCAGGCTGACAAGTCGGCTTTCCGAGCAAACCGCATAGGAGGAGCGCGGACACCCGTACGAGGACCGGGACGTCAAGGTATGAATGTGGAGACGATCGATTTTAACAAAAAGATCCTCCACGGCAGCTGGCATCCTCGAGAGAACACCATTGCGGTGAGTATCGCATTGGCCGTGAGTTATTTCGTACTAATAATTGGATCTCGAACTTTATTGTAGATCGCCGCGACGAACAATTTGTTCCTGTACAGCGCAGCATAGACACGTGCGGATGGCGCTTACTACCCTTCGAGCTCTGAACTCGATTTCTCCTCCATTTCCCTCCCTACCTGTCGTTTATCTCCTTGCCTCCACGCCCGTACCATCCATCGCGTCTCTTGAGCCCCATTTTGGCATCCCAAACCCCTCATCAGTCCTGTATTGCATATATACTAAAGACGAGAAGAGATTTCCTGGTGTTGTACTAAACATTACAAATTCATGTGAATATTGGAATTCGTCGAATTCGGGGATGGGGCTCGTTCAGTTGGTCGGACTGATGTACGTCAAAATTAGGTTATAATGGCTCGAACATCAAAGCAAGCGATGATCAGGATACATGTAGAGGTTCAATATATAATAAACAGCGATAGAACAACAAAGCTATAGTGTGACCTCGATGTTTCCGATGCGCAGACGAGTGTAGGTTTGCTTATGCTTGATGGTCTTTTCATAACCCTTTCTTCGTTTCTTCTTGAAGATTTCGAGCATGGGTCCTTTTGTATGCTCCAAAACCGTGGCGGTTACACGGACGGGGATTGTTCCTCGGACTGCATATTCTCTCGAACCGAATTCATGCACAGCGTCGAGTGATAGGGAGTCGCCGGGACGGACGTCGCGCAAACGAGGGACAGTCAAGATATCACGAGGAGCGAGTAGGTATTTGCGACCAGCGACGGTAGCGACAGCATAATGCGATGGTTGGGATTGAATCAAGCTGAGTGCACTTGGCAAGTCGGCAGCTGCAGGTGCAGGCGAGTTTGCGACGGAAAATAACCGGCTGCCAACTTGACTGGGGTAAGACCGAAACGTAACGCAAGAAAAGGAAAGGAGGAAACTCACAGCCACCCCCTGCACGTAGCCAGCTCAGAGCATCTTCACAACAGATATTATTTAGTACAGAAGAGTCAAATGCGGATACATGCATACTTACTCCTCGACAGCATTGCGCAAAGGGACAGCCGACCGGAGGGTCGGAAAAACACGGAAAGTTTCGTGCGGATGTATCCGGACTCCCATGACTGGTCCGTGCATTTGCATCCGGGCCGCACTCCAAGTGTTTCCCACCGACTCTTGCAGCCCGCTTTCCCAACAAACTCTGCAGCGATGCACTCGATTGCCCTCCGAAACTCTGCGAAGCGCGCGGCCGCGATTGCCTCGCGTAACGCTCGCCCTCTGGTCAGTCTATATTCCATTTATCTTTGCAATTTGCACTTTCCTAGTCCACACAATTTTCTAACAATTTTGGTACGCATTTGCCCTCTAGCTCCGCGAGCAGTTGGTCGCACCGGCGTTCACCCGCAGCTATGCCACCCCCAAGGCTGGTGAGCTACTACTTCAATGTGCATATATACACCTGGGAGCTCACGCATTTGTCCAAATCGCGATCTAATCTTGCAGCTGCTTCCGAGGTTAGCTCTATCCTTGAGTCGCGCATTGCAGGCTCTTCCTTTGGCGGCGATGTCCAAGAGACTGGTCGTGTTTTGACTATTGGTGCGTCTGCGCTGGGTCTATGCGCCTCAACGTGTCCCCTAATACCTTTGCAGGTGACGGTATTGCCCGTGTCTACGGTTTGGTAGGGCATTAATTTTGTCGATCTCTGATGGATTTGCACTAACGAATTACTCCCGGGAATGTGTAGAGGAACGTCCAAGGTGAGCGAGAAGCACACAACTCAACAAAGTTTTTACTCACGGTAGTACAGCCGAGGAGATGGTGGAATTCTCGTCTGGTGTTCGCGGCATGTGTCTGAACTTGGAAGCCGACAACGTCGGTGTTTCCATTTTCGGTAACGATCGTCTTATCAAGGAAGGCGACACTGTCAAGCGTACCGGCCAGATCGTCGATGTCCCCGTCGGCCCTAAGCTCCTTGGTCGTGTCGTTGATGCGCTCGGTAACCCCATTGACGGCAAGGGCCCGATTGAGGCTGCTGAGCGCCGCCGTGCCTCCCTCAAGGCCCCCGGTATCTTGCCCCGTCGCTCCGTCAACCAACCCATGCAGACTGGTCTCAAGCCCATCGACGCCATGGTTCCCATCGGACGTGGTCAGCGTGAGCTGATTATCGGCGATCGTCAAACCGGAAAGACTGCCGTTGCGATCGACACTATCCTTAACCAAAAGCGCTGGAACGACGGTCAGGAGGAGGACAAGAAGCTCTACTGTGTCTACGTTGCCGTTGGCCAGAAACGTTCGACTGTCGCTCAGCTCGTCCAGACCCTTGAGGAGAACGATGCGATGAAGTACACCATCATTGTTGCTGCCACCGCCTCTGAGGCCGCTCCTCTCCAGTACCTCGCTCCTTTCTCTGGCTGCGCTATGGGCGAGTGGTTCCGTGACAACGGTACGGTTAAAAAAATAGTGGGTTTATGCGCATACTGACAGCGTCACAGGCAAGCACGCCTTGATCATCTACGACGATCTTTCCAAGCAGGCCGTCGCTTACCGTCAAATGTCCCTCTTGCTTCGTCGTCCCCCCGGTCGTGAGGCCTACCCCGGTGATGTCTTCTACCTGCACTCTCGTCTCCTCGAGCGTGCTGCTAAGATGAGCGACAAGTTTGGTGGAGGATCCCTCACTGCTCTCCCCATCATTGAGACCCAGGGTGGTGATGTGTCTGCATACATTCCCACCAATGTCATTTCCATTACCGATGGTCAGATCTTCTTGGAGGCTGAGCTCTTCTTCCGTGGTGTCCGTCCCGCTATCAACGTCGGTCTCTCCGTGTCTCGTGTCGGTTCCGCTGCCCAGACGTAAGTTTTCCCCTGCAACCAGCTCAGGGTTCAAAACTGACGTATAATTTGATTTCCAGCAAGATCATGAAGAAGTTCGCTGGTTCGCTCAAGCTCTACCTCGCCCAGTATCGTGAAGTCGCTGCTTCGCTCAGTTCGGTTCCGATCTCGATGCTTCGACCCGATTCTTGCTCTCTCGTGGTGCCCGCCTCACCGAGCTCTTGAAGCAGGGTCAGTACCAGCCTCTTCCCACCGAGGTCCAGGTCCCTATCATCTACGCCGGTGTCAACGGTCTCGTACGTACAATTATCCGTCTGGATGAGTCTGGTCCTAACCTACACTTTCCAGCTCGACTCCATCCCCGTTGAGCAGATCGTCCGCTGGGAAGGAGAGTTCCGTCAACACCTCGCCAGCTCCCAAAAGGCTCTCCTTGCTGAGATCTCCAAGGGTACCGTCACTGCTGAGACCGAGAAGGAAATCAAGCGTGTCGTTGAGGAGCACGTCGCTGCCTTCACCGCATAAATAAACCACTTGGCGATTCGAACGTAGATAAAGGCTGGTGGAAAATAAATTGGGCGGGCAATTCTATAGTTTGTAATTTCATGAAACCAGCCGACTCTATGTGTGTATTGCTGCCCTTTTTTGTTACTCAAAAAGCATCTTTCGCTGGTTCCTTGAAATGAACTATGCATAGATTTCAAATCATTCTTTAGATCCTGTTTGACCCGGGAGCTTGAGCTTGCGTTATACACTGCGTGGGAACGTCTCTGGGTACCGGGTTTGTGCTAGGTAGATGCATATCACCGCAATTTACCCATGCTTGGTGTACAGTTTGAAGGAGTTGATAGAATTGCTTGAGGATGGGTAGCTTGGATCTGCTCTTGTTAGGTAGCGCATATAGTTATCTAGACCAGCTGGGTATATCGTTTTTGACCTTGCGTTCTCCGGAATTACTTCGCATTATTATATGGGCAACCGGACCTCACACTCGGAAATCCTACAATAAGCATCCGGACGCAATATGCAATCGTTTCCAGATTATGATCCAAACTATCTAACTAAACAACAGAGTGAAGATGTAAAGTACATGCGTAAACGACAAGGTATAATGTCAAGACTGTTAACGGGAGAAATACGGGTTGGATAGCATTCAGTTATGATCCGGGAGGGACTCGTTTGTAGAATAGAATATATGCTGGTTTACCCTGTGGAGAGCCAATAAGAATGGGAGAGAACGGCTATGGGGGACAAGAACTTACGACTACTTCTTTGGGCTCAGCGGGTGTAATCCTACTATCGTCGCAATACATCCATTTTCCGCGAGACTTGACAAACGCGGTATCTAAACTCATAATCAGCCTCGCTTCCTACAAAAAGTGAGGCATGGAAACTCACAATGCCCACTGCTCAAACTGCCAAAATGATTCGCGACGCCATACAGCTCATACTTGTACGGCGGAATTTGCGCCCTCGGGTCCTGCGGTGAGAACCGCTCCAATCCGTCCTTGTCCATATTGGGCGTCAACGGCGGAGGCATATAATTCGTCAAGTCCAAGTCTTTGAGCGGGAAATCGACGAGCGTTTCAAGTTTATCGGTGAATGGACCTTTGAACGAGAATCGTTTGAGGTGGATAATTAATACCGGGGGCATGCGCGAGAACGTAAGTTGCTTTGCGGCCCGGCGGGCGGTTTTGCAGCGTGGGCAGTGCCTGGTGTAAAAGAGGTATTAGCAAGAGCTAGATATAAAAGGAGGGAAACGGTACCATGCGTCTGCGTTGTCCATGACTTCCCGCCCGACCAGTGCCTTGATACACTCGTCCAAGGACACTTTGGTAACGCCCTTGTTCGCGGGGATCGGAACCGACAAGTTCAAAAATGCATTGTACGTCGTACTCGTCTGATAAAACATTAGACACAAACCCACCCAAATCGATCCCGACTCACCTGCCCACACGTCAAACACTGCATCTGGTTGCAAAACTGGCCTTGGAAATAGTCCACGACGATACTATCGTTTCGACGCTTGTACCTCGCCCATTCGTGCGCACCCGCGAGCTGCTTTGGCATTCCCTCGAGCTCAGCCTCTCGCTCGGGCGTGAGCTCCTCGAACTGCGGTTTGACGATGATTCGATTCAGGTCTTCGTGTATCCGTCCAATAGGAAAAGCAAAATTCTTGGGCGTCGTGTTGCTCCGACCCGGCAAACTGTCGAGCGTGCGCGCATATCGATTTCTACCCGGGCCCCTATCGTCAATAACACTATAAAAACAAAGTCTTGTGAGACCCACCCTAAACGGCACAGGCGTCAAATACGGTAAATCACCCTGCCACATATCCCTCAAAAGCGAATAAAACGCATTCGCAAGTTCACCTCGGGTACCCAACGGATTCATCATGTTCACCTCATGATGCCAGCGCCGATCGGTAAAGAACCGCGTAAACGGCACGGTCCCGCTCAAACACTGCAGCACCGAGTTCATATAGCACGTATTCCCCATGTTCCGAAGCCCCGACATCCCGAGTTGCTCGTCCCGCCAGTAGACGACCGAGTAGTCCGGCTGGATCGACGGCGGCTTGGGCGGCTGCGGGATGCGCGGCCGGGAGTCGGCGCGCTCCATCGCGGGGGTGGCCGCGACCGGGGAGGGCGTATGAGGTTCGGGTAGTCGATCGAGACGGGGCGGGTGGTGCTCAGCGCGACCGAGCCGGAATACGCATGGTGGTGGTGCGGGTGTTCAAAGTATCCGGCGTTGGCGGGGGGAGGAGGGGACATCATGTCTTCGAGCGGACGCTGGGAGTGGGCGGGTGTGCCGCTTGATGTGGGTGGTGAGACGGCTCGCTCGGGGTATGTGATGGGCGTGCGGACTGATGTACCAAATGACGAACCGGCCAGACCCTGTGGATCGAGTACAGTTAGAATTGAGGCGCAGGAAGGAAGGAGGGGGAGGGGCGGGGGGTAGCCGAGGCTGGACTTACTACGTCCTGAGGCATCCTCGTATGCGATACCGATCCCGATGCGGGACGACCCGACACGGCGGGTTTCCGAGCCAATCTCTTCCCCGCATCTGCGTTCGTCGCAACGACCACGTCTTCGCCCTTGAACTCGCCCACTTGGTCGCCCCACGCCTTGATCCCGCCATGCAGAAAGACCGGGGGCCTCCTCAGGGGTTTCAAAAACTCAGTCTCGTAGATGATCCGGAACAAGAGATTGAGCGGGGTCGACGGGTCTGCGAATTCGGTCGACGACGCGTCGGCAAGGACGACCAAGTCGAATGTGTTTCGTCGTTCAAAGAGCGTGCGTTCGGTCTTGGACGAAAGGACGAGCGCTTCTTGGAGCTCCTTGGCCGACATCCTGTATCCTCACGGTTGTTTTAGCTCCCTCCACCCTTTTTTCTCAAAATACTGAGTATCCAAACACCACCCACCCTTTCCGGCCCAACACAATCGGCTCGATGCAAACGACATTATCGACCGGGAGCCTCCGCGACTCGTATTCATCCCTCGGGCGTACATCCAGTACTAGAATCTGCAACGCGGTAGCCAGGTACCCCTTGAGCGTACTGGCCGTGATCGTGTTTGTGATGGGCAAATCCGGCTTGGGCAGCTTGTCTGATTTGGGTTCGGTCGGGGTGGATGCGGATGCGGACGCCGACGTAGATGGAGCGTGTGGAGACTGGGGCTTGGCGCTCCCAAAGGTGATCCCCGGCGCGCACCGTTGGCGGGCGTGGACGCTGGACGAGGTGTGCCCTCGAGGTCGGGTATCGCATTGGGGAACGGTCTCGGGATAGGATTTGTTGATTCTGTTGTTGGCCGAATTCGAATCCAAGGGAAGGTGCGGGGCCCATCCCGCCCATTCCGCCGGATGGAGACGCCGTTCGGCCGGGGGGCGCTCCAGGCACGCCTAACTTTAAAAGCCGCATCTCCGCATCGTTCTCCAACGCATCCAAGGACGGGAAATTAGCCTCGATATCGTCGATCGAGGGGAAAGCGGCCTCGAACTCCTCGGTGGTCGCGCTTCGCTGTTTAGGCGGCCGTTGTTGTTCGTCAATCTCGGACAGGCCGAGACCTAGACCCAGAGTCACCCGTCACGCGAGGAGACATGGCGAGCGGGGACATGGGTGAACCGCCCGTTGCGGTTGAGCCGCCTGTCGCGAGCGGAGAGAGGGGTAAATTCCGTCCGCCCGATCCGGTACCGTTCGTCCCGGTGTGCTGGGGGCTGTTCCATAGTGCACTCTTGGATAACGGTGGAGTGCTTGTACCAGCCGTCAACGTGCGCGGTCTGTCGCCCGTAATCGAGCCTGCCCTATCTCTGTCCCCGTTGATCGAGCCCGACCATTCTCGATCGCCCGTAATGGAGCGCGAAAGCGGGGCGAGGGCGGGAGAGGTTCCGCCCGTATTGGTCGGGGTAAGCCTTGGCGGAACAGGCGGGGAGGTCGGGTGTCACTTGGGCTCGGGTTCGGGCTGCCGTGGTTGTTGGTCGTAGGCGAGGGGATGTTCAGGGACATGCTGCGGGACTGCGGGTGCGGGAAATAGGGGATGGGGAGGTTTGGAGTGGGGGGAGAGGCGGGATCGTCATTGTCGTCGTGGACGATCCGGTCGGGGGTGATACGCTGCTAGTAATTCCGAACATACCATGAATAGACGTTGCTCCCGAACTAGGCGGCTGGGGTACAGAAGGAAGGGTGGGGATCTGGGCAGGAGCTGCTCCATTCAAAGATGGAGGACCTCCGTTTGCGGTAATATTGTTAAGAAACTCGAGTTCATGCTGGATAGAACTCGTTCCGCGCGAGGCTGGTGGAGAGGCAGATTCGAGTGGAAGAAGTGGGGAACTGGGCTTGGTCATATCGTTTGGTCTCGGAGATGGATCTGGGCTAACGAGAGGTTTGGACGCGGGCTCGATGGTAGGTTTCGGCGGTTTCTGGGGCCGCTGTGGCTGGTTGCCGACGTCCATGCCAGCCTGTTCGAGCATGCGCATACGCTCACGAAGCGAACCGATGGGTCTCGAGTCGGGCTCAGCAGCTGCGGGCGACGGTGGCTGGGTGCGCTCAATCTCGCGCAGACGGTCTTCAATCTTCTTTGCGCGGGGGAGTATATCACCAATAACAAACTGGAGACTATATGAGTACAGCACGGACATGGATCATTTGGACAGACCTCGCTCAGTTTGGTAGTTTGATGATAGAGGACTCCCCGTTGGGATTTAGGAGACTCGTGCTTGTACTCTGCGGATCCCATAACATACTCGAGTAATCTGTGGCAATCATAATCAACGGGAATTGCGGATAATATATGGCAGCAAGACCCACATGGCAGCCTGGGAATACTTGTAGAGGGCGCCTCGCAGATCGCCATCGTGCTCGAGTGCAAGACCGGCATCGGCAATGGAATGAGCCGAGTTGAGTATATTCAACGGGGCAAAGCCAGCGACGGCACGGAGAGAGGCAGACTTGGCCTGTTCGCGAATGTCCTTGACGTGCACCGGAACCGCTTTCGCCATCGTCGTCGGGATCAAATGGGGTCAAATATCCAATTCCCTCTTGCTGATGTCATCCACTCGCACTTATGGCTGCCAACGACGAGCTCGAGCGCTTTCGGGAAGAGTGGAGACAGGAGATCAGAGAGAGGGCTGGTGCCGAACCATCGTCGTCCTCTCCTGCCTCTTCTCCCCCACGCCCACGCACACGCCAGTCCCCTATTGACATTTACGCAGAGGCAGGTGTGTGCCATATGTCATCTACTATATATCCATTCTCATATAACTGCAGTCGAGCGAGAACAGCGTGGAGAGCTAGACGAAGCATTGAGCCTATATCGACGCGCATTCCGCCTCGATCCCAACGTAGACCGTGCTTATCACTACCGTAGCACGACCCAGGCTTTCGAATCCCTCACTCTCGCTCCTGTCAAGCCGAGTACTAGTACCGAGCCAAAGCCAGAGCCAATACACGTCGCTGCTACATCTACACACTCTATCCGCACCCTCATATCTGCCTTTCCACCCGCCAACGACCTCGCCTTTCTGCCCGAGGACGAACGCCAGCCAGTTCCCATTGCCCGTGTACCCGACGAACTACTGCTGCATACACTCAAGCTGCTCGATATCACTTCCATCGAGAGGTTTGCTTTGGTATGTCGTCGTGCACGCGTCTTGACTGTCGACCCCGATTTGTGGAGGTGAGTACATCCCATCCCGCTCATGCCGCTTATTCAACTTTCTTTCAAAAGGGACTTTGTCATTTCCACCTATCTCCCTCCACAAATTCCGGACAATGTTCCTCTTTCCGACTATATAACCCGCTTTGACTATGATATGCGGAGGCTATACATCGAAGTTCCCAGATTGCGTATGGATGGCGTATACATTGCTGTTTGCCACTGTGAGTACCCCCAATACTGTGGCTTGTGCTGTTTCTAATACAACGCCTAGATGTGTACGTACCGTGTTTCCCCTTACACCCACTTGCTAACAAACCTCCAGTCGACGAGGCCAGAGCGAAAACCTATGGGCAAACGTACGTCCCCGATTTATCCACCCAACCGATCCTTACTCCGATCCATTTCCCGATTCATCTGACCGCCACATATTCACCCGTTCACTTACACCGATGCGTTGGACAGGTCGACCATCTAGTCACCTACCACCGCTACCTCCGTTTCCTCCCAGACGGCCGCGTCCTCTCCCTCCTGGACCAAAACCTCGAACCACGCGAGGCCGTGCACATCATTACACCCGACTTGGTAACCAAGGTGCGTTGGACCCGGTACTTTGTTTATTCCTGCACTCTTCATTTTGATCTTGACCCCCCCCCTTTCATTTCGCTCTCGATGAATGCCCGCTTTGTTTTATTTGCTTGTCTCTTTGCTAACTCTATGTCCCAGGGCTTTTTCATCGGTACATGGACCCTTCGGACTTCCAACGACAAGCACCACGTCTCGATTTCCAACTTGACAGACCCGGCCGGCAAGTTTGAGCACTCGTTTAGGATGGAGCTGACCTTGGGTAGTAAACCACTAGGAAGGTGTGTATTTTCCTCTCATTTCGACTCAATTTGGTTACTTCTTTTTTATTATTTTATTTTTGGCGCCTGCCAAGATGTGTTCTGGTTGGACAAGACCTTGGGATAGTAGCCCATATTTCGGGTTCAGATCTGGGGCGTTTCTGGGGCGTTTTTTTTCTGTGCACTCATATCCCTCCCTCTGGTTTCTCCTCGACCGATCGCGGGCACTTGTTCCCCTTCTCTACTTTTTGGGTACCGAACCTCGTACCCTCTCGGACCCGAGCCTTCGTCCCAGAAACCCATAAAATGACGTCAAACGCACTCGCTTTTTTTTTTTTTCGCTCCCGCCGCTTGCGCTACGGAGTTTACATTGGCCTAAAAAGACTGCACATAATCAATTTAGGCTTTTAGCCTGCAGGCTTAATTTAACGGGCCAGACGGACACTTTGATCCCCGTGTTACGCGACGGGGCTAGACTTGAGGACTTGAGGATGGAAGGGAGGGTGGAGGAGGAGCAGATCCAGGTAAATTGGCAGCGATGGAGACATGGGTGTGTGCATGCGCCCCCGCGTGGAGAAATGACCGCGTTTTGGCTCTGTTCCCCAGCACACGTCTCGTCTCGTTCCCCCTCCCCCTCTAGAATGCGTCGCATATCTTGGTGGGGAGGTTCACCCTAAACCTGACGGATCGAATCCGAAAAACGTGTATTACACGCGTGTGGTTTCCGTTCTCCCCATCCCTCATCCCCAAGCTGTACCTCGAACGGCAAATGATCGGGGTTTTCTGGGTTCTCCTCCATTTGGTCGGAACCGACTTATTCATTCCTCCATTTTATATCTATTTTGCCCCGAAGTTTCGTTTTTGGCTCACCCCCCCCCCCGCAATTTTCGGATCGAACTAACCCGGACCTCCCCCCCTCACATCCAGATGGAACCGGCTCACGCTCGACTCTTACATGTCCGTCAATTCAGAAGGGACACCCTCGACGTTGCCAATCCGGAACGAACGCCCGTTCTGGTTCTCCAAGGTCCGTAGTTGGGCATGATCATCGTCCTTTTTTTTTTGGCTTCTTGTTCTTTTCTCGGGTCGGAGTGTGTATGCATGCACCTCGAGGCCGGTACCGTGCGTACGTACGTGCAAGGGATGAGTTTTAGTGCGGGGATGATCTCGGTAATGATTTTATACCGGCGGTTACAAGGTTATATAATAAATAGAGTACCTTGGATATCAACCGTGTTGCATTAAATAACAGGCGCATTTGCCTCGCCTCCAGGAAAAAAAGGAAAGAGAGTAAGAAAACTATTGGCTTACAACAAAAGAAAAAAAACACATATGCAGTTGGGTTGAGATAGCAAGGAGGTGAAAAACAAAGCGGTGTGGGATAGGATGAGAGACAAGAGACAGCGGACTATTCTATGATACAAGAAAGCAAAATGAAATCGGACGGACTGTGTGATCCGGGAGATGAGATTCGGATTACTCTTACACCTTGCTCTTTTTGTGTGCATGTCTAGGTAAGAGAGAAAGAGAGAAGATGGTTAGCCCGCTGCGAGCTCGACAATGAGTCGGCATGCGCATTCGAGGAAGAGGAACGGGCTGCAGACGTCTGCACGCAGGACTGCGCCTTCGGTCAGGGTCGGTGAGCGAGGAGCGGAAGAGTTAGAATCGCTTCCGGGCCAGGAAGCGTCGGTAAACTTGGAGGGTGCATTGGGGTCCGTCGATGCGTGATGGCATCCAAGATTTCTGTTGCAACACATTTAGCGCGCTCCGTACCGGAGCCAACTGAATACGTACCGAAAGTCGACAAGGTAATTCAAAGAATCTACCTGATACAATTGAAGATCCATTCGCACCTAAACCGAGTAACCAGTGAGATAATGCAAAAAGGTAATGCAAAATCAGGCGTGCATACCACAACATCCCGAATCCGGCATCTTGTCTCCACATAGTAAATGTCCTTGCCATCTTTACCAGGACATCCCTCATCCTCGGGTCGACCGATGATGCTTAACCCAGGCTTCTCACGCCACTCCATACCAAGCGTCTTCAACGTTTGATAGATCTCGAGCATCACCTCCATCGGTGGCGAACGCGATCGGATTCCAAAATGCCATCGAGGGGACTTTGACTTTTGCCCACTTGTATGTGTACGATGACGATGTCCGCGTTCGCGATGATAAGAGAGCTGTGGCTGCGCACCATTGGCTGTTGCTGCTGCTGCGCGTGCTAAGTTTGTCCGCGGTTAGTTTCGCGAACCTTGGATGAAAAATAAGGGGTGGTGCTTACCATCATGCCCTGGTGGCAGACTCGTATCGAGCACCGTAAAGTGGCTCGCGTTCTGATTCTGCCACTCTTCTTCATCGAAATCTTCTTCATCGGTATCAAATTCGTCTGCGTCATCGTCATAGTCGTAGTCCGCGATCGGGCGCATCCCGGCTTGTTGTGGCGACAGCGGACGCGAGCCATTCATAGGCTGAGGGGTGACTGGAGTTGCCGGGGTTGCAGGGGTTGCAGGAGTGGGGGCTTGAGACTACGAGGCATGAGGATAAACAATGATAAATCGAGATAAGAAGCGACTTACAGGTTTGTAGTTTGGGCTCCAAAAGATTTCACTTTCCTGGGATGGATGCCCCCGAGGAGAGTCTCCCTCGTCATCGTCATCAAGACACACTGAAATTTGGTCATCAGTTCGCACGCCCAGACAGACAGGAAAAATGCCCTCACATCCCGTCCTGGTACTGTCTTTTGCAAGCATATACGCAACCTTGACCGCATTGTCCTCTTCTCGCAGTAATGCCATTTTGATCTCTTCCACCTGAACATGGCATCGTTCGGCCAGCTCCGAGACAATGCTCTCGTTGATCTTCCCAAGGCCTTTGATGTGTCTCAAAGATGACAAACCAGCCAGAGGGGTATCTTGGTCGCTTCTGCTGCCCGCAATTACACCATTTCCGTTTCCGTTCGAGTTCCCGTTGACCAAAGATGCAAGCGTCCCGAGCATATGAGGGTTCACTTGCGGGTGCTCCGATACGGGGGTGACGATGGATGATGCGGGGGTCACTGCACCCCCGTTCCTTGACGAATGCTCGCTACCGGAACTCGACACGGCCGGGGTAGTCCCGTTGGACGGGAACGTGCTTCCGTTGGTTGAGCCATTAGCACCACGCCCAATGACACCAGGATGGTGCGGGTAGGCAGGATGCAACGTACCCATACCAGGCGTAACTGGACGCTTGGGTTGCAGATAATATGGCATATTCACAGCCACCCATGGCACAGCGAGGATTTCGGGCACGGTGAGCCGCTTGACCGGATCGACAGCCAGCATACCCCGGATGAGATCTTGGGCCTCGCGAGAAAGGTAGTTTGGTAGATGATACAAGCCCTCTGTGGAGGAGTGATCGACCCGGAATATTCGAAGCGGAAGATGGTGGGGTAGATATCAGTCAGAACACGCTATGCGATTGACAGAGTGTACTCCTTACCTGTAATCTTTCGGAACAGGGCCGGTACGTGCTCGTCCTCGAATGGGAGCCTACCGCATAACATGACATACAAGATAACCCCACACGACCAGACATCGATCTCGGGCCCTGCATACAATCTAGATCACTAGTCAGATACTGGAGAACGCGTGGTTGACAGATTGCGGGGGTATCTTTAAGGGGTGCAAGCCCGTAAACGCGCAAAAGGGTACTCACTTTCCGCCAATGACCTCGGGAGCTGCATAGTTGGGACTACCACAGCTTGTTTTCAAAAAATCACCATCTGTCATCACATTCGATAAACCAAAATCGGCGATCTTGACGTTATTTTGACCATCAAGAAGAACATTCTCAGGCTTAAGATCACTATGAGGCCAGAGGATGATCAGTAAGTGAACTGTGAGTGATAACATTTGCGGGGGGTTAAAGTTGAGCCATGAGGATATGCTGAAATGCATATCCCCGAGGCGAGGCGACAGCTATATTGGAGTGATGATATGATAGAACGTTCATCAACAAAGGGCAATGAGCGGAATGGTGGTCGAAATGTGAAGATGCGCGCCAGAGGTGAATAGAAATGGAACGATAGGTTTGACGTTATACCTAATTAAGACACATACCGGTGCACAACCTTCAATCGATGCGAGTAGTCAATCGCACACATCATCTGCTGGAAAAACCGTCGGGCGGTGGACTCTGACATACGGCCGTTTTCGACGATATAATTGAAGAGTTCTCCTTCGGCATACTCTATGACCATGACAATGTCCGTGAGTGTTGTGATGATCTCATACCTAGAAACGTAAAGTTGGTCAGAATTGGGTGTGAACGATGTGAAATAGGCTGGGACTTGCAGCTTGATGATATGGGGATGGCGGAGGAGCCGCAGGTAGGATACTTCGCGGCCGACTCGAGTCCTCATGTTGAGAGCATTGATACGCTCCTTGGAAATAAACTTGAGAGCAACCTTTGCCTGGGTCAATGTGTGGACCGCGACTGAACAGCAGTGAGCTGGGCGGCAAAATAAATTAAATGTGTTTTTTCTGACAACTTACGTTTGACCTTTCCGAACGTGCCTTCTCCAATATCCTTGATAATGGAATATTCGCCCAAATTTCCTGGGGGGAGCGAGGCAATGTGGGCGATGACATCGGCGTGTGGCTCGGCGGTGGGAGCCATGGTGTGAGCACAAAGGCAGGGGCAAAGGAGTCCCCAGACCCAGTCGCCTCTGGTTCAGCAAAATGCCAGAGGGTGATTTGAACCGTGTGGATTCTCTCAATTTATGCTTTAGGACTTCGGTTGGCCGCTTGTGATTGTCCTCTGATCAAGGTCCAATCCAGCATACCCTTATTTGCTTCCGCTGTTACTCCGCAATCGCTGGGCGTCAAGCCATTCCCCTCGCCAACCATTTCCCTCGTAACCACGACCCACCTTGCTCGATTCATCACCACGATGTCCACGAGACCAACCCAGACCATAGACTTATGGCGCTGTCACCACCGTATTGTCTCGACTAGGGAGATCTCCCGCTACTGAATCGGGAAAGCCCACCTCGTGGCTGTTACGGTATACTGGGATGGAACCTTGCGAAGCAGCCTCTCGGCTTCTCGAGGTCCTACGAAAAGCTCTTAAATTTTTTACATATCTCTGGAATCATGTCCCTAACCTTCATCACCGACTATCACTGTTCCAATACTATCTATCCGTCAAACGCTTGACATATCGACAAATGTCTCTACTCACTTGTCCGTCTAATAACTCCAGTGATATCATCTTCCCACGAATCTCCTACGGATTTTCATTCTTCTTCTTGGATAGCTAAGACCGCGGGCACTCATCTGCACACTCGCTTATTTGACCTATATATTGCGTCCATCTTGAAATGGATAATACACCCACGCTAAATCTTGCTCAACCTTCTCCCTGCCGCCGTACGCACACACCGACGTCACCGGCGCCGCGCGGGCCGCTTTCTAAGCATTGCATTCCTACAAGAAATTTCGAGAAACAATCCCTTTATCAATGGTACCTTTTACTATCGATCCCGCTCGAATACCAAACTGCCCACGAAACCCAAAATCCATGAGCGAATTTGTATAAGCCTGCTTTTTCGCCCTTTGCGCAGGGGCGACACGAGGCCACCCACCACCCGCACACGAAGAGCGCCCTATTCTCCCTCCTGTTCGCTCTTCGAATCGGCCTCAACGGTGGTCTAATCCGAAATTCTAGTCTTGCGCCCTCAATCACAAGCAATCTCCTAGAGTTTATATCCACGGACCGTCGGCACGTGCCACTATTGTGCTCGTGTTCTGCGAGTCAAGTCTGCAAGTTGACCTCTGTTGAGGTTCTTTACAACTCGGCGGCACGATAAGGCCTGACGGGATGACCCCCCAAAACTCTAGACAACCCCCCTCAAAGCGTGGTTGCACATTTTCACGATATATCTTTGGATAGATCAACATTCTTTCAGGAACAAGTTTAATTCGGTATTCTAGACATCAATCTCAAATACATAAATGGAACTCATCAACCAACTCCCTGGTGGCACATACACTGCATCTCTATTCTGGTTAAATTGAACATACGTTGCGAGATGAACTCTGTCGAGGTCGTTCGGCAGCTGGCATGAACCATGCGCCTCGAACAATTCAGACGCACCAATTCCAAACCTAGAGAATACCCCCATATTCTCAACGCTATAACGCCGTAAAGGAACTTTGGAGCCCAAGGGTTGCCACCCCCCCCCCCGAGATTTATGTTATATCTGCGTGTCCTCGTTCTTGAGCAAACGTCTGGTTGAGCTATCGGTCTTGATTTCGACCATGTGGAGCGCTCACACGACCTGATTGTAACCTTGGGAGAATCCACAACTACCGTTGGATGCAGAGCTATACCATCTTGTTCAGGTCGAGCTGGGCCCTATATACTGCAATTGTAACTCATCCCTTCTTCCACCCATGTATTCTTTCTTTCGATCCCCCTTTCAGGCGCCACTGTATGGATGTGTTCTAGCCCACTCTCTTGATTTGTCTCTTGCACGCACCAAGAGTCTCTTCATTCCAATGAATGGTTTGGACCGCTTTTCGTGTGGAGTGTGAGCATGAGTTCAGGCCTCGGATTATCACACTTGATCAGACCACTTGGTTGAGCCCTCCCTTTGCCCCAAGTTCCACGTTCTCAACGCGCCGCTGGATATGAATTGGATAGTTACTGGCTCGGCTCGATAGCTGTTGAGTCCATATAAAATCTACGCGAATTGGTAGATTACCCGCAGCATTCTATATATGGCCCAAGAAGCAGAGGGACGGTGGGCGGGCGCTGCCTTTTTCTAATTATAATGGGACCTCCATCCGACCCTCGGAAGTTGTTTCAGCCAGCGGCAGACCAGTAAACTCAAAATCAGCTGGAATTAATTGGCAAAGTATCTGGGATCGATATATTCGAACTTTCCTACGTGTATATATTCGGGTCCGAATGGATGATAATGCACCTGTATCCATATGTTTCTTGAGTGAATAGATACTGACAATCCAGGGATATTCGCTCCCACTGAGTGGGTATGTTGCTAGCTTCTGCACGAACACATGAATTGCCTACTTTGTAGAAAATAAATTCGTGAACCATTCACGTTGGGGACACCTATCTCGGTTACTTTCTATTATCCCGCGCATTGGTGTATCATAACGATGCACAATAAAATTGCTACCTCAGCGATGAGTTTATCGGACTAATCGTCAACAATCACTTCCAAGCTCACAAAATAGACAAAAGTCGCAATCGTAACATATGATTCCAGAATGCCAAACAGGCAACTTTCGAGACACGTTTCGTATATACAGGCCGTTCTCAGTCATACAAACATTTACAGACATTTACAAACATATCAACAGTCATGCAAACACAAGGTACACGAGATACACTTTTGGCGTAGACAGGTTAGACAGAGTTGGCGAGCTTCTTCTCGTCTGTCGTTCCATCTTGGAGATTGGTGGTGGTGTACACGCTGTTTCCTTGGGAGGCTGGAGGGGCAGACAGCCACCTGGCACCCCATCCGCGACGGCGGACGAGCATTTTCCATAGCTCGACGGCGCCAATAAAGGCAGCGGTCATACCAACTAACCAGCGAACATTTAGTTCTGATCAATTAATATATGGTCAAGCCCACTCACAAACAACACCCCACTCCCATCCGATAGGTGCATGTCTGAACACGACCGTGTTGAACCTCGGAACGTACAAACAAATAGGAATGGTGGCCATGCCAAAGATGACGGACCAAAACAACATTTGGTTGTTCCAAAGATCCTTGAAGACATTCGAGTTGGGATACAAATTGAATAACGAGCGATCGAGACTCTTGAGCTCCCAAGCCACCAACAGGTTCTGAAGTGTGAGGGTAACAAATACAACCGAACGGGCCCGGACTAAAGAACCAATAAGTTTAAAAGCGATTACTTTGAGGGGATAACGAAGAACTCACAGATAGTTTCGCAGCCAGCATATGACTTGTTGCAGTGTTCGCCCAAATCACCATGTCCAGCACCCCAGATAACCGTAACGAAACTCAAAAGACAGGTAACACCCATCACGAATCCGTACCAGAGCATGTCAACGATGACGTTACGGGAGAAGATACCGGCTTTCAAGCTTGCAGGGGGACGACGCATGATATTCGCAGCTGGGGCTTCAACACCAAGACCGACTGCAGGAAGCGATGCAGTAACCCTATTGAACCTCCCAGTTAGCTGAGCCCCACACTAGACGGAACAAACTTACATGTTAACCCAGAGAATCTGCAATGGCGACAGAGGGAACACGCTCTCTCCATTGCGGTCAATGAATGCAAGACCAATCAACAACAGAATCACTTCTCCGACATTGGCGACGAGCAAGGCAATCAAGAAACGCTGGATGTTATCAAAGATGATGCGACCCTCGCAATAGCCCAACGGATTGAGTCGAAGTTATCGTCAGTAAGGACCAAGTCGGAGGCATCCTTGGCGACGTCAGTCCCGGCGAGACCCATACCGATACCAACAGGTGCTTGTTTGAGGGATGGGGCATCGTTAACACCGTCACCGGTCATAGCCAAAAATCGTCCACGCCTCTTGCCAGCCGCGATCATTCGAACCTTGGTTTCAGGCGAACAGCGAGCGACAACCAACGGCAAGTCGGGAAGCCTATCAATCTCTTCGTCGGAGAGCGCGTCGAACTGAGCAGCAGTCATGACAGCCGATGCTGGAGTGTCCCTTGTCACAATATCGACCTCGAGTGCAATCGCACGGGCAGTAGCAGGATGATCACCAGTGACTAGAAAAAGAAGTCAGCGTGCTTGCCAAAAAAGCAAATAATCAGACGCACGCATGTGAACGACAATTCCGGCTTCCTTGCAAGCTTGCACAGCACCCTTGGTCTCAGGGCGAGGGGGATCATAGATACCCGCAAGACCCAAAAATGTGAACCCGGTTTCCACTTCTTCACGCTTCTCAAGGTTAATATTCTGAGCAATGTCATGGCGGATGGCGAATCCAAGAACACGTAGGCCTTGATTTGCGAGGATCTCCATTTGGGAGATGATATTCGTGCGAGCTTCGTCGGTGAGGGGGTGGTCGTGCCATTGGGTGAATCAGAAATAGAAACACAGGAGGCTAGGACACGCTCGACGGCACCCTTCATGAATGCCACTCGTTCTCCGGGGTTGTTACCGTGGTGCTGTGTATAAACACTGGTCATGCGTTTAATGCTAGAGTCGAATGCATGCTCGGCTAAATGCGTGTATGATCCTTCTTCGACAGATGTATCAACGGGCCCAGTCACGACGACCTTGGAGACAGCGGTGGGGATGCTGTCAGTAGATGAGGTGCTCATAGCGTCTTCTTATCATCAGAGACGAACACAGACTTCTTGACGAGAGAGTTGCGTCCGAGATCGAGTTTCTGCGCATAGACCTGCAAAGCTATTTCCGTGGCATCACCTTCCCCTTTCCAAGTACCATCAGCAGCTTGGTGTACTGAAGCATTATTGCAAAGACTGGCTGCATGGGTGAAGGTTGCGAGTGCGGGTGAAATGCCAGCGGGCTTTTCGTCCACCTTGCTGTCGGCTGAGGACTGGTTTTCGGGATCACGCGGCCAGCCGGTTCCAGTGCGGCACCAGCGCTTTCTACGCCATAGGTGATTCCAGTGGCAAGCCAAAGGCGTTTCACCACCCTGTAGGCTTGGTGAGCATACACATGTGGCGAATAAAGCGAGCACACTTACATACGACCCATGGTCAAGGTTCCGGTCTTGTCAGAGCAAATATCCGTGACACCGCCAAGAGCCTCGAGCGCATCAAGACGTCGAACAACAACGTTCCGTTCAGCCATACGTTTCGCACCGATTGACATAGTGACAGTCAAGACAGCGATGAGTGACTCGGGACTAAAACGTTTAATAAGTCTGGCAGCCGAAAAGTGATAACATAGGGTACTTACATAACACCGATACCTAATGCGATAGCGTACAAGACGACCTGGTCGTTAATCTTGAACTTGGCGGCCGCAAAGACAATGATAACGCAAATAGCTGCCAAAACAGGAGAATGTATGCAAACTAAGAGTAATCGTCAGTGAGATTCCGCCTCGAAACAGCTCCACACTTGCCTTATTAAGCTTGATCTGCAGAGGCGTGCCCTTTCGTAATCCGAGCCAGGTCATCATCTTCGAGCGTGCGCGACCCCAGATAGTTTTGCCTTTGTTGGACTTGACGTTTTGATCTCCGAGAGCAGCAGCAATGCGGCCGATCTGAGTGCGCATACCGTTGAAACGACGATACCACGGGCACGACCCTTGGCCACGGTTGTGGAGGAAAATGCCATATTGGTACGATCTCCGAGAGGGAGCGAGGGATCACCTAAACAAGTGGGGCGTGGTGAGATCAAAGGCTATCCCCAGAATAACGTGATTTTCATTAGACTGACCGAGCGCCTCAACCTTCTTGGCTACCGGCAACGACTCTCCAGTGAGCAGTGCTTCGTCGATTTCAACATTTTGGGCGAGGATGAGAACCAAATCGGCGGGAACAACGTCTCCTGTGCGAACCACAACAATATCTCCGGGAACGAGTTCAGTGCTTGGGACCGACTCGGCACCACCACCATTGCGAATCACATTGGCAGTGGGTGAAGAAAGTGATTTGAGCGAGTCCATAGTTTTTTCAGCCTTGTATTCCTGCCAAAACCCGACGGTAATATTCACTGCGGATGTGTAAGCATAAGAATAGGAAAGTAGAGATAAGGCTACGTACGTAGAATCACCGCAGTAATAACTCCACCTTCGACCCAATCGTTGACACCAAACGATAGGGCCATTGCGCCGACGAGCACCAGAGTGAGTGCATTGGCTGAAAAGGGAAATTAAGTGGCGAAAAAGACTTAGTACGTTACAAAACATACCGACTTGAGCAAGGAGGACTTTGAGGACTGATACGCCCTCTGGCTCCTTGAGCTGATTCTTGCCGTACTGTGCGATGCGCTCGGCGACAACTTGGCCAGTGAGGCCGAGTTCTGTGTCGGTAGAAAGGTGGCGGGCAACAGCGGCTGGGGTGAGCACGTGCCAGACGGGGTCGGCGTCTGTGTTGTCGATGGTAAGAGTTGTGCACGTGTCAAGGGTGCTCAGTGCACCCGGGCGTTTGCTAGCATCTTGGTCCGCACCCAGCCCAGATAACTCCGGGCTAGGCACGGGCCTCGGTATAGGCGGTTCATCTACGTCGCCCGTAGCGGGCAGAACGCTGTGGGCAAGACTGCGGGAAGACCCAGGGCCGGTACTGGAGGGCGTGTCATTGTTAGTGGGCTTGTTCATTCACGTAGCGAGCTGAGCCGGGGGGGGGGGGTAATCTCTCTATCCCCAATCCACCACAACCCGCTTTTATCCCGATTCAGTAGCACCGCCACGCCAAGTACGCCACGCCGTCCAAATCATCCCGCCGGGCCAGACCACCAGCCGCTCCAACCTCCACCTCTCTCATCTCCGGACCCTCTCCCCCACCGATGCCGACACTGCCTTGATTGATCTTTGTCTGCCCAGCGCTCGACGTTTATACTCATCGTCGGGCAACTACTCGGTCGATGGTGGGAGACTCATCAATACGACTTGATGACAAATCAATTGGCTGATATCAGAGTTTGCGCGCGTGACCAATCAAAGAAGCCGTTACGGCACTTCCCCCACGAGGCACTCGCATACACCCAGCACCAGTGATCTCTTGGCCCCTATTTCCCAGTCGATACCGCCTCATCTCATTCGTCGGTCCCTCAAGCACGTTTGCTCTAACCGGTAATTAAACTTGCGCTATTCCTATCATTGCGAATCTTCAAGGTGTGAACGTCGATGGAAGTCCCAACCAAATGGTTCTATGCGTTCTGCCGAGCCTGGTTCAGACTGTTTGGCTTGTAAAATCTTTGAGGATGCAGATAGCAGATATCGCCAGCGAACGCCATCGCGCTGTTCACCTCATTCTTACACACCGTGTATCGTGACCCCCGTTTCGGATAGGAAACAACATCGCCTTCGCTCCTCTGCTCCACACCTATCATGTATTTCAACCACTATTCGGATTAAGCCCAGTAAATGATATCATAACGCGTGCCAAGCCTAACAATTAGCATCCTGTCTGGTCTGTGCACCTCCAGCGTATGGCCCGTCGTGTTCGAACCAATATGGTACGTTTACCCACGCCTCTCCCACCGAGCAGTTCTTGTTTAGGTTTTCTTGCCCTAGATACGTCAAGTGAGGTTCAATTCAACGATCTTTTTCGGATACCCGCAACTCACCCGCACAATTATGCCACATACCCTCCAGGTTGATGTGTTTCTCGCCACTCGGATGGTGGTAACCAGATATTACTGAAATACAAACACGCATTAGCTTGGGTCATGCCAAGATATTTAAACACGTCGCTCACCCGGAGGCAAAATTGGAATCGGATCGCGTTTATTAGTAATACGCACGAAATCGGGAATCTAGATCTCCATTCCAATGAGTTGCCGGGATAAAACGGGTGCAGCTTCAAACTAACTAACCGTTGCGTCGACGCAATCTGCAAAAGCTTTGTTTCCAACCTAAATATTAATAGAAAGGTACCGTGATGTTACTAATCTTTTATCAATGCATGTAGGGCTGACGTACCCTAGGACCACCAAAGGTTCTAGTAATAACCTCCACATTGTAACCTAACTTTTGCTTCATATACATTCCGTCTAGTGTAGCCAGCGCAGCGCCCAAGGAATGGCCAACTGTTATCATCTGTGCGCCGTGATGCTCTTTTAAGATATCTTCAACGGCACCAGAGATGGAGTCGATTGAACGTTTGTGTGATTCCAAGAAACCAAGGTGAATTGTGGCTTCATTTGGGCACATCGGGAACCGGTCGGTAGGAACCTGGACAAGTGTCACATCTGTAATCACTGGCCAGCTAGAATCGACAAAAGTGAGTTGACGGGGAACGCAGTGCAAGAGTGGAGCTGCATACAGTTTTTCGAAATCTGTTCCTTGACGTCCGACCACTACCGAATTGTGAGAAGGCCACCATCCAACGTACCCTACGTACCTGGTGAGCTCCCGTGATATTGGTGGCTATGATATAGATGCTACTCACAGTACTGTTCTTTGTCTCCGTCTCCGCCATACTTGTACAATTGAAAATCCTTGACAGAATCCTCTTGACACGACTCTGTCGAAAGTAACCGATAAATGTGTTCACCGTCTGAGCTTATTAAGATAAAAATGGCTTGAGCAAAACCACTTACTACACTGCCAATTGTCTCGTGATTTGGGAGGGCAGTACGCAGCGGAAGCAAACCACCCATAAGGTACATAGCTATTAACCTCTGAACTACTGAGTGGGGTGACGTCCCCAACTTTAATCAGTTGGGCATCTTTGTCCACAGAGCCAATTACAGAAGAGACGTCGGGCATTGCCCCGAATGCGCCAAAAGGAAAGGTTAGTGTCAAGACAGAGAGCAACGAAAGCATTATTGCGGGGATTGTTAGTGGAGCTTACTCGGGCTATTCTTACAAGTTTATATACTTCTGGTCATCCATAATTGTCTTACCTGTGTTTTGTGGCTTGGGACTTATCGATTGTTTTTTGAGATGTTGCACGAGGACTTGACGTGACTGAAATACCTACACCTGTCCAAAATACTAAGGTGGGCTCAAAAGCTAGTAAGCCTTACTGGAATAAGGGCAAACGATCCGAATAGGTACCACAATCCCTTGATAGCTTCAGGTTAAGACTTCGCAATAAATAATCCCGTTGGATGGAATGAAACTTGCCACACGCTTGACAAGGACAATGGCGTGATGTGTCTGCCTGGGCTTGTAAGATCGGACTAATTGACGTGAGGTAAGGTATTTGATTTGGAGTCTGGTCACCCAACCGGGTAAGCGTCCAAGGTGGGTACACATGCAAGCACTTACATTTCGTCCTATTCTCTTCTGAATTGCTTTCTCGAGAGCCATTATGGCTACCAATAGTATGCAATTAAGCTAAAAAGGGGAATTGTGACTGGGGTGAACTTCAGCAAGTTCAGATGCCCTTTATATCCCGGACCGTGTAGATTTTAGTACCAGGGTAATATGAAATTTGAACTTCTCATTAACCACTCTTCGGTTTCATATGTTATCGATTTTCCTTCGAAGCTTAGTGGTTCATGTATGTTAAGTACTAGTAACAATACATGTGCGTTTATTCGTAGAATCCATTTTATACATAAACACTCATAGTAACGCACTTGATTAATAATGAGGTTCTCAAATGTCTCAAATCACACACTCTATCCTTAGAGAGCAGGGGGAAACGGATCGCATAAGATGACACTTTGTGTTTAAATTACACTTCCTATTATGTATTGCCAATCTGAATGAAATGGATCTAGCATGTACCAATATCCTGTCCTATCATTACACCACCGGCATATGGTCCAAGATGGTCACTTAGTACAACTCCCTCAGTCAAGACTTGTCCCGCCGAGCAATCTGGACTCAGGTTATCTTGTCCTGGATCTCCCATTAGATATCGAATCGTTGGATTGATTTCCCAAAACTTACCCGCACAGTTATTCCATACCCCATCGGCGTTAATATGTTCTTCACCAGTTGTGTGTCTGAAGCCAAGTAATACTGTAGTGTGAAAGTATTCAATCATGATAATATCGGACTCTCAAACAGATGGCTTACACGGGGGTAACACTGGAACAAGATCCTGTTTGTTAGTGATACGCGTGACACTTGAAATCTAAAATCCAGCTGAGTTATCGCGATCGAAACACAGTACAATCAAACCCACCTTTTCGTTGACGAAGTCGGCAAATACATCGTTTCCCACCTATCAGCAAATCCTTCATTAGTTTGATTGTTTAACTCTGGAGGTTAGTGCTGAACTTCTGACATACCCTGGGTCCTCCAAATCCTGTTATGATAACATTTACTGCGCTTCCGAGCTGGATTTGTAGGTATAGACCATCCAGAACAGCCAGCGCAGCGCCCAGTGAGTGGCCGATTACCAGTATCTGTGTTGCGTTCCTCTGAGCCAACACATCTTTGACAGCGCTCAGAATGTCAGCAGCCGAGCGTGTGTGAGACGCTAAGAAGCCGGCGTGAGCTGCAGCCAAAAGCGGGCTGCCTGGGAACTGGTCGCTTGGAAGCGTAACGGGGAGGAATGTAGCATCTGTAAGAACTGCTTCTCTATGAACACAGCAGACAGGTCAATTGACGCAACAGCTGAGAGGCGAAAGCGCATACATCTTGGTAAGGTCTGTCCCTTGACGTCCAACGATAACTGAGTTGTGAGACGGCCACCAGCCCACATACCCTATATAAGCATAAGTGAACACATATTTCATTATATAGCTCATGACCTACAGTACTGAACCTCACTTCCATCTCCGCCGCCTTTGTACATCTGGAAATCTTTAATTGGGTCGGCCTGACATGACTCTGGGAAAATAAGCGATTGATTAATGTATGGAGTCTAGCCTCTTAGCACTAGACAACTATAAGCTACTTACTGCACTGCCAACTGTCTCGCGATTCCGGACTACAGTATGCAGCGGCTGCGAACAATCCATACGGGATGGAACCGTCGACTTCCGCCGAACTAAGTGGGGTAACCGATTCAACCGCTAGCTGTTTTGCATCTTCAATCACAGACTCAGGAGGAGCAGTGTTGTTGGTGGGTGCAGCAACGACGATGAGAGGAAGAGCTAGAGCGAAGGCTGGCAAGAGAAACAGCATGGCTAAGAGAGTGGGGTGAGGGTGTGTGTATTGAATACTATACATAAATCGAATGGAGTTATATAGCCTCCAATTTTGTGATTGTCTCATCTATATTTCATAAAATTTGTGGTCTAGTAGCTCACCAAAGGTTCCCACAGGAGTTCGCGTAAGTGTTTAGTATTGGCTATTATTGGCTCTGGCGGTTCAGGCAACCGTTAATCTGCTCGAAACCCTGCAAGAGTAAAAGAGGACTGCGTCCTTCCACTTCTAATTCGATATACTTGTACCTTTATAGTTATTGACTACGTTACTTCATAAACAACTTAACCTTGATGTAGTTAGACACATGTTCTTACATTTCAAATATATCAACTTCCAAGGAGCCCATGTCCGCCAGTTGTAGTATGACTCCTTGGGGAGTTTGTGTTCAGAATCGCTTCAAATTATCCGAATCATTATTTCCAACTTTTCCTTACCGGCGTAATGCTTTTAGTACATATCTTCCAAAGATAGGCAGCTTGTCTAGCCCAGCACATCCAAGGTACAAGATCAATCAGCATACATACCGGATGACCTTGACGATTAGGTGGCCCCGGTTTTATCGTTACATGTCAAGTTCTTTTGAGGGTTATTCCACCAGACTGGCTTTATAAATGGGATCATGCTTCTTCGCCACCTTTAAAATAACGAGATAGAACAACTTTTTGCCTAGATCTGGATCTAGGAGGGCCAGTGAAAACATTTTAAAGCCATGATAAACGGTTTCTATTATTATTCTGAGCTCAGTAGTAAGAGGATGTCTAGCACCCGGTCTGTCCAATGACCACACCACCAGCGTATGGCCCAAGATGGTCTTCTAATTTGACCCCCTTGGTCAGAACCTCTCCCGCTGAGCAATTTGGACTCAAGTTATCTTGCCCTGAATTCTTTCTGTTAGATATGCAATCAGCTTAACTCATTAATCTGAGCTTACCCGCACAGCTGTTCCACACCCCATCTATATTGATGTGCTTTTCGCCAGTCGTATGTTTGAAGCCGAGTAGCACTACAAACACCAAATCACTTAGTCACCATATCAAACTCTCTAACACGTTGCTCACATGGAGGTAATACTGGGACAATATCCCGCTTGTTAGTGATGCGTATAACATCGGAAACCTATATTTTATTTGAGACAATAACTAAAAATAGAAAGCTGCCGAATTTACCTTGGCGTTGACGAAATCAGCGAAGACGTCGTTTCCCACCTAGTAATAAGTTACACCGTCAGTTCAAGTCTGGGCATAAATATGTGCATTTTAGCGTACCCTAGGCCCACCCAGCCCTCTTATTGAAACTTGTACTTTGCTTCCTAGCTGTAGTTGCAAATACAGGCCATCTAGGGTTACCAGAGCGGCGCCCAAAGATTGACCAACTACCAGTATCTTTGTGGTGTTCCTCTGAGCCAACACATCTTTGACAGCGCTCAGGATATCGGCAGCCGAGCGTGTGTGAGACGCTAAGAAGCCGACGTGAGCTGTAGCTAAAAGCGGGCGACCTGGGAATTGGGCGCTTGAGAGCCCAACAGGGAGGAATGCAGCATCTGTAAGAATTGCTTCTCTAGGAGCGCAGCAGACAGGTCAATTGACGCAACAGTTGAAAGGCGAAAACACATACATCTTGTCCGTATCCGTCCCTTGGCGCCCAACAACGACTGAATTCTGGGATGGCCACCATCCCACATACCCTAGGCAATCATGAGCGAGTGTGAAATTCATTATAGATAAATGAGATTTACAATATTGTACAACGCCTCCATCACCACCACTCTTATATACTTGAAAGTCTTTGATCGAGTCGGCTTGACATGATTCTAATGAAAATGGTGGGTTAAAAACAAATCCTTGATTCTCATGGCGTTACACTGTTTGACGTTACGCACTACACTGCCAATTATTGCGCGTCTCAGGGGGACAGTACGCAGCGGCTGAAAACCACCCATATGGTACGTAGCTATCGACTTCCGCTGAACTAAGCGGAGAGACTGACCCAACCTTGAGCTGCTTTGCATCTTCAATCACAGACTCGGGGGGAGCAGTAGTGTTGGTAGGTGCAGCAATGGCGCTGAGAGGAAGAGCTAGAGCGAAGGCTGACAGGAGGAACCGCATGGCTAAGAGGGCGGGGGCTGTATTGGGTAGCTTACTTTACATCGCTGCATTTGCACAGAGTTATATAGCTCTCGAATTTTGTGATGCTCTCGTTCGTGTTTCGTAAATTTCAACATCTGACCGCCCACTGAAGGGTTCCTGCTGTGTCGCGTAAGTACTCGGCATTCTTGGTATTAGCATCAACGGCTTAGCCAATTAGTTGTTCTACTGTTGGAAGCTTAGAATCCGCCAGGCGTAGGAAAACTGTGTTATTCTCCTTGGGGAGAAACCCAATTAGGCATTCTCGCATCTTGAGCAGTCATATGATTCCATCAAGCCCTTTGATCTCGGTATTGGTGAACGAAACTAGGGTTCGGCGCATTGATCATGGAATTCCCTCGGCGTTGATCTAGGGGCTTTTTGAGACTGCATACTTCAATGTGGTTGATTCGGAATCGAATGGCCGAGAGGGCACAATGAGTAGCCGGAGAGTACATACGAATCATAAAGTCTCAAAAGTGACGAAGCATCAGCATGAAAAGGCGGCCGTCCTGGTGCTCCGTCCCCATTTCATTTATTGACATATTCATTTGGCATAGCATATTCTAATGTTATGTATTTCGGCTTCCAATAAATCCACGCCCAAAAGTTCAAGGAGCATCGCCAGCCTGGGGACACCTAAACCTGAGTTCTGAGAATTCCTATAACAACCCGTATGCTGACAGGTGCACTAGAGTTTACCGCAATTCGCTTCAAATACGACAATCTGCCTTTCCCTTGTTCGCACGTGCGAATGACTTAAAATGGCGCCAGTTGATAACTCCCGGTTGACCACCCAACAATGGCTGCGATACCCGTGTAACTGTGCCAAATTCTTCCATCAGTTTTGAACACGAACCGAGCTAGAAGCCAGTGATCTAACTCGGTGCTCTGTGTTAGCCTTTCCGATAAAAACGCTGGCCAGTGGGCTTTGGGGGACGAACCAAAGACTGTCCGAGGGATCAAGGGGCGATCCCGGATGATCTTGATGATCAGATTAGCTATAGCATTGTCACTGTACACACTCCGGTAATAAAATCTTTCCAATGCTATCTCGGATAGTCGCCTAATAAATGTTCCATTAAGCGGATGGATGTGATCAGTATTTTGGGGCTTGTGATGGCGGTTTCTCAGAGCCAATAACTCAAGATTGATACTTGATACAAATTACCTTCCGTGGCAAGGACTAGATCTTTGTAATATCGTAATCAGTGTGTCACACAAGTTTCTAACTACCTAAATTTAGTCTCATGTACCAGTCATAGGAATTATCACTCACGAAACAGATATCAAACTCTTGCCAATTGGTTCGAATAGCCAAACGTTCGAAATAGCGAAGACTCCAATCTCAAGACAAAATCCGACATGTTGACAATGGTAATCAAGCACTTGTTTCGAAGAAACGAATGACCGAGTGCTTGGTCAGGTTATATCTAGTTTACAACATAATGCAGTGCTAGGAATCGGGGCCCTTTGGGTATAGTTTGTCGCACATACATTTACAATACATTGATATTAGTCACAACAAAGCACTCTACTATCAGCTATCACGCAGTGATTTTCTACGTTTGAATTGATTAATTCGGTTCAGCGTAGAAATCGTACAGAGTTCGCTAGACGAAATAGCAATCCTTTAGATCAGGCACATAAAAGCCCCCGGCATAAGGGCCAAGGTGGTCGGTTAGCACAATCCCCTGTTTCAACAGCTGACCAGTGGAACAATTCACATCCAAGTTATCTTGACCTGCATCCGTGCAAGATGGAGTCAGTGGTTATAGGTGCACTATACAACATAGGCATACCTGAGCAGGCGTTCCATTCGCCTTTCCTGTTAATATGCTTTTCTCCGATGTTATGCTTGAACCCCAAGATCACTATCGTTCTAGGTCAGGGACAGTGAAGTTTGGGTATATATAATAATGCTTACGAGGTGGTAAACCGGGAACTAGGTCGCCTTTGTTGGTGATTCTCACGAGATTTGGAACCTGTCGGGTTGGTTAAGGTTATACGGGGAGCTGAAACACTGCCGAATCAAGCACCTTTTGATCCACAAACTTCGCGAATGCATCATTTCCAACCTTTAAACGTTATCAGTCAGTAATGAAATCAATTTTGTTTAAATGTCATTCTTACCCTTGGCTGCCCAATTGTCCTGGTGATGATTTCAATGTTTGATGGGAGGTTCAATCTCAAATACAGTCCATCCAATAAGGCCAGCGCCCCGCCAAGGGAGTGGCCAACAGTAACAACTTTCGTTGCCCCGCGTTCTGCGATAACCTTTTTAACAGTACTAAGGACAACAGCCGCGGTACGCTCGTGTGCTTCTTGGAACCCAAAATGAACCCGAGCTGAAGATGGGGTACCTGGGAATAGTTTGGAATTCACTGGGACTGGAAGGAGTGCCAAATCCGTAAGGACGGCAATGCTTTGAGTCCGAATCCGGTGAGGGAGAACTTATTCAGGATCATGTCTCTTATCCCACATTTGACCCATACTGACATTTGGTTGAATTGCGTGCCTTGATGTCCCACAACGACCGAGTTCCCAGATGGCCACCAGCCAACATACCCTGGAACAAACGTATTGTGTGAATAGGTCTAAAGGTTGGGCAGAGATAATTGCGACAGAACTACTTACAATACTGAACCAGATTACCGTCTCCTCCACTCGCATACACAATAAAATCTTTTACTGGCTGCGCTTGACAGAACCCTGCAAGTGTTTAACATGTAAGATAAGGCTAATCCGACCAGCTGATTCGAACCCACTACAACTCCATTTGGCTTGCGCATCGGGAGGACAGTACGCTGCGGCGGAGAAGTACTCGTACGGGATATAGCTACTAGCCTCAGCCGCGCTAATCGGGCTGGTGCTCTGCGCTTTGAGGGACGCAGTGTCTACGTCAAGCGGTACGGGCGGGATAGTAACATTCTCTGGGACGGTTAAAATGGGCTCCGCTGTAGCTGGTGCTGCGAGTGCTTGTGTCGAAAGAGATATAAAGATAGTAAATAAGAGTTTGAGATACATGGTCGAAGGGAGCGATGGGGTTCAAAAGGGTGAATGAATGTTCGCACTGATGAAGGCGGCGATAGGGATGCCCCGGACTGAGAGGTGTAGCTTTATATGCGTGAAAGAGGTCATATAATGAGACGCCCATGATGCCGAGAGAGATGGCAAGATGTTCAATAGGCCTCGAAAATTGGCGCATGACCAGCACAAGCCTATCTCAGTACAGGAGCGGTAAACCCTGGGCCAACTGTTATTAGGCCGATAGATCACATGTCGGCAGTTACATTCCGAGATTCAAAACACGCCAGAAGTAGTCATCAATGACTGGATGAGTTTTATCCGCAACTATTGGATCCTTTCTCAGCTTCGCGAACTATTTAGTAGATGAAAACGAAGCAGTCGGAACAGCGATTCAAAAACAAATTGTTATAATTTTGTTATGGTAGTCTATATCCGAAGCTTTCGCTAACAACTTGACCTAGCGACAACCGACAACCCAAAAAAAACCAAAAGCACCTACTCAATTAAGCCCGTTCGGTGCCTAACACTCACGCAATTCTTCTGATCGCAAGAATTCTCAACGAGCACGTGCGCCGAGATAACCAGCGAATGCATTGTGGGAATGATGTTCTCTGCATGCCCCATGTGCGAATAAATGTCTTGGTTAGTCTTGTCTCGAGTTTGCCAAGACTTGATACTGTTCGTGTATGGCAATTATGAGATGATTTGACGATTTGATGATACCGACCGATGCCGTTTGAATGTTCAGTACACCTGACGAAAGGGGTTTAGCTGATTGTCCCGTAATAAAGATACTCCGGTTCAGTAAAGATAGCTATGATAGTTCCATAGTCTGGGAGTTGAGTACAAGGTTTATAATATGATAGTTGATCGATATTCTTTGTGTCCACGGTCGACGACCGAGAGGGCTGATGATAGTTATAATTGACCAGCGCTCGACTCTATCGTGATCAAGGGGATGACAAGCCGCCCAGCTGCATTGAGCCAAGTCAAGTACTTGGATAGTATACAACATATAGCTTATCCCGAGGATGTATTCAACTTACTAAGAGGCAGGTATATGTGATCGGAAATAATAAACCAGAATTCCTACCTCCGCCACAATTCCGATACAGAATACAGTTTGCCTAATATGTATACCGATACTGAAATATCTAGGACCTTCGATCATTTGATCGATTTCTGCCCATCTTGTCGATCTCAATTTCTCGTTGCTACCTCTTGAAACAATTTACCCAAAATGGATCGGCGTTCGAGATTCATCAGTACTCCCACAACCATCTTCAATCCCAGAAGCTAACAACGTCAATTGGTTAGCTTATTCTGTACATTCGCCTCAGCCACCATATCCTAAGCCGTACCGAGGTCTGTGTTAGAAACCCCGAGGTGTATATTAGTCCATTGTTGATTCGCCAATTGAATGGTTGGAGTATTGTGCATTAGAAGCGGACAAAATGGACTTTACCTTTTGGATTTCGGTTGATTCGTTCCTGGATGATATCACGCACGTGGGCCTGGGCAATGCAATGACATTCGAAAAGACTCTAACCGAAAACGAACGGATGCCCCTATTACAATGCGCAGGAAGCTATAAGTTTGCTCACTGAGGGTGACGACTAGGCAGCATTAATACAAGGCATGCACCAGAATACAGAAAAAGTAATATGGGCGTGAGAGTGGTAACTGGAAGAGAAGAGGCTGGGTATAGCCGATTTTAGAAGAAAAGATAGGGAAAGGAGTGTATGGGATCTGATATCATCAGCATGCGGCCGGACCGGAACCTAGCGCTGGGCTAAAATTCGGCTCGAAACGACAGTTCCGTCGACAGCCGAGAGCCTACGTTCCCAGTTTAGTCTCCTTGATGTCACCAATGACATATATTACTCACCATCTCTCCGGAACACGAGTGCCCGACGCCAGGACGTCGGAAACCGACGCAGAGCGAGGGCGAGGATATTGGTGAAGATGGTCCATTGTAAGCGAAGAACTGGCAAGCGGGGCACGATGTCCATCAGCCCGAGGGAGAAAACGCGCATGTCCCGGAAGTCGACGTGCCGGAGACCCTCTGGTTTCTATCGGAGGTAAGACCCGAGTTGGGTAATGTGTGCGTTCTCGCTCGCGCGGTCCGCCCGAATAGTTCTGGTAATAATTAAACAAGTGTTCCTCATCGTCGCGCTGTTGAGATGCTTCTGAAACTTCAGCTGGGGGGCGTTCAGTGAGCTCGCCGGTTGTAATCGAGTTACGGAGAGGCGAACTTGGTCGAGGAAGCGCCAACGGACGGCTCTCTGTGAGATCAGAGTGGGGTACTTCTATGCGGACGAAATCCTCGAAGTCATTGGAGCTCGAGCCAGTCGATGGAGGCAGTACGACATCTGGAGCCGAGGGTGGAGCAAGGTTGAGGCGGGGCATACGTCGTAGAGTTGGATATTCTTCGTCGTCGGTGGCAGCGGAAGATGAGGACTCTGAGAGCTCTGATATGACATCGGCGTCATCCGGGTGAGGAGGACGGCCGTCTCTGTCAAGAAAGGCCTCGTAGACCATCATATGGCCACTAAGAACCTCCGCCTCGGGATCGAAAGACTGATCTGAGGGGCAGTAAGCCTCTGGCTAGTTGGGCGACACACATCGATATCTGTGTGCCTCAAACTAACATACCGGCCCAAGTAGGAAATGTTTGAACCTCGCAAACTGGCTCCGCGGCCTTTTGGTATTTGGGAGCAGACGAAAAGTGCAGGCGGCCCATGATTTTCAAAAAGATATCTGCGGCATCATTGAGGCTCTGAAACAAGGCGCAGTCATGCCTATCCAGTACTCACTTTACTGTGTTTTACAAGTGATCTTAAAAAATACACAATACAAAGAGTCAGAAACCACGAAAAGGGATGGGGATGATGTGGAGTGCTACGGTATGTTGGTCGGAGTGATGCCGGTTGGATATAAGCATACGCGCCGCTCATCTGAGTTTTTTCACTTTAGGGCCGGTCACTTCTCCAGCTCCGGAGCCGTCCTTCAGAAGTCTAGCCACTTGGGGGTAATTGCATAATGCCCATCAACACGCCCAACTCTCCAACGTGCACAATCCTAAAAACTCGTGCGAGTGTAAATCGATATAAATGGATTAAAAAATGATTATTATCATCCTGGCGGTTCTATTTGGGGATGCGTGACCCTGTACTTGGTGAACCTATCCGAATTGGCACCCGAGAAGGCGCTTGTTTTTCTATTCAATCAAAACTTGGCCGCGCATGCTGTCAAAGGAAGTTATGGGCACCCCACCACGCCTACCACCATCTTGAAGCTCAGACCTCGGAGTGCGTACGCGTACAAGCGAAAGGATTTTCCTGGTTCTAGAACAACCCCGAACTTGCCGACCAGCGCTAGCGTGGACTTTTTATTTGTCTAACTGGGTCTAATTGATTAACTCCCTGGTCCTCATCTGAAAACCAAGCGCTACACCGATATGTCGACCCATGACATCACTATTGACGATGGCTGCCCACTCATAACGTATTCCGGTGACTGGAACGACTCAACCAACGAAGACATTATCGACCAATACTGGCTGAATACTTATCATTCAACATCCGAACCTGGTGCTAGCGCTTCGTTCAAATTTACTGGGACTGCTGTTTATCTGTATGGGTATGTACATCTTGCCAGTTTGTATTATATTATCTCCTACTGAATCAACCACCGCAGCTCAAAGCGTCCCAGTCATGTTCGTCCTTGAGATTCAACTAAGCCAAACACTGACACCCAGTTTTATTCGAACAGGGTTCCTACGAAGTCGACATAGACGGCGTTTCAATAGGCCAATTTGATGGCTCTAGCAGGTCTATAGAAAGTCTGGCACTTCTAGCCAAAGCTGAAGGGCTAACTTGGGGAGAACATATTGTACGTCGTACTCGGACTAGCTTTATCGCTTGATGCTTGACAGTTTGTAGGTCACAATCACCAATACAGGCACAAACGGGGCGTTTCTGGATTTGGACCAGGTAAAATGGACAACTGGCAAACCGGGCTTGTGAGTTTATTCCGTCCGAGTAGGAGAAGTGTCAAATTTAAGCGAGCAAAAATTACCAAGAACTGCGATCACGAACACCACCGAGATTGACGACGCTGGTGACTCGGCCGTAGTTTCATACACTCCGACTGGATCATGGGGCACTGTAGACCCTGCTGGCCAGGCTGGGTCGTATCACAGGGGCACGGTTCAGTAAGTCCATGGTGAAAAAGTATGTGCATTGATAGTCGTTGATTGAATTGTCTCTAGTACGACGTCAACGCAAGGATCGGCGGTGTCGGTCCGCTTCAATGGTAAGTCTAATGCCTAACTAAGCGCTGTGGAAAGGCTCAATGTGACTCTATGCAAGGCAACGCTATATACGTCTATGGGTCCACCGACAGCTCTTCTGGTGCATATGATGCGAAGATAGACGGACAGCCGACCACGTCGCTTCAAGGGTCTACAGCCACCCTGCGTCAACCAGCCTTATTAGTGGGTACTACGTTGATACGCACATTGATTCGGACGCTAATTGATGCATATAATGATAGTTTTATGCGGATGGACTCGATTCCAATGATCACACATTAACTCTCACCAACCAACAAGAGGGCTCTGTGCTGAGATTTGACTATGCTGTCGCATCAACATGGACAGAGGGGTGCGTTCTTTATTGATGAGAAAAACTTCGCATTTACCCGGCGCATATAGTACCGTGGCCAGCAAACCCGAAAACGCGGCCAGCACGGCGGGACCCGTCCGCAGCGCAACACACTCTCATACGGCTGTCATCGCGGGGAGCGTGGTTGGAGGAGTAGTCGGGTGTATACTCCTCGTGTTGTTTACTCTTTGCTGCCTACGCCTCAAACGGGCAGCGAAGATGGACGAATCCCAGTCGGATGTTAAAATTATCGTTGGGGATGGAGGTAAAACCAAGAAGCGGCCCCTGTCGACGTTCTCTTGGAATCCACAGCGCTCCTGGTTAGGAAGTGCGAATAGGCCTATATCGACTGTATCTGGCGTTTCAGGGACTTCTGGTCCGGGCATGGCTGGCGTTGGTGCACATAGGTTAGCAAAATTATTTAGATAGCGGGATGAGTATGTTAACCGCCCGTTTCTCAGCTCAAGTGGATGGGCGTTTCGACGGAGATCAGCACAGCAATTCGGTAACATCGAGAAGCCTTACCCATCACCTACTCTTATGCCACCCTCGCGGTAAACTTTATCGTACCAATAAGCCAGACTGACATCATACTTCTGGATTACAATTGGGAATCTGTAGACCTTAGTGCTGCGAAGGATACTTTCATTGGGCACCGTCCTTTCTCGGGTGACTCAATTCGAGCGATAACTGTGTAACCTTTGATGCACCCATTGGTTGATTTTCAATTCATACACGATTTCGTCAAGATAAATATCAATGTTTGAGCACTAAAACGTAGTAATTTTGAACGTCAGCACCACACTACATGGTGGAAGTTAACGGGCAGAGCACGGCGTCGGGTCCAGCTAAGGGCAACCGCAAATAGAGTGCGTATGTGCCGACACAACGGAAACCCCTCAAGCCCGGACCCAAAAGGCCACGCTTGATATCTGGAGTACCCGCAAAATCCGATCACTATTTCTACAAACCCGCATATCCAACTCACTTTTGCGTATCTCTCAGTGTACATTCTGGACTTCTGAGGGTGTAGATGATTAGCAAAATCCGGACATAGTGTGGATTTTCTGTACTTTTGAAGCACTCTATGAGATATCGCCGATGTCACATCGAGTGCCGAGCTGTCTTGCAATTGCGGTCTCATGCTAATAACTGGATTTTGTTGCACGATAAAGGATGTAAATTGCTTCTACAAACATGCATATATAATGCATGTTCAATGAATTATCAACACAGAACGCGTCATCTTGGTTGAACATTGTGCTAAGATCGAGGAGTAGCCCCTAAATCAAAGTACGGTCTCTGACGAAGAACGGCACTTTGAACCAATGTTGTAGACTACATCAGGTTACCTAAATGTACCTGAAAAATCTCACGCCAGGTTGGATTAAAACAAGAGGCGCGCGATGCTTGATAGGGATGTGAATTCTGTATCCGACTTCTAGTGTATCCAGCCAGCTCAGTAGCTACACCTTGGGCAGTCGCATCGCATGGATATGCTGCGGCGTCCCTTGATGATGTGTTCATAATAGTTCTGGCAGTTTCAGGGTACCATATACGCTACCTGCAGCATAACAAAAATGAAAGTATCTACTAGTACTGCATTTGTCCAATTCTACATTTAATTCACCTTTGGGTGGCTTCAGCAACAGAGACATCTGGCTAAAAGATTCACCTTCATTAATAAACTTTCGAATATCTTTGACAAGTTTTGATGCTCGCTTACACGTCGTAGGTGATAGCATCTGCGATAGAAAGAAGATGGACATATACCCCTTATATTTTATCAGTGCTACCTTGCCACCTACTATCGTATGCATAGCTACCTTATTTCACACGTCTATTTGTTTGCCCTTTAGGTGATCCCCTCTGACGTATTCACACCACTCTTCTCATATTCGAAGTTATATATATATGCTATGTCCCAAAGGAATATGGTATACATGTTTCAGTCGGCCGTAATCCGAGGTAGTGGAATCAAGCAAACCATGGTAATTGGTACATTTCTTTTGCACGAAAGCCAAAAAAAAAAAAAAGCTGGTATAAATCTGAGAAGGTCCAGAAGTATCAGAGTGGGCTACGACCACATACATTGCCGGTTAACATTCGTCACTTCCAACGTGAATACCTTCGTATGGACCACCTGAGAAACGATGTTATTACGTATAATACGACTGATTTGATATGCTCACCATGGTCATTAACATCGCCCACCAAGATATTGCTTACGACCCCTGTGGTACACTGCCCATCCGTATTATCCTGTCCTGCGCAAGCCACCCAGGACCCAGGGGCTAAGATATGCTTCTCTCCAGAGGAATGTGCGAACCCAAGACCACGGCCAGGGACTATCGGTACAATATCTGAACGCAAACATGAGTCACTCGAACAATATGAAGGCCATTGTGAGCGCATATAATCACCTTTTTCATTGGTGATGCGCGATACGTCCGAAAGCTATGTTCCAAGTATGATAATTAGGCTTAATCTATCTTACGCATCCAAATCTGGGAACTCACGTTAGCATCGACCCAGCTTGCGAACGCGGAGTTCCCAACACGTGGCTGGCCGTATGTGACCACCTTGAGCTTAATGCCGGATATTTGTCTTTTGAGATAGACAGCGTCGAGCAAAGATATGGCCCCACCTAGAATAGCATATTAGACAAATAGCACATAAGCAAGGTGTACAATATTAATTACCCAAGCTGTGACCAACAGTTGCGACGGTTGCTCCAGGATAAGTCGCCAATGCCTTTTTGACAGCGGCGAGCTTGGCTGAGGCACCCCTGCCTTGCGCATCCAGGAAGCCGCCGTGGGCTTTGAGAGTCGTTGGAAGGCCTGGGAATAATGCTGAATCAAAACCATCAAGTATAAAGTCTCCGTCTATCAAGAGAGGGACGCTTGAAAGCGAGCAGTTCAGCCATCGAAGGATACCACCGAACAAAAAGAAAGAACGGCACATACAATTTGCTTGGATCTGTTCCTTGGTTTGCTACGACAACCGAACTGATAGCTGGATAGTACCCAACATACCAGTACGGTGTAACGACGCCGTCCCCGCCCGAAGCATATGGGACGAAGCCTGACAATGAGGTACAAGGGGCTGATCGCATAATTGGGCTTTATCAGTGTTGCTCCCAATGCGCTAGTGAATAGATATGACTTACTTCCACAGGACCACGTCGCCGTCTTGCTTGCAGGGCAGTACCCTGCACGGGTTAGCAAGCTGAGGGAGAGGGATAAGAGTCAACCACATCGTCTATATAGGCCATAGCTGCCTCACTCACGTGTATGGCTTGTATGCCGCAACCTGCGAAGCAGCAAGAGCAGTCACACCAGCCCGCGGCACATTAGTAGGCGCTGCGTATGTCACCAGAGGCAACAGGAAGAGCGCACACAGTGAGGCAGAGACAGTACTGAACATCCTGAAGTTGCCACACCAGTAAGAGCAAGAACGACGAGGCCTTGACCCTTGGCACTCTTTACTTCGGCCTTTTTAAAGGGTGAACCAGTATATTAAATCCGGTCAGCAGCCAACCATCTCCTAGCTTATCATACGTGTATGTACCGGCAGCTCACGAACGTGCAGGCAGGTGACCACTTCGTTGCATGCGTTGCGCGCTGTCAACGCAAATTCCTACGCTTCCCGCCAAGTTCGAACCGTATACCGACCGAAATAATGCGGGGCTAACGTGCTAGGAATAGCATCATCATATGCTCAATAAAGTAGAGTATCTCCGTTCATAAATTGTAATGTTGATCGCCCCTGAAGGTACGCTTATATGGTAATTTTGAGGTATTCTTCAGGCTGAAAAACGCACGTTATTGGTCGGTCAATGAATCTTTCGTCGAAGACGGGAAGTTTTACTGGAGGGTCACTCCGGGCGAGTATATAGTTCCACTGGATTCCCTCACATGTTGCAGGCGGTTGCTCACCAAAAGGCTTCCTAGAACCATGAACAGATGGTGATCTGTCACGGCAATTGAACGAAGCGACCAAGCGCTGGTCGACCGAACGCAACACGGCCAACCAACACGTAAGACATCATATGGTAACTGTATGTGAGCTTGAGGAATGTTATATTGAATTATTATTTAAAATTAAAGGTATGATACTCGTATCTCTAACCACCAGCGTCCGTCAGCAGTGCCTGCAATTTAAAATTTTTAAGTGTGGCTTACAGATCTTCATTAACCGTGCGGTACCGATCATCAGCTTACGCTCATTTCCAAGAGCTTATCAATACTACGACCAAGATCTCCATTATTGGCTTCCAGAACCATGTCTGTAACTTCTTTGTCCATTGTAGGAAATATTTGGTGTAGCGTAGCTCGTGCAGCGTCCGCCGCCGCCGCATGAGCACGATCGATCTCAGCTTGCATCGCCGAAAAGTCCAGGGGCGTGGTTGCTCGTGAAACAGGGTGAGTCGGTGGAGGGCCGCCATTAGGGGTAGTCGGATTCGAAGTGTCGAACCCAAGATTATGAAACTGAAGTGGGGGTAGTAATCCCGTTTGAGTGTTACTATCTCCCATAGCACCTGGTTGCCCACTACGTGGTCTGTATACCGCCTGAGACGATCCTGGGTAACCACTACTAGGACTACGTGGTTCGTCGTCGAGCACTTCGCTGAAGATGCGACCTATTGCATTGAGCGGTTTTGATAAAGACTCCCCTGTACGTTCTAGGAATTTTCGGGTATCTTCAGCAATGGCAGCAACCTGAGGGAGCTGTAAGGTTCGAGCTGATTCCTCCCCTATGGAAGATGATCCAGAGGCTGAAGAAAGTTGAGACAAGTCGGATGCTGTTGACCGAGACGATACAACCGCCGGCGCAATTGCAGGAGATGAAGGATCGGGCGAGGGTGGTAACGCTTGGATTGCTTGTTCAACGTTTCTGGAACAGAATATAAGTAAATGGATCCGCATTGAACAGTAGGCAGAGTGCATACTTTTCAAAGTCCTCTTGCGTAATGTTGGACAATGATGTATGGTCCATCGTCTCGATAAAGGAAACAGCACCCATCTATCAAAGGATTAAGCCTAGTAATAAATATAGTATACATGACCTACTAGACTCGACAAGTAATAACCAGCCTCGCTTTGAAGCTTGCTGGTTCTTCGGAACCGATTGATATACCTAAACGAGCTCTAATTAATCAATGCAGTTGAATGGCTCGAACGCTTACTCGATGTTGGACAGCAAGTGTTCCGGGTTGGCTCGTATCAGAACGAATATAAGTAATGGGATAAAGCTATCTGCGCCTTCATCACCTCGTAAATGGCGAATTAACCCTGAGACCAAATCAAGATTAGCCCAAGTTAATTCCTTTTTAAGAAAACCACTTACCAAATATCACTTTGCACGAGTTAAGAACACAAATAAGTTTGTCCCTTGGCGCTTTGTAGTGATCAATCTTATTCATTTCTGACTTATGGATGCGATCAAAATGGGCGAAGCCGTAAACCTCAAAGTTACATACCCTGCTGAGCAAACAGTAAGAACCCCATGCTGATTTCGCTATCCGTGGACTTTTCAGCATTCGTCGGAGGTGTGTTCTCCGCAGCAGGGGGCTGGATGGCGTAATTTCACTCTCTCCCTGGTCCTTTAACGTCATCGGAATATCAAGATGCTCTGGCTTGATCCATTGAAACAAAGCAATGCGCTGTTTTAGCACTCGGTCGCGTTCGAGATCGTCAGTAGTCACGGGCCGACCGCTTCTGGCAATCTGGGGGGTAAATGTGCTACTTGGAATTAACCCTCTGTACTGAAACTTCTAATAGTACACTCACAATTCGTATATTCGATTCATGACCAGTTTCTCCATCCCTTCTACGGCATTGTCGAATTCTACCTCGCCTGCTTTCTTCCAAATCTCACACTCTCGCATTCGAGCAGAGATGAACTAACCCTCAGCTAATCAATAATTGCAAATCTATCCAAATGGCTCATGGATACTTACGACCAAAAAGTCATGAACAAACTTAATTTGATCATTCACAGTAAAATTCTTCTTTGAAAAGTTATGCAAAAAGCTACCATGTTCATGTGGATCGAACTCGACAAATTCGGAATGAAAACCACCCACCTGCGCAGGTACTTTGCAACAGGGTCAGCCGGGCGCGACTTTAGCTGATCCAAAAACTTTTGAAAGTCAAACTGCTCTGGGTCAGGAGTAGTAGGAGTCTGAGGTTGTTCAGACGACGTGGCCAAATTCGAAGGTTGGATGGGTCTGGTCCGGGTTGCAGGCGAGTGCGGTAACGATGGACTCTTGGACGTCGGCGACCCGCCAGGAAACTCGGGTCTAGAAGACGTAATAGGAGAGTTGGGCCGAGAAATAAGCGAGCGAGCGATGCTCGCAATTGAAGGAAACGTGGCCACAGTCGCAGATGCAGAAGTCGGCGTTGGTGGTCTCTGACCGGCCTGGTCGGAACGCGCAATGGGTGTTTGCCCTCGCCCCTGGGACCCAGTCGGAGTTGGGGCACGTCCTTGACTAGGATTCAATGGTCTTCCCTGCGTTGGTGTCGAAGGTCTCCCTGAAACGGGAGTCTTGGGCGACTTGGGCTTAGCAAGCGGATCAAATTCATCGACTACTGCCGAATTATAACGAGGTTTAGGCGCAGCAGACGATGGAGGAGACCCAGCAATAGCAGTATTAGGGAAATCAAAATTCTGAGGTATTTCGATGTCGGTCACGAGTGCCAGACGCGGCGGTTCAGAAGGCGACTGAGCGTTTTCGACGACGACTAGTGGGTTTCCAGGATACGGTGCGCGTGTCGCGTTTGTGGAAGAGTCGTCTTTCGAGCGGGAAGAGACATCGCTCACATGTGCAGAATGGTCATTTGCACGAGAAGAGCCATCAAATCCTACTTTCCCGTTGGAAGCCTCCTCTTTCTGTTCGATATTTAGCACAGTCCCAGAAGCTTGCGTATCGGGTGGCACGTTGGGCGAATCCACACGGGTCGGCTTCGGGGAGTCCATTCGATGCAGGTATAGTTGCTAGAGAGATTAATCACGAATCCCACAGTATCGCGTGAGAAACAAATCAAAGGTTGTGGATACAAGTGATCGTAGAAACAAGACAAGAATGCACAGCCTCACTTGCCGTCAAGATCGTAGGGTAGCTATCCTTTTTGGGACTCATAATTACGGCATCATGTGTGCTGCTTAAATTCCGACCCGAACGAAATCCGTTTAGCGCTGAAATGCTCTCAAACTCTCAATCGAGTCATGACCATACATGCCGAGATTGGGCTTCGGTCTTGTACAACAGATGCTGGATTCCTTGCCATGCGATTATAGTACAGACTTGATACACAAACTTTTGTAACAGAATCAAGAACAAACCGAGAATTAAACAGAAAAAAACGAGGAGAAGTAGCGACCTCCCTCGTACCCAGACGCGCGAACAAATTCGAAGCTGGTCTAGTAAATGAATAACGGGGATAAAAGATCGAGACACAGAGATTCGGAGTGAACAAGAGAAATGACCGGGTATAACAAAGCGCGACGCAACGACTGTGAGGGATACATGGTGAGAACAACGCAAGAGGAAAAAGAGGAAAGAAACCGAGTTGAAAAACACAGACTTAAACGCAGATTTTTCAGTCAAGATAGCCCCTTCGCTATAGATCACACATACGCACACGCACACACATTATGCCCCGAAATATACACGCATCTACATACCCAAATCCAAACCCATGCCACTCAGGGAGTATTCGTCCTTGACGCCTCCCGGTTGGGCTTGGGGCTGATATCCGGACAGACTAGACCCACTTCTTGGGCGGCCTTGCTGAGGAATCGCGCTAGTCAGGTAATGGCCTAGACCCATTCCATGTGGAGCTGAGTCACTCCGGGCTCGCAGGAGCCGGCGGGCCCCATCTTGGCTCGCCTGATGTTGCGAATGGTGATGGTTCATGCCGTGGTCAAGACCAAGTCCGGCCGGGAAGCTCGATTCTTCCACGCGGATGCGTTTGACATGGCCCCGTCCATCTTGGGGTTGGGGAAAGTCGGGTGAGGTGGGTGAAGACGTGGGCGAGTACGCAAACGTACCAGTACCACCATTAGAAAGGGAGAACGGTGGCGGGAGTGGGGATTCAGGTGGGGATGTGATATAAATAGGCGGGTTCTCGCTAGGATCGAGCAGGTCCGTAGGGAATTGACCGGGCACTATACATAAGCCGTTAGCGAGCGGAAATCGAGTGAGAAGTGCTTGTAAGCTTACTCTGTCCAGGGTGAGTAGTTGCGACAATATCATACAGCATCTTCACCACATCGGTCAACCCTTCAACTCGTGCACGCTCCTCGGCCAAAGCATGTTTCAAGCTCTGGTGCTCCTGAACCATTCTCCTAAGCTGGGTGGCGACCTCGGCAGGTAATTCGACTCGAGTGTTACGACCAGGAGGTTCATTGTCGAGGGCTTTGCGTTTGATCTGATCGAGCAAGTCAACTCGACCCTTGAGGAATTTGGGGTGAGAGAATTCCCATGTTTGGTTATCTTGCGAAGTGCGTTGCGAACGTGGAGTCTATGTGTATGATATTGGAGGCTGATGCTTGTAAATGAGCGAAGGACCCACCTTGTTGACTTTGTGGAAACCATACATATTAAGCTGACGAACGAAACTCGAAAACTAAATGCAAATATTAGTGGACCAAACACACTGCAACAATGATCGACGCACATTACTATGTTTAAAATGAGAGCCCAATATGCTCCGACTAAACTCCCCAACGCTCTGTACAATGAAACTGGGACATTGTGAGCTACGCGGCACAACCACCCAAATTAAGTGACTTGCCTGGTGCCGTGCTCATTCCAAGCGATAAAGTTGGTCGATTTAGGGTCATTGATCATCCTAAGGCACATCCATTAGCTCATCACCCAATATAGCCATAACGACAAAGGTCGTACTGGAAGAGCTTCGTCACGAAATTGTTATTGCTCGGCTTTGCATTAGACGAGCCGGGACCTGGACCCCCGAACACACCATTCCCCATATCAATGTCCTTGAAATCGCCGTCCATGTCGACATCTGGCTCAGGGTCTGAAGTGGTGGTTGGGCTACCACTTCCTGTCCCAGTCGCATTCGGGCTCACGCCGTTGGACATAGGCATATCATACCCGCCCATCAGTGAGGTGAGGAAATCAAATGAATCTCCTGACCCGGTGTTGGGCCTGGTAGGACTCTCGTTCCGCGGCTCTCCGGAAACACTTCGCTTCCGGCTGTGTCCTGACGTAGAGGTGTGGGATGTGACGTTGGTCTGCATGTCGAATGTGAACAGGCCATTCTGTTGAACGGGACTCTGAGTCTGAGTTTGCGAGCTCTGAGGCGCGTTGAGATAGTTGGGGTGCAACATCGTTTGGCTGTTGATCCCCCCGTTGAACACAAGAGTGGCAGCACTCATGAGTGGAGATGCCTGTGCTGAGCTTACACTGGCTGAATTTGGGCCGCTCGCAACGGTAAGTGCGGTGATATCCAAGGAAAGGTTGGGAGTACGACCGCGAGTTGGGACCGGGCTTGGAGGCGAGAGTGGACTTAGTGGCGAAAGAGCAGATGGCGGTGGCGTGTCTGCAGGAATAGTGAGCCTGGGCCCAGGGGAGCGGGGGGCAATGATATTGAGAGTGGGCGGTGCTAGGGGTGCAGAAGATATAGAGGGAATACGGAGATGGGGATTGTTGTGCGGGAAAGACCGCGAATGCTGGTGATGGGGGGCCCTCGACATTGGGAGCTAAAGAACGATGATGGTACAAGTAGTAATATCTGTCGGCTGGCGGATAGCAAGGATCGAGTCGGTTACAGGGCGTGGCGGGTGGCAGGCAGCAATGCGGAACGGGGAGCGGGCCCAGGAGGTGGGTAGCGCCGGCACGTTGTAGCTAGGAGCCAGGAGTAGAGGAGAGCTGTTCATGAAATCGAGCGAGACGAGGCCGTCAGAGTCACTCGCTAAATATGACAGCAAGGACATGTACATACCCAAACAACAACCCGTTGATTCACGCTTCAAGCCGAGAGTATACTGTGATTTGGGAGCGAATTAGTCTCGATCCCAGATGTATATCTGCTGCGGCTCACAGATTACAGAGAGGGCCAGGTGGTATCTTCGTGTAGCAGCTGGAGACCGTACCATGCGCTTCTGATTCCCAGTCGTTAGCTAAGCGGCGAGGATTGGGTTGTGTACATACTAGCTGACTGCAGGTCTCTTTCTTATATCGACCAAGGCGAACGGCGCTAGAGGGGTGCTGGGCGGTGTTGGACTGGAGATGAACGTCAATAGTATAACCGGCGTGCACAAGAACTGCAATAGCTGGGGTGATGTGAACCGGCCGGATGCCTGCTGCCTTAAGTGTGGTCGGCGACGTTCACTTTGCACGGGCGCACGCTCCCTTGTCCAGGAGGAAATGTTGATTTCTCACCGATTTCCCGTCACCGGCGCCTGTGCCTTGTCCTTAAAATCGGTCGCACAGCCTTCGGCTCCATTCGGATGTGGTAAGCCGAGGCTGTCCCATATACTGCTTAAATCGCTCCCTTGAGCGCTCAATTCACTTGTTCATCTACAACACTTTTTTTTTGTTTTCCACACTTCAACTTCAGTACCTTCATTGCTCCTAACGCGCCGAGCGTCGACCGACCCGCATTGGCCATCGGCGATCGGCGGCGTTATTTTCACGTGCCTCTGACAGATGATCTATATCTGCCCAAAATCCAGGTCATGAGGCTACTCCATTAATTTGACATTGTCACTCTCGCCCTTTGCCTGAGATCGACTCTCATAATTTTACTCTATCTGTACGACTCGTAGGCTCAAAATACTTCTTTCGTCACATTCTGTCCACGTCTCCCACTCTTCTCGAACACCCGACACATGCCGTGCCCGTACCATAATCGGACTCCATATCAAGTTTTCCCAACCTGATCTGCAGATCATTCCCTAAACGAGCATCCTCTGCGCGTCATGTTTTTTCTATCTCGAACACACGCGTGCGTCTCGCGACTCGTTTCACGGGCCGTGTTCTGATACGCACCCCGTGCTCCATTTCAAGGCTATGCCTTAGTATGCACCGACGTCGGCCACGCTAGTACTTTTGTTTGACTACTGTACCCCAAGTGGAGGTGGAGCCCCGGCTCACGGTCCTAGACCCGGTCTACTATATACTTTACGAGCGCATAAATTCAGCAAGACTTGTTCGATTTAGGTGACATCCACCATTACTATATCTGAATGACGCAAACTCGACTGGTAATTAATATTGACGAGCCGGGTCGATCCCGAAATAAATGAGGGGGAAGAAAAGTTGTAAATTGACCCTCATGATCGGTCGCCTCAAGGCTAGAGGTGCCCGGTCCTTCTTCTAAATTCTCACCTGTCGGGGGCAAGTTGGCTACATCCAGCTGGAATATACAGGATTTGTTCCTAATTAATCATGAATTGCACCCGGTCCCATTTTGCTCGTGATGTGGGGGATAGGCTGTCATGATTCCCCACAGCACATTAGTCTTTAAGCTCGGTCCCCACAATAATTTGAGTGAGAACTAGAGTATCTCCTCCTCTCCACAGATTTACAACGTCCGTGACTAGCAGAGGAGAACTTTCTGATCGGTCCGAGATCATAACCTGTACCCGTGGAAGTCGGAGACTGGGCCACTTCGCCCTTTAGCTCATTCTTAGGTCAACTATACGGCGACCAATCAAGTCCGTCAAGGAATCGCAAGATTAATAAACCAGGGCCGCATATATACTCTCTGAAGCCCCATATCATCTCACCCATAAACTATTGACAGTGCCTGTCCCGCGGACCGGCACCTAAAAACACGCCTTATCAATTCAGTAAAGCCATCAGCGATGGGATGTGAATTCATTTCAATGTGATTTATGTTATTGTATAGAATAAAGGCATCTTCAATCCGGTTCATCTACGCGATCCCTGTGTCGCCCGACTTGACCTGCTCGAACGCCTCCTTGAACCCCTCTTTCAAACTCTCAGCCACAGTCTCCTTCCGGGGTTGATCCTTGCCGGGTTCAGGCACCTCTTCTCCCCCGCTATCTTCGTTGTACCCCTCAACTACCATATCGTTGAGTCCAAGTTCTTCGTTCTGCTCCCATGCGCGCTGATAGGTTTCAATTGTCATCGTAGGATCTGGATCGGGCGCATAAAGGTTCTGCAAATACGAATTGGCCAAGGGATCGTCCAAAATCACAGTAAACGGTCGCTTGGCTTGCATCACCTATGGCGGAGACAGCGTATCAGCCATCCCGTTTACCCAGCCGATATCCTAAAACATACCTCTTTGAGGTTTGCCAAGAATGTTTCAAACGCCGACTTGTCGTCCTTGGTCGCTCCCGCATCTCCGTGTACAAACACCTTTTCGCCCAGCTCTTCGTACACCTGGGTCAACAACCCCTCAAGAGTCGTAAATCGGCCTCCCAGCGTGCCCGGTTGCAGGACGAGGTCAATTTCAGGGATTTCAAGTCCGCAGGTTTCTGATTTCAGGATATCTCGCGAAAGATCTTCTGAGTCTTCAACTTTGAGGGTAATACGTTTACCATGATCAGAAATTGCGCCACCGGATTTGATTTCGTTGTCTCGGTATCCGCAGGCAGCGCAGTTGGTGGACATGATAAAGATGTCCTAGTAGTGGCGTTAGGACGGAATATACCGAATACAGAAAGGAGAGACATACTTTGAAGTAAGGAATGATTACCCTCTTCATCATTGTGTCGAGTGGGGCAGAACAACTCGAGCAGCTCCCAGGGAACACATAGATTTCCTCGTTGGGCGTCACATCATCGTCTCCCTCCCGCTTGGCCTCAATAACTTCCCTGGCGCTTGACACATGCTTAGGCTGGACCGCCGACACACCCTCGGCCGACCCAATGCCAATTGCAGTATTCTGCTCAGGCGTCCGCTCGTATTGGCGCATACTCCACTTGGGATCCTGCATCGATCCATAAAATTCGATCCACGAGTTCCCAGCTGGGTCGTCCAACTGGACTGTAAACGGCTTCAAAGGCTTGTCCCACTTGGATGCACTCTTGACCTCGACAGGACCGGTAGTTTCCTTTTCGTCCTCATCCTCATCCTCTTCGTCATCACCAAGAATGTCTTTCAATTTGGTGAGAAGGGATTCGATCTTCTCGTAAGTCGCCGGGTCTTGGATACGTCGCAATGGCTGGTCCAGGCTCAAATCACGGACAGTATCTCGGATGATGCCTTCAACTGTGGTGAGTTGGCCCTTGGAAGCCGGAATAGTGAGCTCTAGCTCGGGAATAACGATGTTGCATGTATCAGCCTTGACGAGTTGTCGGTCGAGATCAGAACGATCGAGTATACGCGCAGTATAGAGTGCGCCCAAGTCTATAACATTAGGGTTAGCACGTAAATATGAACAGAAGATAAAACCAGACGAACCTCGAATAGCCCCTGCAGATTGAATTTCGTTGTTCTCATTACCACAGTGTTCGCACCTAAATGACATAATAATAACTTCTTTAAAATATGGGATGTTTGTGAGCATCATTCGAGTGATGCCCTAGGCAACCAAAAATGCGCTAGTGAGATCAGGCACCCACAACCAGTTGAGGCCAAGTGGACTTACCTGCTCTCCACAGCTCATGCATAAACTTTCTACTTCCTGCAGAGGTCGCTCATCGTCTACCTGCGCCTCAGCAGCAACCTGTGGCTCGTCTGGTAGTTCGTCTGCCTTCTGTGCAAGTGTACCGATGGGTTTAAAAAATTCCTTGGATGACATCTAACGAAAGTGAATTACTTTTTGTAAGTGAGTAATCAAAGGTAGAAAGTACTTACAGTGGTGGGTATGTAAGAAGGGGATGGTGGACAAGAAGAAATCTATCGTTTTGAAGATGATCGACCATAAATCTTAGAGCCAATTTACCAGATAAGATAAGATTCCTGTAGATTATTCTAGCCTTCCATTACGATCACGTGAACGCGAAACGCGCTATGTTTGGTCAAGTTACCTAAGATAGATGCGCGGTACGCGCATTTTAGACATATAAAACATGAGCCAGTGCCGACGAAAAAGGCACAGTTCTCTTCGTTATTCTCTACTTGGGATCTATCTTTAGTGCTCTGCAAAATGGCCCGTCCCGGTTTGCCCGACGAGCGGACCCCGTTGAAGAGAGATTCTGAAGTATCTACTCAGCCCACGGTTGCTGGAAAAGCTTCTGATGCCCGCCTCGACACCCATGAGCAGTACGATCCCTTCATTCTGTAGTTTTTTTTTATCCTACTAATGTAATGTCTCCTTATAGCTATGAGTTTGGTGGACCTGTTGGAGTGGCAGCCATGATGGCTTTCTTCCCCCCTATGATGTACTACTTCTGGATCTGCCTTAGATTCTACAATGGGTCGCTCGTGCACCCTGACTCTCTCAGCGACATCGGGCCATTTTTCTGTCGTATGTGGCAGCATATTTGTCAGGTTCGTGCTCATGTCTTAGTAGAGATTCCAAGATTGAGACTTTTACTTGTAGGATGCAGCCCCAACCCTTAGGGCGTGGCTAATCTACACTGGCCTTATGGCTTTCGAGCTTGCGTTGGCGTTTATTATGCCCGGATACAAGCAAGAAGGCCTACCAGTACCATCTCTTGGATATAAGACCTTAACGTATCATTGCAATGCCCTGTGGTCTTTCTATGCAACTCTCATGGCCAGCGCTGCGTTGCATATAACCGGTATCTTCAGACTTACTCAGATAATCGACCACTTCGGCGAAATTATGACAGTTGCAATTATATACGGGTTTCTGCTTTCGTTTATTGTCTATGGCGTGACCATTGGACTCGGCAAACAGATGCGAATGTCAGGAAATTTCTTCTACGATTTCTGGATGTGAGTCTCACCGCCGACTTACATATCCCGTGCGCATATAATAATTTTGAACAGGGGCGCTTGTCTTAACCCTCGTTTGGGCATTGTCGATCTGAAGATGTGGGCCGAAGTTCGCATCCCATGGGTCTTGCTGTTCCTTATCGCTGTATCCGGTGCATGCAAGCAGTACGATACTTACGGTTATGTGACACCGGCACGTTTTCGTTTCCCAGGGAATTGGCACTGTGGCTGATTTTTAGTACAGAATATGGCATTCATGGTCCTTGCTACTGGGCTCTATATTAACGCTTGCGCCAAGGGGGAGGAATGTATTCCTCAGACCTGGGACATGTTTTATGAAAAGTAAGTTACTCCGTAATTTGGTTCTACGGCTAGGTCTAACGCAATTTCAGATGGGGCTTTATGATTATCTTCTGGAACTTTGCTGGTGAGTGCGCTGTTGCGCCTTCTGTACAGCCTAATACTGGATTTTATTTTCATAGGCGTTCCTTTTGTAAGGGCTTGAAATTAACTCTAAGTCATAAGTTTGCGTTCTAACAATTGAATCTCAGACCTACTGCTATCCAGTGCTGTATCTCGCTTCCCAGGAGCCGGAAAAGTATCAGTTCCCGGTGGCCGTCTACATCTTACTCTTCACCACGTTACTCACAGCCTACTACATGTACGTTAGATTTGATTTAGCGGCCTTCAGAACGGTAGATTGACACGCCCTGACACAGCTTTGACACCTCAATGTCCCAAAAATCTCGGTTCAAGATGCAGACGCAGGGTACCTACAATCCTCGTTGGGCATTTCCTCAGTTGCCGTATGGGACTATTGAAAACCCTACTTTCATTGTAACTGCACATGGGAATAAGCTGTTAACATCCGGGTGGTGGGCATATGCACGCAAGCCAGTAGGTTATATATGAATGTGTTATTTTTTAGATGCTAATTGTTTATCTCGGCTCAGAACTACACCGCCGATTGGATCCAGGCCTTAACTTGGAGCCTGAGTACTGGGTTTGCATCGCCTATCCCCTATTTTTATCCTGTGTTTTTCTTTGTTGTGTTAGTCCACCGATGCAGCCGAGACTTTGAACGCTGCTCGCGCAAGTACGGAAAAGACTGGGATCGGTACTGCGAGTTGGTCCGGTGGAAGTTCATTCCTGGTGTATATTAGCCATCTTGCTGGATTATAACTCGGATTAACATTCGAATTCTCTCTTGTGGATGGTTGCATCTCAAATGACATAACGTTACAAAGGTCCAAATCAATTACGGTTATCGACTTCCAACCCTTGGCTGGATATTGCCTGTTGCACAGGTACGAGGGCATATTCATGTTCATCCGCAGCTCGGAACGGACAATAGCTCGGCCGATTGGGCGAGTGTAAATCAGTAGAGTTATGGTGTCCCGTACTAATGGTCGCCTTTACGTGGTACCACACATGTATGCCATCAGGTTTTGCAACCGATTCCGTGTGGTGAGACAATGAGAGCAATCAACGTCATGTGACTTTGTACACCCAGCGTGCATCTCACGTAACCGTTTTACACACCGGTGACGCACATTTTAAATGGAGCCCCGCCTTTGTCTATAGTTGGGCGGTGTATTAGGGAGCCTCGGAGCTGAACTGAGGCCCATTGCCGTAAGCACAGCTTTGGCTCGGGACTTGTCATTCGTCCCAGCGAATCTTAAAAGCTCAATCACTCCACCTTTCTCACTCGTTCATGCATACTACCCCATCGCCCTCGATGACGATCCCGCCGTCTCCGGCCCTTACGCCGACTCAGGCTCATGCATTATTCAACTTTCTCACCCATACACAGACCCTGGCGGAGATGCAGGCTCTGAAAGTACCTGGTCGAGTGTCCAACTCTGGTCCTCCGTTCAACCCCAAACTTGGCCCTAGCGTCGGAGAAACCCTCCCTCTTCCTATCTTGAATTTCTTGCTGCGACGGTTGGCTCTGACTCTTCCCGGCTTCCAAGATGTTCCCAAAGATGTCTGGTCTCAGCATGCGCAACAAATACTGGAGGCTCTTGCGGCACAGGACTTGAGCGACAGCTTCGATAAGGGGTCAATCAGTAAACGAAAGATTCTTGGATTTGCTGTTGTAATTGTCGCAGAGTACGCAGTTAGGGGTGCTCTGGGCGGTGTACCGGGTCGGGGTTCACATAGGGAAAAGATACAAGATAAATGGGATCCAAACAACCCGTCAGATGTTTTGCGTGCATGGGACGAGATGATTTATGGGTTTGCGTATGGCACTCAGATGGATGAGCTTGTTGAATTAACAGCTCAAACTGACGACTTGACCAAATTACCACCGATGCTCCAAGCGGCACATCAGTTTGCGACCATGACGTGAGTAACCCAAATATGGAGACCCCACTGGTTACTCACGAGAACCTTTCTACTAGTTGCGCCTCTTTTCTTCATTATTTGCTCGTTGTTAACCCTGCTGGACCAACCCTTGTTACACTTATCAAGCGCGTACACGGGCTGCTGCCTTATGGTCTCCTGCGACAGACCTTACGTGTAAGCAATGCTGCAACGTTGCTGAGTGCAGTGCTGCGGATATTCCTACAACATACACCCAGTGTTCGAGGATTTTTCAGCGGAAAGAAAGGGCAAAACCTACTTCAAACGTATGTTCTAGACCTCTGAGCGAATCATCCAGCACCTAATCTATGTTATCAGAATCATGTCATCTATCCTTGGGGGTGACGAAACACGCATCATGCGGCGTATCAGGGAGCTGGACTCCAGCCCTGATGCGGGGACGCCAGAGCAAGTCGCGGCAATTGATGACTACGTTCAGAATGGCACTCGTGAAGAAAAGCTTGAGATTCGTGATGCGAGTGGTAAGTTGTGGCTCGTTTGTTTGTCCAACACATGTCTCACCAAATCAATCTAGTCATTGAGTCACGTTCGATCGTTGCTATCATTCTGCTACGCAATAAACTCCCGCTCCCCACCTCAGAAGAGGTTCACACCAACCTATTAAATCGGCTATCCCTCGCTCTCGCAGCCAGAGACCGCCAGCGGCTGATTTCTGTGCTCTGTGAAAACCCAGTCGATACCGAAGACCATCTTGCCAACCTTATCCGTGCAGTCGGCAATGCATTTGACCCCATACTACGTGGTGTACATCGTGCGACGGACTTTGCGGGCGCTATAACCGACATTCAAGCTTTCCTAGATGCGCTGCTGGTGCTCGCCGAGGATAAATCATCTGGTCCTGCCGAGTACTTCGAATTATGCAAGGAACACCAGAAAAATATCCACAAGTTCTTACACGCATTGGCCAAGAATGCCCCAGAGCTCAAGGAGGCATACTTGAAATGGTACAAGGAATGCATGAAGGTCTATGCCCGCCCCAAGGGCGGATATGCGCCCCCAGCTGCAGAGTCGGGTTACGGAGAAGCCAATAGCGCAGGCACTCTCACACCAGACCTCTTGAAATTGGTTCAAGATTTATCAGACCAAGACCGCGCAACTGTTATGGCCGAAATCGATGAGTACGTGGCCTGGTTGGAGGATCTCTCATCCAAGTCGGAGGACCGTACGGACAAGCTGATCGCTTCTTCTACCCCGAGGCCTAAAGTTGGCCCGGGTATGTATCTTGCAATGTGGGAGGACATGATTGCGTCAACTGGCGTAACTCCAGTCGAGGTGCAGGGGCCAGTGAGGTATGGAACTACCGATAGCGTGCAGAGCGCAAGCCGGAAAGACGATGGCGAGCATGGTGAAGCTGCTGCGCCGCGGCTGTATGTTGGGACAGGGAAAGCTGCGCCCAAAATGCCTAAGACTCGAGAGGTCTTATCGGGTCCATTTGAACAGCTGCTGATCAAAATTTGCATGAAGTAATAACATACACAACTTGTTGGAGCATATCATCATTTCAGGCATTCAACTGTATTATAGAGTTTGTAATTATGAGTCAATATAATCACCTGTAAGACTGTCTCAATGCGGCGATCTTGGAATAAGGATGACCCCCAACAAAAGCGAAACAGGGACGAGAATTGAGGCCTGACGTTCATTACACGTCATGTAGATCAAAACGGTAATAACCATTAATTCCATCGCATTAATCCACAACAACACTAGAAACTAATACTAGTATTATGCTAACGCCAGGGGTTGTACAAAAATCACAGATACCAGACACGTGGCAACTCAAACATCTCTTTACTGGTTTTTCTTCTCTTCAGCAGACGCAACTGGAGCACCATCTTTACCAGCCGCGGCCTCCTTGCGCTCTTGTTCTTGCACCCTGCGCAGCTCGCGTTCCTCATATCGTCGAGCATATTCTTGTCCTCCCTAGGTTAAAACGAATATCAAGGTCCAAAATCTCGCTTATAGCCGAAGCTATCACATACCTGCATGGCCAAAACACCAACAAGGCAAATAACGATAAGGGTGTTCGCAGCAGCAAGGATTCGGAGGGACTCGGTGCGTTCTTTACGGCCATCGGTCTCGAGAGGGCTGACAATTATACGAAGAGCAGGGATTACGACAGACGCATAGAGGATAATGCCAAACATAAATGCAGCTAGGAGATAGGAATAGCATGTCAGCCTGAGGTAATGAAATCCGTCATCGATAATACGTACCTAGACTTGATCCGTCAAAGAACAATGCGCTCTCGTCCCATTTATGGAGCTTCGCAACAAGACTCAAGATACCCAGCCCCATCATGGCATGCAATAAGCCCTACCCATCTGATCAATAGTGCAATTACTACCACCGGATTGAAACTAACCTTCACAGCTCTTGGTGCATTATAAAATGTAGTATAGAACTCAAATCCATCGTCGACAATCTTGTCCGTGAGTGGCGCAGCATAGAGCACCTTGTGGTCTACATTAAAACAAATGAACAGGATACCTGTACAACTTCGGTGTGAGTAAGCAATGCTTTGCTTATATCAAGAACTCAGCTTGCCCAAAAAGAATGAGACCGAACTAAGAACCGCTGCATGTCTGAAGCCCATAGTGTGAAGTGTGTGGTGGTAAACACGTAGATATCTCTCGGCGCTTGTGCTCGCATATGGATCATAACAATCCCTTATCGAAGCGATTTTCACATCATGCGCGGCCGCAGACGGCTATATGCGGTATCTACCCCACCAAAACTTTGGGGTATGACTCTGGCTGTTGCTCCGTAGAAGTTAGCAGTTACAAGCCCAACTCTGGGTACTGTATTCATGCGTGACTTATATAATGAGATACTAGTACTCTCTTAAACAAGACTACTAAACCAATGCCATGCGAACAAAAGAAAAGAATAACGGGTAGGAGACTCCACTCCAAGAAAAAAGAAGGGTATGAGGAAACCAGTCGAGTCGAGAGTACAAGAAACCGATTTACACAAATCAAACCAGCCAACATGAGAGAGGTTATGTACATGTAGAGGTTCATATACAATATCGAGTATCGAGTCCCATGTACAGGGACAGACAGAAAAGAGGGGGGGGGGTCTCGTCATCATGTACGAGGTGTAGCAGGTGACCCAGCCGAACCAGCCGGAGACCTAATGGGCCTTGGGGACTGGGGCAATCCCGGTCCAGACACCGACCGTGGATGAATCGACGGAGGTGCAATGTGTAACCCACGTGAAGCAGCGACCGTGGCCGAATGGCCCTTATGTGGGTCTGTGGCCGGTGGCTCCAGGCGCGCAGCTCCAGTAACAGGAGCAGCGGGTGTTTGAGGCGGTGAAGTGGTGAACATTCCCGAATGGTCTGTTTCATCCTCTGATTCATGGTCATTATCTTCCAAAGCGCCTTCATCATCGTCCGATTCTTCATCCACTGTATCAACCTATTAGCATAGTGCACTGGTAAATGAATAGGAAGCACGCACCTTTGAGGGAACGACCGGCAAGACCCAACAACTTATCCGCATGTGCCTCGTTGTAGCTTCGACTGTTCCGCCGACTGGGATCGGTTGCACCACGCTTCCCACGCGTACTCGAAGTAGCTTCGGCAGCGGGGGGAACAGTCAACCCTGCCTCTTCAACAGGTGCAGGCGCTCCTTCAGCTTCCACGCTAAACACCCGATTAAACTCGTTCAGCATCAAGCTGAACACTCCTGCCGGGATACCCAACGTCGGACTAAACACGATGCCCACGTTTCGCATCGTCATCTTGTTCACGTTTGAGTTTTGGACGATGAGGATTAGGTGTGCGGTCAGCGCTCGCAGGAGGCTGTAGTTGGCGAGTGGGAGCTGAGAAATGAGTGAAGCGAGCTCCGAGACGCGCTCTTGCGGGTCTGCGAGATCTGAAACGATGGCTAAAGTTAGAACCGGCGCATGACCTCCAAGTGTGTAATACATACCAATCACAGCCAAGAAATTCAAGTGCAGATCCCGCGTCAAGATACTCGATGGGAGTTCTCGGAGATAAGACTTTAATAAACCAGCAACGGCATGCGGATCCCAGTACTCTTCGCTCTCCAACAGGTTCACATCACCCTCTAGATCCCACGCCGTCAGCAATTATCCATAAAAAAAGGCCCGAGAAGACGCACCAGCATTAAACTTGTCCTTCAAACTCTTAATCACTGCTGAGCTCCCGCTCAACCTATATATGCCTTCCTCCTGATCGGCACGCTTAGCCTCCAAGTACTCGATACACCTAAACACAATCGCAGGTAAGTTCGCGATCTGGGAAATCGCGAGTGATTCCTGGAGCGGGATACCAAATACTGCACGGCTGGCGGCCGCGATTTGGGGTGCGGGCAGGGGCTTGTCGCTCGCTACAATCCGCATCCATAAACAAAAAATTCCTTCATTAAAAAGAAAAGAAAAGGAGGATACGTACCAGCCTTGCCGAACCCCCAGAACCTGCCGCTCTTGGCCTTACGTTCTCGCTCGTTGCTTGCGCCAGCACCAGTCGACGAGTCCCCAAAGCGGTGTCCAGCCGGGATCGGCGCACCGTTCATCGGTCCGGAAATCCTAACCTTGTCGGGCGAAGGTGCCCTCTCTTGGTACTGTTGCTGTTGCTGCTGCGCAGACGGATGGTACGATGCTCTATTCATCTTTCGTACGGGGGGAGGCGCCATATCCGGATAATGCCCCAACTCGGAATTGCTCCGTTGGCCAGGCTGTTGAGATTGGCCCATCGCGACGTCCAGCTGCGAAGGCAGAGAACTCGACAGCGGGACATCTTGCTCGGCCGTGCTCGTCGTGTTCCTATTCTCAATCGGGATCGGCGCGGCTCCTACTTTCGGACCGAGCTCGGGCGGCGGAGGCGGGGCCTGGAACAACTTGGCATTCGACGCATCCTGGGCGAGTTGAGATATGGGCAAGGCGTTGCCCTTGAGGATCTCGTCTTTGGACATGGCACGCGTTCTTCGTGGCTGCTGTTGTTCCTGGAACGAACTCGTCGACGCTCGGGATTGGGACTGGGACGATCGGTTCCCCAGCTGTCCTTGTGCTTGCGCTTGTGTGGAGCCAGCATCATACTCTCCCACGACATAGCGAACCAACACTTCCACCCACGCATCCCGCTCTTCGTCGCTCTCGGCACACAAGACATGTCGATTGAGCGCACCCGAAGGTCCGCGCTTGCCTTCAATAATGAGGAAAGCATGACGATAGGCGTTTTCGTCGTCGTTGTCGCGCGTATTGTGCCGTTGCTGACGACCTATCTGAGAACCCACAAGGGGAATAGAACCCAAATGTGCTCCCCCACGCTAGACCAAACTCTCAGGATCCAGAATCACGATGACAAAGGGGGGTCGGGGACCTACACTTTCGTAGTATTCCAGCACCGGGCTCTGGAGCACAAAGTACCTCGTCTTCCACCCTCCAAAGTTCTTGCCTCGTTTGGTAAGGTACCCCTCCTTGTACCCTGGGTGGGAAACGGGGGCACGGGCATGCAGGATAACATCCGAAGTGAAGAACGGCGTGACATCTGCCGGATTTTTCCATGGGGCAGAGAGGACACTCGACAAGTATGCTTGGAGCATCATCTACACCAGCGCAAAACCCCGCTCGCCCGTCAACAAACGGATCAAAGCACTTTTGTAAGATCTGACGAACCTTGCGCTGATCAACCTTGGCGGGCGCGTTGTCCTTGAACAGCTTAGCATCGGGCAAGGGAGCGATCTTTTTTAAAGCGCTCCTGCTCAAGGTTTGGCGAACCTTGACGTCCAGTGCGAGCACGTCCGAATAAAGTTTCTCAATTTTCCAACCTTCGCGTTCGCTCATCGGATCCAGTGCGATTTCAATCACGAAGCTGAGCACCTCTTTGCCACGATCGTTGGCGCGTATGTGAGATAACGGGACGGTGATGATAGCCGTGCCCATGTCGAACGGAGTTAATCGCGGCGGGCTGGTAGTCGTAGTCGTTTGCTGAGAATCTGTGCGCTGCATCTTTGGGGGAGGGGGAGTAGACATGGTCGAAGTTGTGGGTGATGTAGCTATCGGACTGCTATCAAACGACGCGGTGTCTTCCTGTATAGACGATTGCAAAGACGCAGTCTGAATGGACGTCGTGTTCACGCGCTTGTTCAATTGTGGGATAGACGGGGCGTTTCGAATGATCGTGGGCAAGGCTTGCTTCGAATTGGACTCTGCCGGAGAGTAAACCGTCGAGCTATGTCCGTCTGCACTAAACTCCTCGTCCGACTCGGCTGGGACACGACTTGGCAAGGGGGGTGGTGGCGGGGGTGGTACGAACCCTGTGACACTGCTTTGGGTGGGTGTCTTGGTAGCGTCCTGAGGCCGAGACTGAGAATGAACCATATGTTGGGCAAACGCGCCATCAAAGTTCATGGGTGATACGGATGCTACATTTGGCAGGGGAGGAGGAGCAAAGTAGGTAGAAGAGGCAGGGTCAGAAGGAGGGTCTTGATTCTGGTTCTGGTTCTGAGATTGCATATTGGCGATGTATTGCCTTGTCTGGTCAGGAAAGTCGATTCTGGATTCACGTTTGGCTGCACGAGACGTGGGTTCTATAGGGGGTTCGAGCGAAGAGGAAGCAGCGGGTGGCGGGGTAGGTTCAGCTGCCGAGGTCATCGATAGTTTGGATGGTGCAGTCGACGTAGGAAGGGACTCTGAGCGTACGGGTGGACGGGTGGAAGGAGTCAAAGTCGTATCGCGGTCGTCGGACACAAACACGGGTTCGTCGTAGCTGTTGAGGTCTGAGCGAGAACCATGAGAACGGGAAGGGACTTGATGAACTAATCTCGCCAAGGACGATTTTGCAACAGGATCGAATTAGGGTGCATACGGAAATGGGCCAAGCAGCACTCACCAACGTCGTCGCTCTGATGGCGAGCCATAGGACCTCTGCTCTTGGACATGGTCTTTGAACGACCTTCACTCCCGCTCCCACTCGTCTCTTCAAACAAGCGCCTGTACTTTTCCCTTTCGGCGCGTATGCGGTCGAGGTCCTTGGTGGCAGCAGCAAGACTCGCCTTTTGCTTCTCGATAATACGCCAGAGCTGTGTGTTTTGCTGTACGACGGCGTTGCGCTCGTCGAGGAGCTGAGTCAGCGCATTTTGCATATCTCCCGGGGGGCTTGCATTGGCGAGTATCTGCTCGAGTGTTTTCTGGGAATGGGCAGGACCTCCGGATACCTGGCGCTGGGTGGAGGAGCGAGAGGATGGTTTGGATGTGTTTGCACTGGCCGAGGGATGTGTGGGGGCATTCGCATTGCCATTGGCATTCCCACTTGGATTCGCACTAGCTGGGGGTGGTGCCGGCGGCTGCTCGAGGAGAGAAGGGTCAAACGTCGTCGTATTCATCACCGTCCTCCGGCGCTCGGCTTTGGTCGTGGCCATTCTGCTCTGCACTACCCAGTCAGCTCATCAACGCGTAAAAAAAATAAGAATAAAAGAGCGAATAAAAAAACGAGGGGAGCGAGCGTGAAGGGGGACTAGTAGAGCAAAGAGGACGTTGGGAAGAACAAGCAGGCAGAATGAATCCCGCCGAACGCACCTATAGGCGGCAAGGGTTGTGCTGGACCCCGACTTCCTGGTCGCGAGGAAAGCTGGTCGAAGCTCCGATTGCAAGGGGGCGGCGTCCTATCTGCCCCTGCGTAATCACAATCACAAATTCTCCCCCCGAAAAAATTCGCCAGCAGCCGTCCACCGCTCGCTTCAGTCCGGTGGTGTCACTTTTCAAGGGGCAAAATACAAAACACACCCACTTGCTCACACCCAGCCAGAGACGATCCAATCCCACGTGGTCTCGATGACCAATTCCAGTTAGAGACAACACTGAAACCGACACTAATCAATTGATCCAACTCCAGCGTGTCGAACCGTGGGCATATGCATATCCTATATATTGCGAACCAACCACCGCGAGCATACGCGCGTAACTCAAGTTTATTTTATGAACTTTGCTCCTCGGATGCCGCAATTTCCGCATATTCATATATATTTCCAAGCCGCATATACAACGGTAATTAACCCCTGTCACCGCTCCCATTGAACCCATACCTCTTCCTCTCGCCAAGTTTCCCGCCCATCACAACAATCCTTCTCGCACGCAAACACCATACATGTTCCCCACTCCATTCCAACCCCTCCTTGCCCCCCAACGCAGCAGCCACTAATTTTTTCCGTGCCTCTTCCGCCTCTGTTGCACTTTGTTTCGCCTTTGGAGAAGGTTTCTTCAGTAGGTTTAGCACGTTTGGCATTAGTTGGCATTCAAATATTCGTCGACTTTTGCAATGTTCGCATATGGGAATGGCCTTGGGGTCGTATGTCGGTTTTGACACCGGTTGAGGGCCGGCTACCGGGACCTGAGTACCTGGGGCGATTGGAGCCGGCGGGAACAATTTCTTGTATACATCATCCGTATGAAACGGCAAGGGCGTTCCCCCGAGTTCATAACTATTTCATCTCACTACTCAGCCAAAAAAGAGACATATCCAATCCGGAATAACCTAGGTTACTCACCGAATACATTGAGTACCTTGCTCGCTTATCCTCTGCGCGAACCTTTGGAAAACTGGATCTTCATCCGAAGACCGCTCGTATTGCTCCAAATCCCACATTTCCGCTCCTTTCCCCCCTTCACCAGCTTGTTTCTGGCTGGTGGCGGTAGGTTTGGGAGGAGTGATGTATTCGAATACGGTGTTCAAGTAGATAGGCGGGTAAAACGGATGAGCGACCCATTCATTTTCGGTAGGCGCAGGGGATGGTTCGGTAATAGTCGCATGCGTGAATTTGTCTGCCAACGCATCGACTTCCGGTTCGTCTTCATACTCGTAATCATCTTCACTCCCGCCGCTGGCCAGATCATCCTCTTCTCCTTCTCTTGCTCCTTTCCCTTCCTTCATCTTCCTCTCCTTCCTCTTCGGCGCCCCCGAATCCAGATCCAAATGGGTTCACGGGACCCGTAATATTCGCCCCGCCCATCTTGTACACAACGAATTCATTCATATATGCGAATACAAAAGAACGGTCGGAATGAGACTCACCGAGAAAGGGTTAGATAAAGTGTTAGTATTCAGTCCTGATGCAGATGCTGCAATTTTGGCTTCTTCTCTTTCCTTTTCTCGCTGCGCCCTTTCTTTTCGTTTTTGGAGCTTGGCGGCGTACTTGTCGTTGAATCTTAGTTGACGGAATGCGCGTATACTGTTCGGGGTGGTTATATGAATTTGTAAAAACAGGGGGCGGAGGCGAGGGGCGCAAGGGCAGGGAAGGTGAATGGAACTTGCCTGCCTGGTCGTCTCTGGCACCCTGGACTCGCGCATCCAAAGACGTACAACACTCGATCCATAGGGCTGTTCTCGAACGGGCACCAGATATGCAACAAGACTTCACACGGGTTGTTGCATACTTTGCAAAGCGAGGACGAAACCGGTGGGCGAGATGTGCCTGGGATGAAGCACTTTTTGTTTTGTTGTTGTGTCGGTCCCAGAATAGACGAGAATGAAAAATGCAAGATGGTATTCGGCAATCGTAGGGTACATGCGAGAAATAATACGTATATAAGAAAGGAGTGAGTACGTACTAGCTGATCGGACAGTAGACGGACGCACGGGCTTCCCGCCGAGACGCGATACATTTGGATCCCTCGTATCTTTTGGATCTTTGATCTCTCCATCAGGAATACCCAGCAGCACACTGGTCTGCTGCTGCGACCCGTCATCAGAGTCAGACCAATCAGATTCGTCTTCGAATGACATCTGGTTACGAATGGGTCAGTACAAGTCCGCATGCATTCATAAAACTCCAGACAAAAGAAGAAGAATCAGGAAAGCATGAATGGTATTTTAGAAAAGAGTCGTCAACGGCGCATACGAGAGAAACTCTCACACACGAGCTCAGACTCGTCATCTAGTATCTCATCCCATACAGCTATAACCCAGTCCGGTACTCACAATTGAGCCCACAAAGTCAGTGTGGTTGATTGTCGCCTAGGTCCCAAGAATTAAATTTTGGCTGATCAACCGCCCGAAAGGGTTTCAAGGGTCCAGACTCAGGGTCTCCATTCGCGACCACACTGCTCGACGCCAGCAAGACGCTCGTTTACAAAAACCCAAATTGCAACTGACGCTTTCCCCGCTGGAGTCCGGATCAGACAGGGCTGGAGGGAGAGACCATGAATGACTTGCGAATTCGATCTAAAACGTCGTTGAGTCCCCGATCCGAGTTCAAGTATGCTTTGCGATTTCTTCCCTATTTTGAGAAAACGTATTTGACGGGGATTGTGTATTCAGGACACGCAGTAATACCCAGGATACCTCCCGGTTACTTTCTAATGCGGTTTTAGCATGTGGTGCGTATGCTGCCAACAAATGGCTTTTTGAGCGCGGCGTTGGGTCTGTTTGGCTTGCCGAGCGCGTGTTGCTCTGTGCCGCCCTTGGGGTCGCTCTGAGATTGGTCCTTGGGAAGAAGAATAGTTTGAGAAGAGTCGAGGTTAGTTTTTGGCTGTATTTAGCTCTTGGCTGATCCTAATAGGTTTGGCTACTTGACAGTGGCCCTTGCTCGCCCTCTCATCCTTCTTGAACTTTATTCGTATCCTCTCGTTTTGTGCAGCACTTCCTCGACTAGGAGCTCTCCGGTATGCATTACCCACCATGGGCCGGATAAATCTAACCCCGTCGGAAGATTATTGATATTCACATACTTGACTCCAACGTGGATACAATCCATCGTCACTCTTTCCTCCGTAAGCGCCATATCTATCACCATTTCCCTTGCCTACTCACTCACCCCACAAAAAGACACGCGCAATAATAGCAACCACCATCGCTCTTGCGTTTTCCGCACTCTCAGACGCCGGCTGGGTGATCCATCAACTCCACACACCCGCACCTGCATATGGGTTCCTACTCTTGAACGCCCTCGCTACCTGGGGATACGATCATACTGTCCATGCACTCTCTCCAGGAATTGGGGACCAAGCTGCAGCAGGCGCGAGCTTGGTGGGTGCGTTTATATGTGCCGTACCAGGACATTTCATCGCCGTTGGACTCGTGAGTAACCCTACTTTTCACTGTGCATATTGATTTAATTAAAGCTGAGTGTAATAGGGAGCAGTCCACCCTACACCTACTCTTCCCATTCCCTCATTCCTGGCAATTTTGGTACTCGCAACAGGGTTCTTCCTCGCTCCAGGAACAGGAACAGACGTTACTCGCGCGACTCTTCCGTTGTTTATAGCATTCTTCATTGGTCCTATACTCTTCCGCTCTAACCCGGGGTGGACGGATCTATTGGTTGCTGGTCTATTGTCTTACGGTGCGTCTCTCTTTCATTTTCTACAAGTTCATACTAATTCAACGAACCGACAGGAGCTTCACACACCCATGCTCGTTCCCTCACTGCCAAAACCCAACCAACATCGCGTCTCATCCGGTCCTACCTAAAAACGATCCTCGCGAACCCCGAGTCTCGAAAGATATTTTACTTTTTGGTCCTTAACATGTGCTATATGCTCGTCCAGATGTTGTACGGGATTTGGACGAACAGTTTGGGATTGATTTCAGATGGTATGTGGAACCAGTCCTTGGTTATCTTGCCATTTTTTAACTCCTAGGAACAGCAATTCATATGGCGTTTGATTGTATGGCTATTGCTGTCGGACTGCTTGCGTCAGTCATGGCTACGTGGCCCGCTAACGACAAGTTCACATATGGGTAAATCACTTCGCATAGATCCCTGTCGCCATCAGTCTAACAAAACATCCGCAGATACGGCCGAATCGAAACACTGTCCGGATTCGCAAACGGGATTTTCCTCATTCTAATCTCGATATTCATCATATTCGAAGCTATCCAGCGATTGTAAGCCCGAATAATCTCACTTGCGACTAACCTGCCTAAATGCGGTTTGAGCTAATAATAAAAAAAAAGGCTAGACCCACCCGAAATGAATACGTCTCAACTTTTACTGGTCAGCGGCCTCGGTCTGGGCGTCAACTTGTTTGGAATGTTTGCGATGGGCGGGCACCATCATGGGGTGTGTATTCCTGAAACGTTGATGGTATAATGAAAGGTTTTGACGATTTGATGATGCAGCATAGTCATGGAGGACATTCGCATGGCCATTCGCATGGGGGAGGCCATTCCCATTCTTCGTCGTCCCATTCGCACTCTAGGAGCGGTGGTGATGATCATGGCCATTCTCATGGCCGCGAAGACCATGGACACTCGCATGGACACGAAGATCACGGCCATTCGCACGGGCACGAAGACCGTGGACACTCGCATGGTCATAACGACCACGGGCATTCTCATGGGAGACGGGAGAGCGCGCCCACTGTGGTTGTCAACGGGGTGAATGGGCACGGGCACGCTCATGATGATTGCGATAATCATTCACACGACGGAGAACATGGGCATTCGCATGGTGACCACGGGCACTCGCATAACGGTGACCATGGGCATTCGCACGATCACCACGAGAATTCACAAAACGGCGACCACGGGCATTCACATGATACAGACCACGGGCACTCGCACGACAGCGGCAATGGACATTCACACAATGGAAATGGCACTCATGGCCACTCGCATGACGAACACGGTCATGGACTTGCTCCATTACACGTGCCGCCCCGCAATTCCACATCCTCTCCTGGTCCCTTACTTTCCCCTACCTTGCCCTTCATGCCAGCGAACATGCGTTCGCCCTCGCCTCCCCCTGCTGCTCCCCCTATTCCTACTATAGCAACGCTCATGGCGATCATGATGGTGGAGCCCATAACCACGAGCATGACCACGGACAAAGTCATAATATGCGAGGGGTGTTTTTGCATGTCATGGCGGTAAGTCCGACAGACACTGGTTCTAAATTCAATTATTGATGTGATTGGGGAATTTCTTAGGACACCTTGGGATCAGTTGGAGTAATTATTTCAACACTGCTCATCCAGTGGTATGGATGGACGGGATTCGATCCCATCGCATCACTTTTTATTGCAATCTTGATAGCAGCAAGCGTTGTTCCACTCGTCATCGATTGCGCAAAGGTTCTCAGCCTCGACGTAGGCGAGCGCGAAACGTCTATTCGACAAGCTTTGATTGAAGTATGTGCACACGTTCCATTTTATTGAAAATCTCACACAATCCCTTCAGTTGTCCAATGTCGATGGATTGGCCTCCTATTCTGCTCCACGATTCTGGCCAAAGGATGGCGAATCGCTCGTGGGTTCGATTCACATCCAGCTCGCGCCCTCAGCCTCGTCGTACGATCCGGCAGGTGCCCATCGCGCACAACGCGTGACATATGCAAATGCCGACCGAGTAGTCGATCGGGTAGAGCAACTGCTCCGTGCCCGCATACATGGTCTACACGATCTTACGATACAGGTCGAAGGAAGTCGCGACCAACCTTGGTGTTCGTGTCTGAATGATTTAGGAGCTGGACGGGGCATCTAGTTGGGACGGGCGAGTTGTACAGTATTATCCACTTTTTGGTTGGAGATCAGTCTGGGCGGATGGCGCTTTCGGTTGTATGAACAGGTTTCAATACAAAGGACATTATTACGCGACTAAGGAACCCCAGTGATATAGAATACATAAAACAAAAGAAATCTAACAGCAGTGACGGCTAAGGATACAACAGACAATGATATGAGAAGAGCTAGCCCGAGGCAGAATTCCTGTGTGTGGGCCTCAAGAAGCCCCATCTCCCCAATCTCATCTCGATTGCCGCCTAATCTACTCTTCACCGTCTGATAACCATCCCGTCTTGTCCGACTTTACGTACGGCGTAGGAACTCGCTCCTTGCATTTCCCTTTCCCTCCAGAATTGGTGGCGTTTTTCCCGCCGTGCGCATGCGGCTCCACACCTTCAGCCAACTGGATTCGGGCGATTGCGCTGCTCGGGAGTCTTTCCAACTTCATATTGGGACGTCGTCGGGTGCTGCCGTCACCAGCACCAGCGTGAATTCCCGGCGCATGCCGCCCAGAAGTTGGAGAAATGATTTGGACTTCAGGCTCGGATTTGGTAGTAAATTCTTTGCTTGGCGCCTTGAGACAACCGCGAGCCGGAGTACTAGGTGGGCTCGGCTGAGTAGTGGGTTGAGCGGTTGCTACCTCGATAGATGGACCGAAATTGGGCATGACGGGTGGTGGGAACTGCTCCGATGGCGTGGATGGCGCACTCTGAGAATGATTCGAGCGTCCAAATGGTGGTGGTTGATGATGATAAGGGTATGTCAATGCGCTATTAGATCCCGAGGGAAGAGATGCAAAGGATGAGGCACGAGCGATGGTATGCATGTCTGAAATTAAAAGCCCAATATAAGGGTTGGTGCGGGTCGAGTGTGCAGTGCGGGGGCAGTCAGCGGCGAGTTGACGAGAGTGGAGTACCCTGCCCCAGTTTATATAGGATAAAACTTTTAGATCTTGTCGTGCCGAAAGAGCTTTGGACCGGTAGCCGCCATGCCGCATCACTTTGGTCATCGCCTTCCGCATATGATTTTGAAACGTCATTTGTACTTCATCAAGTAATCGGGTGTGGCCCCCTTCTTCTTAGACGTGTTTAGAAGGTGCATACACGTTGTGCGCCTATTCTCATATTCAATGTTTTACATTCTTTAAGATCGACACAATTTCAAGATCAGGCTTTGGGGTCGAACACCCTCTTACTTGGAAGACCCCTTCAGCAAACCCTCCAAGAGACAGCGAATCCCCCATGCTCCGGGGTCGCAGGTCCCCTTGACAGCCTCTGCGTTGACGTACGCCGCACGGCCCGCGCGTGCAGGCAAATTTTTAGTTTCCTCCGCCGCGCGTTGAGCTGCCTCGAACGCTTGTTCTAGATGCGCATCTGGATCCTTCAACGATTCTACAAAGGCCGCCAATGGATCCACCAATGTTCTGCTAGGTGGGCGTGCACGAGTATAGGTGTATAGACGTTCCAGAGCGAACGCGGCCGCATCTGCATACTGACCGCGTGTCGGTTCTCCAGAGTCTCCAGATGAGGCACCCTGAAGTCCTTGCGCCAAGGCTGAGATATATATGCTGTATATTATTGACTATATGCTAGTACTGCAACTTTACTTGACGTAACTTACCTGTACAAGGCTCCAGAGGTGCCACCCATTGCGTCTCCAACTATTTGGCCTATTTGACTAATAGAACCCCTCGCGCCATAGAAGGCAAACTCAGGTTTATTCAGAGCGTCGAGCACAGCTACGAAATACTTTACGGCAATCAAGTTCTCTTATATGTTTGGGGCCTACCTTCGGCTCCTGCCTTGAGTGTGGTACCGCAATCGCCATCACCTACGATCTAAAGCCAATGTTAGAAGGTATTACAGTTTGGATAACCTTCATCTATACCTGGTCCATCTGGGTGATTTCTGGCTCGGCCCGGATCAGTGCATGGCATGCCCGCCTCACCGAATCTGAAAATTGATTCGAAGCGGGAGTACTTCCTTTTTGCGTACTTGCCTCGGCCTGAGGGCTAGCTACAGAGGAACGGGTTATTGGTGATGCCCCACTCGTCCAAGTCCAAGCAGGAGTTTTTGCCGGAGCATCGAGTAGCCTCAATAGCTTGTCCTTGGATACTTTTGTTTCGTCCGATTGCGGCAGCAGAAGTAATGTGACAGAAAACCCAGGCATATTCAGTGATGTCTTTCGATTTTCATTTCAGCTCCAAGCCCCTAAAACCATCAGTGGTCACTTACCATATAGGTCCCCACTAGCATCCTTTCAATATTTATACCAGATTCGGTTATCTTCTCTGAGATTGTCTTAGCGGCACTGCTCAACTCTAGAGCACTTAAACCTCCAAGATTATTGACAAGCAATACGCAGTCACCAGCAACTCCTCTCTCTGGCCAGGGCAAAAACGATCGATCTGGGTCAGATTCAGGTGTCGCGAACAGATAACCGAGAAGCTTGTCCACAGTTCTGGTAGAGCAGGAATAGGGCGAACTCTGGTATGGCCCGACTCGTTGTGAATGCCTAAAATATCTGAATGATCAACACAATACACTACGCGAACCATGCTCACCCATCCCAACCTCGATCTCATCGGCTTCCAGATGGGTACCTCCTGGATCAGCTCCAGGAACCTGGGCTTGAGATCAGTATGTGTTCATTCCAATAGACATTAGACCCACATGGCAGTGCTCAAGGCCAACCGCAATCGTTCCCAGTCGATCTGCAACAAATTGGGCTACTTCGTGGACTTCTTCTAGACTGGCACCCTGCTGAGCCAATGCGCCCGCAATCTTATATACTAAAACGGTGCCCGCAAGTCCTCTTTCGAGTATTGTGACATCTTGGCGTGAGCTGTATCTCGATGACGTACCGATCACTTACCTTCTTCCAACAATTTCCCCTTGCTTCTTTCCAACACTTACGTCATCGCCAACCACGACGAATTTTAGAGAGTTGACTTTGGACGGGTTAGCCGCGCAGTATTGCTCACGAGCCAGTCCGAAATTCAATATATCGCCGGTGTATGACCTAAATCCAAAACCTGAGCAAGGTTGAAGGACCTATCTACATACCCAAATACCCACTTGACGACCATAAGTATTCTGCACAGGAGTGAACACTTTTTATTTTAAGGCACGTTCGGGGTAGCTTTACTCTTACCCTTTTTCATTTTCGACTAATTGTAGTGCTCGCTTGACCTGGTTCGCGTTAGGAGAGGCAAAAACATCTCCGCAAACTGCGGCTGGATGTATGCGTCGGTCCTGACTTTCATAGTCTGTTCAACCATTCAGAGAATATGTACGTACCATTGAGTATTCCCTCCCCTAATTTACTAATCAGTGCTCCTTTTATATATGGATGTCGGTCTAACACTAGCACGTACCGACGAACCCTGAGTGTGCTGGCTCATGCCCTGCTCCACCCCCACTTATTATAGCAACTCGAGAACGATCAGGCTCCGCCAGATATAACACTAGGATTTATGATGCCTATTAATTTATTTCTAAACCTTCTGCTGGAGATGATGCCGGATCGCACCTTTGTGTTGTTTATCAACAGCTGCACGGGGTTCAAAGCGGAGACGCCCACGAGCGCGTCAGTAACCAGTGAACTGGACGAGGATACTATATGTTTGTCTGATATTATGCAGTCAGACATCGAAAAAATGTGTATCTTATTAACTTACGAAGTGTAGTCATTAGTTGGTATTGTGGCCAAGTCAATGAATAGGGTGACCGGCGCTGGCCGATATTTACGTCATATCTAGGAAAGTCGTAGTACTGTGCAGTATCAAAAGCCTAAACGCGCATATATACTCTTTTAAATATATATAATCCTGTTTTTTTACGGATGTGAATACAATAGGTCTGTTCGATCTTAACCTAATACCATCGGGCTGGAGGATTACTGAAGCTCTTTCATCTGGGTCCACAATTGTGTACTAATTAGACATCTATCTCTCCCCACTTGAATTAACCCAAGCTTACCCTGTTAAGCACCTTCAAGCTATCTGGGCGGAGATTTGGGTCCACGTTCCAGCAATCAAGTAGTAGTGCCCATCTTTCGTCACCCCATCGTCGGTGTGAAGCAAACGCTTCTGGGCGCTTGGGAAGCCGCTTCTCGCTGAGTGGGCCCAGCACTGAAATATTCCCTTTGTACTCTGCGTATGGGTACTCTCCAGTCATAACCTCCTGGAGATCAGTGTTAGTTGAGCGCTTCGAGCACCCTAACCTCTACGTATTTACCAGGAGAGTCTACGTGGAATATTAGGTCAGAGCTTTTGGGCAATGGTTTGTACAAACTTGCCATTCCAAGAGAGTGTACGTCCGTCGTTGCACTTATGTCAGCCGGAGGATCCGAGAACAACTCCCAAGCCTATGCGTAGGGCGATATCAGCCATGTGCGGTTAACTACCATTGAAGAGCATACCATCCAACGGGATGTTCCCCCTCCTACTCTGGATGTAGCAGTATACCGAAGAGAGCATTCCTCCAAGATCGAGTTACCAAAATCACTGATTTTGACAACACCTTGATCGGATACGAGAATGTTCTCCTTTATATATTAATTATTGAAATTGAGCATGTTTCGAAAGATAGTATGGTAAATACGCACCGCTTTCAAGTCACCATGGACCTTGAAAGAATTTGAGATAGATGTTAGTCCCAAGCTCAGCGTTATCCGACTCGTGTAACTAACCATTTTAATACTGTGAATGTGTGCCAATCCCTCGGCAATTGTATACACTGCGAAATTCGAATTTGAAAAGCTCTAATAAAGTAGATAAATGCGTACCAAACTCCACCGGTCCACTTCGGGTTGAGATCTAATATATTTACGAAGGTTGCCGTTCTTCATCCAGGGCGAGACTATAGCGATTTGCCCATTGAATAGCGCGACACCAGTAAGTTCAAGCACATTAGGATGGCTAGCTCTGAACAAATGATAGAGCTCGCGACTAATTCGCTAAATAAGGCCCAAGACTTGCTTCAGCATCTACGTCCAATCGCCAGAGAAATGAAACCACAACTAACAACTGACCTTGGTGCTTTTTGGTGTTGATTCCGAATTTTCGTAAATTCGCAAACATTTTATGCTGACTATTGAGCCGTCTTTTTTCGACCACTTGTAGACATCGCCATACCCCCGCCGGTATAAGGTCTTGGTATTGCGGTCATTGGGGATAAATCAGAAGTCACATCTGGGCAACGACGCTCTACCATGCACTGAAGAATTTCCTTTACTCCCTGGTGTCCGTGTAGTAGCATCTAAGAAATGGCCATATATTTAGTTAGAAACCCTGCTCACAGTATTAGAGGTGACTATTGTCGAATTTTCAGATGCAATGGGCAGCGATTGGGGACGAGAACTGAACGCCCAATCCACTGTGCGACGGACGCCAGTGAGTATTGTAGGAAGTGGATTGGGTACCAGTATCGTAAGATGGTTGCTTGTTGCCCCTGGGCTTGGAGAATTTGTATCAAGAGTTGGGTCCGGATGCTGGCTTCAGTACCCAGATTGATATTTCTATCAGCGACATCCCAGTGAGGATGTTACAACCCACTCACTTGTTGATAATACACTGTACCACCGGTAAATATGGTTGGCGGATTTGAACGCGCCTACCAATACCAGGTTTGTCGGCTCGAGCCATAGATACAAGAGTTCAAGAGCGAAGTGAAACTAGAGAGGAATGAATTGGCTTGAGCCTATTGCTGCCCCAATGCAAGGGCTTTATATGCTTCTTACCTGCCTATTGTTCCGATAGAGCATACCCCTCATCGCGACAGAAACACGTTTATTTCTGGATGATTCTTTGAATCAAGGCACAGAAGTCGAAGAACTAGTGTTACAGCCAAGTACGGCCGGGGTGGCTACATCCCAATGTGGAAATCAAACAACTTCTCCGAGCGCGGGGCTCCCGATAGCCACGTGTGAGTGAAAAGGCTCAATCACAGGCGCGGAGGATCACACACAGAAGTCTACTAGAAAAAGGCTGCGGTTTTACGCTGAATGTCGAATAGTAAATGCAATCTGGGCTGGTTATAACATTTTCACTCGCACCAGGTCCAAAAAAGTAGAAACGAATCATATGAACCATATAAAGCTACCATGGCGCCTAAGAACTAGTAGAAAGAGACGGCTTGATAGGGAAGCATACGGCTTATTGTTCTGCATGATGTGTTGAGTGGTCATCGGTCGATCGAGTAATGCAGGAAACCCGAAGGGCGACATCTAGATCTGGCTGAAATGCCTTGAATCTCCGCACATTGCAAGGGCCTGAGATTATTTACTCTGGAGCCTGTGATCGCCGTCTGAAGTTGTGCGAGAGTGAAGTCAAAGCTAGCGGAACAAAAGCTAGTATAGAGCCGTCTTTGCGTCTCGTTCAAAAGACTCGCCTCCAGCAGTAGTCGTCATTGTCATCATCGTACGGATAGGACACATGACGTGCGACAAATAAGCTCATACATAGGTTGTCAATGAAGCCAGGCACTCTTTGTGAGCTACCCCGCCCCTGACGCAAGGCCTTAAGGGTACTATCGCAGCTAGCGGATCCTGATCCAGAGCACACATCGCGACTTTTAGCTCCCGCATCCCGCACTTTCAGGAACCTCCCCGCATCACGGCTTGGCTCGAGTCACGTCCATGGATAACAAGGCCAAGAGCGCGGCCAAGAGTCAGCTGAAACTGCCCAAAAGCACACTTTTCCATCGTAACTTGGGGATGAATTCAACTGGCCTCAAAAGGAAATTCGGCTACCGGTGCCGTGATTGCCTTTTGCTATTTATTGGCAACATTTATGTCTTTGCATTAGGCCGTGTTGCGATTACCCGGTGGGGGGAGGGTTTCGAGTCGGCAATTTGGAAGATTTTTTGGTAAAAATAACGCAACCAAGCAACGAATGTGAACGTCCCAACCACGGGTCTTCGAATGACATGTTGGTTGTTGTTCTTGGCTTTAGTAAGCCCCAATGTACATACATTAGATGTAAATGATAGCATGGCGAGTAGAAAGCGATAAATTCAATAATATTCTTCTCTACGCCGAACATAATCACTCCGTTTCTTCGATTGGTTATGTTCTTCCAGCTCGGCGCGGTTACGTCAGCTCGGCGCGGTTACGTCGGACTTCTTGGACTAGGAGGATAAATTTGACCCAACCCACGACTAAACCGCCAAGAAAGATCCCTGTAAGAATTGCCGTGCCGCAGAAGACGTACAACGGATAAAGTGCACGGACAGCGGCTAAAACCGCGCGGAACGGCAGTGCGATCAGAGAGAATAGCTTATCGAGCACGATGACTATGGGCGCCGCAGCTAAAGCAATAGAAGATGCCAATGCACCTAGAGGTCTGAGTGGGATGGCGATTAATGCCCGTGGAATGGCCAGTAAATAGGGGCAATGGCGCGGAGTGCATTGCGATTGGCCGAAGGGTTAGTAGATACGGGGGTGGCAGTTTGTACCAGAGGTGGATGAACTTCTTTGCCAGAGAATGATAAATAGGCTGGGAATAAAGCCGCCGCGGTAGCCAGCGCGCCTACCAGAATTACAGTCTCGCGTGATGACATGTCCCCAAGTATTTAGGGCTGATTAAAGCCGGTAATCAATCACGTGAAGCCACTGGACTGAGTTGACGTATTGGCCACGGCATGCCTGCAATCCCTAAGGGCAACTTGTTGAGTGAGGCGCCCAGAACCCTGGAATATCTAATAGAAGAGGTTGCCCTTGGGGTGCGAGCAACACTCACCCTTGATGATCCCATGGACTTCTCCTGCCTTGGCTTTCTCCTGCCAAGGCCTGTGCCCAGCCTGAGAGTGAAAAATATATAATAGAGCTTGATGTTGCCTGGGTGGTGCCTTCATCCTCTTCAACACTCTCCGGTCACTTGATTCGGTGCACACTTTCGTTTTTAAACCCTTCGTAATATGCGTTCTTCTGCAGTTGCGCTTGCATTTGCTGGTGCTGTCGCCGCCCACGTAACAGGCGCTGAGCACAGCGACCATATCAAGTTTTGCGGTCTTTGCACTCGTTTCCAATTCGTCTTCCTCCGACTCCAGTCAAGCGTCAGCATTCCCCCGCGAGAGCATTGGCCCCGCTCCCCCTCGGAGGCTCCGGTTCCCCTGCGTGCTACCCCTACCCCGGGAACAAAGTCTCCCATCAATGGCGCCCCCGACTTGCCAGCTGGTACGCATAAAGTGTCTCGGTTTTTTTTTTGCGCTCATTACTCATACTTTACATATTTTTTCAGCCACAATCAACTTGGCTAACTACCCCACATTCATGTCAGCCCCTGATGTCAACTCGCCAGAGGTCAAACAATGGGTCGCCGAAGTCGCTGCTTCGGGTGTGCAAATCCCCAATATTCCGAGGAACGTTGCTGCCCCTGCCGGCTCCGGTCAATCTCTCTGCCAAATAAACCCCGAAGCTGCTCTCAAGGCGAATGCCCAGGGTAACTGCTGGTGGTCTTGCGGCAGCTGCACCCGCGACACTGATATTGACACATGCCCTGACAAGATGACTTGGGGTCTTACCTTTGATGACGGCCCATCCCCATATACCCCCAAGGTTCTCAACTATCTCGAAGAAAAAAAGATTGCGGCTACTTTCTACGTCATTGGCTCTAATGTCATTGACAAGCCTGCCATCCTCCAGGCGACATATCTCGCCGGTCACGAAATCGCCCTCCACACCTGGTCTCACCGCGCTCTTACCACTCTTACCAACGAGGAAATCATTGCCGAGCTTGGGTGGAACAAGAAGGCGATCAAGGATGTCATTGGTGTAACTCCCAAGGGCATGCGTCCTCCTTATGGTGACATCGACGACCGTGTCCGCGCCATCTGTAAGGCCATGAACCTCACTCCTGTCATGTGGACCACCGAGGGCGAGCTCCAGTATGACTCCAACGACTGGCGTGTCAACGATGGTAGCCAGACTGGCCCTCAACTTTTGGCAACCTTCAACTCGCTCCTCGATCGCGCTAGCCAGCTCAACACTGGTTTTGTCAGCTTGCAGCACGATTTGTACGCGCAGACCGTCACATGGCCGTTGGATACTTCCTTCCTGCTGGAACCAGCCATAACCCTCCGTTTGCGGTGAGTTCTTTGTTCCCCGTGTTGGATGATCCTTTATTGATATGGTTTCCAGCTCCAATCTGTTAACGAGTGCCACAAGAAGCCTCTCTCCGAGGCGTACATTGAGACTTCGACCGGTAGCACCACCCCATCGGGCGGCAACTCGACTTCCACCAGCACTGGAGCAGCTTCCACACCGGCACTTCGCGAGGCGCCAACAATACCGGCGCTTCGACCAACACCAGCGGAGCTCTCCCACGAAACATGGTCAGCTTTGTCGGTGCCGGTGTGATCAGTGTACTTGTTGGCGGCGCTCTCGCTTTTGCTCTAGACGAACTTGTCGATCTTGTGTGTCTGTGTGAAATGTGTCAGTGGCTGGCCATTTATGTGTTGTGTGTTGATGTATTCCTGGTGTCAAGTTGTCAATCTTGTTCTTGCATATTTACGCCTCTGTTTCATTTTTTTTTTTTTTATCTCCTTGCTTGGGAACAACTTTCTGTTTTTGTCGAACGCTAGGATATGGACGCTAGTTCGAGTGTCACCATAGTATATAATATCACACGATTTTCAAGACCACTTTTGTGTGACCAGGAAAGCTCGTTGGAAATTCTTGTGTGCCGTGTGTTACTATGCCAAGACTGATTTAATGATCTCGGGTGGGGTCAAGGTGGGGTAGCTTCTCATACTGGGCATCAGTGCCGCAAGCCTGAGATCATGCACGTGTGTGCCTAGCAACCGTTTCAAAAACGACAAGAATAATATTACGACTAGTCAAAGCACAAGACACTCATTACAGTCATAGAAAACATAAACTCGATCTCAAAAAAAAAAACCCCCCATTAAACCCGCTTTCTGGTCTTTTGCTCGAGGAAGGTCACCGCATCTCCAAGGGCGGAACACACTCGGGAATAGACCCCAGTTCAAATTTATCAGCCTTGAACGCATTTATAATACCCTCGGATAGGGTATTCATGTAGTCGTCGGGTAGCAATGCCGCAAACGGGTCCCGATCTTTGGGCTTGGCGGTGTTGAATGCAGTTCCAGAGCTAGAACCGAATGCGGAGGTAGCTCCAAATGCGGATGGTTTGGTCGTCGTACCAAAAGCAGAGGTTGCACCCGTCGTTCCAAACGCAGATGTACTTGTTGAGGACGTATTGCCAAACGCGTGGTCGTAGAGGGCGCGGTGCCAAATGCGCTCGTGGTGCCCGGCATGGTGCCAAAGGCCGACTTGGCACCAAATGCTGATGACCCAAACGCTGACGTCGGCTGGGTTTGCCCGAAAGCAGAGGTTGTAGAAGGTTGTTGAGTTTGGCCAAATGCCGAAGCCGTGCTGGATGCTGGTTGGCCAAACGCCGAGGCTGGTGCTTGTGTAGTGGTGGGGGTGTCCGAGTCCATTCCTTCCGCCCCATTGTTATTATTGAAGTGGTAGTTGAATAAAGAGACCACCTGTGCCTGCACTAGTAGTGCTCGACCCGAACGCCGACCCGGTGCTGGGTTGGGCACCAAAAGAGGTCGACTTGTTAGCGAATGCACCAAACCCACTGCTTCCGAACGCAGGTGTAGTACTGCTACTCCCGCTCCCAAATACAGACGTGCCACTAGCAGGTACCAAAGGCGGAGGTGGTGTTACCCGTATTCGTGCCCCCAAACGATGATGATTTGTTAGCAAATGCACCAAATGCACCACCTCCGCCTGTGCTCGATCCAACGCAGAGCCAGCTGGCTTGCTCCCGAACCCACTTTGGCCGAAAGCAGGTGCAGCGGTAGTAGTGGTAGCAGCAGTAGCAGAAGTCCCGAAGCCCGATTGGCCGAATGCAGAAGTGGGAGCAGAGCTGCCAAAGGCGGGGTGTAGTGGAAGGAGTGGTGGACGAGCCAAAGCCCGATTGGCCGAATGCAGGTTTGGCACCGAACCCGGATTGACCGAATCCCACCTGTGGAAGAGCCAAATGCGCTGCCCGTGGTTTGAGCAGGCGCTCCAAATGCGCAGGCTGTGACGCAGTTCCCCCGAAAGCGCTAGGCTGGGATTGTGAAGATCCACCGAATGCATTGGTGGTACTGCCTCCAAAGGCGCCTGAGCCCGTGCTCGAGCCAAATGCACCGGTACCGGGCTTGACAAAACCTGAGCTCCCAAAGGCTGAGGTTTGTGCGGGCTGAGATGAACCGAAGATCCAAAGGTGTAGGTGCAGTGTTTTACCGAAGGCAGGACTTGGGTTGAGGATTGTAGCCTTTCACGAAGTTTAGATTTTATTTCTGCTTGTCCATTGGCCTATAAAGTATCGTTAGGAGGCTAGACTAGTCCCATGATTGGATCTTACAGGTGGATTGCCATGTTCATCCACTAAGTTCCAAATGCGCTTGGCCTCATCCAGGGTTATGGCGCCAGTAGACGCCGCAGAACCAATGAACAATTGTGCTGCATCAATCAATTGCTTTTCATGAGCTTTCTGTCGATTGTCGAGTTTAGTCCAACTCTTTCAACACGGAAATAGCAACTTACGTAGGCTTCAATTCCGCCCGCGTCACGATTTGCCGTCCAAGCAGCAACGCGCAATTCCTCCGGACTCTGGTCCAACCCATCGATAATACACGGTATGCTCTTGCTGGGACCGTATGATGACAACGGATACAAAGGTCGGTCTATGCCCTGTGTCAAATCCTTGCGAAGAGATTCAGCAAACGGAAGGTTAGTCTCCATGGTCGCTAAAAATTGACATTTCGTACTCAAATAACGCCTGTTTAGCATCTTGGCCGTCCACGTTTGGTCTGCCGCCACGAGGTTATCAGTGAAGTCCAAACGCATGGAAAACGCGTGACCTCCAATGAAGACATTTACGTACTTCTAAAGGTGCCTGTACTGGAGCTTGGTCCTTGGCCAGCCGGATGCGCAAATCTACAACTGGCACCAAATCTACATTGTCCTTGTAGATAGAATTTGCAGACTGTATCTTGTTTCGAGGCAAAGCTCTACTTGTAAAGATCAACTTGGAGAATTATTGGCCTCATGACTTGAGTGCATACCATAAGCTTTAAGCGAGATGTTTAGAGTAAGTTTAAATTGAATCAGTTGGCAGTCGCGGTTGTTGTGTTGTGTGACAAGTCTGCATCTTGGCGAGTCGTACGAAAGTATCACGTGAATTTTCTTAGCGCCGTGGCTATTTGGCACTGTAAATTAATATTCATAATAAGGTAATGCTAACTGGAATACAATCCAACTGGATCCATATAAATTGATTAAGAAGATTCATGGATGTTTTCTTCAATGTAGATTAATAGCTTAACAAATGCTATTGCCTCGAGAGGTACTTGTTGAGAGCATGCTCCTCAAGTTTGCTATTAGCACTGAAACAACAGGCCCTTGGCCACAGTTGGTGGAAGTATCTTTTTTTTTTTATCTTAGTATCAGAGGTGTGGCTAGAAATTTAGGGAGAAATCGCACCTAGCCAGGGTCGATATTTGGTCTTCGTGTAAGCGGGATCCGGGGGGTGCAAGCTGTTGTATTCTAACATCAAGTCTGATAGATTGGGGTCCTGAAACCAATTTCACAGGAACTTTAGCGATCATTGGTTTTCCTGCCAAGGAGGAGTCATAAAGTGTGAAATGAAAATAACTAAGATGGGGCAAGTGGGCAGCGTAGTGACTGAGATCCTCGAGGGTAACTAATATATCCGGCAGTCGGAGGGTTCGCACCTGTGGTATAGCCTGGGCAAAGTTCAAGTGGCTGATGCTCTCAGCAAGCCAAATGCGTTGGAGAGAGAGTCTTGTCAAAGGTAACAAGCTAAGTGATTCTAACTCAGGCAACGATAAGCGAGCCGGGGCGCATGCGTTACAAAAAAAGCTACAAGCATGCAATCTACAATTAAGATTGTCGATGTATGGACTACGGGATGCTAGCTCACGTATAAATTTCGTGAGGCGTCCCATTGCCGATGTGCATGGTATTGTAGAGCGCCCTTGGGTCCCGGTCTCAATTTCCAGTGCTATTAGCGAGTTTATTAACGAATTGAAGCTCCACAGCGATTCAAGAGTATCAAGCCTGACCGCAACAAGATGTAGTTGCCGAATTGCGGAAAAGCAGTTTTCAGGCCATTTTATTTCCCTCGTAGCTATGGAAGATGGCTCGCAATACTGAGCATTAATCCTTAATACTTCCAGGAGCGGCAATTTGCTGAGGAATTCTAATGATTGTGGTTCAAGAAACGATTCAGTTCCAGAAATTTCGCGCAGTGTGGGCAGTAAGAGCGACAACTGAGATGCCAAGGAGGTCTTGGATATTATGGAGTCACCAAAGTTTTGTGGTTGGACAGGGTCGCAACTAGGGACTTCGACTAACTGTAGGTTGGGACATATTGGTGCGACAACCTCCAGCAACCCGTAGACGAATTTGTCCTTCGCGTTGATACTAGGTGTAGACCCCCAAAAGGATGGTGTATCTCGCATCACGTATAGCCTCAAGAGCGAGGGTCCAACGAACCATTTGATCCAGTCTAACATGGCAAGGGGTGTCGTGAAGCGCCTATATTGACATTTTAGTGAGATTAGATTAGGAAGAAGCGACCACTTTCGGGAGTTTCGATATGTGTTCACTTCCTTCTTGCCTTGAAATTTGTAGATATCGCTTGTGTCAAGGTTCTTGACAAACTCAGCGTAGAGTTCAAATCGACTAAAGTCGGCTCGACGTGGTATATCAATCACCTGTTTGAATATCTGTAATCTAAGTGTTGCATTTTTTGTGATTAAAAACATTTATGTATATACCACAATTCGCTCTGTTCTGTCTACGCCACCTTTCTTCTTCAGGGTGACTCTTGCCCCAGAAATAAGGGAAAACAATCTTGTCAGACCTGTAACATTGTGCCACAGTAGAGGCGCGATACAGTAGAACCAGAGTCGAGAGACAGACACAAGCTTTGCACAATCAGAACGATCCAAGTGGGCCAAAACCAGGTTCAAGAGCTCCGGTATGAGAACAAGAACCCTTCTAGATATTTTTTCTGATTTGGGCCTGGGCATTAGGATCAACTACTTGCAGACAGATGAATTGTGATTGACAATGGTGGAGTGAAGGATCATAGCCGCAGGTTGACTAAGCTCAATTATTATGCGGGCCACGTGCAACCTGAGTGACTTGAATGCGCAAACGTACCTAATAACATAATTCTCTGTTTTATATTGCGTTCTATCACATGATATAGTCAGTCATGAAGATCATGACTATAGTAAATAGTCTGGTTGGCAGAAAACCAATACCTCAAGTATAGGTGTTATCCCGAAATTACTCTTCCATGACGTCTTGCTCCGTATTCTCCCACCACACAAGCGCCCCGAGGCCATCGCCATGAACGGATCCCTGTATCTATCATTACTGAAGCCTGTGCACGGCCCGAACTTTCACTTACCGTAATTGTATACGGCGCCTTCCTGTCAGCATCATCTTCAACCCTATCTTCTTGTCCAGGCTGGCCTATATCTGGCTTTCTTGGGCCCGGTTCATTCTCGTAGAACTCATCTCGTTCTACACGTAATCGAATCACCTCGTTTCGATCCAGGTACAGCCTAGTGGTGATGTCGGTGTCTAATAATTGAGTTGTTGAAGGTGGTTCGTCTGCGACGAAAATGGCTATGTTAGACGGATCTGAGTGTACTATTGTACAGATATCCTAACCAGAGGCCCAATGATGTGGTGGGAGCCAGAAGAAAGCTTGTTCATTGTGGTCACTACATGGGTTAATATGAGAGCCGGATATCAGGTATATTGAGCTCACAATGCAGAAGGAACTGGAAGATAGTCCCGGGGAATGTAGATATCATCGAAGAATCCCAGTGTAACTGATTACAGCGGCTTAATAAAGTTGTCTAGTTATACAAGTAAAACTTACCTCGGATGCCATCCTCAGTGGATGACTTGACTTTTCCTATAATAACTTCGGAACGAGCAGGTCGGAACACAACCATTCGGAAGGTAACTAGGAGCCTCCCGGGAGAAAAGGTCAATTAAGGGACATCCTTGCCTAACAATGCCTAACTCACCTTTATACCAGTAGCACCCATCACCATACTTGACAACGCCCTCGCCCACCCAAATCAGGTCGAACACACAAATACACAGCCCTATATCAAGCAAGACTCGATTGGCATACTTCTTATTTAGCTCGTTGGTGATTGCAACATGAGCTGGTGATGAAAATTGGCTAGGAGCCACAGAGACATTGTCCTAAAGAAACCACGTCAATTATTCAGGAAAGGGCAAAAGGTTAGTATGGTATTGCCTTGATTGTCGTAGTAACAAACATCGTATACGAAAGCTTGGACAGAAATTACTCGAGAGTATGCATGAGTGTGCACCAAAAATATAGCCGTGTTAGAATCAAAATATGGTCACATGATCACAAGTCACTCCGCGTGCGCGCATGAAGTTTAATGTAACTTAGCTGTCATCGTGGCAGTCATATGTAGACCATACGACAAAAATGCGGCATATATATTGTTATCCATGTTTACATCCATATATAAGAACAACAAAAAAAAACAGAGACATGAATGATGCTAAAATACAACGCACATGTAGATAAATAGCTGAAATAAATAGGCTGCAAACAACGAATAGGTAATGATAAATAGCATCGATAAACCGTTAGACCATCCTTTGAATGGTCGTAATAGTGCTTCAAGCACTTTAGTGCTTTCCGTTCAAATAAGTTAAGAAATAAACAAGAGAAGGAAGGTCGGCCATTGTAATGTTCGCATAGCCAGAGAGTCGGGTTCTATTGAAAACATATTAGACACACTCAGAAAGGTTGATCTATGCACAAGAACTTACCCAGAATACTTCAAGGCAACAATTGGCCCCTTCCAGTCATGTCTAGCTTTTCCATAGGTCAAAGACTCAACAGTATGATTTCTGTAGGGCATAGTCAACACTGAAATATATTGTAATATCTTGGGACAACTTACCGGCGAGACCCATCGGCGAGGAAGTTGGAACGGAAGAACACTTGGAGGGGGAAGCGCAATGGTTCTCCTACCGGCAACGAGTCTGTTAGGTTCCGAAGTAGACTACAATAGATAAACTTACCTCCAACGCCGGTAGAAATAATCATGCTGGCGATCTCAGCGTCAGCTCCTAGGATCGGAGCGAGCACAGGCTGCCAATCTACAACGCCCCCTTCATGTACCATACCCAAAAGGTTGACGGGAATCAATTTGGGCCGCTCTCCGTCAACGGGGAACACCATTCCTTTAAGCCAAAAAGATGAGATCCATGAAGATACCCTCAAGCCATGTATACTCACCATGGAAGGATGCCTTTGTCGTCTGAATAACTCGGGGAGGTGTTTGGATCACTTCAGGGGAAACGCAAGGGGGCATTGGAGGAGAGGGGGTGGATACACTACTTGATGTGCTGCTGGATGACCAGCTAGATTTTGGGACGCAATTCACACGGTGCCTTGGCCAGTCCATTGCCAAGTGCTCGGGAGAGCAATACCACTCGTCTTCACATCTAAGGACATTCAATATTGAGTTTAAGTTGAAAAATCGAGTAGGATACCGACCTTGAGCACCACGAAGCACAGAGGTTTCCGCACCAGCACCAGTGATGAATTGCAGCCGTAGCCATGGCGGGTTAAGTCGTGAGGGGGGGGGCGTTAAAATAAGATTTCGTAATATAAATATTAGTCTACGGACGACACAGTCGTGCGGAACCGAGAACCCAGACAGAAGATGCGAAGACGAGTGACGAAAGGAGGCCATTGCTCTCTAAGGCTTTATAAACAGATTCTGGCTATGCTCAATGAGAAGAGACTCAAGGGACCAACTGTGTGTGACGCTCAGGAACAGTGCCCTCGGGTGTGGGCGGGGAAGCCTGAGGAGCCCGATCGATCAGTTGCTGTACATATACGTTGATCACTTATAAGTCTTGCTCCTCCGAATGGCCAATACTAGCGTAAGCAATAGAAGCGCGCGCTGTGCTTAGTACAAAACTTTTGATTGCATAGCCATATTTGAAATTACGACAATGCCTTGTGGCAGTAATCATCAAGTTCGTTGTACAAACAATACGCGCGATTTTAGCCCGATATGCTGTGGTCCCCACTGATTTTCAAGGGAATTGAAGACCGACTAAGATAACAGAAACATCTGTCATACAAAGGTTTGGCTTCTAGATCGCATCTACCCTCGTATATGACGCGTTGCTCACAATTATGGTGATTAGTCTTGGAGATCAGTTCGGCACAGTAAGGATGGCTGTTACCTTGTTAGGTATAAACTAAGAAGCGTTTTTATTAAATAAAGTCAATATAATACCATAGCACCCCTTCGACTTCCCCAAATCGAATCCTGTCGGTGATCAGCGGGAGTGATGGTGCTCGGCGTGCTCGGTTTCTGAAATTGTATCCCCAGCCAAGCTTTGGAACTATATGTAAACGACGAAGACAAGCATTAAATTATAAGGTAAAAACCTGTCTATGTACACGCAGACTCATTCAATCTGTTTCATTGGCGACGGCCCATGTTTGGATTGGACAGCGGCTACTGCCTCGGCGAGCACAATTCGGCCCTCGTGCAACTGCTGACCTATCTCAAGGTCGCTAACCTCTCCGGGAGCAACTGTACTTTGATCTTCGCGCTCACGTCGCCGTTTAGCTATCGGGTTAAGGATGAGCGCGGCAAGCACAACTACACCATCGAGTACCTGAGTAGCAAAGCATCAGAGCAAACCAAATTCAACAGCATCGCACCGCTAAACATACCACAACAAGGACGTATGATACTGCCGCCACAGCATCAAACTGAGCTTGGAATACCAAAGACAGCACACTGAACACCCCTCCTAGCATATCTACCGACATGAAAAGCATAGAGACTCCTACAGCATGCATTTAACATCACGATAGCGGAAGAGTGAGAGCATCAATACTTACCAACTACCTCTTTTCGCTTCCATATCTCCCAATACTGGGGCCTATTGATGGAGTAGCTAATGAGCAAGTGTAGGACATGCTAACAGTGGAAGACAAACAAGAGACCTAGAGCAATCAGAAGTGCGCTCATAATGCCCATCACCCGAGTAGGCCATTCATTCCCTGCCCTGTCAGTTCGCTGGTTCACAGGGAATTTTGTCAATGTAGGATCGGAAGTCCACTATGGGGATAAACAGCACTTGCCCGGACAACCAACGAAATCCCAAATTCGAACCCTGCCATGGCCATCAAGAAGAACACGTAAAGTGAAGCACAGAAGGCCTTCGACCTTCTACTACCGTAGTATAAACACTGGAAGCAACGTAAGGCCATAGCCCAATAATAAATGAACCCAACATGCCTGTATCCAAGACAGCGCGGCAAGTGCTCCAAAGAGCTGTGGCTGGAGTATAATCTACGAAAAATAAGTAAGAGCGTCAAGTCAACGATACCGAAGAAACTTACCGGTATACTAATATTCTGGACAATCGCATAAACGCCCAAAAACCAAGCTGAGAGAGCCCAGATGAACCTAGCCAATAACGATTAATTGCAAAATCGGTGGCCAGACAGATGCTCACATTAGCCATGGCGAAAGGCCCTCTGTTGATTTCTCGCGAAAACTCTTGACGACTTGTGGCACTATATATGGCGTCGATCAGATACTGACATTCAGATTAACTCAGATGACAATCACCTAATTGTGCAGTCCACAGCACCGTGCCTGTGAGTTCCACAAGTCAAATAAATAGACTGATGGGACAAGTCATGGAGCGTACTCACCAATGGTAGCGAGTATATTCTCGGCGGCCTCGTTGACTGGCATGACGAGAGGGCTCCCAAGACCTTGTTTGATTTCAAGCGTCCATTTGTACGCGAGACGTAGCCGTAAACCCTTACGTGAAGAGTGATCTTAAATTGGCTCAGGTGCCACCACTATCCCGTAAGCCGACGATTCTGGCGGGGTCTGGCCTGTCGTTAGGAATCGATCAAGAGGGAGCTATAGCTTTACTATCCCAAAGCAGCATATTCAACAAGTTATTGTACCCAGTTAGCTAACAATGTCGTATGATATAGAGTTAGCTTGAGCGCGTCACTCGAACTCATTGTTGGAGAACACGATCGTAAGGAGCTAGTCACCGGGAGTTTGGTTAGATGTTACACGGCTAACATGATCGGGAGCTTGGCTCCAGATTCCTTGGAACCTCATGTCGTAAGGGAGTAGAAGCCAGCCCAGTACGCTCGGCATTGACATCGTGTCCATGGAACATTTCAGTGGAAAAGAAGTGTATTTCAAGCGTCTTATACTCTACCGATCGGGCAGCCGGAAAGGGATCATTAACCGCAGCACGTGGTAGAAGTGTATTCAAAAAAAAAAAAAAAAAAAAAAAAAAACCGCAGCACGTGACCATTTGCAAGGTTTTGTATCTCCCACCATTGAATCTTGTGATGGACATCATTCCGAAGGACAATAAAAGTTACGAAGGAAGGCAGTATTGGCATGTTGGGTTACGGCTTCGCATGAGAGCTTGAATTTGACCAGGACTGTAGGGATGAGCGATACCAAAGCGAGGCAGGCCGGGAACCCTTTGATTGGTTTAAATCATATAAAGATATCAAAGATGTCCTTGAAGTTTATATTCCTGGGAGAAATATCCGAATTCTAATGCTTGGCTGTGGCAATTCTACTTTATCCGAGGAGGTATGGTATTCACAACCATCCAAGTTCGTCTGAGCTGAGAAGACACCCGCGTTCGTAAACAGATGTATCGAGATGGGTATCATAACATAGTTAATATTGATGTGAGTGTACTGTTATATAGCCGTTTATTGTAGGTCGATTTTTTAACAATAAATATAGTTTTCGCCCGTGGTTATTGAGCATATGCGCTCTCTTCATCCCCATATGGAATGTATGTATGATTTTTACTCTTACGCTCCGAGTAAATCATAGAGGTTGTAGGGCTAGAAATGGACATACGGGATCTTAAGTTTGAGGAGGGAAGCTTTGACATTTTGATCGATAAGGGTGAGCAACTTTAGCTAGACCAATTGCCATTTGGGCCAACAGATAGCAGGGACCATGGACGCAATGCTCACTGGGGCATCAGATGTCTGGGTAAGAAAAGCTACTGTAGATAGTCTCGACTCTAACTAATGTGAGCTAATAGAATCCGTCTCCTGAGATTGTTGAGAATTGTGAGGCTGAAGTCAAAGAAGCTATCCGGTCCGTACATCGTAACGCAGTCTACTGTAAAAACCGTTTAACTGACGTTATACTTGGGCCTTTCAAAGCGTTTTGAGACCAGGAGGGAAATTCATATATCTTACGTTCGGCCAGCCTCATTTCCGGCGCCGTTATCTGACTCGCCCCGGCTGTGCGCTCGATATTCGTCAACTCGGGGAAATGTTTCATTACTATCTCTATATAATGACTAAGGAAACATAAGTTTACAAAATTATCAGTGCTTTTAACTCAGTTTCGTTCCTTAAGTTCATCCTTTCAGTTGAAACCTCAATGTTACATCAGTAAAGTTTTTGCTGAGTGAAAACGCGTATTCGACTCACCAGACGGAACTACCAATCACGCCGATTTATATCAGCAAACCTCACAATCGAGCTATGGAAAGCATTCTTACCGACAGTCCACTGCTTCTTTACGTACAGCTCTTTTTCGATCATCAAGAGCTGATCCGAGCTTCCGGATCACTTCACTCTTATATGGGTGTAGTATATCGTAGCGCAATGCACCAGGCAGGATCGCCAACAACTGTAGGGCACATACCTGAATACTCTGGAGTGGTATGTTAGAATTCAGTTGACCTGGTTCAATTAATATAGCCTACTGGAGTTATCGCTTCAGAATGTTGAGAATTAGACAATGCGGCCTTGATTAAGGAGCCAGCATGTTCGGCAAGTGGGCCCGTGTTGGTAGCACTTAATTCTGCAGTGTCCTTGGCAACTTGGAGAAGAGTTTGAAAGATGTTGGTCCTTAGTTCTGTGCCCTCGAGACTTAAGCCCCTGAGGAGAATTGGCATCAACTGCATATAATCACAAATTGATACAGCACTTTGACGATCTGAGACACAGTGATACATACCACTGATAGGTACTCCGCATACGTCGACTTGGGAACCGCCTTGATAAGCGAGGCCAGAGCGACCAGGTAGGCGTCTTGGATCAGGGACTCTACGATGGAGTGATAAGTTAATGTAGTACGTGGAAAGGAGTATTGGTACCTTTGGACTCCTTATAGCCCAATATAACCTCGGCAATAAGCGGGCACATAACTTTTGGAGTGCAAACAGCTACGGATGGGTCCTGAGCTGTCCATCATAGAAACGCCCTTATTGAACAAGCTTACTCGAATAGTTGCACTGTTCTTTTTTGTGAGAACCCCATCATCATTCAGTGCTATTTCTCCAATTGCCTTTCCTGCGGCGCGACCGACCAGGGGATCTTCGAAAAGAGAGAACACATTATTGACGCATTCATCACCCTTCTGGTGACTTTGGACAACCAGTGCACGAGTCACCTTAATGGAGTGGAGTTGAGAACCAAATAACTTTAGCGTAAATGTTGTACTCACCGCAACCCAGACTTGAAGAGCCCGAATTCTGACCTGCCTGACTTGCCTTGGATTGTATATAGTCTCCTGCCAAAAGTTTGGTAGGTACCCATCCATCCATGATTTTAATCCTGGTTATACTGTTAGCAAACAGTGGTATATGAATTCATTTGCTCTCACTTTCGGAATGTTTGTTAACCAGAGAAGATATGAGTCGGGTGGCATTAATAGATTGTACATCGCTTGTCCGATCGTTAGTGCACCACTCTACTAACGACGATAAAGTTTGATCTAGGTCTTCGAAAGGCAATTCAGTCTATAGTCGTAGATGAGTTCACAGAAATCGGCTTTCCGATGATTCCGTACCTCTGGCCGCAGTGGAACGATAGATGCAGTAAGCAATATTACAACATTACGTTGCTCGTATGGGGCATTTTCCTGTGTAAATCTTAGTGTACGTATGTATAAGATGACCCATGGACCTACATCAAAAGGGTTGAAATTGCATTGAGCCGGAAGTTTGGACATTAACACGCCCTCCACGCGAGCTTCGTAGAAAAGTTTTGACAAGGAGTTAATAAAACTGGCTTGTTTCCTAGGAACAAATGAGTATGGTTCTGTGTATTCGATTATAGGTATAACTCACGCGGTAGGGGCGGAGCGTATAACCACACTAAAAACTGATGCGATGGGATGAATAATCTTTGGATGAGTGGCAACTTCATTCTCAGGCGTGGGTGATATTGCAGCTGTGACCACCGATGTGAGTAGAGTTGGAAGTAATCGATCCAGGTATTTCGGTACATCTGGATGTGCAGCCTCTGATTTACGTGCAAGTACGTTTGAGATGGTTTGTAGCAATGCACTTGCGTAAGCAGCTGTACATTCTCGATCAGCGGGTCCCGTGCCACAAATGATCTCGAGTTTTGTTGAAAGTCTGATCACGAGAACTTCGAATAGCGTAGGAGCTTCACAAAGTGTTGCAAGTGCCGAAAGAATGGCCCAGTACTTTGCACGTTCTTCGTCTGCATCCCGGGCTGGTGCCTTATCAGGAAGGGCCGCAAAGAGCATGGGGAGAGTGTTTTCCTCCACTACCTTGGGTGAAACAATTGAGATGACATTTAGAACTTCAAGAGCTATCGGCCTGATGGTACACATAAATTAATATTCTACGCATATAAACATGTTACTCACCTTAAATCCTCAAGTTCATCTTTTTCGGATCCTAACAATTCATTGATCTTGTGCACCACAAATGCCATTTCTTCGTTGGATAGCACGCCTTGCATATAAGAAATCTGGAGCAAGCCGCTAAGTGCTGATCCACGTGAAACTTTCGTATTCAAACCCGAGGTCAATGCGCCAAGCGTAGTGTCCTTATTCGCCTTTAGGAAGGCCAATGACGCCTCACGGCATGGTCCCTCTTTAAGTTCACGAATAGCATGAAGAACATCTCTGAGCGCAGCCAGAATTGGGTCACGGTGCGCAGCCTCATCGGGATCGTGAAATTGTTTAATCAAGAAGGGAGCGACGCGGTTAAGTGTATAAGTGCAGATTGCCGCTGCAGAAATAGTTAGGAACGAACCCCTCGAGTTGTCTTGTTTACTCACACGCAGTGTCAAGACACGCATTTACTATTTTTATAGCATGCTGTGCCTGGCTCTTCTCCGGCTCTCTTAACACGCGTAAGCACTCTGTGGTAACTTCTTCGGTGAGCTCATCTATAACTTCTTCTGTGGATCCAGGTCCTGCTGTTTTGTTCTTTCCTAGCACCAAGAGCAATGTGGTAAGCGCGTTGACTGCTTTATCTGCGGTCTCCGCATCAAGAGGTTGAAATATCTGATTACTCCTTCAGCGATCGGCTTAGCCATTAATAGGCGTTGCTTACTTCCAACTTGAATGCAGACCACATTTGAGAAGCAAAGCTTTTCGCGACGGCTGGTCCATAAACAGGCAAGCACAAGCTATTGTCCTTAGAGTATCGCGCTACAAACCACATGTATGCTCAGTAATACTACCGACCCCGCGAAATTAAAAATAACCTTGGTGTTCCCAGCCGTCGCGGACAATTTCTCTAAGAATAACGGAAGGGCTAGTGGTCCAAATCGCGGTGTAGCAGACAAACATGCACTTGGGGAATATCAATAATAGGTTCTTCATGAGCGAAGTAAATCTAATGTACCTAAGTGAAGATTTCAAATCCTCGGTTGTGATCCCATACGGGTCGTTGGGCGGAGGCTTGAATGTGATCGGGAAGTAACAAAATGTGATATCAAAGAGATCCTATACATTTTTGTGAGTAAGAGGCAATAGCAACGAAGCACCTTAACTCACATCAATGTGATTGGTGATATCGAATTCGAGTGCAATAACCCTCGCAATATTGAAAGCCAGTAATAGATTTCTTGGGTCCTTTTCCCCTTCCGCAAGTTTGATGTAACCGGGAAGGAACGTGGGGCTTGATACGAGTGCTACGGGGTTAATTAGCAGGAATCATCGTTGTCTTGGTACAATTTACCGGCCAGGTGTTTTGCAAACAACGCGTCGATTATCCTGAACACAACGTATCGCACCGATTGCACGAGAGCCTTCATTGAGATATGACTGATAACCCTATGAGAAATATTAGACTTATATTCCCTATCACATGCCTCGAATTGCACCTACGAGTGAGCCGTATCTGTAGCTTCATTCGTTCCAAAAGTAGGGAGTGATGTCAAGGTAAGGAGTCCGTCAAGCGCCGGTATGATTGTATCCGCATCTTGTATCTTCTCAAGATAGAATGTTGTCAAGACCCGAGCTATATAGTAAGGGTATAAGATACCATGGAGAACATGAAGCTAGGACGCAACTAACTTGACTGTTTGCTAATTCTCTCTGACTGACACTGAGATATAACGTGCGAAAGTAGCCTGATACCTGGAGATGGATTGACATTAGCTACGGACTAGACAGACAAAGAACACTCACCTTTCTCTCTAATTTTTCCATCCTCACTAGTCAGATACTCCCCTAAAGACTTTACGATATGCAGTAGAGTAAGTAATTGATCATCGACATCTATATGATGAATGTCATACACCATCGATCTACCACCGGCACAGATTGACGTACGCTGGACCAACTCCTTAATAGTGTCATCTCCGTCAGTGGCAACATATGTCCTAACGAGCTCCTGACATTTCTCCATAATTTGTGGGACGAAATGCTAAATGTTATTTTCGAAGTTGATAGCCAAGTATTTATTTTTCCTATACAAAGTTTGTCGGGTAAACTAGCAGAGATCCGAAAATGACTCTTACAAGCGCCGAGCGTTATCCGTCGATCATGTCGATCAATTCCACGTGACTGCTTTTCGCCTTCTCTTTAATTTGACTCGTTCTCTCAACTCTTGCAAATATTCATGCGGATGAACTCTGAAACTCTCCCAACTTGGCATCGTGTGGATAAGGTACCATCTCAGAGCTAAATGGCTGCTTGAAGTCCGATTGCATAGTAACCTCCGGACCATCGAACCGAGTCGGAGATTTAACCTGAATCTTAGAAGAACCGAATGTATTTTGAATCCGTGTTTCCTAGTCAATATGGGAGAATACATTTATCGATCGACAACCGATTGTATTTTTCTACATTCCATGTCCATTGTTCTGGGATCATTCGTTAGCAATGCAGCCAGGACCGAGGTACAGAATCATCGATACTCCAATGGATGATTTAGATGAGAACCTTAGGAAAGGAGCCCGAACTCCCGATGGTGCCATCGCTTGTGAACACGAGGCCGAGGGTGTAAGTTCTTTTGGGGAGATCGTAACTGAACCCTGTGTCAGCACGAACGTGGGTCAGATCATCGCCTAGCCTCTATGCGCGCACTCGCATTGGATGCCTCCTTGAAGGATCCTGTCGCGTGAGTAGCATTCTAGACACAGAGGTAACCATGTCATCGATGTAGCTCAAGTGGATGCTATCTCCGAAGCAAATTAATGCTCTAAACAAAAGGGATACAGTGGGACCTCTTGATTCTGTACCCCCCCGACTCGATAGAAGCGGGGTTTTGCTTTTCCCGTGGTTATTTGAAATATAGTAGTGAATGCTTACGAATGCGTACAGCCACCGCTGAGTAAGACCGGCGTCCGTGGCTTGGACCGCCACCTGGATTAACGGCTATTGAGAGAAATTCAGAGAACGGCATAGAAATTTCAGAAATATATAAGCAGATACACCTGAGACTACCTAAGATACCATTATTTCTTGTCTTAAGCTTGTTCTTGGTGCCTCAAACCTCTAACTTGAAAAAATCTCGAGCCCCAAGGCGTCCCCGACCGCTTTCTGTCGCCGTCTCTGTGCAAGATAAAACCAAGCAGTCAAACCCCACGCTTAATGACAAACTACGCATTATAGATTACTACCGAGAGCATGAAGGCCTTCCTGGAGTTACTCAAGCCTCGGAAGTTCAACATTTCCGTATCGAATACCTTACTCTTAGCCAATCGACGCTCTCAAGTTACCTCTCTCGCGAGAAGGAGATTCGAGAATACATTGACAAGAACCCGAATCGACTAACATACAAGAAGCCTACTCGGGTTGCCCTCTCGCAAATCGAACTCGCGTTGACTGAGTGATTAAATGAGCGACTGCGCCGCGGCTTTCGATCGACTACTTTCCGCTCAAGAGCTAGCAGATGTTGATCGCGATGTTCAGACCGAGGAGGTTACTGACGAGATGATTATTCGACACGTCAGATCTATATTTAACTTATAGATTGTACTTAATATTGTTCGATTTTTTAATCATGTTTTTAATATACTTTCTGACTTGGTTAATGTATACGTATCTATTGTCATGTACTTCTGGGTTGTATGCACGGTGGTATTTCAAATGATTACATAGCCGCTTCTGTCTCTGTTTACACGTGTGGTCGTAAACCCCCCAGCTCAATAAAAGCACCATATCAAATATCCCATCAGCATCGTTTTAGAGGGGTTCCACTGTACATGCACCCCACCACTGAGAAGACGTGTGAGAATCAATTGATCCTATATCTTATAGGGGTTTAGCGGTAGATTTTCCGTATTGATGGCACCGTGCTGCTATACTAAGCGTCGGCATTATGCGAATTTAGTGGTCTCGTGGTTTTGAGCGGCAAAGAAGGCTATCATGGTGCTTATTGGGCTCGAACAAGCTACCTTCTTACAGGAAATTTTTAGATTGCGCAGCCAGGAAATAATGATGCCGGCACTCCTAACACCCCTATGTTGCCAAGCGAGCTCAAATGCTGTTCGACGACCAGATCGCATTCATTTGGTGTTTTGGACTCGTTTATCACGTGATCCTTTTCTTGCATCTACCGGCCAACCATTTGCTTTAGAAATTGCGTGACGGGATGAGAGAGTATGGCACCCAGGCGAGAGTTTACAGTGCCAGACACGAGCGGCTGCGTCCGACAAGATCCCACGGTTTCGAAGTCGGTCCGCCCGGCCGACCATATATCACTGGAAGGCTGCGGTCGCGTTCTGCTCCAACACAGAAGGGCGCAATGATCCAATGTCGATTCGGGACACATGGTGCTCACGCGACGTTAATATCAGCGTCATTACCCCCCGTAATCTCTAACCGGAGAAAGTCAGTGAGTTGAATGATTTCTCCTGATTCTATGCACACCTTGGACGAGTGGGTGACTCCAGTCTTAGCATGGAAATGCATTTATTTCTTGACTCAGATTGAAATCTAAATTGGAATAGATGCCCAATAGACTCACTTCTCAAGCGATGATTTGATTAGATAACCTTTGTGGTCATTGAATTTCAGTTTGTCAAGCCCGATTTAGGTCCAGAATCCGTCTTTCTGGCCGGAGTTTGCTGCCGATAGGCTGGCTGCAAGGCCAGCGCGTGTAAGAAATGTAGATATGCGCAATATAAGAAAGGCAAGTCCGATGACCTAAAGAGATACGCTTCGATGGCCAGGACCAATGGCCAAATGATAACTAGAGAATCCGAAATCTAAACCTACGACTGAATACTTCATTATGCGTCATCCCCACCAAAATTCGAGGGCGTCACAGATCCAGCATACACCCACCCGCGCTAGGACTAAAAACGAGCCACTACCCACATGACTTGATATCCAAGGCACAGCTCGGTCATTGGGGCGATTCTGCAACCAGGGAGCAGGGATGCGTGTGAATCATGTCCGGCGCGAAATAAAGAGCTTCGTCTCGGTTCGGGATAAATTGAAAATAAAATTGTGTGAAGTAGACCATGTGCATATGTGGGGCAGTAGCGTACGGAGCCCGGGTATAGTAACGGCAAGCGACTCAGTCATTCTGGTCCCGGAGCCGCGTTGAGACGGGCTCTATGCGCCCGGACCCGAATCACCGCAAGCCTGTGTACGGGAAATACCACTGTGCGCGGTTCTTCCTTTGAGACGAATCAGGTCCAGAATCAACGGAAGATGAGAATGTGTGAGCTGCTTTGGCGCGTTTGAGTGACAAATCGTATGTGTTGCCTATGGTTGCCCTGGAACGGTGGAGACCTAATTCTGCATATCTTATCGGTAAGGGGGACGCGGGGTGAGTTCGGACGCAGTGAGAGAACGGAGCGTTGATCACACGAGCCGTGCGCACGACTTGTGAAGCAGCAAATTGATGCTGGTACAGGGGGAGAGGGTGTACGGGGTCCCGTAGGGATCCTCCGTAGAATTGGATAGCACAAATTACGACTCTTGAACCCAACCGAGTCCTCTCTTCATCTCCATCTGCTGCCCAAGCGCGGCTTTTGCCCCGTCAACATTGCCTAGACACATATGAACCATACGTCCTCATGGCTAGATCCAAAAAGACACAGAGTGAGTTTTTGTCTCGAATTATTATGTGTAGATCATTCGTTATGGGTTGCACATTCTGCCGCGACTGAGGCTCGTGCTGGCACCTGTCGCTGAGTTGCCTGTTCCGAGCGGTGAGCTGACCGGTGTCATTGCATTTATTTGTCTGTGGTCATATACGTTGTCGGTCACCATGGGTCGTGTGCGCCCTGCAGATCGCCTCAAGACCCAGCGTGAGCATATACTACTTGTACTCGGACTGTACGCGAACATCGGGCTGACTGTGAAATTTAATTTTGCTTGTGTCTGTGCTTGTGTACGGCTACAACAGATCATTTCGAGACATCCCTACCTCACTCTCGCAAGATGTACGAGAGTGAAGACGAAGACATATGCCCAGTGTGCGAGGGCGAATGTACATGCAACAATATTACCGAGTCCGTCACCGCATACAGCTTTGAAGAATTCAACCGCCAGCAACAGCAATCCAAGGTGGCCTCGACCTCAGCTGCTGCCCGTCAAAAATTACGCCGGCGCTTCCCAAAGGATTCAGACCCTCTTCGTCAAAGGGCCTTGGGTCAGCGTCATACGCCACAGTCGTTACTTCTCCATCACCTGCCTCTAAAGTCGTCCCTCGTCTCCAGTCCTTGAAGCTCAAAATCCCTTCCCAGTCTAAGCACGATGCGGAACACACACTCTCCGACTCTTCCAACTCTACTATCGACGCACCCTCTGGTCCTCAACTCGCACGATTTAATCTCTCAAAACATCCTAATGGTGGAGCCTCTGGTTCTGTTACACCTCGACATGCACTCGACGACCGAATATCGCCTACCAATGCACCGGGCAAGGTGATCCCACCAAAAGTGATTGCCAAATCAAAAGGTAAAGGCAAGCAACCTATCGAACGCAAACCCGCACCCGTAACGAAAAAAGCAACATCCACAACCGTCAAGAAATCTACTGCCACTAATACTAAAAAGCCTACCCTCGTTAATTCCAAGAAACGAAAACTTGGTCGACCTCACAAGAAGCGCGTACGGGAAACGACGAGCGAGTCGAGTCTGAGCGACTTTGACGACTTTGACGAAGATGATTTCGTTCCGTTCCGTAGCTCTGGACAGACGCATCAAAAACAGGCGGTTAACGGTCCTGTCTCTGATTTCCCGACTTTTGTTAGCGCAAGCGTGTTTGGGGATTCCGAAGATGAGGTGGTTCTACCAGCTCGGATTCAGAAACAACGGGATTATTATTAAGTGGGGACAGTGAAGTAGAAGAGGAGGAGGAGATGATGATTGTCGCGGAGGAGAAAAAGGAGCAGCGCCGGAAATTCAAGGAGCTCATCATGAACGCCAATCACAAGAACCATATGGGAGGAGGAGCCGGTGGACAGCAATGGCAGATCAAGCCGCGTCGAAAAAGCGTCGAGGGCGAAGAATCTGTCGATGACCAGACGGATTCACAGTCAGGCGTGGGAGAAGAAGAAGACGAAGAAGACGACGACGATCCCGACGAAGACGATGCGGACGCGGAAGAACAGGCTGCCACTTGGTCGACCGACGACTCGGACGAAGATTTGTTCTTTGCAAATTTGTCGGATTCGTCCATCTCGTTCTCAGCGGACCAGGACGACGATGATGATAGCGAGACCGTTTCATCAACTGCTGACCTCGCTGAAGCGGCCTCTGCTGGGTTTCTTTCGGGGATGGGCATGCCTATGGTTGTGATGGACGATTTTGGAATGGAGCTAAGCCTTGGTAATGTGCTCAATGCGACCGATCTCGATCAAGAATTTGAACAACGTGCACGCGCTCAACTTGCCGAAGAGAAACGCACGCCTGGCCGTGAGACTGCTTCACCCGAGCTCGATGTCTTTAGTGCCGTCGATTATACCAAGGAAGCGCTCGATGCCGTTGACGGCCTCGAGATGGATCTTGATTCAGATGCGACCGAGTATGAAGAAGATTCTGACATGGACGGCGACACTACTGCGGATGAAATGGAACGCGGACGTACACCAGCGCGGTTCAGGTTCCCTACTCCCCCATCTATAAACCCACTCTCTACCTTTAGCCCTAGTCCGGCTGTTAGCCCCGTTGGATGGCGAGACTTTACGCCTACGCATTTCGCACCTCCGCTTTTCATGCGTGGGGCTGCGCCCGTGACGCCCCATGCGCGCGCTGCTTCGTTTGGCGGGTTTGGAGGGCTCGACTCGGCTCGTGCGCGGACTATCAGCGCGAGTGCGGTTCTCGTAAACGGGTCGGATGGATCTGTGTCTGCGTCCGAAGTGGGTGCTGCCCGACCTGTCATGGGTTCGTTCGGTCGCACGGGGGACCGTAGGCGGGCAGCAATCATCGATGGTAACGCAGCGGTTCCGAGTCCCTTTGCGGCCCGCAGAAGACGTTCCAACAGCTGGAAGAGCGGCAGAAAACACTTTGGCAGCAAGGTACACAAATTTGGGTGTATGCGCTAATTTTCCTGGCCTGGCTGACCAAGACTACTATTTGTAGAGTGACATCTTCCCCATGCTGGCTCGACGGGCTCGAGGCAACTCGAACGCGACTTCTGGCTCGACCCGCTCGTCGTTCCATTTCCCCATGACGGAAACTGAACTCGATATGGACATGGACATGGACGAGTCGTGCACCGAGCCCTTTGAACTTGATGACGTGCTCGATTTTTCAAATGTGTCGGACGATCTTTCTCACCACCCGCCGAATCCCTTTGATAGTCCTATTGACGAAGGCGAGTCGCATTTACGGAGTCTGGACCGATGGGACCGTGTCCCGATGGGCACATTTAGACGTACACGCGAGACGCATGACGCTGGTGCGGTACCAAATGTTAGTACACCGGACGGGTTCTCGTACGGCGCTACTCCTGGCGGTTCATGGAAAGGTGGAGTGCTTTGGGTGGAGGACTGAGTGTGTTGGGTGAAGGGAAAGAAATGTTGGGCCCGGTAGAAGATAGTCTTGGAAACTCTGAAGACGTTGGGCAAAAGGGTCGGGTCGAAAAAGCCATGTCGCGCAAGGAGCGACGGCATCGCAAGAAGCGTGAGGCGGCATCGACGCATGTGCCAACCAAGTCATTTATCACACCCCCGCCGCTGCCGCTTCCGTCTCGCAAACAATAATTAAATTTGTGGCTGGGCTAATTATTACTTCGAGTTTTGGATTTGATTTGAATTTTTCTTTTTTTGTATTCAAGCTAGTGTTTTTATTTTTCCTGTTTTTGTTTGTAGCAATCCATGTGTTACCAGTTGCGTTACCGGCGCTTGTGGGGGGTTACAAAGCGTAAACTATGCAGGACTGGAAGGTATTTGACAAGGGAGAGCGGCGGTTGTGTCCTGAACCGACGACGACGTGCTCGATGGCAGGAAGGATGCGCAATTGAGCAGTAGAATGACGAACGATAAGCGCACCCGGAGCCAGCAAGAGACCGCGACCGAGAACGAGCCCACAGTGACCGCATCCGACGTTCCATCGCCCCCGCGCACAAGAGCACGTGCAGCGGCAAGCACACAACTCACGGCCCCAACAGCCTCTTCCGCAGCGTCTAACCTCTCCCAGACAACGACGACAGTCCCTCCATCCTCCTCCCCCCAGACCCGTCGCAGGGACAAAGGCAAGAACAAGCAATCCGACGACCCACGTCCGGCAAAGCGGTAGGCAAAACGATCCACTGTTGTGGCTATTCTGGCTGACTTGCTGATTAATATTGCATTTTCGCTGGAATTATGACAGCCCCCGTCGTAGTGCTCCCGCGGCTACCCCATCGACCTCGAACGGCATTACCATCAACGAGCCCAAGCGCGACTCAAAAGGCAAGAAACGTGCGGCCCCAGACCCCGACTCAGACGACCCCGCCACCTCCACAAAGAAACACAAGTCCCCTTACTCACTCCGTAATCGGACTTCTCTCCCCAATCTGAAGTCTACTACCACCATGTCCCGCAAGAACAGGTCAGTCGATCCTTTTCATCTCTGATCCATCCTCACCGATCTCCCAGAGCGACTCGCAAGTCCACCGGCAAGTCGACACGGGGTGTGTACATCAAGTGATATCACTTGTTACCTGCCACTAACATACTATAGATGACGAGGCGCTTGACTTAGCCGGAGACAGCCGTCCGGAAGATGAGCATGCCGAGAGTTCCCGAAACGATACAGCACCCGAACGCAATGATAGCGACGAAGAAGATGACGACGAAGATACGGGCGATGAAGACGAAGAGAATGAGGGAGAGCCTAACTCGTCCGCACTAGGCAATCAGTCAGGTTTGGATGACTCGGCTGTATCCGCTTTGTTTAGTGCCGACTTTCGTGCACTCGGGTCGTACATGCTCTCGCTCTCGACCCGTCTCAAAACCATTCTCAACAATATCAAGCCCTCTGCCAGTCCCACAGTTCGTCTGATGGCCCTCCAGGAACTCAGTGAGATTCTCAGCATGAGCACAGAGGATACCCTAGCGGGATACTTCCAGGTAGATTCATTCGTGGGAGAACTAGTTAGGATTATGGGAGGCAAGGATACGGGTGGTGATGACGATGATGAAGCGGTCAACGAAGACGATGAAGATGCGTCTCTCGCTGCTGCACTCGCTCTCAGTGCCGGTGGCTTCCCGGGAGACGATAACCTTGAAGCCCAAGTATTGGCTTGCAGGTGTCTTGCCAACCTTATGGAAGCCCTTCCTGGCTGCGCCCATACTGTCGTTTACCATGGCGCTGTCCCCGTTCTATGCAGCAAGCTTATCGACATTCAATACATTGACCTCGCAGAACAGACCCTGAGCGTACGTAGTCCTTTGGGTTTGACATATAGTCTTTATTCACGCCACATATACAGACGCTCGAAAAAATATCAGAAGAATATCCTAGTGCCATTGTACGCGAGGGTGGTTTGGCGGCCCTACTCAATTTCCTTGACTTTTTCTCGACAAATGTCCAACGGACCGCCCTACAAGCCGCTGCAAATTGCTGCCGTAACGTCAGCATCGATAATTACAATATGGTCAAGGACGTCTTCCCCATTATTCGTACTGTTCTTGGATACGCCGATCCCCGACTGGTCGAGCACGCATCCCTATGCGTCATCCGGACCATTGAGAGCTTTAGGTCCCATCCGGAGCTTCTCGAAGGTCTTGTTGACCCAGCCCTTCTCCGTGCGCTGATGTCGGCCGCAGTTAGCCCTGGTACATTCACACTCGTCCTGCGCGCGCTTTCCAGTGCTACCAAATCAAGCCCGAAAATCGCACTGTCCTTATTAGAAGCAGACGTTGCAGGTACCCTCTATCAAATTCTGACAGGAACCGTGCCTCCCGCCGATCCGACCGACCCGTGTGGCGGCACAGATGCCGTGGCGGCGGCCGCGGCACTCACAGATATGGCTGTTATGCAAAACTTAGCACATCGCCCCAAGGACCAAGTCGAGGAGGCTTTGAGCTTAGTTTCTGAGCTCATGCCGCCACTTCCTAGAGGTGTGTATCTGTCTCCTATCTCTAAAGTTTCTCGATTGATCCTTACGTATGACTGGGTAATCATAGATGGCGTGTTTGATCACCGCGCATATTCTGAAAAGGCATTGGCTAGGATGGTCAAGGCCAAGATCAAATCGTTGAAGAGTTCACGAACGAGTTCGAATGCTGGGCCGAGTACGAGTACTAACCCAGAACCGATGGATATCACACCAGACGACCCTGGCGCCGCGACTCCTGTTGCGGCGCCGGGCTCTGCTACACCTGTTGCAAGGCCTGGGTCACCAGTACACGCCCCAACTCCACCCTTCCAACCCGGTTCACCTGTGATCCGGCCAATTTCGCCAACCGCACAACCCATTCCCACTTTGAGTCGCACGGAACTGTTGAGGTCCAAGCCCGAACTTATCAACCGGTATATGCGCTTGATGGTACCTGTGCTGGTTGACGTGTATGCTGCCAGTGTGGCAACTCAGACCAGGAGCAAGTCTTTGACGGGAATTCTGAAAGCTATTAGTTTCTCAGAGGGAGAGGAAGTCAACGCGGTACTCAAGGCAAGTTTTCCCCTCGAACTTTCTAGAACTGAATTAATCGTTATTGGTGAATAGAGTGTATCGATCGCAACTTTTGTTGGCTCCATATTGTCGTCGCGCGACTATCCAGCGCTTGCCATCTGCGCACTTCAACTCGTAGAATTACTGTTGACAAAGGCACCTAACGTATACAAGCCCGCACTCCGACGGGAGGGTGTACTCCACGAGATCGAGGTTCTGACTGAGCGACAACTTACCACCAAGGCCAAAGAGAAGTCGGAGAGTAGCAGAGGCGAGGCTGCCAAACAAGAAACCAAAAACGAGGGGTCGTCCCCAGCACCTGAGCCCGCTTCCGAGCGAGATGAATCACCCCGGCCTATGATACCTATTCCTGTCAAGCGCTCGTCCAGCACCGTACTCGATCCCCAGGATGCAATCACTTTACGCGCCAAGGTCGTTCGATTCAAGTACTTGTCCGGTGCAGAGGAGAATGCGGCCGACCCTGTATTCGAGAAGTTGCGTGGCTTATTGGCTACACTTCGCGATACTGGAGCGGCTGAGGCCGAGTTAAAAGACGCACTGAAGGATATTGCAGCCATGTTTGGTATTGGTGGAGGAGCAAGCATATCAAGCTATGAGCTATTGAAGAGTGGGCTTGTGGATGGGCTGTTACAATTTACCACCGACCCTGCACTTACATGTAAGTTTGAACTACTACCCGGGACCTGGGTTATCGCTGACTAATTTGGTTGTAGTGGATGTAGCAACCCGTCAGCAGATGGTGGCTCAAGCGTTTTCCCCCCGCTCGTCCAAGGGTACAGACTCGCCCTCGGGATCTCCTATGGCAGTTCTGGTCAAGAAGTTGCAAGAGAGTTTGACAAGAATCGAAAACTTTGAAGTAGTGACTGTATCCCCTGGCGCTGAAGGTGAGTCCTTGTGGTTGGTCACATAAAGTACAACCAATAACTCAATTATCTACTACTTAGCATCCAGGCGAAACTCTCCCTCAATGCTTGCTCGTCAACTTCGCCTTCGAATTGTTGCCGAAGAAGGAACCGATGCTCCTCGATCGTGCACCAATATTGTTGTTTCAATTCATGCCATCGCCACTTTCCAAGCACTCAACGATTACCTACGTCCACGAGTGGCTGGCGCCCTTGCAGGAATGGGTGCAGGTAGCTCCAGGTTGTCTGGTGTTTTGGCAGCATTCGCAGCTGCGGCTGGTTTGCCAGCTGGAGCACTAAGCCGAGTTGCTGCTGCATCAAGCGGAGCGGGCCCAAGTTCAACAAGCGCTACCGCCGGTTCAAGTTCAGGATCCACTTCTACTCCCACCATCGGAAGGAGACGAAGCCAACGACTAAAAGCGAAGGATAGCGCTGCAGCAGATGAGAACAATACTTCACCAACGACGGAAACTTTACCCACAGTTGAAGCATTGCCGAGTGCTCCTGCTGCCTCATCTTCCGCGGCCGCCGAGTCTATGCTTGCTGCTTTGACATCGGGTGCTGATGCTGGGCTCCCAATGCTTGGTAGTGAGGACTTTGACATGGAGCATGCCGAGGACATGTTGAACGAAGACTTGGAGGCTGAGGTATGGTTTTGGTTTAGATGAACCAGCCGTGATTGCTGAGTCGAAATTTGCGTATAGTTTTATGAAGAAGATATGGAACCTCAGCAAGGGTCTCCGGACAAGACGGTATCTGTATCCTTGAACGACGGTATGTTCGATCGGACGCTGGGCCCACATTGTAACTAACGGATCGTACAGATGGTACAAAAGTCGAAGCACAGACGCCCGATGGGACGCGCGTTGCCACACCCAATCCGAGCGCAGCTGAACGTCAGACTACGACCCCTTCGTCATCGTCCAAGTTCTCGTACGCTGCGGCCCTCAAGGCCAAGCCTACTGACTGGCACCTCGAATTCTCGATGGATGGACACGTACTGCCCCTCGATACTACGATCTACGGTGCAGTTCATCATCACGAAGCTCGTCGTGCAGCTGCTTCGGGATCGACATCAGGATCAAATGTGGCTAGCCTGACTGCGCCATCCCTATGGCAAGGCGTCTACACCGTGAAGTACAGGAAGGTGCCTGGGCCGCCGCCCACTCAACCCACGGCTCGAGTCGAGACAGTATCAACCTCCGAGAGTACACTTAGTGCCGATTTGCCGCATACTCAGATTCTCCGTCTGCTACGAGTATTACACAAGATGAACTTGAGGGTCAAGGACAAGATGTTCACGGACACAACTGCTGCTGTTCTTGCTGAGAGTGCTTTCATAAACAATAAATTGACGGCCAAGTTGACTAGGCAGCTCGAAGAACCAATGATCGTGGCAAGGTAGGCACACTGCTTCTTCCTATCACCATCACTAACGCCTGTGTATTTTTCCAGTCAATGTCTCCCTGATTGGGCAATCGAACTTCCGCAGCAGTACCACTTCTTGTTCCCCTTCTCTACCCGCTTCTCTTTCCTTCAGTCCACATCCTTTGGCTATGCCCGCCTTATCACCAAATGGCAGTCCCAACAACAACGCACGTCAGACTCTTCACGCCGTGACGACGCCTTTGGATATCTTGGTCGCCTGCAACGCCAAAAGGTGCGCATCTCGCGACACCATATCCTCGAATCAGCCGTCAAGGTTCTCGAATTGTACGGTTCGAGTTCCAGCGTGCTTGAGGTTGAGTACTTTGAAGAAGTCGGAACTGGACTCGGGCCGACTCTAGAATTCTATTCGTTGGTCTCCAAGGAGTTTGCGAGGCGTGAACTCAAGATGTGGAGGGACGCGGATTCGAGTGTCGAGGGCCCATACGTGCAACGCCCACTGGGGTTGTTCCCGTCCCCTGAGATCAAATTGGAGGCTAAGTGCGTACCCTTAACATCAGTCGTTCGTGGAGCGCTGATCGTTCGTCTAGGTTGACCAAACTATGGTCCATTCTTGGCCAATTTGTTGGAAAAGCACTATTGGACTCGCGGATCATCGATATGTCCTTCAATAGTTTGTTCTTGAAGTACATCTTGAACGAGGAGGTCCCACTGACGATTGCCAGCCTGAAAGTGAGTAGCTATCCGATCTTTGAATTGTTCGCAGAATGCTAATCTTGTCGCCTATAGTTGGTTGATCCTACACTCGCCAATTCACTGTCCAAGCTCCAGGCATATGGTGTTGCCCGTCGCGAGATCGAGAACAATATCAGCATGTCTCCGTCTGAAAAGGAGGCCGCCTTGAGTGATCTTACTATCCATGGTGCCCATCTCGAAGACTTGGCCCTGGACTTTACTGTTCCTGGGTATGACATTGAACTCAAGGTGAGCACCGAATGCAAGCATAATTTGAGTGCTGATGCTAACATGTATTCTGTCCAGCCGGGTGGTAGGGATATTTCTGTGACAAACTCAAATGTGGAAGAATACGTACGCGAAGTAATCGATGTCGTGATTGGCCGAGGCGTACAGAGTCAAGTACAAGCATTCCGTACCGGATTCTCCAAAGTTTTTGCAGTGACAGACCTTCAAAGTTTCTCATCGGAGGAGTTGGATTTGCTATTTGGTAACGCAGATGAAGATTGGAGCACCGAAAGTGAGTATTCTTGTGGGAGAGCATTGTTTAGCGAAGTAATGACATTTCTTGAATAGCTTTGACCGACGCACTCAAAGCCGATCATGGTTTTAATGTCGACAGTGGTGCCATCCGTGATCTTATTGGTATCATGACTTCATACGACGAACCTACCCGACGAGCGTTCCTACAATTCATCACCGGAAGTCCAAAATTACCGATTGGTGGCTTCCGTGGGCTCAGCCCCCAACTGACCGTCGTCCGCAAACCTCACGAGGCACCTCTCAAGGCCGACGACTACTTGCCAAGCGTGATGACATGCGTCAACTACCTTAAACTGCCAGAATACAGTGCGAAGAGCGTGATGGAGGCTCGCCTTAAGACAGCGATGATGGAGGGTGGTGGAAGCTTCCATTTGTCATAGACGAAGACTTTTTTGTGAGCATGGTGGTAATTCAGTATTGCTATCTTTTTGAAGTGTAAACATCATTCCGCGTGTTCTATATTTCTGCAATTATGAGTATCTTCTACCTTTACACTGTTCAAAATTTTCTTGAGGCCGAGATCCTCGGTGTGCCAGTTTGATTGGCTGTGTTCATTTATATCTGACGATGGAATCGAGACTAGATTATTGTTGTCCGCAATCTTGAACCCTGTTTGAGTCTGTAGCATACCACAAAAAGACATCCAATTTCTTTACACAAACGTGCATATTCTTTAACCCCCAAGGCTGAGCGCCTGAGATTTTATTGGCAATCGTTAGCATAAGGGCCCTGACACACGACCTGACACTTGTCCAGGCTCGTTCGGTCCACCAACGCACTTTTCTCAATCCAACATGGGTACAAACGACAAAATCTGGAAAAGGGAGGAAGTCTGTTCTCGCATTCTCGCAGGGGAAACCATTTTCATCTATAATGGCAAGCTCATTCGGGTCCCAGCGTCTTGGCTCGCAAAACACCCTGGAGGTCGACTCGCTATCCTTCATTTCGTCGGACGTGACGCGACAGACGAGGTGAACGCCTTTCATCCCGAAGCCCCACTTAAACAGCTTAACAAATATGCGATTGGACGCGTTGAAGTCGGACCTAGCGGTTGGGAGCCGCTCATTCCGCCCGTAATGACCGGCTGGGTACGGAAGAAAAATGAATCTGGAGAAGAGAAATGGGAACGCGAGGCAGAGACGTGGCACGACTCGACCAACGAATATGGCTCTACTCCGTCTTCTGAAATCCTCCTCATTCAAAAAGGTGCTGTTGAACAGAATTCAGAGGCCAGGCCGACAATAAGCAGTATCACACCACCTCCAACTGCTCTAAACTTAAAAACTCAGCAGCAGCACATGAAGGCCTATCGTGCTCTCCACGCCGAAATTACCAAGGCTGGCTTATACAAGACACCCTACTTGACCGGATACGGGCCCGAGGTTGCCCGGTACACGTTTGTGGCCATTGTGTCAGTATTGGCCTATCGGCAGCAATGGTTCTGGACGAGTGCCTTCTTTTGGGCTGCTTGTTCCACCAACTCACATTCACCGTACATGACCTCGGACACAATGGCGTTACGCATGTTTGGGCTATCGATCGAGCCATTTCGATTCTCATTTCTGACTTTACAGGCGGACTAAGTACTGGCTGGTGGGTTGATGTGAGTGCACATTCCTTCCGACCACAGATCTTCGATTGACAAATGTCCAATATAGAACCATAACATCCATCATCGTACGTTTGATAAAACTTTTATTAAAGCTCTCACTAATGTAACTTCCAGTCGTAACGAACCACCCGTCTCATGATCCTGACATTCAGCATATCCCCTTTTTCGCCATCTCGCCCAAATTCCTTAATTCGCTTTGGTCTTCGTACTACAAGCGCATAATGGCCCATGATGCTTTTTCTAAGGTGTTCTTATCAGTCCAGCATAAACTTTTCTATGTCGTCATGTCTCTCGCTCGCTTCAACCTATACGCGAATTCCTACGGCTTCCTCATTAAATCTGGAATCTTTCAAGGCAGACGCGGATGGACATGGTGGCTAGAGGTCGTTGGAATCGTTTTCTACTGGACGTGGTATATCAACGTTCTCAGAGGATGTGGCGATTTCAAAACTGGCCTGGCATATTTCCTAATTAGCCACATAGTGCCAAGCCCCCTACATGTCCAGGTATATTCATATTTCTATGCTTCGAAGATGAAACTAATGAGGGTTACTTCAGATTGTCCTTTCACATTTCAGCCGGTCCACGGAAGATCTCGGACCAACTGAATCGTTCCTTGCTAGGCAACTTCGTACCACCACAGATGTGATTTGCCCACCCCACTTGGCTTTTTTCCATGGTGGGCTTCACCTTCAAGTAACACACCATTTGTTCCCTCGTGTAAGCTTTCCGCATACACCTCAATTAATTAGCTATCTGATAGGTCTGACAACACGAAATATCACAGCTTCCCCGTCATAATCTGGCTGCGGCATCCCAAATTGTGAAGCGATACGCTGCGGAGCAAGGCCTTGAATACGCTGAATTTGGGTTCGCGGCGGGCAATCGTGAGGTCATCGGTGTCCTTGCGGATGTTGCTTCGCAAGTTGGTGTGGTAGGAATGGTTGCCAAAAGCGAGGTTGAAAAGGCCGTTCGAGGAGAAGGCCACTAGTAATATGAGTGTATGCGCTTTCTGCTGGGCTTTTGTTGGTTACTATATAGAATGCTTGTTATTTGATATCCCATATAGATATTGTCGCCTTGATAATCCTTCACATGACTTATACTCGAGCGATCGGAACTGGGATCGCCCCAGGTCCTGAACACACGGGTGAAACTAGGCATCGGATCATTCAAAAGGGAGAGATGCCTTTATATAATTAAGCTCACTAGCGATTTCATGACTTGTGTTCATTCACATCACACATACCAGAATATAAGGCGGCTCATAACCAGAACTCGGTGTATTAATACTTTATTTAATGCCAACATTCAATTGCTAGTATTGGGAATACAACACGAGGCTAGCTACACAATAGTCACGGAAGTTGCGATGACTTGTTTTCGACATCCTGAATCGCCTTCCAAAACACGCTCCATCCCCCATCCTGCCATTCCATCATCTCCTTCAGTTGCTTGGATTCCTTTCCTACGACCCTTTGGATGAAGTAAAAGAAACCTCCAATAGTAAAATCGATAAAAGAAAGGGTTTTGCCCAATATAAACGGCCCGGCTTCACTGGTCCCGTCATTGAGACTGATTGACTTTGCTAATGTCCCGAATTTTTCGCGTAATTCTCCCCAATACTGTGTCTCTTCCTCTTCAGAGAGAGGCTTGTACTTGTCCCCGCGAGTTCGGTGCCAATACTCTGCGCTCCTTTCATCAAGCAAACGCGGTCCCTTATAATAGAATAGCTTGATAACCAAAGCACTCAGAGGTGGATAATAGGTTGTGAACCACATGTGCTCGATTGCACGGGTTCCCGGAGGAAGTATTAGCGGGTATTGAGGAGACGAATACTTGTCATCAAGATAGAGTGCGATCTTAAAAGAATCAGCAATGTAAGTGGGCTCGCCGTCTGGATCGCTGGAGGGATCGGCAATCACTATTAAGATAAGCATATATGCGTTAGTATTCTTAAGAGGGCTTATCTTTCATTTGCCTATCACTTACTGGGCAACGTGTAGTGGGGGAATGTAGGGAATACGACGGGGACACCTAGCTCTTTAAGGGTCGGCTCGATGTCGCATAGAGAAATGTATTTGACACGATAAGGTATCCCCTTGTAATTTAAAGTAAGTCTGTTTAGTTTGAGTGTCAGCTGCAGTTCTTCTGAGCTGGTTATGCGAAGATAGCTTAGAATATGCCTATACTAACCGGGTTTTATAGGTATTGGAAGACCATGATTCACCTTGTGCATCAGCAACGTCATAGAACACGATTGGGTTTTCTTTGGTTGCCGCCATGAATGTATCTAGTCTCAAGCTCGAAGTGAAAGTGGTTCTGGGGAAGGCTCAAGGGACAAGTAGTGAGTGCTATTCTTCCAATATATAAGAGTCGCTGCGGATAATCGAGGGCACCTTGCGGATTGATCCAAAGCAATCAGTCTCGTGGTCAATCTCGGAGCCTCATGTTTTCAGGTATTCGTTCATAGAAAATCCTTACCAATTCAAAAAAGAAACTTTTATCATCAGCGCCGGTACTCGTTTCCAAGCATACGGGTCGATTAAGTCGATATAGTAATATCCCTGAATACACTCGCCTCTGATATGAATCTCAACGCCCCGCTCCACCCCATCCAGCTGGTTTCCTTATTATAGCTCACTCAGTTGTACCGTAATCTATTCACGTTGACATTTCGACCTGAAGATCTATACCGATACGTATTCGATCCTATCCATACAGCAACTTGCTTGCTGGTGGTGACGTCCTGAATACGCCAACGATTCAGTAAGAATACTGTCAAGTAATCACACTGACCTCAATCTTACTATTTTTAGAAGTTCTAACAAATCTATAAGGATGAACTTACTTTTGAGCTCTTGCCCACCACAAGTCACTAGCAAAATAATAGTGGTACGATATCGGAGCTCGAACCCACGGAAGTTTTGTAAATTGAATTTAAGTCAATCGTAGGTTGAAGCAGACTCCACAAAATCTCTTACTTGGTAGTGACTTTGTGGGAGATTGATTTTCTGGTTGGACGAGTCGATGTAGATCAGCTGCTCACACTTGTTGAGTCACTGTGGCGATGATGTAACGTGTAACCACGGTGTGTATGCCCGCCACCCCTTGTATTATGAGCACACCTCACAAGTATCGATCTGAGCTCGTTACTTGATCTGACATCTAACTCCGACATTTGTTCGTATTAACATCTTAAGTGCTCGCCAAGTATAAAGAAGAGAATAATTTTATATTGACAAGTGCAATGGTTAGTGCGCCAAAATTGATTATATGGAATCCATCAATATACACATTGTACACAGAGAAAATAGCAAAAGTAATCATCAAGAAACGCCCACTCCGCTCCTAGGTCCGCCGGCACAAACTAGAAACTATAGCCACCCTGTGACCGATGTGCGCGGCGAAGATAGAGATGGGGAACCCGGCCTAGGGAAGTAGGTAGAGGCTGATGGACTAGCTAGCGGACCGGGCAAGAACAGCGGTACAGTGGGAACAAGTTCTGAAATATGTTGATACTGTGTCTTGCCCCGTTGGCCACTGGACCCTGAGTCGCTGGAGTTCATGACAACGTGGATTGTGCTCTCCTGGGACCCAGTACCATCGCTCCATCCCTCAGGACCGGGAGTCGCAGTCGGATGGACCTTGGCGCCTCGCCCATCCCAAACGCAACGGACATCTTCGCCCTTGATGATTTGCAATAAATTGCCTTTTTCGATATGTCGGATCTCAATGAAGCGACTGTCGAAAAGAACCACAAATGGCGGATGGAACGCAACTCGTTCCGCGCGTCCCTCCCACTCGATAGTAGTGCCGACATTACGGGTGGGGTCGCCGTGACGATTCACGTAGATACCAAATTCTATTCAGAATATAAGATTAATACCCGAATATGATGCGACACATGATGACCCACCGTCATAACACAACAGGAACTCGTTCTCGCTTGACCTAAACATCCCCAATGGTCGACAGGAATCGCATCGTCTTGCAACATTGGCAAACCGAGCGTCATCTCGTTGAGGAATCGTAACGCTCTTGAAGCTAATCATAGAGGCCTTAGGCTTGCTTTTCCTTAGACAATTGAAATCCGACTTACTCGGCCAAATCCATAATCTCGAATCCCTTGGTACACAAGATCGCCACCTTGGCCTTGAGAAATACGAGGTCAAATGCTTCAGATGGGAGGAAGAAATCCTGTGGCATTATTCTGTAAATACTACCAACATTAAGCCAGTGGTATTGTGCTCACCCTGTAGATCCGAAACCATTCTGATCGTTGCTGACCAAAACCAAATCGACTGAAGGCACCCCCCGCACGAGTAGGTTCATTGATTTTGTGGATGATTGGTTCCAACACACGGAAGACACTCTCCATCTATTGAAGCAAATGAACCAATTAGCACAGCCTAATTGATGGAATACCACTTACTCCTTTCTTTTTCATATATACAACCAATGTCCTGCCGGCCAGTTGTCCGACGCTAAAGAACTGGACATCTTTGTTGCCGCTCAATCGTTGGGGGGTCCTGTTCTGTGCACTATTCATCTGGGCCGTGCCAGCCGTTGGAACGAGTGCCTCAATGTGGTAAGCAAAGAACGCCTGGTACGCATGTTAGAAGTATGATAGTGAAAGATGATTACAGCAAACCCACTTTGTCAGCCAATACAAGGAAAATGCCGAAATCTTCCAGCATGGCACACTGGGTAACTGCCTTGAGGTGCAATACTCGGCGTATCGCTAGATTATCCATACTTCGTTAATATTACACCCGTCCCCTATATCCGCCGACCTACATTTGGGGTCGTGCCTTAGCCCGATCCATACGCCTTCTGCACATCCGATTGCAACCAGCCCACGTCCGTCAGCGGTAGCTGGGGGATCCAACCCGTCAATTTTGGGTTTTTAGGAGACCAAGTAAGCACTCACAGAATGGCACTGTGCAAGTAACCTTCCCGCCAGCAAAGGAAGATTCGTCATTCCAGCTCGAGTTGGAAGCGTACCCCTTGGGCTGAGCAAACGTTTCGTCGCTGAGAGTCTCCAGCTCGAAGACCTACTCCGATAATTGGTTGTGATATGCACTGTATTTATGGGAATTCTTACCTTATTAGAATCCTGTACGACCTTGCGCATTTCAATCGCCTCTTCCAGTTTCTGTCTCCATTCCTCACGGGCAGCTTGTGAGTCAATGAAAAACTGAGAGATGCCTCCTGCACGGCCCGAGTAATGAATACCAAAAGGATATATGGAGCGTGAATCTTGGGCGTCTCCAGATCCACCCGGTCCTGCAGGGGGCGCGTCGTGCTTCGTTCCGATACTGAATAGACGAGTGGGGCGCTGCTGAGCAGGGTCGTTGAAGCCGACCAGACTCATCAGGTCGATAGGAATGGGCTGGAAATAGTATTGTTCAGCTAGGTTGTTGCAAGCCCATAGATGGAACTAACCCTGCGATTGACCAAGTACTTTGTCACCCCATCTTTGGACCTTGGTTTTGTGATGACCACTAAAAATCCGGGATCTAAGCTCTGGATCTATAACCTACGATGGAAACCACTTACAGTAGTTGTCAAACACTAGCACGAAAACCTCTGACCATCTTGAGAAGTCTAGGCCACCTTCAGGCTGCCGATACAGCTTCCCAAAGTGGTAAAGCTGCCGTGATTCATTGCGTAGATCCAAATCCTAGTCGACACATGAGTCTACTTCTGTCTCTCTCCCAAGCTGGGGGATAAATTGCGCTCACAATCGATTCCCAGGCTTAAATACTATGTTAGCCGAGTAGTTCCAGATCTCGACCTTTTGTTTGCCGTGCCAATGGCCGCATTGGTCGACCTGTTTAGTTCACTGATAATCTCAATGATCTGGGGGATTGACTCTCGATCCTCGTGGTCCATAGGTGAGGCAGCCATGATGTCGCGCAACAAGAGTTCGTAACGAGGCAGACGAGCTACCGGTCGATGAATAAATGCCTTGAGCTCGAGTCGACGGGCATCAGGAGCTCGGATTTGTCGCTGTAAAAGTATATGATTAGTTCAGCATTCGTCTGATGCGTTGCACATACTTCGACAAACGCCCTAAATTCCTTATTCTCCGCCTTTTGTGAGTCTACCAAGTACTCCGCTATAGGGTAATGTGGGATATAGATCATATACGCGTCTCTCCAATTGAGTGCAGCATCGAATATTGGTGCAGATATAGACCGAATAATGGGATGCTCTTCGCGCTGGATTTCGTGGAGCGTGTCGAGCATTCGCCTGTGATGCAAATGAACGTCTGCAAAGTTAGCGAAAACCTCGGAGATAAAGCGTTCAAGGCCCTCTCGGGGAATTGGGGGAGGGTTCTCGTGCAGGAGAGGTTGAATGAAGAGCTACATGAGGGTAGCACGTAAGAAGCAGCCCTAGAAGTGAGCCAGACACAGACGAGAATACTCACAGTGTTGAGTAGCTCTAGATCCTTGACGTATTCCATTTCTCCCTTGATCAACTCAAAAATAACCCTGTTTAATGCGCAATCCAATTCAGTCTTTACTACATCGCTATTATTCCGTAGCACTCACGATTGTCTTTTGATCTCCTGCTTAGACATCCCATCGCGTACTTCTGCGCTAACCAGATTGTGCCACTCAAGCTTAGCGCTATTTCCACGACACATTGCACTCTGGAACGTCCGCAGCTGTGCGACCGAATGAAGATTTTGAATGGACGCCATGGCTTCGGCAAGGTACTCCGCATCAGCATTTTCCTTCTCGGTATCGTGAAGAATCGTTTCGAGGATGGTGGTATATTTCGTAAGATGCTCTTGAGGACGGTGCATAAAATGCTTCAGGTCCAAACGACGTGCTCGAGGATCACGCGAGCAATGCTGTAACCCCACCCCTCTCTTGTCAATAAATTCTCCCAAAAAAGTGAGGAAGGATTACTCACCTCTAAAAAGCTTCTAAAATCTGCATTGGATTCGCTCTCATCCTTGACCATTTTTTCCGCAATAGGGAGTTGACCGATGTATAGCGGATAGACGATGCGGAACTCGGCGGCAGCAAAATACATCTCCGATCTGCTGAATCACCGGTTGCTGCTCCGCTGGCGGACTCGCATGACTTCGAGCAAGCGACGATTGCATTCGCGGATATCGAGAATGTTCCCGAATACTGTGTCGATGAATTGATTCACGTCTCCTTGAACAATAGAAGAACGAGCTTCGCGCAATGGGCGGATAAAGATCTAAAAAAGAGACTCAGGAACTAACTCCAAGTGAACTGGAAAGACTATACATACCTCGACGATGGTATCCAGATCTTGTACATACTGCTCCTCCTTTTTAACGACTTGCCATATGACCTCTTGCCGTCTTCTCTCGCTTTCTGGCAGATTTCGCACAACCTCCGGGTCAACCGAATCCACCCACTCGACGGTTGTCTCTTTTTCAGAGGGCCTGCTCTCTTGGGCGCTGAGCTGCCGACCGAGCGCTGCACCGGCCTGGTATCCTCTTGGACAGCCATAAGCGTAACATTTACCGGGTAGCCCCAACGAACAACTCGGGGAGTAGCAAGATGTGAGTAGGGTGATTACGCCTGTGGGAAGTTCTTCTCGCTCGAATCGTTGGTCAGAGGCTCCGCCTTGATCATCGAGGAACATGTAGACGTCTTCAACTCCGTCGTTGAGGGCTTGGCCACCCCACTCGACTTCGTAAAAGAAGAGCTGATTTTGTAGACTTCTTGCCACCTGGAGAGCTGTGCGACGATCGTTGGTACTGAGGTCGAACGTGATGGCAAGTTGTCGTTGGATTGTAGATTGAATAGTAGACTGTGTCCCAAATGAATCGCCTGCGAAAGAAAGGACAGAATTCTAAACTTACAACGATATCCTTGCCCGTGAAAGCGTGTGTGTATGGGATACTTCCTTTTACATGTGTACCTCTGGGTACCTTGTCTCGCAATTTCACGGCCAGATGTGACAAAAGGGCCAAATTAACGAAAAGAGTCTCGTCCTCATCGCTATAGTCGTAATCATCCGGGTCGTCTTCATCATGATGTAATTCCAAGCGACCCTTGGCCGTGGCAATACGATCCTCAAGATATTGTTGGTCACCGCGATAACTCATGTCGGCCACGGGGGAACTGGCAGAAGGCAGATCTAAATATCCAACCGCATCGTTGCCCGTCGTTGTATCATAAGAGACCGTGGACGGGGGGTAATTATTCCTAGGCAGGAGACTCGAGTTTGCAGACCAATTAGACGACTTGGAATTGTTACGGTCAATGGGTGCTCCGGAGAGCATGGAGGAGGAAGCGGAACCAGATCGTCCAAGGTTGGCTCCTAGACTAGGGGAAAGGGCAGAAACAGGAGATTGATACATTTCGTTGGTGTGCGTGCGGGAGGTGGTGCGAGGCGGGTGGCTAACACCGGCATAGGAGCTGTTGGTATTTGGGGGGATGTACGGCGCACCGCCGTATGCGTCAAACTGCTGGGGTGACGAGGAACGGTACATGGGCCCAGGAGAGTTGAGGTTGGGGGTGCTGGCTGCGCCAGGAATAGAAGGCAACATAGCTCCGGGCGGAGGGCCAGAGGGAAAACTGGGCTGGTAGTCGTCTGGGGCACCAACCTGAACTGTGGGGATTCCATAGGGGGATGGGTTAGGCTGCGAAAGACGCGGTGATCTGGGCACAGCTGATGCAGGGCTGGCGGCAGTATCAGAACCGGCGGTGGTCGGGCGCCTAGTTGCGCGTCGAACGGGGTCATTGGGGGTTGAAATAGTAGGATTGGAGGTAGGGCCATAGGGATCAGGCTGGGAGGGAAGTTGTCGGCGTACGTGTGTGTTGAGCAGAGTTTTCGGGGGACCGGGCTGGATATAGGAACTGCCGAGGTAAGCACTTGCTGGGCCTGGTGGACCTGGTGGAGGACCGGGATGCTGAAACGGCTCTGGTGAAGGCATGGATATAGCACCTGGCAATGAGGGAAGTGGGGCCGGGGCAGTGAAGGCTGCTGGCTTTGGCGATATCGATGCGCCAGGAGGTTGAGGCAACGGCCTCAATCTATCCCGTGTAGGACCACGCTGGGACATGTAGGCATTGGCTGGACCTTGGTGACGCGGAGGTTGAGGCTCGTAGTCATCCTCTCCGCCCTCATAGGAGCTGATCAGTGAGACAATACTATCCTCTGCGTAGTGACCTCGGCGATGTTCCTGCCCGGCATTCGCCTGCCTCGGGTCATTCAGAGTCAGATTAGACTCCCCAAATCCACCTAGTATTTCTTTGAACATGCTCTCTATATCTCCTTCTCCATCTCCCGGTCGTCCGTTGGGCTGTGTGGACTGCATCTCGGCGCGCACGTCTCGCGTCTGACCTGGATCGTGCGAATATCAGCGCTATTGTCAAACGATTCTGACATGCACGGTAATTCGCAGCTAAATCGGCTGCGTACCTCTGTCAGTCGTCGTGTTTAAGATACGAGGCCGAGTGTTACTATGTCGTTGTTGTCCACTTCTCCTTCTCCGGCTCTCCAAAGGTGTCTCAGGGTCCACTTGATCGCCTCATTCTAATCCCGCTTCCGGCGCTTCATCCTCCGTTACGACTCACTCAAGCCTTCTGAACACGATCTACTATTTTTACCAACACTGATTCACATTTGCTTTCATTTCGGTCGACTATGGGACCGGTATGACGGCATTCTGTGGCACACCATACCCATTGCACATGGTCCTAAGCCCCCGGCTCTATTTAGTCAGCCATTTTACCCAAATTCGTGTATGCGCTACCGTGCACTCGTATGGATTCATTTGCGCCATAGTCTGCCCACGGGCGCCGAATGTGATTCAAGCCTGAGAATAACGTGTCTTCCTTGCTTCTAATCACGAGGAGAGTCCTGGAGATTGAAAGGTTTTGCACTTTGCCCCATTGCTCACGACATTGTGAATAAAGTCTTATGGTATCGGCCTTTTCTAGCAAACTGAACGTTTGGTTGGGGCACAGAAAACTTAAAAGTCGAATCGATTTGCTTTATCACGTGCCTCCCCTCTCAGTAAATTCATTTCGAGAGTATCATCCAGAGTCAAACTGGAAGGCTAGCCAGTCTCCAAATTCAATTCACGTCACAGTTTTCTGGGTGCTGGTTGTGACAGAAAGCCCAAAGTCTGATACTCGATCTTTCTATCAGAAGCCAGATAGTGGAAGGCCGACTTGTTACATACATGAGCGCCAATCCATGTTCATTCATTAAAGCACCTGTCTATTTTGAAAGCATATATCCCCCCTGTTTGGGCTTTCTTTGGTTCTCCAATAATGCGATAGGCCAGGACCTCTGCTACATGGTTCTCTTTTTGGTATCCTTCCCTGAATATATACATAGGATTGTTACACTAGGCTGTGTGTAGATTACTTCTGCCCTATGAATCTCGTTTTCAATTGGTAGATTTATTTTTAGTACTCTGAGTCATATCTCTCATTTGTATTACAATACTTCAATGCCTGTGCTCTGCACATTCCCCACATCAAACTACCAATATGGATCTCAGACACCGCAAGCTTCACATCCACCTTCGATAACTCGACACAGAGAGAGCACCAACGGCTTCCTGTTTGTCTCAGTTGGCAGATATGACTCCATGAGCTCCGATTTTTTCCTTTGCCCAACTCAGCAACTTGCGTGCTTGTACTGCAATGGTCAAACCCACTTAGATCTATCACCGAGGAGAGGGGTCCTCTTTCAGCGCTTGATCGAGATCCATGACTCACGTGATCATCGCACGGATTTGCCGTGATTAAATTATGCACTTCTTGTCAATCACCTCGTGACTCGTGTATCGTCCATCCTAAGCTTTCATGGCACCTTCTAGCGCAGTAAAAATCCCGAAGACCAACTCGTTTGTACTCCCAATCGTTTTGACATTTACCTTGTTGTTGACCTGAAGATTACCACGCTAGGTCGGTTCACGATATTCAAGCAGATGCCCCTCCATTTGGCTCCAGGTGCGTGCTTGCTACCAGGGCCAGACCTGCGGCGAGAATGATAACTGAGCGCGTTCAGGTTTTTGACTGAGGGTTAGTCGTTCGCTGCTTTACCTATTGGGGACGACTTTTGCTATTGGACTGTGTAGATCAGGACGTGTGGAGCAAAAACGCCTGGTACGTCGCTCGTTATTGGCTCGATAGCCGTGGTCACCCACACCCTCACTTGCTTTCTAACTGGATCCATCCAATACATCGCTACACAGGGACCACGTTCCTCCCCCATCTGACCAAACAGAACGAATTGAGAAAGCGCTTGGACGGCAACGAAATTCCCCAGTGCCAAAGGCGGAATACTGTACGTCCTTCTCACCAGGTTTACTCCTTTTTGAAAATTGAAACTGTGTGGGATGTTCAGCGAAATATAACGATAACCCTGCTTCTTATTGGGATCGATTCTACAAATGGAACGAGGGAAATTTCTTCCGTGACCGCAAATGGCTCCACCAAGAGTTCCCAGAACTCACCCAATTAACTGATAGCGAGGTTCGTGTGCTGCTTCTTGTACTAAACTTGTACCTTCCCTGGGTGGCACGGTTGGGGATTCCGTGACTTTGGAACTGCGAACGTCTGCCGGCGGTATCCTCTTGATTGCCTACGATCGACCAATATGAATAACCCTGCAATGTACTTTAACTAATGCTGATTACTGTAGGCTGGCCAGGCAACAGTCGTTGAGATCGGGTGTGGTAAGCAATTCTTTTTGGCTGTGCGTTTCTAGGATTTGATAGTTATTCAGGCGCCGGGAACACCGTGTTTCCTGTGAGTGCAAGTGTTCCGCCTCTTTCAATCGGCCATCTGCCAGGATACACATGTTTTCCCACTGGTATTACTTGGCATCTATTGCGTTCATTTTCAGAACTTGCTTTGTCCAGTAGCTGCACTCCAATTATCTCGATATCGATTGTCTCAGGGGCTGTTGAGTGATTTATTCACTACTGATGCTCATTTTTAAGCTACTTGAATCAAACCAAAATCCCAAACTGAACATAATCGGATGTGATTACTCTTCCAAGGCGATCGAGGTTGTACGAGTAAGTGGCCAACCATACATTTGTCTCAACTCATCCCTTGATATTCTTGAATCTCCGTTGGAATTCCCGAGTCCCCTGGTTTTGAACCCGCATACAAGATCAGTTCGCTAATTTTCTTCAAGGCACACCCCCTCTACACCGCTAACCATATTGGATCTGTCTCAGCCTACGTATGGGACCTTGCCGGCTCCACTTTGCCACCCGGCGTCGACTCTGGTACGGTTGACGTCGTGGTAATGGTGTTTGTCCTCAGTGCCCTACATCCCAAAGAATGGGCGCAAGCTGTTATCAACGTCTATCGAGTAAGTTTGATCTCAGGTCTACTCATGGGTTTACATCCACCATACTATCTCACCTATATATGTCCACATCGTATTCTGTCTCTGCGCTGTCGCCACTTTCCTCTCCCATTGTCAACCATCTACTACCCCTTGTGTGGCCACCTTGCGATCGTCCACGCATACTACTCCTCATTTGGCACATAAGCCTATGTTGCCTTGTTGCCCACAATAACCTTCCTCACTGAAGGGCTTTAATGCGATGAAATCCGTTCATTCCATTATACACGGAACCCCAGAAAACTGGAGGAGGCCCCGGGCGTTTCTCCATGACCCTTGGGTCCGTTTGTTATCCATCCTGTTACCTGGATGCTCCCGTCTCTTCTCCCAGCTATGTCGCAATAACGACTCGGCCCTAGTATATCTAGACCGGGTTTGAGCCCGGGTGCATTCAATCACTCTTTGCAATGGGATTTCCGAGAGGGGTCCTTGTGATCGAACTTGCCACTCTTTTTTTTTTTGGGGGGGGGGGTGGATCTACAAGCATTCTTCGGCTTACAAACAATCCCAATTTGATGACTGGTTCCGCTTACCAAAGATTCAACTGATCGCCAATCATTTACTTTTATTTCCCAAATAGATGCTGAAACCTGGGGGACTGGTTGTCCTGCGCGACTATGGCCGTTATGATCTCACCCAACTCCGGTTCAAAGAAGGTCGGCTCTTGGATGATAACTTTTACGTGCGTGGGGACGGCACGCGCGTCTATTTCTTTGACTTGGGTAAGTTTGGTCGCAGCGTTTATCGGATGTATACGGAGGTTTCGGCCCGCTTGTTGGAAGAAGCGTTTCGTCCTTCTGGCGTGTGCGACGTTGTCACTATTGCATTTTTTGCCATTTATGTACCATGGACAAATTGGACTAACGCCCCATTTGTGTTTTTTAGATGAGCTCGCCTTGCTGTTCACAGGCACATTAGCGCCCAAGAAAGAGGATTCCAAAGGATTGGTCGTGACTTCACAGATAGAAGATAACGATCCGGCGTTCAAAGCCGAGATTTCGAACGTCATGATCCTCACCTCATCGGACGATCTTTCTTCAGCACTGGCTCCTGCTCTTGTCGATGTTATTCCAACAGAGGAGCTGAGTTCGCGAAACGACCGACCCGCTCTAGCAGAGAGTACGAGTGCGATTTTGGACGCATCTCAACACGACACTATCATACGGGATGAGAGGCCCGAGCCGCCAACATCACTCGAAGAAGTAGACGCGTCAGATGGTATTACTCCAGGTCCGTCCGACCCACATGGACACGAACCTTCGAGCGGAGCGCAGTCTCCAGGCGAGGCCCCCCCACCATCGACCGATCGTATCAATCATGCCCAGGCCACCGCTGCGCAGTCGAGTACTGTACTTGGCATCTCGCATCCTCTTTTCTCGATCACGCAGTTGGGCGTTGACCGCCGGCTGCTGGTAAACCGCAAAAGACAACTTCAAATGTATCGAGTCTGGATGCAGGGAAAGTTTAGGAAGAATTAATCATGGCGAATACCTATAATCGAATCGCGAAGTTCATCCAACTTATTTTTGATAATGAGTTCATGCAGCTTAAAATAGATAAACTACTTTCGCAGGCTTAAATGTCATTCGGGAGTTGAAGGCGGCAAACCACCGGTTCACCCGAACAACCATCAAAGCTGTGGCGCTGGTACCTTGACCGTGACTTGCCCCTATCCGCAGAGGAGCTGTCACAACTGGGATTGGCGTTCAGCAGTTTCAGTGCAGTTTACAGTATCGTACCAAGAGTGAGGCTGCGCATTGGAGCGAGTACTGCCACCGCTAAGGTGGTCACAACCAGCCTCGCCCCAATCGCTTGCGCGAGTCTTTGTCTTCAATGTTGAATGACTCGCTAAGAATGAGCTATGTTGCATCCTCGCCATGGCACTGCACGTTTTATAGCGCTGCCATCGACGATGACGTCGCTCCGGAGAATGTGGAGGAGGTGAGCTCAAAAATGGAAATTTGCCTAATTTTCTCTCCGGCCTCCGGAGAGTTTTAGGGTCCATTGTCGCAAATTAGCAATCACCGACCGGAGATAGTCTGGCTCCGTTCGCGACTATCAAATCCCCCAGCGCTTGGACATACTTGTCGCTCACGGTCATGGTACAATGTGATGGAGGGGCGTCACGGCCTTGTTGTGGGACTATATGAACTCCCGTAAGCGAGGTCCGATCCCACCAGTCTTTCTTTCTTCTATGTCCCGGAGTGCGGACGGAATAGGACCACTCCTATGTCCCACTCGGTAGCGGATACCAACATTCCGCAGCGGCGTCGGGGCGTAGGGCCCCTTTCTTGCAGAGAATGCAGGAGGTAAGAGATAATATACTCATATTTCTATGTCCTTGAATTCTTATTCCTGTTTGGCTTTTTAGGCTTAAGGTATAATATACATTTTTTTGTGTGGCTCAACACCCCTAATTGATGTTTGATTGATAGTTGAAGTGTAATCGTCAGTTCCCTTGCACGAGCTGTGAACGTCGGGGATGCGCATCTGTTTGTCCTAACGGGATTGTTGAGGCAGGCCGTGGATCCAGGTTAGTCATTTCAACGTATCGACGAGTTGATCCTCGCCATTTGCTGACTCGACGCGTGCCCTTAGACGACATATCTTGGCAACAACATCACAGCTTCAAGAAACCGTACGATGCCTAGAAGCCCGCATTTCCGAGCTCGAAGACGCCCTAGAAGAGTCTCATGCTAGATATTCAACGAATCCACACCCACTCCTTCAAGATCGTGCGTCGACTCAAGCACAAACATCAAACGCTCCCTCGACTTTCGTTCCTATTCACGGGCAACCATCCCCGCCCTCTGCCACTATCGCTTCTACATCACCTCCGGCTTACTCGCCGCAAGATTCGGTCTATCACATTGACAATCCAGGATCTAATACTCCTCATGCACATCCCTTCTCCGACGTAAGTGGGAGTGCTATCGACGAGTTGATCAAACGCTCAAGATGGGAGGACACTTTACAGCATTACGATCAGATATCACAAGCAACTATGGGCAACACTGGCGATGTATCATCGTCTTCATCATCCGTCGAATTTACGACACCTGTAGCATCTTTGTATACCAACCACAACATTAGCAGTGTACGCTCAGGACTTCCTCAGGGACAGCAGCAGGACCGCATCCCTGAGGTCTCGGACTACTATATGTATCATTCTTACTATCAGAATCAATGGCCTTAAATTTGCACCGAGTGCATATATACCAGTGTACACCACGCATGGGTCTCAATAATCGCCTCCACATGTGCGACCAGTGATTGAGGGATTACATAAACATTGATGGGCGCGCCCTTTGTGCGCTTACTTTAGTTTCGTCTTAAGAGACGCTATAACTCTTGACGAGAGGTAACGAGTGGACTCAATTCGCGGGAAACTTTTTTTCTGTGTTACTGTTTTCTTAACTATGCATGTAGTCTTTCACTTATGGAATATATTAAAAATTAGTTCAATGGAAACAGATCTTTAAATGTCTTGTTATCCGGCATGGGCTTTACCGAGGGTGAACTGTAGATACCCGGCTACACAGCCTATTAGAAGGTAAATTATTAAACAATTCAGATGACATAAAAGAAAATGGCTTATTCTCGCATTGAGCCAGCATCATGTGCCGGTACCGATGTGTAAAATAGGACATCGACATTCACTAACGTCCCTGCACTCATAAACTTGCACATGGATATTCGCCTTCTGTCCATTATCCCCGACTGGCAAACGCATATTGGTAAGCAAGAGCACATGCGATGGTTGTCAAGGCTTTTGAGAAATCTCTCATTAGTATATGGTATTTCAAGCGCCGGTATGTACAAAAGAGGCTGATCCCTTGAACACGATCATCTACCTGTCGTGGACGTTTGGGTTCAATCTTATTCGAAGTGCCGTGCGAAAATCTTGCACTCGTATTCCATAGATCATGGCATCGAGCGCGTTTCGAATTGTGAGAATGCTCATATCATACCATAATTGCTTATGATGATAGAGTCGTAGAGTATCCAAGGGTATTCGCGTGGGCTCACAGCAGCGTTACAATAAACTTGGATATAGAGCGACAACGTTCCGACACTATCATCGATGCGAGAATAGCTTGCTTGACCGCAAGGTGTGGTGGGTCATAACCATGTTAGAACGGAAGTAGAATAACCTGCAACTTGCAGCTATTTATATGAAGTGAGTTTCCGAGAAGCCAAGGTTGGTTAGAGTAAAAATGATAACATTTAATTGTACGCCTCGTTTTCTAGCAAATCCATAAGGGGGCCAGCGCCACAGTCGTTGGCCCGGAGTCTTGGTTTCGAGTTAGTCGAGACCGTACAATGTTATAAGGATTTAGATACCGAGGTCAAGTGGGTTCTATACTCTCCAGAACTATGATGCCTAGCTTTTTAGTCTCGACATAATTGGTAAATCGAATGTCCGGTGGTAACGTCCGAAAAACAGGAGGTGATCGAGCCAAGGATCGAGCCGCGTCAGTTCGGAATGATTCAGATCGTCAATCGTGATCGTGCTTAAACCGTTATAGCAGTCGAACCAGTATCAATGTACCACATAGTGGCGTGTTCAAGGAACAAAGTCAATCGCTGCTTGGGCGCGGGGATCCCGGTGATAGAGTGACACTCGAAATGTGGTAGTCTGACATGCTGCAGAGTATATACGGGTGAACCTTAGATGGCCGGACTGTCGTTGCGATTGCATGCATTATTAGAGAAAAAATAGGGCGATCGACAGTGAGTTGATAGTTATAGAGATATTGTAGCGGGCGCCAAGAGATACGTATACGCTCAAGAGGCATCGATTATGAGTCCAAGTATGGTGGAGTGGTTCATAAATTAGGTTCTGGGACTACATATCACCGAACACGATTAGATAAATGGCCTTCAGCCAAATTGGAACGATGTTGGTCCTGACTCTCCTTCCAGGCTGGGCAGGTGCCTATGCTATACCTAGTATGTTCAACTATGGACGATCCTAAGAACTCCATTTTATCTACCCACTGCCACGGTCAAATCCTCCGCGGGGTCGCCGAGAGGCCCGAATGACTATAACCACAGAGTTAGCATATCAATACCGACTCACGGCATCATCTGGGGATGCAATTCCACGTGTGCAGGACATATGCGCGTACCGAGCTATGGTTCTCGGCAAACCAGATCCGGCGGCTTTTCTCACGGAACTTGGTATTATTGTCGTGCTGATGGGTCTGCGGTAACATGCATCCTTGATCTTCCACTGACCCACTGTTTTGGGACTCGTCCACTCCCAGTATCACTCAGCTCCGAAGTTGTGAGGAGAGCTAGCGCTTTCTTGAATTTATGTTGTGCGTAGTGGTTTCGAGTACATATATCTTGCGGATCCGTTCTGCCTCAGCTCCCCTGCATTTTTGATCTCCTAATCTGGTCACCAACCATGCAAGCTGGCACAACTACCCCGCCAGAAGCTGAAAGCTCTTCAAATACACAAGAGAATAACGCTAGTTCTTCTAGTAATAGACGTCGTCGAGGAGCATTGTCGTGCGCGGAATGTAGACGGTGCGATCAACGCGGCTCTCCAAAAGTAATCTAAACGCCCTCGTCTAATCTCCGTTCCGGTCGGATTTCTTACAGGTTGAAGCTACGATGTGACAGACAGGTACCTTGCCATTCTTGTGTGAAGCGGGGATGTTCTTCTATATGTCCCGATGGCCAACTCACCACTGGCAAGGGCAACAGGTGGGTATATCGTTTAGGGCATAGGTTTCAGACGTATTGACTACTTACTCATTTATAGATTCGTGCTGGCAAATACCGAAGAGCTCCACGAAAAGATCATCCAGCTCCAAGATCGAATATCTAGCTTAGAGAATGCCCTTGCTACCCTTCAGGCAGCGCATTCCTCTCAGCCTCATCCTTTGTTAAGAGAGGAATTACTCGAGTTGAAAGCGCCACTCGGCACTGAGCTTGCCCCCGCTCAATCCAAACGTCGGCGCACCGAAGCCACCAATGCAGTAGGTGAAGAACAAGGGCCTGAAGTGTTGGACGCGCTTGGTACACTCACCATCGAAAGTGAGGGGCGATCTGTCTTTTATGGTGGAACGGCGGGAGCCGAGTTTTTGCTCAAGGTGAAGAAATTTATACTCATCATCTCGAGTTTGGGTTGATTTTTCCGTCCTCCTCTAGCCTTCCGAGTCTCTCGATGTAAAGCCGTCTATCAGCTCCTCAGTTGGTCGACCTGGGTTTACCGTGAACATTGAACTACAGCACTTATCCCAGTCGTTCCCTTTTACACCTATCCGGGGGAGCGAAAAGGAGATCAAACAACAGCTCAGGGCACTGCTTCCTGCTGCTGACAAGGCTTGGACGATTTGCGAGTTCTACTTCATGAACGCGACTTGGCTGTAAGTAACATAGTCATCTGGGCGCCTTTCTCTCGGTGGTTGAGCGAACGTGTTCGTCTAGATATAACCCCATTCCAAGAAGCCAGTTTATTGAAACGGTTCGTCTTGCATCAGGCAATTTGATAGTCGCCCATATATGCTTGCTCACTTGGGTCCAGATCTTCAATCGAATGTATCGGACGCCAACTAACGTCGACGCATGCAGTGCTCATCAATATTCAGTGATGTTTGGTAAGCACACACACGCGACTTCTGCGACTTCCATAGTGCTAACGCCTCAGCCCCAACCCAGGTATTCTTGCCGTTGGTATTACTCTAACATTCTCGAGGACTTCGACGCCGTACTTATTTCATATGATTGGTATTAGGTGTCCAACTTAACACCGATCTCCCCCGTACCACCAAGATGCAGAGCAATACCATATGCTGGCACGAGCCGCTTTAGCACTTGACTGTAGCTCTGAGAATACCACGGTATCAGCTATCCAATCAATCGTATGTTTTTTTTAAACGACGTCTAATCTAGGTAAATTCTAATGCCACGTTTTAGTTGCTGATGTGTTACTTCTGCCAATTGACGGACAACAAAGACTCCCCAATGCACCACTGGGCACTCATAGGTCTTGGTATGAAACTAGCAGTCGGCGTAGGTATTTACTTAAATTTTCTTTATCTTTTTCTAAGTCTCTCTTAGATTGGGCTTCATCGAGATGGTAAACGATGGGATCTAGATCCAGCTGAAGCCGAACTACGACGAGCACTTTGGTGGGAGGTGAGTTAGCTATCGATCTCAATCGACCTCGCAATCCACTGAGCGTCATCTCAGTTGAGAACGTTTGATGCTTGGGTAGCAATTGGGCTTGGCAGACCGCCTAGTATAGCCGCGTAAGTTTCCAAGCTCGATTACCTTCCAGTGATCCGAATGCTTATGCTCGGACATAGCATACATACTGATACAGAGTGGCCAAAAGACCCAGAAGCTAAAATGAATCAGGATGGATTGATTGAGCCAAGTTGTGCGTATGAACTAAATCAGCTCTTGCATTTTACTTACACTTATTTCACTTTGTAGATCAACGTGTTAAATTTGTGTTTGCGAGGTTGCTGTTAGAGGTTTTAGACGGGGTAAACATATCGGCTGCGGTTGTCGACGCCACTCTTACACCAATTTCTTTTCTAGGCGTTTAGCGCTACTGCGCCATCATATGAAAAAGTTCTGAAACTACACAAGCGCCTTCGCGAGTTCGAGGGGCCACCTCACTTGCACGTCCCGGGTTTCTTCGGCAATAAATACAAGGAAACATCACTTTACGTAGATAACTCACTGCAGCTGGAGCGCCATACGACATTCTGTGTCCCAGAAACAATTCTAATGCATCTGCATCGGAGCTTCTTCGCGCGTGCAATAAGCGAGTCTCCGGATGACCCGCTCCAGAGTCGATACGCTGAGTCGGTCATCGCCATCCACGAAGCTGTTTGTAGGTTTTTGTGCGACCGATATATCGGCATTGGCTTATGTATGCAACTTCAACAGTGCGACATCTGGCGGCAGTCAGGAGCCTTTTCAGCTTACTTCCCAACCTTGCTATGAGATTTTGGTTGTACTGGAGCCATGCTTTCTCGGGTGCGGTAAGTGCATCCAATGTATGAGCAATATATGCGCCACTAAATAGTTGACCCAGACCATCCTCGCTGCGTTGGTCATCCGTTGCCCTGGGTCATCTTTATCCATATCTGCATTGAAAGGGTTGGATGAAGTGTCAGATTTATTTAGCCAAGCGCAAAACGCTTGTAGAGCTCGAAGGGCATTGGTAAGTTCAACAGTCGATCAAAGACTGCAACTAACGACGACGCACATAGCCCACGATCTTGAAATTACGCCAAAGGGCTCATTACGCGTTTAAGGAATATCATTCGGGCCACCCGACAATTATATCATTAGACGGAAGCCCTCCCGGAAATTCGGATAGTGGGAGAGAGGAGAATACTCTATTGGGTGGCCGGACTCGGGTTATTACTTACCAGGGACAAGCTAGCGAATACAGAAGTGGGCAATCTACAAGTTCGACACTCTCTCCTTACTCGGATGAGTCGGGTAGTGTTGCTTCGGGAGTAGCAGTGGGAGATTCGCTAAACGACCACCATTCTCTTGATCCATACTTGAATACTTATGCTCAGGGGGTCAATATGCAGCCTGGTTCTCTTTCGACTCATCATCATATCGATCCAACCAACTCCGGCTTTGATCCGGGTTGTGATGCGCCTCTCGTGGCACTCCATCCTGGCATGCTTGGGCCTCAATCGCCGACTTCATACTATAGTTATCCTCCAACAGGGAATTATCCGTATCCTGGCCAGCAACAGCCATTACCTTTTTCACATGACCCAGATAGACAGCCTCCAACTCCCAATAACGTAGACTATACCTGGCAAGCATTGATGGCCAGCATTGGCGTGCAAGGTAGACAAGCTTAACTTATTGACGACAACATGCTATATGTATTACCACGGACTTGCATTTTTAGTTGTAAATTTTTAGATGTTCAAAACAGTATTATTTCGAAACAGATATCTGATCAATGTTTTATCTTTGGTGACCCCATAGGAGTGCGAGAACGTGACACGTGACACACCGTAATCGTACAGCCAACCACAAACCACCATGTCTTTAAAACCTACTGTCACTCTACACGGTGCCCTTCCTATGCTACAGCCTGAATATTTCGCTTCGGACCTCTTCGTTTCTCATTTACGCTTAGATATTGAAAACCTGCTTACTGAATTTGCGAAACGCTTGCGAAATCATTCCGATCATTGCGGCCTCGCGGAGGCGGCCGCCAGTAATGCTACCGGCCAAAACGGAATGTCCAAAGATGATAGCTTGAGACTTTTAAATCTTGTTGGATGGACAGTGACTGGAAACTTATGCACTTGTGTTGTCTTGATGCGATTGGGCGAGCTACCTTCCTGCGTGTAGTACACCGAACATTCCTTGGTGAGCAGAGTTAATTCATGAATTACTTCTTTCAATACACATGCCGTGATCGATCTACCCCTCTAGAAGCAGCAAACACCTGTTCCGATGAATTCATGCGACTTGGAGCCGTCTATGGTCTCTATACATTCCACATGACCCAACCTTCCCAATTACACCGTGTTTTGGAGATTCCCGTACCCCTAGGTAATGGTTTACTCTCCTCTATTAATGCATAACTGATTGGCGCTCTTGCTCTCCAATACATCACGATGATTTCGGCGGCGCAAGGCAGATCACCTGCTGCAGTTTTTTCAATTACCCCTAAACTTTCAATACCCACACAAGCTTATTGCCACGCATCTTATCTCGAACCTGATTTCTCAGCATACCTTCAGAATATTGCCTGTTTCCAGTTTTCGGTCGATGAACCCTACAGTACTTCCACAGACGTTCGTCGCCATCAGTACCACAGACCAGGATACTACGACCCGCGGTCCTGGCCGCGTGACAGTCACCAATCGACTCCGAACGGCAAAACGAGCAGTAGATGAGCTACATGCTTTCCTTGATGGCAACTCTTCACACATAGATCTAAGGGACTATGGACCACTCCCATCTTTGGGGATTACATGAGCCTCCGTACGCTAATGGCGGATGCGGCTGGTCCCGAAATAATTGACAATGCAGTTCAGGAAACCAGTCAAAATCTACGAAATGCAGAAGATATACTAGTACGGGAGGGTATGACCGTCGAAGTAGACCCAGAACTTCGTAAAGGCCAATTGCTTGGACTTGTACGTGATACAACAATGTGACCCCCAATCCTGGAATAGTCGCTGCTATTCTGCACATGCTTTCACGATCACGCTGCGGGGGAAAAGTCGGCTATCATAATTATAGTGCGTTCTCTCCCCTATTCCGTATCCTACCATGATATTCCTTGTCCAACTAAGAGTCGGCCCTTGACATGAGAGAACAACGTCCACCCTCGTTTGTCACCGTCCTTGAGCATTTGATGTTCCACGAAAGGTTCCCTTTCTTTGTCGTACTGCATGGCCCTGCAGTGAGATGAGGCTAACCCGGTCCGTTCTATCGGTGTCGAAACGCGTGGATATAGATATGTTACTGACAGCTTTCCTGTTCTGCTTTTTTCGGCCCACCGCGACCAAAGTGCCATCACCTTGTCTGTTCGCTCACCCGGCCATCTCCTATACCTCACTCAACAAGCATTTTATAGGAAAACTTCCATTCTACTTATCCCCAACACAGCGGCTTCGTTGGTAACGCGATACTTTAATAGATCTCCGGACTTTGATGTCCGGTTATATCAACTATAGCATTATTGTGCTTATAAAAAGTCGAACATGTGGACACTAATCATCACCGTATTGGTGAACGCAAGCAAAAAAAAAAAAAAAAAACGAACGTTTCTAAAGAGAGCAAAGAATGTGGGGAGTTATGCTGAGGGATTCGCTCCAAAGGCGAACAATGAGTGCTGCATCGCCCTATCATAGCGAGCAGAGGTAGTCTAGCCGTATTCATCCGCTCTGTGTTGTTGGCTGAAACCTTTTCTTCATGCGAATATCCCATCATATCGGCTTCAGAGACCTACGTTGCCGTTGCAGCGAATTCCGCTCAGATTTAATTTCTCTCTATAAATATTCTACGATGATTATATTCTTAGAATATGATGTTCAAGTACGCTCAAGCCACCCAATGTGTTAGGGTTGCCTGAATGCAATAGAATGCGTCATACGGGGCACCCACTGCTAATTTCTATGTAGTGCCATCGTGACCGGTGGGGCTAACATAACAACAATAGTTGGATGCAAAATATCTAATCGTACAAACAGAATAACGAAACAAAATAACGAACCATCCCAGATCTATAGAATGACGGAACGAAAACTTGGGTGTGACAAGTCTAAACAAACTATATCGAAAGAGAAAGTCAGACATGTCCAGCGAGAAGATATAAGAGTATCTTACATCCCAGTTGATGGCTGCAACCCCATCATCCAAGCTTTTGCTGATCTTCTTGAAGGCACTGGGGGACAAGTCTACAGGGAGCGTGTTAGAGATGAGATGCAACAAAATTCATACATGTGGAGTACCTAGATCGGCAGCAGAACAACCAGGACAGCTATCTACTACCGTCGCGTAACATGTCTGACCGTTTGTAGGGTTAGTAATTTTGACCTTCTGTGGTCAGGTGATTACAATGTTAGTCAATTTATGCTATTTCAACCGAGACACACCTTGCCACAATATTTGCCTCCAGAATAAACCACGCCAGGAAGCGCAACAACCATATCGGTATTCTTATTGCGGCCGCCACAATGGCCTTGACCGGGCTCGTACCTGAAGGTGATGAACTAGGCAAGAGTTGAGATCATTCCAATTATGTTACATACCATGTGGCCTACGAATTCGCGAAATCAGGTCAGCGTGATCCATAATATGATTAAAATAGAGCGCATACCCGACCACCTCGTCCTTTGGGTGCTGGTTTCGGGCCACGCTTGTGAGAAGCCTTAATACTTGAGGCGCGATGAGAAACAGTATCTACAGCGTCCAAGGCCACCGGAAGGTTAGAGTTGGCGATAACTGTAGCTACGACCAGCATAGCAAGCACGAAAAACAAGAAGCGAGAAAACATATTCGTCTGGGTAACAAAATAGAGAAATGGCAGAGGGAATAGAAGAACAGGTACTAGCAAGTACAAACTGAATGCATGTCAGACCGAATAGTTACTAGCATTGACCAGAAGGAGACTCACGATAGCGAACACAGACCAAACAAAAACACAGTAGAGGGTGAAGTTGAATATCAGGTGGTCTTGAATTTTCCTGCTTTTATATTTAGACGTCCTGCCAAGCCTCTAGGTTGGGCGGCGCCCTTTGACTCCGACATTCAACATGGTGCCTCCGATCAAAGATGTCCTGATCTGCCGGTTGAAGGGCCACATATGAATCATTCTCTAACAAAACATAATAAGAAAGTAATGATCCCTAGCAAAGGACTCGAGTTTTCGATACAAAAGGTTAATATTTTGGTGGCACAACAGTCTGAATCAGTGCGCATATACCCAGCTGTCAATCCCAGGGCAGTTTCTAAAATCAGGAACGCCCGACCTTGGCGGGCTGTACCCAGATTTAGAATATCACAAACCATTATCTCCGCATACAAGTGCACCAAGGCTACAAGGAATTAAGCTCTATTCACCGATGAGTCTGTTTATATAAATACAGTGTGAAAATGACAAAAAAATCTACATTGTCGTGGAAGAGGGAGCATCACTAGAAGTTGTTGAGTTTATAACACCAGCCGCATCCAAAGACCGAGTAGGCGATACTAGCATGGTGAATGTTGAAGTTACAATCTCTGCTCCCATCGCCTCTGGCGCCAAAGTAGAGGTCGCAAGTGGGCTTGCACCCTGATCCACAGTGGTCGAGGGGGCTGGTTCGTTCTGCCCTGTCCCTCCCTGGGAAGATTCATCATCCACCCCAGCGATTTCAGAGGGACTTTGTTTATCATCATCAGATCCGGAAATTGGACTCTGGTCATCAAGATCGTCATCAGGAGACTGAGGGATCTGTGACGAGTCTTCGGAATCGCTCGTGGCACTTAAAGCTAGAATAGTAGATTCAGTCGAAGTTTCCGGTTTTGATGGCAGAACCGGATGGGCCCTGAAGACCATAGAGAACTGGTTGGGAGCAGAATGCTCGGCATTGGTTGCGCTAATCGAAGGAGCACTCCCAATTACGTATCCTCCATTGTGAGCTGGATTAGGAGTTCCACTTGGCGCGTTCGCGGCTTCCACTTGGTCCGATCCCGTCTGGTTATGCCAAAGTGGACTGATCGAACCGTCTTCGATATCCCAAGCAAAGAGCTGAGACATGTGTGTCGAACTACTGTTGGTATCCAGGCCCGCATTCGGGTTGTAAATACACGGCTGAGACGTAAGTTGTGACGGAGATGCCGAGTTTGGGTCATAACTAGCGCAATATAACTAAAGGGAATCAATCAATGCACAAGACCGATACGGTATTTACTTACCTTGACAGTGTTATCCTTAGTTTGAAGCATAGGCATCGTGACTAGCACAGGCTTCTTCGTGGGTCCAAGATTAGCCTGCGTCCCGTCTTGAGGGACCAAATACATTGTAGTCGAAGTCGAATTGCTTGCGTTAATTGGATAACCAGGCAGTTGTTCACCGTCGGCCGACTGTATGCCCATCGCGGCAGCACTAGGTTTGGGTGCGATGATCTAACACGAGTTCAGTGTCATTCGCCTCGAATAAAAATTGGGGTACATACTAATGATGCAAGCGACTCGCTCAACACTGCATGAGAAAGACCTCCCACGATATCGATAACCCCCGCGATTCCAGGAACAGGAGCCAATAGAGGGACCAAATTATCCAACAAACCACGCTTGGTAGCCATAGTAAGTTCCAGAGACCTTCCCTCCCGGTGCTGATGGTCCCCACGACGTTTCCTCTCCGTCTCCAAACTCAAATCTCGCTTCAAATCCACGGTACCAGGTGCCGAGTGCGAAAAGCCGCGCCAAGCCCCCGGCGAATCAAACGCGAATCCAGACATGGGAGTATGAGACATCTCGAGCAGGCTCGAGCCTTCACATACCCCTGAACGTTTCTTGTGTGAATGCGAATGAACATGGTTCCGTCCCCGCTCACGATCAGAGGGTCGTCTGCATAGACCTTGGTACCATGTCCGTGTCCGTGGTGTCCATGCTTGTGCTTGTGTCCATGGCCGCCATGCGTATGGGTGTGAACATGGTTATGGTCACCTGAAATAACGACCGGATCGTCTGCATATACCTTGGTATCATGGCGGTGTTTTCTCCGTTCAAGCCGAAGGGGATTCCCACTGCGGCGCTTCTGCGGAACACGAAGTTCAGGAGTATCCTCGTCTTCCATGCCTTCCACAATATCCAAGGCTTCGAGATCCCTTCCATTATGCTTGTGCTTGTGGTGATGATGATGGTGATGATGGTGGTGGTGGTGATGGTGACGGTGTCCTCGGGCCTCCAATTCGCCAGGACGAGGAACCAGTGCAGGGAAGGGAACATTGCCTAGTGCTTCTGTCTATCGAGTCCAACTTAACACGCGTTCGGATCGACTCGGGTATACTCAGGGGCTTACCTCTGGATTATACGGGAGCGCATTCACTGCGGCCAGAGAAGTTGCAAAGGCAAGGAGCGGGGCGAAACGAGGTGCGAGCACGACCATAGTAGTCTAGAAAATGGTACTTGGTCGAGTGGTGTAAATGAGGGCGAGCGGAGAGGTGGTGGAGGAGGCAAAGAAAGAGACAACTCCTAACCCCTGAGTTTTATACTTTCCGGAATGTTTACATATAGCTAAATTTGGAAGGAGCCAAATAAACCGCGGCGCGCGATCCTGAAAAGTCACGGGACGTTTGATTTTGCGTCGTACTGTACAATTAACAAGCGATCAAAGAAACGAGTTGGGGTGGATCGTAGTCTCTCAAAGGTGATGACGGAACTGGGTGTTTATGTCTTCCAATCCCCTGAGTGCGTCCCACAGCTTCTGGTCCTCGAAGGAGAGGGCCGAGACCGACTTGGTGTCGTTCCCAGGGAAGAGATGACCAGGTCTATTCGAATTAGCACAACAGCCTTGACTTTGAGCAAAAAAAGTGGACCTACTCGGGTTTACAGTGTGTTCCGGGTACAGGAACCTTGCCCTTTAAGAAATAATCACGAATAGCTTTCGCGGTGCAAAGCGAGGGATGAGCAATCCTGATTCACAACCAACATGTTCAGCATTTACAAACTCCCCTCCTCGAAACCCCATTGCCCAATTGATCCACTCACGTGCAATGTCCGTATCCCTCTTGAACCAACAGTACCGCACTTTCGTTCCCAAACGACTTGGCCATCTTTTGCGCAGCCGCAAGAGGCGTGACGGGGTCTGCGTCCAAGCTCGCATACAAGATGGGGAACCTGCTCGGAAACCCGTTGTTAGATCGTACACTCGTGCAGGCGGGAAAGTGTGTGTATGTTGGGGGGGGGTGTATCTGCACGCACCTCGTTTTTCGCAGCCCGTCCTCTACGGACCATGGACCATCGTACTTTTGCCCAGGCCGGATCTTCCAGCTCGCGCAGAACCCAGTCCACAGGGCCCAGATCTCACCAATCGGAGCCGACTTGCCTAGTTCATGAATACTATCGAACGACTGAGTAAACAGAAATGGAGAGGATAAATGGAAACGTACTATTCCGCATATTGGTCCAAAGATTTGTGGGCTGGTTCAGAGTCGCCGCACATAATAGCAGCTGTAGTTACCGGCGGGCCATGTTTCTCCATGTACCGGTTGAAGACATTCTACACGGCACAGCAAATCAAGTTTATAATTGGGAAATAGGGGAAGCAACATGCTTACCCCGTTTCCTTTACCAGGCTTCACTTCTTCGTAATTGCCATACTCACGGTCATACAAGAGTTGAGGATTTCCAGCTTCAGCGTTCGCAATAGCTAGGATCATAGATTAGAAGCGGGTTGATATCGATATACCGTGAAACAACATACCTTGAGCCAGCCCGGGCCACAACTTGGGACTATACAATCCACGGAAAACAACCTGCTTGAGATCTGAAGCGGTCAGGATCCCCGGACCAGTCAAGGACCTTGCAATGCAACTCAACACCTTCATCTTCTATGAACAAATAAGGAAAACCTACTTGGACACAGGAATAGGCTCATCCCTCAACCTCGAATACAACGCTTCCAAACGAGAATGCAAGTCCGCGCCCGAGGTGCTCACTTTCCCGGAAGGCGACTTGGCAAACGCGCACCGTTCGGGACCGGCTTCCGCACACGAGTCAAAGAATCCTTCCAGCGTCTATTTTGCGTGAGAATACGAGTGGCGAAGGAGAAGGAAGTTGATTTCACCTTGTGGTTATCAACCAAACCGTCCACACCCCATTGATAGATATCATTATGGTACGATTCGGCGTTGGATACTCCGTCCAAGACCATACGCTTCACAAGATGCGGGCGCATAGCTGCAAACGTCGATCCCAGAATAGTCCCGTACGAGAACCTTGAACCCCCAAAGTCAGTTCATATACACACACTTATTCGCAGATGGGGAATAACTTGAAACTTACCCCCAAAAGTTCAGACCATCCTCCCCTAGAGCGTCCACGATGCGTTCCATATCCTGTACCACATACGCAGTACTAACAGATTCCAACATCGGCCTGTTTCCATTTTCGAGACATGCGAGCGAAGTAGCTGTAAAAGACGCGTTTAATCTCGTTAGATAGGCATGCTCCATTCGTGCACGGGTTCCGCCGGGTAGAGCAGAAGATCCGCGCGAATCGTACGGTATACCCAATCTGACATTCAATTAATTATAACCACCGAGTTAGAAAGGAAGTACACCAGGACTGTACATGGTTTGTTTATAAGTGGCATGAACGGCCTGGGCTTCGGTTTCGTAACATCCGAGTTTAGGCGTTGTCATATTGACACCACTATATATGCGTAGTCAGATCGGAGCGCACTCGTACGAAAAACCAACAGATAAACACACCGAGGATCGAATCCGATAATGTCATACCGCCCTTCAAGCATGGCACTGAATTTCGGTCCCCATGTCGCTGCCATGGCGTTCCCCGAGCCACCTGGTCCCTTGAACAACCCAAAAAAATGAATTCCGGTGTTCTACAAGCGCCCGAGGGACTCACGCCAGGATTAATCAAAATACTCCCAAGGTAATCTTTGCGCGCAACCGTCGCCGGAACCTTGCGCATGAAAATCGAGACTGTATCGTCGGCTTGCGGGTTGGCATACTGAACCACAAGAAGAAAAAGGCAAAAGCAGCCACACGGCGCATAATGTGAGAATGGAGTGATAGATAAAGAGAATGTGGCGTTTTGAATTAGCTTACGTCTCTTGGCACGGTCAAATATGCGCATTGGGTGGTTGTAATGTCCGGACATGGCCACCAGCTGATTCCGGTTGCGGCATTAGTTGCAGGGAGGAGCGCATCGATACTAATGTGCCTGTAGACATGGTAGGCCAACTAAGGGGAGTTTATTTGAGTGTTAGGGCCGGATTGGGAAGAATGACTGACGAGAACAGGGCGGCACATGTCCAGACGGGACGTGACTTGGAATGCTCAGACGGGGGAGCGGGGGAGTGGATGGGCAAGTGGGGCGATTTGTCCATCGTCCTTCGGTTGGCTTCGACCCAGGAGCGAGCAGGCAGCTTTTATAGGCGTTTTCGGGGTTAGTCAGCGGACTCGGGGAGAATAATAATAGAAAATACGCAGAGACAAGACATTTGTGTATGTGTATGTATGATGTAAGGGTCCCATGGAGACGGATGGTTTCTACTGTTCGCGACGATAACAAAAAAAGGGCGAGTTTCATCGAGAAAGCGGATTGTTTTCGAGTTGCAAGTGACTCTCCACGGCATCAGGATCCAGTTGTATTTGCGTAATAGTGACAGAGCATGTCAGCCTCGTCTCCTGCACGAGTGTCGATCCGACACCCACACAACTACAACGGCGTACGGCGGTCATTGGACCAAGAGACACTCGACTACTACGGGATACCCAACGAGGACGAATCGGTCCATAAGCCGCGTCCGCCCCCGAAGTCTGCGACGAGCAGCCCCGCCATCAGCGTCAATCCGAATCCGCCCCCGCGTCCCTCCCGCGCCAACACCGCCACACTGGACGACGAATTCGAGGATCTCTACGACGAGCCCGTGCCTGCCCCTGAGATGTTGTCGCCCAAGGAGCTCCCTGCGGCCCCCTTGCCCACTCCATCTGCATTTGGCACACGCTCTCGCTCTGGCACTGGCACAGCCAAGGGCAAGAAGAGCATGTTCAGCTTCATGGACAGTGAGTGCTCGCGTATATGACGAGGCGCCCACACGTTGCTCACACTCTGCCCCAGACTTTTTGACCGCGCAGAAAAAACCGGAAATATCGACACCATACGACCCAGTCCACCTCACACACGTCGGCTTCAACTCGTCCACGGGCGAGTTCACCGGTCTGCCCAAGGAATGGCAGCAGCTGCTTTCCGATTCCGGCATCTCCCGCCTCGAACAGGAGCGCAACCCCGAGGCAGTCATGGAGGTCATGAAGTTCTACCAAGAGACCAATGGCGCCGTGGCCATTGGCGATGTCTGGGACAAGATGAACCCCGGATCGCCCACGGGCGGCAAGTCATCACCGCCCGACCTGCCCTCCAAGCTGCCCAATGGGTTCCAGAACCCGCGCCCCCCGCCACAGCCACCGACCAAGAAGCAGACGTCGCCACAGGCTGCGTCCCCTGCCCCCTCTGCCTTTCGCCCGGCCCCATCCGCACCCTCTACGGCCGCACCGTCCCTCTCGCTCGACCGCTCCAAGTCCCAGCGCAGTCCGCCCTCGCCCCAGCCCCAGCCCGAAGTTGCGCGCTCCAAGTCCCAGCGCGAGCCCCCGAGAGCGCCCAGCGCCACCCGCCCCGCCCCCCAGCCAGGCCAGAAGATCGCACAGGGTCACCACGTGCGCGAACGCGCCGACAAGAACACGCCCCAGCCCAGCCCCGCCCTCGCCAGCCTCGCCAAACATGCCCCCGACAAGGCCCCCACTCAGTTCAGCGGTGTCGCTCCCCCCGGCTCCACCGCCACCCCGAGACGGCGCGAAAAGAAGGAAAAGAGCGACGGCGACATTGTCAAGCGCTTGCAGGCCATTTGCACAGACGCCGATCCCACCCGATTGTACCGCAATCTCGTCAAGATTGGACAGGGGTGCGTTTTCTCTTTCGCTTTGGGATATCATCTAACCGCCTGGGTAGCGCGTCCGGAGGTGTGTATACCGCCTACCAAGTCGGCACCAACCTCTCTGTCGCGATCAAGCAAATGGACCTCGACAAGCAGCCGAAAAAAGACCTCATCATCAACGAGATTCTCGTCATGCGCTCATCTAGGCATCCAAACATCGTCAACTACATCGACTCGTTCTTGCACAAGAACGATCTCTGGGTCGTCATGGAGTACATGGAGGGCGGAAGTCTCACCGACGTCGTCACCGCCAACCTCATGACCGAAGGCCAAATCGCTGCCGTGTCGCGCGAGACCGCCCAAGGTCTCGAGCATCTCCACCGCCACGGTGTCATCCACCGCGACATCAAGAGCGACAATGTTCTGCTCAGCCTTCAAGGCGATATTAAACTCAGTGGGTGTATTTCTATATTTGGCACTGATAACATGAGCTCATCCCCCGTCTAGCCGACTTTGGCTTTTGCGCCCAGATTTCCGATCCTGCCCATTCCAAGCGTACGACCATGGTCGGTACCCCCTATTGGATGGCGCCCGAGGTCGTCACGCGAAAAGAATACGGCCCCAAGGTCGATATCTGGAGTTTGGGCATCATGGCCATCGGTACGTCACTCAATGCTTGAAAAAAAAAAACCCCTCACTCACCCCGCTCAACAGAAATGGTTGAAGGCGAGCCGCCGTATCTCAACCAGAACCCGCTCAAGGCTCTGTACCTGATCGCTACAAACGGAACCCCGACCATCGCGAACCCTGATGCGCTTTCGCCCGTGTTCAAGGACTACCTCGCCAAGACGCTCGAGTCGACGCCGAGAAACGACCCGATGCGGCACAGCTCCTACAGGTTGTCGTCTTTTTTTTCTATCTTTGGTATTCAAAACTGATCGCGCCCCGTACAGCACCCGTTTTTCCAAAAAGCTGAATCGCTAAGGACATTGACACCGCTCATTAAAGCTGCCCGCGAAGCAAGCAAGAACAAGTGATCCCGCTCCTCATACGCTCGACATGTCCCTTAGCCCCATCTGTATCGCTGCATTCCCTGAATATGCACTATGCACCTCTCGTTCCTTATCTATCACACCCTTGCAGCTTACCATGTCGTCCCTCACTATTCTGTAACAAAGCCGTATCTCCGTTTTTTCCGTCTTTTTTTCTTTGTTTTTTCTTTTCTCTTTTGTTTGTTCCTCTGTCTCCCTCTGTCTCTGTCTCTTTCCTCTTTCTCTCTCTCTCTCGTTTTTTGATTACCCCTCTTTCTTACTTTGATGAAGTACGAAGTGATTGACTATTATCGTGAGTCTTGGTCTCGGGAATAGAACTATACGTGTCAATGGTGTGGGTTGGCCAGTGTGTGAAGGGTGGAGTTGGCGAGAAAGTGTATGTGTGCGTGTATGCACGATCCTTGACCTCCCGGGAACCCATTTATGGTATGTATGACGATTAGGCGCGCATAGTGTGCTTTGTCAAACTGTAGGGGGTTGGAAATTCGGTTTACTGCGTGTCAAATCCCCTCGAGAAGCGGGTATTGGTGTGCGCGGTAACGTGTCTGCGTATTACAGTGTCGAATCCTAGTTAATATCTGCAGCACCGAACTCCTTTTTACCAGACGAAAAAAAAAACACTGGAGCAATCGACGGTCGGTATGGTTCGTCGCATTATGTCAGACTTCGATTCTTGAATGTATGCGCATCAACAAGCGCACAGCGAAACCTCCCATCGATAAGTACAGGTCATTAGACACCGATGTACTGTAACGCCCCCCCCCCACACATTTACAGTAATATACCCGACTACTCCCGGAAATGACACGAGCTCAAAAAGGTTATCCAGAAGACAAAATTATAAATCCATCCATCTGCACTGCCATATACGTACTTTTTATAATAATTCTCCCGGAGGAGAGGCAGGAGTCGCCGGACATGAGATCCTGGCAAAACAAAACTCCTAGTGCGCAGCTCTTCCGAGCTCGGGATTCAAGACTTGATAACCCATTGCAGAAGATTGATACCCCCAAAACTCCACGGAAGGAATTTTTTGTAGGTCTTTATGGAGATCATAACGGCCAATGGGCTTTCATCCAGTATCTTCGAGTTCCCCTTCGTTATCATAAAGTGATGAGATGTAGAATATCCGTTCTCAGTATTTAGGACTATGGCTGCAAGTCTGGACTCTTAACCATTTGATAATGTGTGTGAGGTGTGTAGGTGCAACTGTCCTTGTGTATGTATGCTGGTGTATCCTAGATCCTAGACTAAATGCAGTTCAATCTTCTCCGAGTCAATTCCAAAGCGTTGAAAATTGAGTACATCTTGCTAGCTTACGAGCTCATTCAAACTTAAGATTCAACGTATGTAAATCCACCAATTGTCCTCTAGCCGGGAAAAGTGACCGTTTCTTGTGTCCTGAACCCTCTTGCATCACAGGAGAAGCGAAAGACGCAAGTCATCTTCCTTCTACGTTTTGTCCTCTCGTGCTACCATGCCTAAGGATTTTTTTTGCCCGCTCGAAGATACAGGGTTATTCGTCTCAGAATCGATATTAGGGTGTCAGTACCCAAAAGGGAAAAAACCCCTCATATGCAAAGCCCTGATATCGGGCATAAATTTGCCCAGACGCCGGTGCTCGACCCTCGAAATACTTGTCATAGTCGCCAATCAAACTTATCTTGTAATTATACTCCCATGCGGACCGTTCCCTCCGTGGGATGTTGCGTTGCATCGAGGGTGGGGTCCCGGTAACCCATACCTTTTGGGTTATCCGCTCGTAAAGCCACAGGTTCATCGTTGGCGCATGGGGACGCCCGTGTATCTTCCGGGTATTGCTTCACTGAAAAACTGAGTACTATCCCTGGGCCTCAAGCCGCTTACCTCAGAGCCCGGAGGTGGGGACGGGGTCGATCGCGGGTTATATATGTCCGAGCATCCACCTCAAATTCTATACCTTTCTATAACCGGTACGATTCTTCGCTTGGTCCACCTTATCACCACCCAGAACTGCTCGCTAAGCGCAAGTGTCTGATAGACTTACTTTGTTTGACTAGGATATACCCAGGCGCGCTTCTGCTCGCTTTTTGCTCGAGCGGAATTATTAGGATAGAACCAGAGCTGCTATAGCTAATTAATATCATGCCTTGGTTAGACTTTTTGGTTTTGTGGACACTTGAAATGCAAAAAGGGTCACTAAAATTAGATGAATCGGTCTCGGTCTCAACACCAGAGCGGGAGCAGTATAAACTTCTGCAGTGGCACATGGGCACACACGTCATTTGACATACGCATGGAATCGAGTTGGCTTTTTTGCGGTACGTTCAATCCCGACCCTGTATTACGACCGTTGCGCATTCGAGATGTACGTGGTATTACTATGTGCCACATGAATTGTGGAAACTCTTGGCGGCACAGCCCGGTGATCTCCATCGTTTTGGAGGATATGGGAACGCGTGACATCGGCATCTTGGAAAGTCCACGCATACATTTGTTATATGCACCTCGAGACAGGAAAGCTACCTGGTTCTGAGCACAGGGTAGCAGAATAGCGGATCTAGAGTAGAGACTCGGCTATCGCTTGTGCTGTGTTGCGATCGGGAGCCTCGCCGTTAAGCCCGTCGTGGATACATACAGCTAGTAATATTGCGCCAGTATAATAACGGGTCATTCTATGAGATATATTGGTTTCCGGCTGCCGCATTAGAAATATGTTGCCATAACTTTATCCACACTATTCCGACCAAGTTGGTGGTTGGAATGAAATTAACGAAATTAAATCAACTTGATCTCGAAGGGGCGAAACGGACGAAGATAGATTTAATCGTTGAAAATATCGTGAATGAAAATCATAGTTTGATAGAGGTACTTGGCGAACGTGCGCTGAGATCATGTTGAGACTTTGTTGATGGCGAAGTAAACTCGAATGGATACATGCTGAACCATTCTGGATCAAAGGCCGAAGCATCCAATATACACTTAATGTCTGATGATCGAATGTGAATATTTTACTATGTTTGAACGGACATGTAGACTGTGTGACATTTGTTCGAAACTAGGTCTAGGCTTACTCGAGCAAAATGTCACAGTGAGCCTTCAAAGTGAGTATCTTCTGGACGCATTGCATGGGAAGGCTTGCCGAAACTCTACCAGTTCTATGAACATGCATCCCTAGCTCACCCCTATATATTACTGAGCTGAAGATTTTGCGTTTTGGGGTCCGGATACTTGGTAAAATCTGGACATAGTGCGAAATTTCCGTATTTGTTCACTGTATGTACGAATTGCCTCGACTATGGTATCATCAATAGGCGCGTGTCAACAAAATTGAAAGTAATCGAAGAGCGTGAGATCCAATCTGAGCATTTCATGGCTCTCCTGTCGAGGTAATCTAAGAGAACTCTACTATCAGGTGCTCATAGTAAACTATTGAATGCGTTCGGTCACAAGGATTTCGATGGTGTCTCTATTGTAATTTGATATTCTTTACAGCTATTGGATATGCTCTAAAGCAGGCCACTCTCGTATGGATCTCAATTCAAAGCTAAAACCTCAGCCCCAAGTTCACGATTAATTCCAAAAACAATGATAGGGTTGGTGAGAGTGACCTCAGAGGCCAATAGCCCATCCATGTTCTATTTCCATGGGCTGATCGTTGAAGTCTTTAGAGTATGCATATGGCACGTCGAATGCGTGTGTCAATGTAAACCGGCCATTGCAACGCATTCCCGTTTCCGCCACATATTTGCCTTCAGTCGTAGTACAAATGTCACCCATACCTACAGCTTTCACACAGGGTCCAAACCAAGCGACTAAAACCAAGCGGGTGGATTGTATATAAGTTATTACAGAACGGTTTGCTGGATTAAATAGTGCCCCAGACTGGGGGCGTAGGCCTAGTGATAACCTTGGATGGTCTAAACTGAGAGAGAGGGAGAGAAAGAGAGAAATCGAGCAAAAATAATAGAAGGGATGAAGAATAACATACAAAGACGGGTATATAAACTGTAAAGTAGCTACTTCTGAATTTAGTCAATCAAAGGGGGTATCATTCAAAGGGGCAGGAGGGGCATTCAATCATAAGCCAAAAACCATGCAGCAATGACAGGGAGGTCACCCAAGGTCATGTTCTGATAACTAGCGAATTCGATATGATTTAGAACTTGGATACGGCCGAGGTATCAGATGGACTTACCCTTGTCTACGAACGCCAGACCACTTCAAAATAACAATATTTCCTGCCCAATCATGCCTTGCCTTCCCGCGAGTAATCTCACTCACAGAATGGTTGAGAGCTACGCATGTCAACAATGAGCATTGCTGTTTTGATGATCAATTTGCAGCACTTACGAGAACCATCCCTAAGAAAGTTATCCCTAAAGAAAACCCGGAGAGGGTACCTAAGCGGCTCTCCTCCAACATTGCGAGTAATCTCGCGACTAGAAAACGCGGTATTCTCTCCCAGATATTCAGTCAGTGGGATGGACCAAGTCGTAGCATTGTTCGAGGCATCGACACGGCCTGGTACGTTTAAACAAATTATCCTAGCTCGACCAGCGTTCCATGGTAGGAGCTATAAAGACATGTTATAAATCACCAATGGCATCGGAGGGCTATATACTTACCAGAGCCTTGACAGTAGCATCCATATGCGAAATCCTGGAATCCATGCGCGGTACATAAGAGACAGGTGATGTCGATGCGCCTTGAGGAATGCATTCTCTACAGTGACGTGCCCAGTCCTAAAATGATGGATAAGATTCAGATCAGTCATAACCAAAGAAAAGGCTCACTTGTTGTTGGTGTGCAGCTGAGCAGTACCAAGCGTTCTGACACCCTGTACACCAATGATATGCTTGTTGGCCGCAGGTCTTTTTTGTATTCATAAGTTAGTGATATTATTCATGCTAGCGAACCCCCAATAGCTCACCTCACAAGGGTAGAAATAACCAGTAGTATTCATGTACAAGTGGCCTTTTTTACTCGAGCTTGTGTATGCGCAAAAACGACGAAGGATGAAGGGCTACTGGCCTCCAGCACAGTGCTTTTGAGTACCTGCACACGGAAAATGTTGCCACGGGCGTACACAGCAATCTGGCGGCCTAGATGCTCCTACGTACAACGCGTGGAGGATCGACGAAATTCCCTCGTGCATGGCGCATATTACCATATTAGGAGAATTTTTGAGGCGGGAGGTCATAGTTCAGTGCGTCATGTCGTACGGGAGAGCGCGTGGCTGCGTAGCGTTACTAGAACTTCGAAACAAGTCGCCATTCTTCGTGATGTAAGATGATAATAATGGATTTCTAGATTTCTACAGTTCGATGAAATGGGTAGCAACAGAGACGGCGGCTGTTCCTAATAAAACACGAGGCATGGCCTAGGTTCGTCGAGTTCGGGACCACATCCGTTGAGATGGTGGGGGAGTCTACACAGCGTCTGTCTCTAGATGGTAATATTACAGGAGAATGAGTGTGTGAAGTCGGTCAGAATGCGCTTTCGACTTTCCCTCTGGACCAGTTGTCCCGTGCCATAAAGGATAGAACAATAGAAGTGCACAGCTCTGAAAGCTCCGAAATTACCACATCCACCCAAGAGAACGAGGGGAATCAAAGGTAGAGCCATTCCGTTTTGTCCGAAAACGAGCACAGATATCGGCTATGACGAGATATTTCTAAAGAGTGCGATATATTGAAGTGTATCTATGCCGATTCGACCAGGCAACAATAGCAAAAATTCTTAGACGTCAGTGAAAGTTCCAATGCCCAGCTTAGAGGACCCTTTGTGGAATATGATTGACTTGCTTCCTTTCATAGCGGCTATGTAATTCTGCATAGCCTATTTAAGATAGAATTTCTGTTATCAAGGGTAATAACAGTAATGATTGCTGGCTGAAGTCGAGGAGAAGACAAAGGTAGTGGGAGCAAGAGCTAAGATTATAATACGGTCACGTGACTTGCCACCCAAACATGTAATCTAACGAATTTGAATAGGCTCCTCACTCCCGATGACATGCCGCGAATATTCGACCTCAAAACTCGAGTCGAGCAAGTGCAACCCGGGTCAAGCAATCCGTGTGGAGTGTAAGAAATAATCAAATAATAGATCAGAATACCTTTCTAATCGATTGAATAGATGCCAACGTCAGTTTGCGAAATATACATGCCCAGCTTGTAACCTCCAGTATTGCTCGTTGATGTGCTATCGTGCAGAGGTAACTTGAACACAAGCTTATGATACAATAATTTTTGAATCCAGTACAGGCCCATTCTGCATGCACTGAGACCTTCTACAAAGCGGCACTTGTCGAAGAAATTAAATCAGAGCCAGCGAGACCGACGGAGGAAAAGCAACAGATGCTTGAACTTCTCAAAAGGTTCGAAGAGGAGTCAATCGAGGAAGAAGGCTCTGACGAAGAAGATGATCTTGCGTTGCGCTTAGAAGGTGTTGATTTGGGTAAATCTATTTAGTGGGCGATTTCCCAACCGAGGCTAATGGCACACAGACAAAGTTGATCATGAAACCTTGTGGGGGTTACTATCCGAGCAAGAAAAGCAGAAATTTACTAAAATGCTGATGAACCCTACGTCCGAGAACTCTCAAGACTTGCTGAACGCGAGCAGACTTTTAGAAAATAGTGAAGACCCCTGGTGGGTACTGGATAATCCATTGGACAGTACACTGCCAATGGTCAAGCAAATTCCCTCTACTATGCTTGCGGGAAAGTTTAATCCTATACTTCTCTTTAACGTTTTTCATTTAAGGTACGTAAGATATGTTGTTCATAGTACCACAAGCCCTCGCTGATTATGGCAGTTTGACTTATGCATATACGGTCCGGACATTTGCAGCGTCATTTCTCTCGACTCGGGTGTCTGACGAACTCGAGGGAATCCGGGAATTTATGCTCCCGTTATCACCGTTCCTGCGAGATCGAAAGTCTACTGTAACTTTTACTTCGGTTGACAGCGTAATCACCGATTGGGTCTCCCATTTGCCAGAAGTGAGTTCCTGATTGATACTATGAATGTAACATATATTTATACATACGTAGCTCCCAAACCACAGACTACTTAAACTACTCACGGAAGACGCTAGACGTATATTTCACTCCCAACCCATCGTAGTGGAAGACGACTCGCCATCTCAGTCATCAAACCACGATAATTGTATGCGCTTCTTGTCCGACTTACACACACTATTCGACGGCCTGAAGAAGCACGCGCATGTTACACACAAATTGACATTCTATCTTGCTTTCCTTGTGAACCTTCCGACATCGGCATCTAGGGAACTTCTTGGCGCAATAGGGGCATGGCAAGTAAAGCACCAAGAAGGCGAACAAGACACATCACGAATCGATACGATCAGGTCGAGAACGCTGATAGAGGAGATCTAGGCCCCGAAAGCTGAGTATGATTGCATGTATAGCTACAATAATGTAAGAGAAAACTAGAAAATTACTCGTAACCGAAGAACAAATGAATGTCCTTAAATTTCCGCATCTATGCATCAAAGAGATATGGCCTTTCAAAGGTTGAGTCGAAGATCGATTAATTCTTGGGGCGGAACTCGACTGGAATCGAGCTTGGAGGGGCATCTGCTGCCGTGATATCCTCTTTGTCGCCCTTGATTCGTCCTAGAGCAACTGCAGCAGCACCTGCCGCCCCAGAATCATTGACTGAAAGGGTAGAAAGAGTGCGTAGGATGGTGCGTGGGAAGGTACCATGGCCTGAGAATCCCCCAGAGCTAATGGTACTATCCGCAGCCGACCCAGCACGTGAACGAGCGGGAACAATGTACGAGGCCGTAGCCTGCGGTTCACCTCCGGCAGATTGGGCATCTTTCGAGTCGACAACGCCAGGTGGTAAATTACCCGTCAAGGCCTGAGGAGAAGCAGAAGCAAGGACCGAGGATCTGCGAGCATATGCTTCATAAGGATCGACATTCGACTTGGTTCGAGCGCTAACGGGCCGTTGGCGGGGGAGCGGCACAGATCCCGCAGCGGGAGAGGGCGATGCGCGACCGCTCGAAGGGAAAGGAATAGTCCCATTAGGCACATCTTCGTCGACGGGTGTGAGTTTGTCGACGGGTTCGCTAGGACCCCCCTCCTTGATAACAATCGGACTCTCGGCGACCACCGGTGTGGTAGCTTTCGTTTCATCCACTTTCTCACTGGTGGCTGCGATACCGTTGAGTTTCACTTCAGGCTCAGGTTCAACTACCATCTCGCGCACTTCTCGACGGAACTCTTCAACCTCATTCCAGATTGCAGTGCGGAACTGATCGATGGTTTCGAGTTTTTCTATTTCCTTCCAGTGCTCGTATTTGGATTCACACTCGGGTTCGTCGTCCTCATCGTGATATGCCTCGAGATATGGGTGTTTCAGCGCTTCCAAGACGGTCAAACGCTTTGCAGGGTCAAAGGTAACCATTTTGGAGAGAAGGTCAAGCGCTAAAGTGAATGTCAGAAATGAATACACAGTTGGTCAACATGAATAGCTACCAAGGTCGTCTGCTTGTGGAAATAGGGACTTGAAGGGCTTTTGCTCTTTAACCGGGAGACTGCGTATATAGGCTTGGGCCTGTAGAATAATGATAAAACGAATATTGGCACTCCCCACAGCCAACCAACCTTGACGCTTCCAATGCGTTGCAGTGTCTCTTCATCAGGCGTTCCCAGGATATCGATGATAATATTGAGTTGATCGACATAGCTACAATGCCCGATCTTAGCAGATGTAGATATTGAAGATATCAACGAGAACTCACTCTTTACCCTTGAACATTGGTTTCATACCAAGCAATTCGCCGAGGATACATCCAATCGACCAGATGTCAATAGCTGTAGTATATTTGCGGAACGAGAGCATGATCTCCGGAGCTCTGTACCATCGTGTGGCGACGTACTCGGTCATGAATCCAGTGCCGTCAGGTTCGGGAGCCGAGTCGAATCCTCGAGATAGGCCAAAATCACAAATCTTAAGTTCGCAATCGGCATTTACCAAAAGATTCCCTATCCAAGAGGTTAGCTGTGATGGATCGACGATTGTGGGGTAACCTACCAGGTTTCAGATCACGGTGGATCACCCCCGCACTGTGCACGTATTTCATCGCGCGCAGGATCTGATAAAGGAAGTATTGAACATGTGCATTGCTTAGGTTCTGTCCAGAGCGGACGATCTGGTGCAAATCAGCTGAAGAATTGTCAACATTTGCTGAAAGCGTATGTGTCTATTTGGGTCACCCACCCTCCATAGGCTATAAACGGCCAGGAACGGTGTATCAGCATGATCTAAAAATAGTTAGACTAGGGCAGTTGACCCACCTCCATGAACAGGTATCTGCACAGCATAAAAATTGTATATAAGTAAAACAGAATAGCAAAATAAGCAACCTACTCACATTTCGTTAAAATCCGGAGTGATTACATCCATATCAATCAAACCAGTAATCTGTTTGATAGATAGTCAGTTCTGACGGCCCCACTTTGCTCAGCTCCAAGGCGCACATTCTCGTGATTAGCAAAGTGACGCAACAGACTGATTTCCCGCAACGCGCGTTTCGAGAGCTGAATCTTCTCGAACAGGCGCGTCACGAGCTTGATGGCTACTGTTTCACCAGATATCTGGTCTTGTGCCGACCTGTCGTAATAACAAGGGTCAGTCATAGCCAATGAAAACTAGGTAGAGCCACTTACACGACGAATCCGTAGGCACCCTGGCCGAGTTCACGTACAAATTTCCAGCGTTTTTCGACGTGAAACTTGCGCCCCATCGTAGTAAAAGTATGATAACCCCTCAATAGGAACTGTAAACAAGATAGCAAGTAGATTGACATAGAATATACCTCTTCTCTAGGTTGGCTGGGGACAGTGGGTCATTGTTCCTTGTCAATGTCCGGCCCCGGCTTCCCCCCGACCCACTGGACACGGTAGTACGTGAGCCACTCGTCGACTTGCTTGACGGCGAGCTCTTTGCCGAGTCCTTGACGGGAGTGCCATTGCCGCTGGTGGTCGCCATGGTATATTCGATTGCTTTGCTCTATGGATCCGGTTGGCAAAAGTCCTGGGGCTTGTCAGGGCCAGTGGTGGCCGGATGTACGCGGCCGTTCGAGGCTCCTATAAACTTCGGGCGTGGAGAAGCAGAAAAGCAAGTTGAATGGTGCTTAAAAAGAAGTAAATGCAACGTGCGATATATGGTGGCAAGCAACAGGGGTATTAGACCATCAAGCAAGGCTAGTGGTAAGATTAAGTATTTGTAACTGATCAAAGCATTCCGAGCCCTCTCACGGATCCAACTCCTGCCGAGGCAAAGGGTAAACAAAATCTAATCTTATCTATTACTATTAGCCTAACTACTTAATTTGGTCACAATTTAAAGGACGTGCCCTTGCGCATATGCAAATCCTACAATAAAGAACATCTGGACAAAGCAAATGTACAAAATAAATAGCCTAGAGAAGACGCTCAGCGAATATGCGATGGTCGAACTTGCGCTTCGGGATCAGTTGAGCTCGACAGATCGCTCTCGGTTTCAAGTTTACTACTCATACCACTTGCACCAGCCCGTTCTTCCTCCTCGTCCCAAAGCACTTCCTCTTCATTTGAATCTATCGGCTCCCCGAGTTTAGATCCCTTGGAAGTTCCCGGTTTGCGGCCACGACTGGGCCCGTTCGAAAATTCTGCAAAATTGTCGCCGGTCCTTGGGGTTCTGACAGGCATGCGGTATAGAGTGGAACCGTCCGTCTCGTCATCGCTTTCTAGATCCGATTCCATCAACGTGTTGTCGCCGTTATTCGAAATACTGTTTGCAAGAGCAGCTGTCATGGGTAGGGTACGGTAAGAACCTTGACGAAGGTGGGTGGCATATGAGTATATCAATGCTGCAAAGTAGATCTGAACCAAATTAGATAAACATCCAGGTCTTCGTGCTATTATGCCTAGATACCTTTGATATCCACCCCGCAATGAGAACGGCTGCAGCGAGTCCCTTCTCCTTGTTCCATATGAGCTGCGCCGCTGCTACTCTCTCCTCATGTGTCATAGTTGTGTTGCCATGAGCGCCGGCCATGGCCTCCTGGGCCGCCGAGTTCACAACTTTTTCCCCGTCGTGGGGGTTGTATACCCACCACAGAACAGCAAAAAATACGGTCCAGATAGTCCCGAGTAGATGATCAGCCACAAAAATATGTGCAAAGTAAAAGGTACGCTTTGGATCTTCCTATTGAAATATAGCATTAATGCTCCCGCATAGTTGGATCATAGTGTTTGCTTACATCCGTAACGGCTTTCAAGCCCCAAGCCAACGCCACTATGGCGAGCGAAGAATAGACGTACATGCTGATTTGAGCAGCCGATCCTCCAAAAAACAAGGAGACCAGGCCATATACACCAGCGACCTTGTTAATTAACTTTTGCAAAGCTCATAATTAGCAGTATTCAGGGGGAACACAGCACCAGACTCACTGCGAACAACAAAATCATCGTAACTCCTGCAAATCCAATAATACATAAGGATATGAATACAACCTCTAATCGTTCAAAAACGACTTTCCTGTTTTGATATCCACAAATCCCAAAAACGATCGCAGTGCTAGTGGTCGCCATTCAGGTTTGAGAGTGAGCCGACCCATGATGTGTTGATTACGAGGTTTAAACTCGCGATACCCAGGAGCTGCAGGAGAGCTTGAACGGCGAGACGGGCTTGGAGTGCGCGGTGAAGCAGGATATGCTGGTATCGCGCCGACCGCGGTGGGAGGAGCGAACTTTCGTTGCTGCACATGTTCAATTCACACGCATCATGACATAAGCACTCGGGTCGCCGAGCGAGAGACATCAACTCACATATGGGAGTAGTTCGCGTTCATCTCGCCAGCTTGGGGAACGAGACCGGGAACGAGAGCTGCACTGCACTCCAAGCCCTTCGTGGTTGACCATTGTGAATCTTGGCAGCGGCCCTCAAACAAATGATCGGTCATGTCAAGAGTATTTTATTTTCGTTACATACAAAACAACTAGCGCTGAAACGAAGCAAAAGAACCCGTCCCTTTTACCGGAAGTCATACACCACTTTGGCGTAATATATCGCTGCTGCTGCCGAAGTGATCGATAGCGTGAGAGGGACAGGCCCCTTGCGAGCACGAGGAACGGAGGAAAGGAAAAGGATGACAGACGCAGCTGAGCAATGTGCATGTTATGATTCGCCTCTACTATCCAGTGTTCCATATGACGTACCAAGGGCTGTTTCATATCCATAGTTTCCACCGTTCCGAATTTGGTATCCCGCATAACCATACATGCCACCAACACCGACACCTTAATGCCACGTTTGCGTTAAATTAAAAGTCTATGGCATGTCTGTCTGAGTGTAAGTGCTACTCACCAGCAACCAGTGATGGTATAGACTTTGTCCTTGCAAATCCAGTGATACCTCCAATCGAGCAGAGGACCGCCATCGTTAAAGCTGGGTGAGCAGACTAGCATTCAACCAGTTGACTCAGGGTTAACACATATATCAAGTATCTTAATTAATCTCACCATTTTTTAGATTTAATTTGGGCTCTTAGCAGCAAGTGCACTTGGTGAACAAGTATCTCTCGCCCGTGATGGTCCTTTTATGCTGGTTGACGATGGGCGCGATTCGCTGATAGACTACGTAACGCCCGGCGTCTTTGCGGGATCATGCGCCTTCAATTCGAACTTGTCAATTTGGTGACGTCAGGCCAAACGCTCCTTCATTAACAACTCGTTAGTCGGCCATCTTGATTCTTAACCACTACATTTAATACTAGTGCCCTTTGGAATAATAAACCATGCCTTCTGCCACTATGAACGAAGGTGAACTCCATCTATCTGAGAGTTGATATGTCTCTGACTTTCTCTTTAAGCCGATGCAAAGTTTCCTACAGCCTCGGACAACGGCATTCCTCCTTCTCCTACCAGAGAGAATCCTGCAGGGGTACAGCTGTCTCCTGAGAATGAAAGAGATACGGACTCAACAGATAGTTTAAATACAGGTGTACCCCAAATCTGACCCCAACCCCGAGCAGAAACTAGGACCTAGTGGGCCAGCCTTTGACGCACAACAACATCAGGCACATCTACGAGAGCATATGGACGCAGAGACGCGCGCGGGAGATGCTCTCACTACTCGGGAAGGAGGACTATATTCAGACTAATTCGCATTTATGAGCCGCATAAAGTCTCGTTGTATCCATACAAGTCTGTTGAAGAGGTGTAAAATATGTACGTCCAGGGATTGTATTGGTAAATCTGAACATCGATAGCTGGACTATGCATGAATAGGTCCAGAGGTCACCAGAATTTGGAGGCTTTGGTTGGCTGACTCATCGGGAGTAAGCAAAGACAAACATTGGGGATTGCCATAATCTTATTTTCGACCACGCACAACGTCCAAGCATAGGGCCTCATATCTTATATATACAATTCGTCATCGAGCACCATCGTATCTATCAAACTTGAAGTGTATTCTTATATCGACTTGTTCTCACTTTCTGACCTAAATTGTCTTGACCAACCGCCTGTCAGTGCCTTCTTATACCAACTATTTTGAGAAGAATACATGGCTGGTAACCCAGGCTATTTCTCCAACCACAGCCAAACCCGCTTGACGAATACTACTGGAAGCAATAATAATCCATCTCCTGTGTCTACCCCTGCTCCATCTGGCCCCAACGGAAACTCTCTGACGGGACCTAATTCTCGATCTCGGAGTACATCAGGCGCCGCACCTCCGTCTGCCGTGCGCTCTAAACATTTTTCTCTTTCCGTAACTGGGACCGAAAGGCCATCTGGAGAAAAAGGACGTGGCACGAGCGCAGATCGCACGGGCAATGGCAGTGGCTTGGCTGCAGTTCATCCACTCAAATCCACGTGAGTTGACAAACTTCTCTTATAAACTAACAACTCATACGAGTACCAAGTATTCGAGGCATGTATGCTGATTTGGCTTCTTTGTTGCAGCTGGGTGATCTGGTTCCACCAGCGCCAAAACAGAACACCACAGACACTCATTAATTATGGTAAGTGGAGTACTAGTTAGGCACCCCCAACTATTATTGACGGCTTTGCAGAGGAGGGAATCAAGCGTGTGACTGCTTTTAGCTCCGTAAGCTTATGCTGTTATACTTCTTTGGCGCTCTGGCTCATGTAGTTCAATTAGGTCGAATCGTTTTGGTCCATCTTCACTCACCTGAACCCCCCATCAAACCTCCAACCAACTACCGACTACCTCATCTTTCACTCCGGAGTTCAGCGGCCCGTTTGGGAGGACCCGATGAATGTAAAAGGCGGAAAATGGAGTATCCGTTTGCGCAAAGGTGTCGCAGACAGGCTCTGGGAGGATCTCATACTTGCTCTCATTGGTGATCAATTCGAGGACGAGGACGAGGTCTGTGGATGTGTCCTTAGCGTGCGCATCCAAGAAGATATCATTAGCATTTGGAACAAGGACGAGAGTAATAGCCAGGTGTTAAATAGGATACGGTGAGATCAACAATTCCTTTGTGGGTGGGACCCAGTTAAGCAATATCTAGGGATACGACTCGTCGGGTCCTGAACTTGCCACCTTCCACGACTTTCGAGTACAAATCACATAATGGTATGACCGGAGAATGCTGTTATGAAACCTACCTAACGCTCTCTCTGTTTCAGAATCTCTTCAAGACAAAGGATCATTCCGAAAATTGCCGGCCACTAACGATCGCGTGGTGTGATTGCACACGGACGTTCTTGCTCTTGCAGTCAATGGAAGAGTGCAGCTTGTACCGCTATGATTGAATTTCTCCTCACTGTTGTACGTCGTGGCCTCTGTACCTGAGTGTATTAGTAAGACAATAACTTGCACCGATGAAGTTACCATTGATGAGTTTTGCCGATGGAGATAGTGAATGGATAATTTCCGCGAGCCCCTCTGATCATAGCAGGGCGTCTAAAGAATATATAGGCGCCAATAGCCCCGTGATCCCCGTGCCGTGCCAATGAGAGCTGTATGGACATGAAGTACATTATCAGAATATGTGAATGTCCATATATGCGGAGAGTTGGACGAATACCCGTAGTTCGGACCACCTCGTTCTCGTAATAGGTTGGGTGACTGAGGGCCAACTTAACCTATTCACCGGTGGTATTAATGGGAAGTGCCTATACACGAAGGATGATGCTAGTTCAGGTTTTATTGGTTTTGCTTATTTATAATAATATAATGTGGATGTGAGGTTCTGAGAAATTTCAATGCGGTTCGAAAGACTCTTGCTGTATGCGGACGGAAGTATTTCCAAGGCACTTTATAAGTCGTACGCATACCATGCGCCTAATAAACAAGCTTTCTTCCAAGCATCTCGGGAGCGAAAAATTCTAGATTTCGTACAAACTCTTCGACAGTCCCACAACTTGTTTCGGCTCGGAAAATGTCGATCGCGAACAAACGAGTGGGAATTTAATGGAAAAGCCGGTTTCTACCCAATTCCATAGCCCACCCCCCTGATCCAAACCATATTATTTCACCTCGGTATCTTGTTAAGGTGTCGGGCGAATGCTGCTCCATCATAAGGTCGCGTCGTTGGAGGTTCCAAAATGAGCTAGTAGAACTACAGTACTGCTGCACCAAATCTTCGGGTGTGAAAAGGTCAGAAAATGGGATCATGTAGCTCAGACTCTCTTGAGGGGCTTCAATGTGGCACAGAGGGTGTGTCCGGACCTCTCGAGGAGGCTCGATACGCTTAACCTTTAACAGGTCTCTCCAACACCCACGGTCAGTCTTCGGTGGAGCTTGCCCACGGCGATCATCATCGAATGATGGGTGGGCAGTATTGCAGTAGTGAGCTTCAGTGTAACAATGCCCCATGCAAACTAATAATATTAGTTTCTGGGTCGATTTGAGACCAATCATCGATTGTATTGCGAGAAGACACCATAGCTGGCAATGGAAAGGCTGACGGAACGAAAAACGAATGTATGTATCTTCGTCCATCCCATAGCATCTCAATTTACGGCCCCTATCTGACTTGATCATAGCGTGGCGTCTAAGCGAATATAGGCGCGCCACTGGGCCTTTGGTGCCTAATGCCAAGCCCACAAGAGAGCCCAAGAAATTTGCATCGATAAGAAGCATCAATACGCATGCGCACCACATATAAGCCGGCCAGACAAACTGCCGTGGTTTGAGGAGGTTTCTCTTCTCGAACCAAGATGAACGTCCAAGAGCCAATCCAGCCCGCGCTTGTGCGCTCGAACTCGACTGCATCTTCAGTCAAATCTGGAAAACTATCCCATCTTAACACTCCGGCAGGGGAGGCACAGACCGAAGTCGAACATGTCAACACTCGCCCGCCACTTGACTACAGCTCCTTTGGGGCGTTTTGGACCAGCGTTGCAGCGCGAATTAGGTCTGTATTTACGAGGAGATTTGTTATGGCATTACTTGTGAGTTTATGTGCTTAGTCAGCGAACGGAGGACTAAACCACTGGCCTTAAACAACAGGGCGGCCAACTCGTTAGCATTTGCATCACCTGTACCTCAGTGTCTACGACCGAGTTGGTGAATCGCGGTTGGTCTTTGCCTACTACCCAAACATTCTTCTTGTGAGTTTGTTATTAGTTCTCAGTGATGGTGGTATGACGTGTTTCTATAGGTATTTCTCCTTGTTCATTGTGTACACACCTTACACGATCTATCAGTGTAAGTTTAAAATATTTTTGGTAAAATCAAGAGTATTCAACGATACACTTCCAGACGGGTTCAAGGGTTGGGGCAATGTCGTCATCAAGGATGGCTGGAAATGTATGTTCGCTCGCCTGTTACTAAGTGAATCGTTGCCTTGATAATTTCACTTCCAGACTTTGTACTCGCTGCGTGTGACGTAGAGGCCAACTTCCTAGTTGTTAACGCTGTAAGTCATTCCATGCCCTGAATTGTATTTCACACTAAAGAACCCCACAGTACAAATATACGAATTTGCTGTCATGCATGCTCCTCAATTCGTAAGTTCAGACGTCATACAACTCAATTGCATGTTCCGACTCTGCTCAGATGGGCTATTCCGACATGTGCATTTTTCGCATGGCTTTATATGCGTCCAAAATACCACTGGACACAACTGATTGTGAGCAACCTTCCAAACCCCCACCATCCTCACCATCCCTCAACCGTATCTGGATTATGTACTCAAATCTGGACTTTTTTCTTCTCCGCCAACGGTGCGATACATGCTACTATACCACTGCACTATATTGCATCTCTCACCCATAGGGCATCCTTATCTGCATCGGAGGAATGGGCATGCTCATTGGTACGTCCATAGTTGATGTGTGACAATTGAAGATTAACCACCTGCAGCTTCGGACCACCTTACGGGAACTGGACAGTATCCAGCAGCGTCTATGGTCAAGGGTGACTTGTTCATGCTCGCTGGGGCGACTCTGTATGGGTTCACCAACGCTACCGAGGTCAGTCACTCTCTCATCTAGAGTAAATTGAGGTCTTAGTCTAGTATAGGAATTCTTTGTGAGAAACCGCCCGCTATATGAAGTTATTGGGCAACTCGGTCTGTACGGAATGATTATCAACGCTATCCAGGCTAGTGGGTTGGAGCACAAAGATATGAGGACGGCAAATTGGAATGGCGGTGTTAGTAAGTATAGGCATCTTCAAATCGTGCGTTAAACGCTGATCACATCCCAAGTTGGCTTGCTATTCGCATATACGATCGGTAAGTAAGCCCAAACCATCGAGTTATTAGATACTAAAGATTCCCCGTTTAGCCATGTTGATTTTGTACACGGTTGCTCCTCTGATTTATCGAGCTGCCTCGTCAGTATACTACAACCTCAGCTTGCTATCCAGTAACTTTTACGGACTTCTCTTTGCTCTCGGGCTTTACGTGAGTTGATCTTCATTATCCTTAGATTTTGATTCCTGACAAATTCACGTTTAGCATCAACGCCCCTACTGGCTCTACTTTATTGCCTTTGTGGTCATTATCTTCGGTCTCGTCTCGTACTTTTGGCACTCGACGCCCGAGGAACAAGGTAAACTCGATCCTCAAAAACCCGAATACGTGCAGCAGAAACCCGAGAGGGAACCGGGCTCTGAAATACCCGTTTAGAAAAGGGCATGCATATTTTGTTAGGTTTGCTTATGTATGAGGATTGTACGACCAGAATTCTTGAATGGATATATTAAATTTGCTCTTTCAATTCTTTCGAGAGGTAGCCTCGTAAAAGGTTTTCAAGTACGTACCAAGGCATATGTTGTATAATAATTCCGAACAATTAAAGGATATCATAGTAAGTGGGTTTCCGTACAAATTACGTGGGGATTGATCGATTAATCGCGCCCAGGAACACCTGATGGCGATTAGGTGTGACATCTGTTCCAGGCGCACAAAGCACACGAGTGAATCCCCCAGCCCCCGGTCCGGCACTTTTCTATTCCCCTCGAACCGAGTCCTCGCACGCTATGGAGCTGGAGCGAGACCCAGATACTGTAGTGTTCGCCTAGTTAACGCTCGCGGGGCTAACTTGTCTTGGCATGATCGCTAATTATAACCCATCACTCGGAAGCGCCACCGGATTGCACCGGCAGATAAAATAACAGGGGGAGCACCATATGGCTTGAGGCGCTTGACCCACCCTCTTGCCATCCCCCTTCCTCATCATGAACGCCCAAGAGCCCCAAATCGAACGTTCCCAATCGAGTTCGTCCTCTATCAAGTCGGGAAAAATCAACCAGGAAAACGACCGTGTTCAATCGCAAGATGAGGAACAAGGACTCAAGCCCGGTCCGACCCGCGCTCGACTACTCGTCGTTTGGAAATTTTTGGGCGAGCGTGGGTGTACGCCTAGGTCCGTCCTGACAAGACGATTTGTTTTGGCTTTGCTCGTAAGTGTGTCATTTGGCCCAGGAACAAAACTTTTTTTGATTTCATTGATGTTATATTTAGGGCGGCCAACTTGTTAGCATTTGTATTACTTGTACATCAGTCACAACCACCGAGTTGGTCAATCGTGGATGGTCTTTGCCTGCGACTCAAACATTTTTCCTGTGAGTGCGTGTTTGGGTGGTTGTGTCGGAAGTTCATGAACTTGACTTGATCGGGATAGGTATTTTGCACTCTTTATCGTGTACACGCCTTATACAATTTTCAAGTGTACGTTGGGTCTTATTTATCGTTGATGTGATTCAACTGACGAGTGTTTTTTTAGATGGATTTAAAGGATGGGGGAACTTGATTATCAAAGATGGCTGGAAATGTACGTCCCCTTGGAGCCCTTATCAAAGCTCGGCTAGGATAACCATTGCCCAATATAGATTTCATCCTTGCTGCGTGTGATGTCGAGGGGAACTATCTAGTAGTTTTGGCATACCAATTCACAAACTTGCTTTCGTGCATGCTGCTTGATTCGTAGGCGCCCCTCTTTTTTCCATTTGCTTTTAGCGACGCTGACAAGGTCTGGATTCCGGAATAGATGGGCAATCCCGGCATGTGCGTTTTTTGCATGGATATATATGCGGCCCAAATACCACTGGACACAATTGATTGTGAGCAACCTTCCAAACTCTCATTGCGCATTCTTGCCGTACGTGAATGTGATACTTACGTTTTTGGATTGCTTTTGTTTGGTGTACTGCATGGCACTGTGTTTATGCGCTCGGATGAAATTTAGGGTATACTTATTTGCGTTGGAGGGTTGGGTATGCTTGTTGGTGAGTTCTTGAACATGCCTTTGGTGGAAAGGAACTCATAAGGGGGTAGCCTCGGATCGTTTAACGGGGACGGGGCAGTACCCGGCTTCGTCCATGGTCAAAGGGGACTTGTTCATGCTCGCTGGAGCAACCTTGTATGGATTTACGAATGCTACCGAGGTAAACTTCTTGCTTCCTCCTTGCATTGATGCATACTGAGTGCACATGACTTAGGAATTCCTGGTTCGTAAACGCCCATTATACGAAGTCGTCGGACAGCTCGGAATGTACGGGATGATTATCAATGCGATCCAGGCGAGCGGACTGGAGCACAAGGAGATGAGGAATGTAACTTGGAACGGGGGTGTTAGTGAGTGATTGTTTTGATTTATTCAAGTGTGTATGATTCTGACGGTATCGTCAAAGTTGGGCTGTTGTTTGCGTATACAATTGGTGAGTCGTGTGCACGTTTCTGTTTGTTACGGGTTGTACTGATATTCGGGGTTGTAGCTATGTTTATCCTGTATACGACTGCGCCGCTCATTTACCGTGCTGCGTCGTCGGTGTATTACAACCTGAGCCTGTTGTCAAGTGACTTTTATGGGCTACTATTTGGGTTGGGTCTCTACGTAAGTTTCCTTTCTCCATGCGCTCGTATTCAATCTAAGGATGGTTGAAAAAGCATTACCGCCCGTACTGGTTATATTTTGTCGCGTTTGCGGTCATCATCTTTGGACTGATTGCCTACTTTTGGCATTCGACGCCCGAGGAGCAAGGAACACTGGATCCGCAGATGCCGGGGTACGTCAGGAGAAAGGTCGGGTCTGATGAATCGGTCGAGGTGTAGAGGGGTTACTGGTGATCATCTTGGCTATTTATATTTGGAGGCCCTCCTCCCACCTAAAACGAGATATGTGTGTGGTTCGACGCTGGTTGAGTGCGTTGTGCAGCTAGGTTTTGAGTGCAGCCGCAAGCGGACACGGGGGATGTCACTCGTTTCCGTTCAGACGGGGATCTATTCGGCTGTGTGTCAAAAGTTTCAAGTTGAGAAGACCCAAAAAAAAGAGACTGACGTACGGAAAAGGTGTTTGATTAAAAAGGCGGGATTTGTATCGACGTATTTGTGCTGATCGGTTTCGATAAAGTGAGTGGTCTGTGCACGGGGGTGGCCATATGCGGCAGGTTGAGAGACAAGATACATGCGGGGAAGAGAAAGACGTATAGCGAGAGCGAACCCTTTTCAACATGGGGGATGCATGCAGATGGATGAGTTGCGGCTATGACGCTGTTGTGACAAATGTATCAAAGACAAACGGGGGAGGGGGCAGATATGAAACGTCGAGAGTGGGTGGGGGGCCGGATGCAATGTGACACTGCCACCGTCGTGGACCTGAGGACGACGACGAGTGTAAAGGAGTAGACTCGGCATTACGGATTGGCAGATGCGGAGTCTATCGGGGTACCCTGAGGGGCCGCGGGACATGCACACGCGACCACCGAGCCAGACGTTTAGTGTCTTCAACTCCAACGGGACGGCGCGATCGCAGGCATATACACCTACACACACATATTCTTACTCTAACTCGAACTCTAACTCGAACTCTTACATCTCTAGCTCTAACACCCACCTGCACTCGCATCCGCACTCGCACTCGCACACGCACTCCAACCCCCCCTTGCACTCGAGCGCGATGAGCGGAGCCCGGCAAAACAGCCTGGGGGGCTGCCTGACGAGGACGTCTACTTGCCTCCGCGCCGCGTCGACGGAGCGAGCCGGCCCTCATCACCGGCGAAACAGTCGTTCTACTCTGCACGCACGCCCCCGGGCTCACCGCGGATCCCCGCGGCCTCTCTGCAGCCCATGGCCAATGGCAACAGCTCGCCTGGTCGCTCCCCGTCCCCGTCGCCATCCCCCGGATACCTCGCCCCCGCACCTGGCTCCCGTCCCTCGACTCCATCTGGCAGCCGCATCATGGGGTCCGCCCGCTCAGACGACTCGCACACCCTTCTCAGTCCCAGCGCTATGAGCGGCGGTCCTCCCCCCTCCAGCAACACCTCGCACAGCACTGGAGCCAATCTCTGCAGTGCATGTGGACAGCCAATGACCGCACAGTTTGTTCGTGCCCTCGGCACCGTCTTTCACCTCGAGTGTTTCCGCTGCAGGGTCTGTCTTTTTTTATTTTTTTTTTTCTTTCTTGGCTGACATCTTGTAGGATTGCAACTCGGTCGTCGCGAGCAAGTTCTTCCCCATCGACGGCCCCGATGGTCGCCAGCACCCCCTCTGCGAGCGCGACTATTTCAAGCGCCTCAATCTCATTTGTGCCAAGTGCGACATGGCCTTGCGAGGTAGCTATATCACAGCATGCGGTCCGTCTCCACTCTTCCTCTCTCTGTTACTGCTCATTCAGACATTCATCTAGACAAAAAGTACCATGTCGAGCACTTTACATGTTCCGTCTGTCCGACCTTATTTGGTCCACAAGACTCGTATTATGAGCACGAGGGCGCGGTCTTTTGTCATTGGCACTATTCCACTCGCTTCGCCGTCAAGTGCGTTGGCTGCAACTCGGCCATTCTCAAACAATTCGTCGAAATAAATCGCAACCAGCGAGACAGCGCATTTCACCCCGAGTGTTACCTCATCCACAAGGTCCGTTTATCTTGCATTTTATTATCTGTGCTAACAGCTCGTTTGCCCCCAGTTTTGGAATGTCAAGGTCGTCGCCCGCCCCCCGTGCTCCCCATCCATCCTCCCCCCGAACCATTCGACTCGTCCTCGCCTGCCCCCACCCAGCTTACTTACATCGCCGAAGAACAACAAACAACCGCCCAATCTCTCAAGGCCGCCCAGGTCAAGATGGAAGCCCAAGTCTATGCGATATGGACCAATCTGAGCGCGTTTGAAGAGTCCAGCGCAGCCTGCATCAGCGACATGCTCACCCAAGTCAGCGCCGGCATCTACCTCGACGCTATTCGCATGGCTGAGAAATTCATTCTCCACGTCGAAGTCCTTTTTGCCGCAATAGACGAGATCGAAGACCGATTTGCCGCCCTCTCTTCCAAAGGTAAATCCATCTTTAATCCCCTCACGTCACAATCCCCATTCACACATGTCCCGATTTAGGCATGTCCCATGTTCGGGAGGCACGGATGCTCTGCCGCAAGACTGTCGATCTCTTCACTCTTCTGTCCCATTCATCGTCAAGTGACCCCAAGCACTCCGGTCAGGGCATGTCCCAGGAGCTACTCGCACTCGTCACGGGGCTCGCCCATTACCTCAAAATCTTGATCCGCATCGCACTCACCGGCTCACTTAAACTCGAGCGCGAGCTGGGCGATGGGGGTATTGCCCTTGGCCGCTTCCTCGAACGCATGAAGGCCCTGGCAAAGAGCGGGGGCGATGTCCGTGCTCGGCGACTCTCCTCACCGCCCAACGAGCCCAACGGGAACGACCCCTCCGATAGCATAGTAGCCTACGGATACCGTTCGCTTGCCCCTGAAGTCGCCGGTGAATCTCCGTTCGCGGGGCCCGCGGGGTTGCTCATGTCCTCTCCGAGCGATCTCTGCACCGTCTGCGGACTAACCGTCGAAGAAGACTGCGTGCGATTGGGGACCTACCAGCGGTGGCACACGACATGCATCAAGTGCGCACAGGACGATTGTACACGCACCGCTGTTGCTCCATTACCACCTCACCTGCAAGCGCCCGAGAAGAAGCCTGATGACGAAGAAGGCGGTACGAAAAAGGTCTCGAGTGTGCGAAGACCTCCCGCGGAAGTAGGGCGATTCATCTATGAGCCCAGTGAAGGCGAACCCGTCACGTCGCGGCAATCTATTGTACTGACCACGGGACCGTACCGCCTTGTCGAAGTGGGTTCGAGGCCGTGTCGAGGCTCGAGCAGTATGCGTTTTTGCTCAACGTTGCGCTGAGGCGGTTGTTCTTGTTGTTGAAGAAGCGCGGTGCGATTGGTATCGAAGGTTCGTGGTTCTTGTCTGCGCAACTCGTTTTGGGACTGTGTGGGTGCTGACAATGATGATCTCGATTTTGCAGAGCTATCGTCCAACTCACCGTCATCGCATCACCGTGATTCGGGCGTCGTGCCTATGAAGTCGGTGCATCTGGACAGGAAACTGAGCGCTACGGCCAGACTCCCCAAGCGCTCGACCATTGTCGAAAGTCCGACGGGCAAAGTGGCCCAGCGAACAGACGTCGGGGCCCAAAAGAGCAGCGCGCAGCACCAGGGCTCGACTATCGTCATGGGCCCCTCGGCTCCTCCGTCCCAGGCAGGATCCATGCACCACGTCCCGCTCACGAACTCGGTCCCGGTCACACTGCGACAGCCCACACCGCGAGCACCGAACCAGATCCAAACCCAGCCCAGGTTCAGGCCCAGGCCCAACAGGTCCTGCCACAGTCTCAGGGCGAGTCGCCACGGGTGTGCTCAGACCGCCGTTTGCGAGGAACAACACCCAGGTCCGGATCGTGGACGATAGTCTCGTGAGTCCGGTCGGCGAGGACCACCAGTACGAGCGCACCGAGTCGGGCGAAGGTCTCACGCTGGGCGATATCCCCCAGCTCGTCGAGGCCGAACAGAGGCGCTCGTTGCCGCGCCAGGGGTCGCGCCGGATGATCGCCGAGCTGGGCCCGCTCGAGCAGCTGGTCGTGAAGCACGCGGCGGTCCAGAGCTTGCTGCGCACTCCGATCCGGGATGCGATCGATATGGACGAGCTCGGCGAGCTGCTGGAGCTCAAGAAAAATACGTTTTGGGGGAAACTGTTCAAGGGCGGCAAGGACAAGCAGGGGATCAAGAAAAAAGGGATTTTCGGGGTGCCGTTGGAGTTGCTTGTCGAGCGCGAGGGGGTGGATTCGATGTTGGGCGCGTCGAGAGCGACGGTGCGGGTGCCGACGTTTGTGGAGGATATAGTGTCTGCTATGAAACAGATGGGTAAGCCTTGATTTTGCGTATGATATCCATTAATCACTCGGCTCATTAAACGCTCCAAAGACATGTCCGTTGAGGGTATATTCCGTAAAAATGGAAACATTCGTCGGATGAACCAGGTCATCGAGGCGATCGATCGGGACCCAACGTCGGTCGAATTCGCCCAAGAGAACCCGGTCCAGCTTGCGGCGCTTTTGAAAAAGTTTTTGCGCGAGATGCCTGATCCGCTGTTGACCTATCGGTTGTACAAGGTTTGGCTGGCGGTGCAATGTGAGTTTTTTGTTTCCCCATTTAACAGAACCCCTGTTCGTTGTTGATTCGAAATGGCAGCGGTGAATGCGTCGGACAAGGAAAAGACCCGGATGCTTCATTTGGTGACCATACTGTTACCTAAATCTCACAGGGACACACTCGAGGTCTTGTTTGTCTTCCTCAAGTGGGTTTCGTTATTCTCCCACGTCGACGAAGAGACGGGAAGCAAGATGGACTTGGTCAACCTTGCGACAGTCATTACGCCTAGTATTCTCTATTCCAAGGGCCGAGATGCAGCACGAGAAGAATCGTTCATGGCGATCGGTGTCGTCACCCGCTTGCTGGAGGACCAAGACCAGTTTTTCTCGGTACCCGATGACTTTTTGTGGTTCTTGGGTAACATGGAAATCTGGTCCGGATGCTTGGATCTTCCCATGCGAGATATGCAGCGTAGGGTTGAAAACGTTATGACCAGGCGTCGGCAACAACCTTCACCCAGCACGAACAACCAAGGTCCGCAACCACAACAAGGGTACCTTCCATCAGGAGGCCCCCGTTCCGACTCACATACCTCTATCCCCACCCGACCGTCGGACCAAAATCTCGCTCGAGGGAGACAAGGTTCGAACCCACTCGACGTGCGCCCCCACCCCGAATCAACGGAAACGGAAACGCGGGCAGGTCTCAATCGACCGAACGGTCGCAAGCTCCGCCCCAATCCGCACCTCCTCATCCTGGACTCGGGCATGCGCCGATGTCGTACCCCCCGCCGGGCGTACCGTCCCAACAGACCCCACCGTCTCCGCGGATGACGCCCCGGGAGGGTCCACAGCCGTGGAAGTCTCCCTCGCGCCCGCCATCACAGGTGATGGCTCGGCCAAGTATGGACTACATTCAATCTCAACCGTCGGATCGGTATCCTCCACCATCGCAATGATAATTTCCCCCTCCCTCCCTTTTCGTTGTTGTGTATGTGTGTGTGTGCGGATCTTTCCCTCATTTCTTGTTTTCGTCTTTGTTTTTGCCCCTTTTTTTTTCGTTTGATCCTATTCAAGCTCGAGTCAGGCCGGACTATTGCGTCTTATCCCTGCTATTTGTTTTGTATCTCTTTTTTTTTTGCCGTCTCGGGTCTGGATTTCCCTTGCCTTACGCTCGTTTTCCACTCTCCCTCTCTGTCTCTGTCTCTCTCGCGCTCACTCTTACTCGTCATATCACTATCTGCCTTTTACGGTATACCCGACACCTGCATTCGATCCACACTGTGTCATGAATTCGTTTTTTTCTCCTCCATCCTGGACTTTGAGAAAAAGTTTCGTCCCGTCTAGTCTCTTTTCCTATCAGCTGTACCAGTCAGTTCAGTACTCGTGAGTTTAACAAATAATTATTCTTTTGCATACAAAATTTGGAGGGGAGTGCGGTCAAATGAGCCCAAGGTGACGTGGATAAATCACTTTGGACCCCGGCGCAGTTCATCCTAAATGCATGTGTCTTGTGTGTATAAACCATATATCATTACCCCATTCGTCCCAAATATACAACGAAATATATAACCAACGAAGATACAGTCGTAACAATACTCATCTATCAATCGATAACAGCACGTATATCCTTCATTATATATACCAGAAATTTTCGTCAATCGTGCTGTTCATATTCACATGGCAAATCCAGTCGTGCTCGCCACAGTTGGGGTGCGCTCGCCGGCAAATTCTTCCTTTTCGGTCGGTCGCCTGTGGTCGAGCGCAATGTCTACCATATCAGCAGGAGGGCTGATGGGTTCGGGATCATCAGTAGTGGCAGTGGACACCGAATCCCGTTGAGATCCCTCGCGGCGGAGCTGCAGGGGCGGGGGAACATGTTTAGACTCTTCACCCTCGGGCTCGTATCGAGCCTCGATGTGGGATGCGGGCGTCGAGGATCGCGAAATGTCTGGAAGTGGGACAGGAGCAACAGCAGGTGTGCTTGCAGCACTCGTGGTCTTTCCAAAGAATCTGGCAAACCCGCTTGGTTGGGACGCAGGCGTGGTGGGTGCGGGCTCGGTGGTCGGAGAAGGACCCCCGTCAATGCTAGAAGATGAACTGCGGCTCCTGGTCCAGCTGTTCACAAAGCTTGTCAGGTGTAGTCGAAGTGGCACTCGCTGGGACGCTCTCGTCTTCCGGTGTGACCTTGAGGGATATCGCACTCGACACAGGAGCAAGGTTAGGTCTGGGTATCGAATTGGACGTCTCCCCGCGTTTGAGCCAACTGCCCCACCCCCGTTTGGGCTCTTCAGACTTCTTTGGCGTTGCGTCAACGTCGGCTACATCCGCATCGCTCGGCAAGGGCGGTAATCTCAGACCCTGAAGGCCTTCCGAACCCGAGTTAGACTTGGTTTCGCCCACTGCATTTTCGGCGATGAATTCTCTGAGCGCACGCACTGCCGTCTCGCTCGCTTCCCGAGCATCAGTCGCCTCTTGCAGTGCCTGCTGGCATGCAGTCAACTCGGCGCGAATTTTCGCAAATCTTCAGCAGAAGGGCCAGGAGGTGTAACTCGGCCAGAAATATGCTCCGGGAACGAAGTCACAAAGCTCGACGGGGACCCAGAGAGCCGAAGCTGATCAGCAAGGCTGGGCTCGGACATACTGCACGTGATTGACGATCAATACCAGAATAGGGGTGACCCCTTGCGGTCACTTTTTAGAGGACGTAAGAGCTTACCTTGATATGCGTCGGTGAATATGCTTTCCCGGACTGAGACCTCCGGGCGACGCAGGGGTAGGTGGAAGAATGAATGAAGCTCGCTTCGAGGTACGGAGCTCCTGTGAGTTGGCAGCTGCCTGAAGCTGGCTCGCACGTCTGTTTTCTGTTTGGAGCCGCATAACACCTCGGCGAGCTTCCTCGACCTTGCTGCGAAGCATGGCAATTTGGTCCGCTTGGTCTTGAGCTTTGGCCTCTGCAGTTGCCAGTTGCTCCCTCAAGTCGTCGTTTTCTGCCCGAGTTTTCGAGAGAGCAGAATGAGCTTGATCAAGAGCCTCCAAAAGCCCTTGCTTTTCGGTCGACGGAGACTCGGGGCGCGGTGGAACTGGTTCCTCGTCAATGGGAATCGCCATGGATTCAGAGCGAACGATAAACGATTCAGAACCCATGTCAGAGCCCACAGAGGGATGAGAGGGAGATATCTGGGTCGTAAGATCAGCCATATATGTCTGAACTCTTTTTAGAGGGCGTAAAGCTGGCGACAGAGGCAGAGGGATGGAACAACTTGCGGGCCTGACAGAACGCGGAAATGCCCTGGATGCCACGTGAGAAACACAGCCACAATCGCCCATGTCATGACAACTTGATTCATTTATATTTATTCCTGCTCTTTGTTGCTACGGCTACAGTGTAATTAATCTTTAATCGTCATTGAAACAGGTGCACCCCGTCGTAAAAGCGTGTTAAGTATGGCAGATAACCCCTCAGAGTTGTGTATAAACAAACCCCGCCAGCTTGAAATCAGTTCAATTCAAATTGTTCTTTATAACTACAATACTGGTTCATTTCCAGCGCCCTTTGCTTACGTCCATCGCTACTTGTGCGTCATTGCGTCAACACACAATACGCCACCTCTTTCGCTCCACGGGTACGCCCATTCAGACAACCACTCGCGAACAGCTGTACCCAAGCGTGCTTTGGAGGCACCTCGTGCAGCATCCTGCGTCCCCGTGTGCTTCTCTTCCCCAACTATAACATATGCTACAAAAATCATCTTGAGAACACTGTACCACGTGTATGCGCATGCAGGCCACTTACCTAAACCAAAATACTGCTCTTTTTCAAGCTGCTCAGGTCTAGATCAGCATGAGGTGCATTTGTACGTACACCTGTACTCACCTCGAGTAAAAAGTCCTGCAATGCCTCTACACCTTCGGCAGCATGCAACCCGTGAAGATCCAAGAGACATTCCATCCTTTCCTCTGCCCTGAGCCCCTTTCCGTTCTCGCCAAGTGCTGTCATACTGGCTACTCCCAAAACTACACCAAGCTCGCCCCCACACATCTTGCCTCGTTCTGCGCGATCGCGCGGGTCATCGCTCCAGGATGCGTCGCGGTGACGTACAGCATCGACAGCAGTGCGTACACGCTCTCGAACAATCTTACGCGCCGCCTCGCCACTCTCGTCGACCATCTTACGGTTCAGCTCGTGCGCGTCCTTGGAGAACCGTTTGGCTGCAGCCCCATCTCCGCGGCGCCATGCGTCGGCCGCCCGCGAAAGGCATGCATTACGTGCGGCGCCAAGCTGGATAGCTCGTTGTCGATAGGTCATGTACATATTATTTAGCATATCGCCTGTAGGAAGAGTGGGCAAGAGCGATGGCGGACGAAGCCGAATTCTGGGCGATGATCGAGGAGCAGCAGCTGGTTTGGTGTTTGTGCCCGAAGCGGTACGAGTTGGAGCGGGAGTGCCTTTCTTCACAGCACTTGCAAAGCGAGATCGCCCTGGATCGTGTTTAGGAGCAGCGCTGGAAGACCGACCAAGCAGCGGGAAATCCTCAACGGGGGGTTCTTCAACTGGTGCGTCCACTGGCCCAAGGTCTGTGCGAGCCATGGAATTGACTATTCCACTGACATCAGACTCTTGCGGCAGAGTATGCAAGAATTCGCAATGTTCGCCCTTGGCGCATTGACTGCGCAACCAAAACGGCAGAGAGCACGCTCTATATCGTGACTGATAATATATTAATAAATAGAAAGTAAGCCCTCAAATACGCTCACCTAAAGCGGCAATCAGCTCTACGGCACTCCCCAGCCAGATAATATCTGCACACTCGATTGGCAGCGGTGCTCCCCGAGTTTGTGGTAGCCTTGCCAGCGACAGCCTGTCCTTTAGTTGCTCCCCGGGTCTGTACAAATGTTTCCCTCGGAACGACGGCCACTCCAGATGAGCGCGTAACTTGGCTAGGGGTTTGTCCTGTTGCTGGAGGAGCCTTGACTTGAATCGCTTTGGAACCCGGTTTCGTGCGTTCCATTAGTAATGCAACTGCATTGTCAAACTCCCACCCTGCTTGTGAAAGCGCATCTTCGAGATCAACATGTGAAACGCTTGGCCCAAATATACGTGCCAAAACCTCCAAGGGAGTAAGAGAGAGGGGGTCGTCATACCCTTCGATTCCTATCCCGGAACGGCCATTCCTCCGCCATATGTCCATAGTAATCTTCTTCGGGATCGTTATAGGTTTGTACATCCGAGAAGAATTGCACGGTACCAGGCGGACGCGTACCAAAGGGAGAAAATTCGTCTTCGTCGTCAAAGGAGTTGTGTCTGGGGCGATTCCCTAGTACACCTGAAGTTGGGACAGGCACAGCCGCGGAAGGAACGGGCGAATCGGAGGACAGTGGCGAGGGTCCGATACCTGGTGGGCTAAGACTGGAAGATACCCCTGGTTGGGTGGGAATGGCGCTAGGGGCCGAGCTCGGGAAAGATGATCCCAAGGACGAGCCAGGTGTGAGAGGACGAGGATAGAAACTATCTGAGGGAACGAGTGGTGCGGCGATGGCTAAATTAGATGTGCCCCTGCGAAAACATGAGACGTCAGGTCGGCGACAGCCAATTAGAAGGGGATTACATACTTATGGGGAGAACCATGACCCCAGACGTCTGGGGATGGGGTATCTCTATGAAGGGACCCAGACATGGCAGAAGCCTGTCTGGACAACATACCAGGTCTAAATTCTAAAGCCTTTGCATTGAGATGGCGAGGCGAGGGCAAGGGAGATGCGGGTCTTGAGCCAGATAGACCACCAATTACTCCAGGAAAGGCATGGGTGGTTGCATGACCGAGCGTGGGACTGGCTGAAGGTGAATTGCCGAGGGCATAGGCCTGAAGATTGGCGGCTAGGGGCGAAGTAACACTGGCAGGTGTGTGTGGCCGACGAAATGATGTAGATAATGGTGACCCGCTCGCAGAGGGAGTATCTGGGCGCGGGAGACGGAATGAGGTGGAGGATGCACGGGACAAAGGCCGTCGGGTAGGTGTGGCCAGCGAGACCAATGATATTCCGTCGATATCGTCCTTGTGTTTGTGCATAAACTCGAGGACATACGCGTCGAGATCGGGCTGAAAACGGAAAGCGACAGTGAGCCCAAGGGCCACGGGGGAAGCGATTGTATTGAAACATATGTCTCACCGATGATTCCGGGATGCTCAGCTTTTCCGCTAGTAGGTTCTTGACCTCATCTTCCTTTTCTTCCGCTAGTAGCGAAGCAATCTTGGCAGCAAGTCCAGCGTTGCTGACCTCGGGGCCATCAGAATCCCCTGTGGGGCTCTTGGAGTTGTGCTCGCGCTGAAGTACCGCGAGGTATGCACGTATATGACCATACTTGTCGCCAGCGTCGTCCATCGAGCCTATAAAACGTATGTCATCTACACGGTTGACATCGAGCGGCCGCTGAGATCCCGCATTGACACGTTCAATCACGTGATTTATATTACGTGCTCCCGCCTTAAGCTTTTGTTTCTCTCACATATGTCGTGAAAGTAGCTAGGTTCCTGTCGAGTTATGAAATCTATATTTGTCACCATACTAAAGGCCCGATGAGCTATACACTTTATCAACCTAATTGACTACGAGTGTGATGAACACTTTTGTATAGGCGCTGAACCAGACTAACCATCCACCCTAGGCCTGGGAAACGGAGAAGGAACACGGAGATACATGACCATGATCACAGCATATCAGCTCAAACATTAATAAATGAACGGTACTTATATATTAATTTTCCCAAAAGTACTATCGATGGGTTATACCTTAACTGTAGTACAGCCGACCACGCATATATACAGTTGGTATCATAAATTAAATTGTAAAACGGAATATATCTTGGCTCCCACTCAGCTTCAGCAAATGCTGTTTTGAAAGGGCACGATGATCCTCTCTCCGTCTAAGTACATTAGTAGCATCTGTGTGAGTCTCCCGTAACAAGTAGAACCACCAGAGCTTTAAACATTTCCTCTCAAGCGAGCAATATACTAGGATTGGACGGTATGATAATATGCTTACTAACCAAGAAAAATGAATCCAAATTGCCTGCGATTGCAGGAAGGTCTGCTCTATTCACAACTCTGAATCGCAGCGACAGTAGTAATGGACAGTACGTGTAACCAATTTTTGCCACTCCATTGCCTCAGGCCGCTCGATAACCACGATTTTAGAGTAGTTTTCCGACCTCCTATCTAATTGACTATATAATCAAGTTCAAATCAATTTATTTCCACTCCCTCAAGTCTTTTCCCACCCGCCAAGCTGAGCCCCCTAATTGTTGCTGGAAAATATTTCTAGCCAGTATCTAAATGCTGCTCCTGGTAATATGGGGGTCATGTGTTGACAACCATGCGGATATATGTGCGTCAATTAGCCGTGTGGAGGATTTCACATACAGTTGAGGTACTCGCCACCCCGCGTGCGGGGACTTTACGAATCAAAATTTGAGCCCTTCCTCAAGTGGGACTCGAACGTTTGCGACGTTCTAAAAGTTCTTGATTTGGTTTCAGGAGTACTCAACTTGACGATAACTATCCGTTATTGAAAGTTGGACCTTGTCAGTTTATATTACATGCCAAGTCACTCTTCTCAATCGAAGTAGGAGGCATGCTGTATCTCCAGAGTTTATGCTTTTCAATGAGAGACGCGGTTAGGCTTAGTCATACGATTGATTTCAACGCACAATCTTGGCAAGAGTGATCATGCTTGCTCTTCCCACTTCTACGACGGCTAACTTGCATCAGCCCAACTACTTCTCTAGAAGACCACTCATCAATTATCAAACGCAAGACCGTGGATCCGTCTGAACGGCCCTGCCTACGCATAAAACCCCGAGTGGACGCAACAGCTGAAGCGCCTTCATCCTTGTGCCTCCCTCAACATATGTCATCGCTTGCACGGATCCTTACCGATAATTATTTCGACTCGGTTCGAGCCGAGTTCGTTAAAGAGAACAATGTTATAACGATCGATAAAACCAATGGACTTATTCTTGGAGTTAGCAAGGCTTTAGACGCCTCTGACCCTCCGCCGGCTGATGTAGAAGTGATAGATTTGCGTGGCCTGACCGTCATGCCAGGATTCGTGGACACACATGTGCACTGTGGGTCGTTGCGGGCAGCGCCATCCAGATAATTTAATGATTTGTTATGCAGTCTTCTTACACCCATATGCTGAGGCATCCTGGAGCGACCAAGTAACCCGCGAAAGTGTTACCGAGCGTACAATACGGGCAGTCAATCACGCGAAAGCTACTCTTATGGCCGGTTTCACGACAGTTAGAGACCTAGGAACCGAGGGTGCAGGCGATGCCGATATTGGGCTGCGGAAGTGTATCTCATCTCCAGTTTCGATCATTCCTGGTCCTCGTTACTTCTGTGCCTCCGAGCTATCGTAACCACCGGAAGTTATGGTGAGTTTATACCGAATACTAATCATTATTGGAGTTCGTACTCACTATCATGCCCATAGGCCCTAAAACTCAGCTCCATCCCAATGCACAAAGCGTCGATGGAGTGTCAGGCGCTCAGGTCGCGGACGGACCAGCTGAATGCTCTCGTGTGGTTAGGCAGCACATTGGGGCCGGAGCTGATTGGGTCAAGGTGCGTAAGCAATGAAATTAAAGTGGCCGGGAACTTAAACCCTAAGTCATGCGTTTAGGTTTACGGCGGTACGTCTGTTATGCACGCATTTATTCACTTTTCTAATTTGAATGACTCGTTTAGATTATTCTCATCGTTTCCGGGCGGCTCAAACGGCACCCATAGCCGGAATCGGCCCCATCTCTTATGGAAGAAAGACGAGTGGGATGCATTGGTTACAACGCGCATACCGCAGGCGTCAAGGTTGCGGTCCATGCAAACACTGCAGAAGCAGCCTTGGCTGCTATCAATGCTGGTGCTAATTCCCTCGAACATGGTTATGGATATAACGAAGAAGTATTTGCCAAGCTTCGTGGTGGACGGGTTGTCTGGAACCCAACTTTGTCGGTGTTCAATCTCGAACCCGATACCCGAAGTGGGCTTCGCTTCAAGCAGCATTCCAGCTTGCACTGAAAGAGAACGCGAAGGTCTCCATAACCCCATGTCAGGCATTCCTATTGCAGTTGGCGGAGATACGGGCCATTCGCTCATGGGACCAATGCTGGGGAACTAAAACTTATGCACTCACTAGGTATGCCAGCAGTTCGGTCCTTCAGTCGCACTCTTGTTGGTTGGCGATGCGTACGCAGTATGGACTGGGACACACAATGGGGAGAACAGCGACTTTCGACTCAGATGAAAGAGGCGGCGCCTATGGGTGATAACGAGGTGCCGTTTGGATACCTCGCTCGTGGGTTTGCAGCGATATAATTGCCACTTCTGGCGACTTGGTGGGGACAACGAACAAGGGTTTGATGACGCTGTTAGCTCAGAGAATATTGTATTTGTGATGAAAGCTGGCAAGGTCTACAAGACTGGTGGCAAGCCAGTTGTTTAAGCGCACCTGAATGATGATAAAAACAGATTGAATATCATGAAATATATAGCCGCCAATCATTTGAACAGATCTGATAATGTAAGGATAGCATACGTCTGGGAACTGGCAAAATGAAGGAGAGATAGCGTTAATTCCATAGCTAGTTGGGTCTGTATTCAACACCGAGTTATTCCTCCACCTCGATTTTCGTTTCTCTGGCCGAGCGAACCAGCTCCGCTTCAACTATCGTGTCACTTAGCTCAAGATTGCCAAAATTTGGTACAGTATCGGGGTCGATTTGAATATCGAGTAGGCTTTTAAGGATCAGAGCTGCCCCAACCTTTGAGGTAACAGCATCACCCTCATGCACTTGGCTCCCCGCACACCTGGTAACATGCAAACGTCATTGAGATCCGAAAGGCGTATCGCCGGATGACTCACAGGATGGGCATCCGTCTTCACATTGACAAGATTCCACTTTCTCAAACGCTTCCCAGAGCAACGCTGATACTTTATTGTTTATTAGTTAACGGGTGCGTGATTTACAGAATACGAACATACTATGATCAAAAGCTTTCGCACAGACCCCGCTCTCATCACCTGCAGCATCGTACCAGATTAGACTGGATGGAAGATGAGCTAACTGAATTCCAGAAATGAGAGATATATAACCGGGCAGGGCGTTTTCTGAGGAATCCCGTTGGCATATTCCTTCGAAGGGACTTTGCATTCTGTCTTCAAATCGCTAGAAAGATGTGTTCGATTAAGGACTGCATGTGAGGCAGCATGTATAGCCTCAGCAGGGCTAATTCCTTTATCTTTGAGGAGCTGAAGAATGAACTTGGGGACGTCCATCCACATTCCTGATTGTACGTATTACTATGGCTCGGCGTTGAGTATGAAAGGAACTTACCAGTGGTTGTGCGTTCGTAGGGAGGGGTTTGAATATCCACAATGTCAAGTATTTCTTGGCCTCTGTATTAACATAAGATACGGCTTGAACGATAATAATTCATAGATTTACCTTAACTTGAGAAAGCCAAAAACCTTTGTAAAGATTTGGATTGATCCATAGAATGCTCTTATAGTGGATTTTTAACAGCACGGATGCGGTGGGTTTGGATAGCGTTGATGTCACTGTATGCGCCCAATTAGTCAGTTCTGAATCGATTGAGCTTTACTTACGTGAAATCGCTATACGATTGATGTTTGTCAGTTGAATTGGTTGAGAATTTACTTTGAAGACACAACTTACCGAGGGCGCGTGGTCCAGTTCACGTCGGAACGAAAAATTCGAGCTTGTTTCTCATCATGGCTAACTTGGGTAACCTGTGAATGCGTCAGACAAATTGCAAAAGATGTTTTGTCTGTGCATACAATATATGTTTGGCCCTGATGCATGAACTACAAAAGTGATTTGAGAGTAATGTATTGATCCGAGTCGGAATACGTACCACTCCGCCTTCATATAACTGGGTAGTTCAGTACTTCAGCATTCAAGCTTCTGGATGAGATAAACACACCTCAAATATCGCTCTTGAAACTTCAATCTCTTCCAAAATCTTCACCTGTCCCTCCGAATGTAAAGTGGTATCAATGACCACATACTTTTCTTCCTCAATACCTCTGATGGAGATATATTTGGAGGGGAATGGGAGAAATTTAGGATTGGTGTGATACCTATAAAATCATCAGAACTCTATCAATCCCTAATATGAGACACGTACCAGCCGTCCCCATCTCGCTTCAAACTAGAATTACATAGATCGGCCAATGAAGGCCCGAAATATGATTGGTCGTGAAGAGAGTGAACAGGCATTTCATGGCAGCACACTGCAAATGACTCTCAAGCATCACTTTGTTGTCCAAGTCTATTAGTAACTCTCCAACATTCTAAAAAAAGCTTCGTTAGTGATCGCCAGGGACTGAATGAACCATATCTACGTTGAAAATAATTCATCTGGGTGATTCACATAGTGTTGATCAATAGCGCGAGAGTCAGCAACAAGCACAGTCAGCGCGTCACGGGCACGTCGACCGGCACGCCCCATTTGTTGACGCTAATGGGGATAAGTAAGGAAAAGCTAAGTGGTAATCGAGATAGCCTACCAGACTGGCTAATCCGAACGGGAATCCAAGGACAATAACTGCATCAAGCGTACCAATGTCAACACCCAGTTCCAGTGCATTTGTTGCAACTAATCCCAGTAAATTTCCAGAAAAGGCTTCGTGCTCAATTTTCGTCGATCCTGGTGGTTTTAGAAGAGATGCACATGTACACTGTGGAGCTTACGCTTTGCGAGTATCCGCCTCGATGCTCTAACCTTAGCCAAGATATCTGAACACCTTCAGAGGCTAGTTCTTTTCGTACCATCTTCATGAGGCTCTCACAAGTACGACGGACCTTTAGAGATATGTCAAAGTTGGATTTATAGCAGATGCACGGCATACCTTGCAGAATACAATTGTTCGCACGCCCTGTTTCATCAAGGCCCGAAATAGCCAGCAGCTTCCTCTAATGAATTCACTTTGCCTGCAGATGGGTTCAATGGATCTATGTGCGGAGGGTTCCACAACACAAAGTGTTTTTGCCCTGCTGGGGCCCCATCGTCTGTAATTACTTCCACGTCCTATTCGATAGTTAGCGAATAACGAACTGGGCCACACCATTACTTAACGAACTTCAATTCCGAAAATATCAGCCATATGCTATCTGGAGTCAGGACGATGGTCATCGAACATGTTTGTACACACCTGACGAGGGTTAGTAATCGTTGCGCTGCAGCTAATGTACCGTATGTTCTGATCTTCAGACAAAGACGTTGCCGTCCCTTACACCCAAAGTCATGCAGTAACCAACTTACTTCCATTGGCTGCGCAGACTCTTCTTAAGCGACGCATAATCATAGCGGCGTGGCTTCCGAAAGCTCCTGTATAATAGTGAAGCTCATCCACAACTACAAGATGCAGATTTTTGAGAAATCTACTCGAAGGTAAGCTGTGAGCGCATCTTACACCGATCTGCACTCACCTCCTCCAGTGTTCCTCATTAGGAATAATGGAAGCATGAAGCATGTCCTGGCCTGATATTAATCCAAAAATTATGGTGTTTATGGTGTATGACTCACGAAGTTGGTAAATATAATAGATGCCGTCTGCCTTACAGTGTTTCTTAGCGCTTGTGGGGTATCCCCATCATAGGTTGCAACCTAGGCATAAAAACTGGAGCGGCTGAGAACCATATTCAGCGCATATACCCACTTTAATATCCTCCAAACCTGGGCACCGGAGTAAAAGTTGCTCAATCGCCCCTTTTTGATCTTGTGCAAGTGCCTGTCAGAGAAGTTAGTAAACCAGGGAGTATTTTCTAAGCTCAACGCACTTTGGTCGGATAAATGAACATAGCTGTCGCGGTCTTATCCTTCTCAAGTGCGCAGAGAATAGGAACCTTGGAAATGAGTACAAGTTCGTCACAAGTGTGATAAGCAGTTTCTGGTTGTGCCATGTACCTGATAAATAACACTCTTTCCTGAAGCAGTGCTTGTGGATACAATGACGTTCTTTTGTCCCATATTGAATTAATAGCGGCCGCTTGATGCGAATAGAAACCAGTCACGCCCCGAGCCATCTTCAAGGCATTGGCTACATTATTCGATATTGGCCGCGCAAGTTCGCCTGAAGGGTACAATTTAATTCTCTAAAAAAACGAGAATAATAGGTAGACATACCCCAACGAGCCTCGCGTTTGTCAAAGACTCGCTCGTAGACAATCTGCTCACGGTATGGGCGAGCTTCATGGAAGTCTTTAAAGGATTTTATTACGCTTTCTATAGAGGGCCGCTCCGAAGAACTTGGAATAGTGAGGGCCTCTGAAGAGCCTGAAATCGTACTCTCTAGTATCGAGGCAGGGTTAATCGGAATGTGATCATGGGCCGCACTAGTAACCAGTGCTACCGGATCCTCGGATGTTACTGCACACGCCGCAATCAACCTAGTATTAAACTGAGTGCTACACGCGAAAGCGACCGTTTGTACACGCACTCATTCACTGCTGCACAAAACCGATCGTTCCGTTTCTCGATCAGGTTCTTTACACCAGCGGGAGTCAGAGCAACAGGAAGAATAAGCCCACTGCCTTGAGAACCACTAGAGCCCAAGTATTCAGTTTATTGCATCTATTTTGTCAACTAAGCTCACCGTTGTGAGCCTTTCACTTTCCGCGACTCTGCAAAATCCAGAACAAGGACATGTTCCTCTTCGCTGCTATCTCCTGAAAAGTTTTGTGGCGCGTATATATCGGGTGTCCCATCTTTCCTGCAGTATCGGCGTTGACTTTGAGCTCATTGGCATTGTAATAAGCAAAGCAGATTATGTCGGGAAGTAATGCTCTGGCACACCAAGCAATTGCTAGCGTTACTTAATGTGCGCCACAATATGATGTTACACCTACTTGATTTGCGCCACACGCTCCAGTTCCAAAGGCCTAAGTGCGTTAGATATTCGAGAAGGTTAGAGGTTTGTGTTAGGGACCCACCTTTTTAGAATGTTTTCAACTGATTGGCGGACAAGAGAGAAAGTGATTGCCAGTGCTTTCTGGAGGAACAAAATGCAATAACCGTGTTCAAAGCCTACCCCCGATGATCTCAACAATAGCTAGCAATTCTATATCCGCCAAATTACCTTGTACACTTTAAATAGCTGTTAACCATCACATAAGTATCTGTTACAAACTCAGCAACCATGGGATGAACATACATCTTGAAAAAACGTGGGCCAGTTCGACTCTTCAGACTTCTTCGCAACAACCTTTCCTTTGGACTGTGCTTTTGGTGCAGGATTGGACGTGCGCTGGTTAGGAGGCTTAGAAGGACCCGAATCAGTGGTCGCTCCCGAATTTCTCTTTCGTTTTGGAGGCATAGTTAGTAAAAAAGCAAGCTTAAGCAATGGTAATTGAGGTTACCTCAGAGCGCCATGGCGCCTCGATCACTTGTTGTTACTCAGACCCTGAATACCAATCTATATGATGATCACGTGTATCTGGGGAGATAGTCCCGCTCCTGGTCGTAACTATTCTGGAATCAGAGACTTCCGACCACGTCAGCATCGTGCACGGGATAGCACAATGCCTCTCAATCTCGGCCATAAAGCAGGCAGGTTCTGCAGGTCCTTGATTCCATGTGTACGTTTCTCGGTCTATGGGTTCTCTATATAGCATTTAGGAGACTGACTCATGAACTAGACAACATTTATCCTCTTCATCTTTTTGCTTACTTTCCTATTCGTCCTATACCATCCTTCTCTTGGGCCTGCCCATAAACAGCGAATTACGTGAGAACCGTTATCTTTCTTGCTCTAGTACACAATTAAGCATATTCTCCACAGTTGGCAAGCCTGGGATACCATCATTCCTCCTCAGAATGTGCACATACCGACGTCTGGGAATACCGCTCCAAGCAAAGGAAATACTACTACGAGTGAACCCAATGGGCCCGACGTCTCAACTGCCTGGTGGACTAAACCATTGGCTCCTATCGACGATGTGCACGCCAGCCAGCAGCTGATCGTTATACACCACTCCTGCCTCACATGACTGGACGTGAGTAGCTGTATCACTTGTTCTAGCTGGTTGACTGACTGGATCAATAGTAACGATGATAGCGGTCAAATCTTGTCTCATTGATCCTGTGTTTACCACATATTGCGATCCGAGCACTACGAAGGAGCTGGATGCTAAGTACGGGAAATGGGTACGAGTTAGTCGGGATATCAACAAACAGGTGAGATTATAGGGATATTATTATGCTCGACTTAGCTAAGTACAATTGTAGGCCGGAGTTTGGTGGAATGCAAGTATTAAATTACCGCCCTTCTCTTCCAAGCTAACCCTTGAATAGTTCATCTACTACAGACGATCGCGTCGGGTCGACGTCCCCTTGATTACCGATATACGTATAGTCGATGAAGGGGACGAAGGTTCAATTCCAGACGACGGGAAGACATGGAAACAAGCGGAAGGAGTCCTGACTGATGGTATATACCCACGAGTCAAGAATCGGAGATTATGGTATTCGCTTCAGAAGCCATACGCGAATGCCACTCAAAACGAGGAACTGGACGATGTCGTCACGGAACTTGATATTCTATATGGGGAGGATGAGCCGTTCTGGGGATTCAAACGAGTTGAAGGTGTTATATTCCCTGGAAAGCCAGGCAAATCGGTTCCAGTCTCACTAGTCGCGAGGAAGGGCTACACGAGTGAGTCTGATAAGCACATTATACTATACGAAATTAAACATATTTTTATAGCTCCACCTCGTCCCCGTCCTCCCCACTTCCACGCAAACGGCACATACAAAATCATGCAAGTTGCCGACCTGCACTACTCCGTAACTCATGGCGAATGCCGGGACACGGATCTAAAACCCTGTGATGGTTTCAACTCCTCTCAGGCCATCCTTGCAGAGGCGCTCGACATCGAACGACCAGACTTGGTAGTTTTCAGTGGAGACCAACTGAACGGCCAGCGCACAAGCTGGGATTCGAGGAGCGTATTGGCCAAGTTTGCATCGGAAGTGATAAAGCGCAAGATTCCTTGGACTGTTGTATTTGGAAATCATGATACTACCACAGGTGAGCACTTTCTTTGGCGTCCCAACCTCAATTATTCAAACGCTCTATGATAGACATGGATCGCAAGCACATGATGGAACACCTTCAACGCCTACCTTACAGCCTCGCAGAACCAGGCCCATCAGACATACACGGCGTCGGCAATTACGTTGTACAAGTCAAAAGCTATGATGAGTATGTGAGGCGTATGCGTTAGTGGCAAGAGCTGACTATATGCATATTAGTTCTGCAACTCCTTTACTCACCCTTTACTTCCTGGACTCCGGGGCCTATGTCTCGAATGGTCTGGCCTGGTGGAAGGAACTCGAGTATGATTATTTACGCGATTCTCAAATCAAGTGGTTCCTTGGCGAGTCGCAAAAAATCCACCTAATTGAACGACCTTTTAAGCCGGATGGAAGAAGAGACTTGGGTAAAATTTTGAGAAGAGATGGAAAGAAAGGTTGGACCTGGTAAATCGCCAAGCTGCGACAGGGGGAAACACTTCAAGCGGCAAGAAACTAGCGAAACCCAATGCAATGATGTTTTTCCACATACCACTGTGAGTGCTGAAAATCTACTTTGTTAATACCATCTAACATACATTGTTGCTTAGGAAAATGAGCACAGATCCTGCGGACATCAACTCGGAAACTTCGAAAAATCTTGACATTGGAAGTGCAGAGGAATATGGTGGATCCCCAAAGGACGCAGGGTTTTTCAAGAATGCGATTTTGGCGGCCCCTGAAAGTCCTAGCACCACTGAGACAAAAGGCACCGGGACAGAAGTCAAAGTCATTGCTAACGGACACGTCCATACAGCTGATAACTGCCGAAGAGTCAAGGGGGTATGGACGTGCTTTAATGGCGGGAGCAGTTACGCTGGTTATGGAAAAGGTGCGCTGTCTTATGGCTTCTTGCTCGTGTCAACTGAGCCTTTTGGAATTAGTTGGCTTCGACCGACGGTTTAGGATATTCCAGATCAGCCAGTACGGTGAAAAAATCGAAACCTACAAGAGGACAGATAAGGGAAAATCATAGACAATATGGTCCTTGTGGGAGAGGGAGCACCTCCAGCATACGAAGGAACGCTATAGAAGTGTCGGAGCTATATATTTGCTTCATGCTATGCTATATATTTGGTGTAACAATAACGTTTCAATGAAAGAAATATACAATTATCGAAACGCGCAAACAATTGTACCAAGCAGTACAGATATTTTATTTATGCGCTACTCGTGGACACAGTTGGGAGCCTCCCCGCAACATCCGTATCAGACAACATATCTTTTACAGCCGTCGCAACTGCGCCCTCTCTCGCCAGCTTCTGCTCCATGACCTTCCTGACAATCTTCCCGCGCAGCGTTTGGTTCCCCTTAGCATTTCGGAAGCCGGTCGGTCTGAACAACCGCGAGCGGTATTCTTCACGCATAAGTTTGACTTGATCGATTTGGAATCTCGAGTTGAGGAGCTTATCCCTCTCTTCTCGTTGCGCAACGCTCATATCTTCACGAGCATGTGGGAAGTAAAATGGCTCCTCGAGCCCAACAACCGCGCGTTTGTACCTATCCTCCGAGTTCCATCGACCTTACTATACGTCGAATTGTTCCGTCCGATATCGGGTATCCGATTATCAGTTCTGATGTAGGTCGTCCGAACACCGTACATGGATAACAAGTATCCACGAATATCGAGCTTGGTAAGACTCTGGGGAACACGGAATGTTGCTTCGTATGGATTATATGGCTGTCCCGGCGGTGTGTGGTTGCGCACGAGACGGAATATGATGTTTGGCAAGTAGATGCGGTGTCCTACAACCCGAGCCTCCTCGACGGTGGCACCCTCGCCATCAGGCACGGCTACTTGTCTAGCTCCGCGCACTCTCCGCCGTCTCGCATTGGTTCGCTCCAGCCACTCTTCCTCAGACATCTCCCTCGGACCATCGGGACGTTCGATTGTGAGCTCTCCGCGGGATTTAAGGCGATCATATGCGGTCTTTTCGACGTCTGTGAGTGAAGAATCTTCTCCGGCCTTGGATAACAATTGAGGGAAACGCTGACGTCTGATTCGTACGTCTCGAGGAGTCGATGACTCTATTGCAGCTTTTGCAGCATCTACAGGCGCTCGAGCTGAGGAATAGAACCGGCGAGCGAAATTAAATAAGGACATGGAGGGATGCAGAGTTTATCCCAGATGTCACGTGGTGTGATCCTGGTAATTGGAAACTCAGCTCTGCCACAACTACCACACGGGGATTCGTTCAAGAGGTTATGGATCAAGTAAGTAAAAATACAGGTATTTCTTGGCCTTGTTGGAATGATAGATCACCAGGAAGGCTTCAGGTTGCTTCTCAATTCGTCAAAATCTTCATCTTCTGGAGGAAATGTAAAACAGTCCAAGGCCTACAACCGTGGGTCCCTGTTGGCGTCTAGCTCTTCGAGTACAAAGTGAGCAGGCTCGTCTAATACCCCTCCAATTAGCTCAACTTTGATAAAGACCTGCAGAATCGGTACAAGCTGACTTCAAGCCTCGCAAGATCAAGAAGGCTGTTGATTCTAAATATCGAGACCGAGCCGCGGAGCGTCGAGGAGGAGCGAATGAATATGCAGAAGTGAGATTTCAAGCTACTGGACCCAGAAATTATTCTTACTCTTGTACCTATAGGTCGAGGGCCTCCTCGAAAAGTTCGAGAAGCGTATGGAGGGCGAGAAAAAAGAGATAGTAAGTGCTTGTTGTGTAACCATTATTTAGCCTAACGCTGGCCATGTTCAAACAGGTTGAGGAACAAAGAAAATATTTGGGTGGAGATGCGACACATACTGTTCTTGTCAAAGGTGTGTGCGATGTATGTGAGCATTTACTGTATACTCAATATGGTCAGTCAGGCCTCGATTTTGCACTCCTCGAACAACAACGTGCCCGAGAAGAGTCACGAGAAGATTTAGACGACGACCTTGAATCCGCGTTCCAAGGGAAACCTGTTGGACCGTCTTCAACGGAAGAGCCTTCCGCCGCCACGCAAACCCAAGGCAAAAAGCGGACCAGGGCGGAACTTCTGGCCGAATTACGTCAATCCCGCGAGGCCACTACAGACCAAGGTGTAAAAACATCAACGAAGGAGGAAGAAATCGAGGCTCTCGAACGGGCAAAGCAAGCGGGCAAATTCAAACCTATGGGATCGAGTTCATTCGCGCCGGTTGAGAAGAAGAAGAAAAAGAAAAAGAAGGCCGCTCCGGAGCAGGGACAATCTCAAGCGAAAGAAACAAAAGCCAGCCCTCCAGATGCCAATGAGAGCGTCATGCCTACTTCGGACACCTCAAGTCAGAAACCGACAACCGCCGCACCTGATAAGGCTGTAGACCTTGCCCAAGACGTGCAACCAAAGCCACAATCAAGTCCCGCCGCCCATACCCCTGCGCCTACATTGGCCCCACCCGCTCCGGCGGAAGACATTGAGGATGCTGATCCCTTCGGCGACGTAGGCGATTATGAACCCGACTACGGCGACGATAGTGATACCGAAGCCAAACCCAAAGATACCCCACAGCCGTCAGCTACCTCTGGCCGGCGCAATTGGTTCAATGACCCTGAGCCTGATCCCGAACCAGCCAGACCTCCCACCCCACCACCCAAGGGTCCAGAAGTAAGCGAACCCGAGCCAGGACCTTCCAGGCCTGGCCGACTGGAAGGCTTAATGTCCTCCGCCATGCCATCGATCTCAGATTTCCTTGCTGCAGATAAAGAAGAGGAGGCCAGAGAGAAAAAGAAAGCTAGAAAGGAGAAAAATAAGAAAAAGGCGGCATAGCCTTCTTACGACCTTGGCGTTTCGTGTATCCTAACTTATTTTCTACCAAAGATCACAATTACATATTCGTTTGTTTTGATGTAACATTGCTACCTCAACACTCAGCCCGGAGTCGTATCATAGCATACATCTACTGACTCCTACGTGTATACTAGCAAACTCTTATCAAAAGTGGGAACGCTGGCCTTTGCGCGTCATGGGACCACGTCATGCCAGCCTCGCCGTACATCCCTCGGATCAAATGATCAACTTAAGGTCGTGTCGTGAACGAACTTGTCTATGTGCTCAACTTCATGATGACCGGCGAAACCAAGCCTTATGTCCTGTTCCATTCCAAAGTAAGTTGCCGATACAACAGACGGCCAGTATAGGATTCTGGTGACCATAGGCATAGGGGTGTGGGTCGGCGTTCTCCCTTGTCATTCTCCGCCTACTCGGTATACCTCATGAGCTAGTTATATGCGACTTTACCGAAATTATCGACAAGAAAGGCCCCAACTATTCACGGCTCGTCGAAGCTAACCCTCTTGCCCAGTTTCCTACCTTAGTTACACCTGAGGGTATTATTATGACTGAGATGGTGGCAATCGCACTATGTAAGTGTTCAGCTCTGCACTTCAAGTAATGGTCGCGATTCAGTCTAAATGAAAGATAGATCTTATTGACCAGCATGGAAAGGAGACCCCCTGGGACATCATGTTCTCAGGCCATCCCAACTTGCCGCGTTCTACCGCTGGTTTATATTTGTTCCGGCAAACGTCTACCCGACTATTACCGTGATAGAATTTCCCAGTCGCTTTGTACGTGTTCCAGCGGACTCTTCGGTCGACTCGAAAACAGTCGAACGTTGGATCACAGAGGGCACTTTCATCAAGCAAGGGGAAATATGGAAGTTGATGGAACAGGAGATGACCAAGGACTTACATGACGGCCTGTTTCTCTTGGGGACAGAGAAACCGACGCTGTTGGATATCTTAGTCGCGCTGGTTGCCCAGTGGCCTCCAAACCCAAGGTAAGGCCTAAGCTGTGAGTGAATATATGGCACATAGTAGAAGGTTTCTTTTTTATGATTAGGTATACCTGGCTGGAAGAGAATTGCCCAAAGCTCGTTAAAAATACCAAGGAAACACTCAAAAATAAAGTCATCGGAGATACTTTCCGGGATAGCGACTTGAACGCGTTCCTATGATCGGAGATTCAAGAGGTAGTCCCCTTTTGGGATCTTTCAGTTTGTGTTCCCGACACATCTACGTACAAATTTACAAGTACCATACCTGTAATAATCTAAAGTGACTGCCAATCATTCTAATCGGGAACAGCCCATTCAGCTAATTGTTTCGATCATATGCGCATACAGACATAAATGTGTGAAGATTTGAGCTATTGGACCACCTCTTAAAAGGTTTAGTCCCAAATGAACTGCACCAGTTCTGTCCGTAGAACACTGAGAGCCATGTGCTCTCCCCGTCTTGCTCTCGGGCCAAGCCAAAGATTACTTCAAGGATAGTACTAGTAGTACTGATAAAAAGGCCAACGTACTTGGAGTCCTGGTTTCGTGTCTGATTGGTCTTCTTCGATGGAAGCTAATGACAATCTCAAGCCCTAGATCTTATTTCACGCACCGGTAATACCTTCTACCTTGGGATTTTAATCTACTAACGTTTTGTGGCAGGGGTGGGGTCAACTTTCCCCTTATCTCTACTTCGCGTATTCAATGTACCTCACGAATTAGTTGTGTGTGATTACGAGGAAACAACCGCCAAGCAAGGACCGAACTACACAGGCTCCTCGAAGCAATCCTTTAGCACAGTTTCCTACTCTGATTACTCCCGAGGGATATGTCATGACGGAAATGGTCGGCATTGCGCTATGTAAGTCGACGCGCCATTGACACCAAGCTAGACAATAGTTCTTCATAATATTTTTTCGCATAGACCTTCACGATCGATTTGCCAAGGGAACTACCTGGGATATCCACGTCCTCGCTCCAACCCAACAGGCTGCATTTTACCGCTGGTTCATTTTTATCCCAGCTAACGTTTACCCACTACTTACCATTATCGATTTTCCTTCTCGGTTTATTCGTGTTCCCCTGATTCTTTGGACACTAAGACGGTTGAAGGCTGGGTTAAAGCGGGCACATCTACTAAGAGGGAGGAGCTATGGAAAATAATGGAGCGAGAAATGACCGAGGGCCTGAAAGAAGGCACATTTGTGCTGGGTACACAACGTCCTACTCTTTTGGATGTGCTATTAGCCCTGGTAGCTCACTATACTCCACATCCAAGGTATGCCTCAATTAGTTCCATAAAGCAACGTTCAAAGATTGGAGCCTATAACACTCTAACAGGTACTCCTGGTTCGAGGAACATTGCCCTAAATTGCATAAAAACGTGAAAGAAACACTGAAAACGAGTGTTATCAAAGATGTTTTTCGTGAAAACGAACTCGACGATTTTCTGCAGTAGTAGATCTAGCCTTGAATCACGAATCTAACTTCAGATATTCAGTAAGTAGCGGTGTATTGGTTTCAAAGGTTTCATGAAGAACTCAAGGCTGTTTCTCTCGCCCGCAATACCCTGTACCAATACAACGTAAACGCGGTGCATAAGACTAAAATAATGAGTGAGACATAAAAAGACTCGACTGCTTCCGATTGAACCCCGGCTTGCGCTATCATGGTAGATACTTCGCAGTACTTGTTTATCTCTGTGTCGGCGCTACAATACTTTGAGCTCGGGTAGCAGCGATTGAACACACTGGGGTCTCGGACTCTGACCCGGTAGGTGTATGCGGGTCAGACTTTGATAATACACCGAATGTAGTCTCTGAATGAAGGGAGAGTAACTATTAAATTTGTGCATCTGGGTCCGGCTTCAAAACCTTGGACCATGGGGGGTTTGGTGTGCTGAAAGTTACAGCACGCCACCTATCGTCTCTATATTCTCCAATGACCCACCGTCGTATAGTGCAAAATATTAGATAAGGTGGCGGGAATCTTTTACTATTTTGACGATCCTCAAGTGAAGAAATATATAGCCGAGAGATGCCTCGCCTTTGGGAAGTCGCAGTGAGTTGCTGTCCAATAGATCTTAACACACTTATAAATCAATATATAAGCATCAAAATTAAGCTGAAACGCAGATTGCTCAGTGGCTTGGTCCGTAGTGGCAATTATTGTGGATGAATGAGAGCAACTGAGAAAGTGGTAGGGTGTTGTAGGTTTGTAGGTAAACGGAAAGACCATGCCACATACCAGGAAAAGCAACTTCTACGATAGATATCTGCAAGCCGAATCGTAGCACCACCATAAGGAAGGTGATACGGATGTGCTACGGTACACGCCTGTAGATGAGCTGCTTTTCCTGGCGAATTTGAAGGTCTAGATAACTCGATTTCGTAACAAGAATCAACTGAAAAACTTATGGTCGAATTTTCCTCTCGATTCTGAACAAACACGACTGGTCGCGGTTGTTTACGGCAATACGGTTGAGGTATATCATCAACGCGATATACGAGGTTGGATAGATTTTACGCGGAAAGTTTTCATACCTGAACACTCCATATAGTCCCGCGAACGTTAATCAATAACAAGGCCGGTTACGCGTCGTCGTGAAAATTCTGCAATGACAGATAAATGGATAATTGTTGTAGTGTTTTATGTCGTTACATGGACACTCTGTTGGCGTCGGTTTCGTAAGAAGAAACCATAGCTCTCATCCTTGTTGCGCGAATGGGTTTTCGATTTCCTGATATATCAGCAAGATTAGTGTGTGATGCATGGAGGATCGGCTAGCTTTTCACACCTCGGATCCGTCCACTGGGCTAAGGATTGTGATAGTGGGACCACGCAAGACGGCGAGGCCGAGCGCACGTGTATGTGGTGTAGGTTCTGAACCAGAATTCAATATGGAGCCAAGTGGGGCGTTGGAACTTAACGTACCCTGCCTCTCCTCCTGTACGTCGTCTAACACGAGGTTGAGTAGCTGATCATAGCCCTTGAGCACGCCGGTGACTATAAGATGCATTAGGTTAAGTACGGAACACGGTAGGACCAAACCGATAGGGAACTTACCTTGACGGCCTCCGGTGAATTTCACACGAATGCGTTCGTCTTGATATTTGCTCAAGTCGAGGATAGCTTCGCGGCGAGGTTTGTCTGCTGATCCTGGGGGGGCACCACCACGAGATGCTGAGCCACCGCGAGGTGCACCTCTTCCACGGAATGTTCCGCGCGCCTGTATGGTGTAAGTACAAAATACATCATGGAAATAATAGCCCTACTCGGTCAGCCATGGTTTGGTCGAGGGTCGAGGAAGATCACGTGCAATGGGTGACTTGGTCGAAATGGAAATTCCAGGCTTGAGGCCCCGGCCCCATCAGCGTTACCGGCGGGCAAGGCTCGAACCTGACGTCAGAGTACCTGATAAGTAAAGAGAGTGTGCGATAACCAGGGCCAGACGCCAATTCGAATTTCCAGTATGGAGTACGATACATTTTAGTTGCGTTCACCGGAACAGCCGGTATAGGAAGGCATGGATCTGCAGTTGCCCCGGGACTTGAAATAGGAAGGTGTGATCCAGGCACCCTGGGCATGGCGAAGTTGGGAGTCTGGGCCTGAAACTGCCACGCGTAGAGGCTCTCTGTTGGGACTAGCAGACTCTTGCAGTGAGCGACCACAAGGCCGGCGATGTATCGTACTCCTTCGCCTACGTCCGATGATGGGGTCCCTCCTGCCGACGATCTACCTCGGCCGGCCATTGCTTCGACCGTCCGCAAGACTACTAGATTCCAAACTGGGCTCAAGGTATGCTCATTCGGATTGTTGCAATTATTTGTGCTCACGTGAGACCATACTTTGGACACAGGTTCATTGGGCAAGATTCAAGAGCCAACTCGGGACCGGAAGTGCACTGTCTGAAAGTGCAATTGAGGCTAGTGCGGGCGAGTCAACCGAAGGCTCTTCCAACTATCGCCGCTACATCGAGAAGGTTGGTGGCCGAAATACCCCGGCTGTAGGGCCCGCCGACGACGGTCCGGTCGATGAGATTGTGGTTGACAACCAGGTAGGTGGCAAATGTTTTGTTAAATTTTCATCCTCATCCCCCATAGTTTCTGGTACCAGGAGAAAAGTCAGTTACCCAACCCTCTGAAGTAGGGGATAAACAGTACACTCCCGACGGCCACAATTCTCATCAACACACTACGGAGCCACGCCTCAACTCACACGGTATCCCCGCAAGCGACAGTTATTTCGAAGGTACGGCAAACAGTATATGGGATAAACACCCAGCTCTCGTTGCGCTGAGGTATCGTATACTACCATTCCTCTGGCGCTTTTTCAAGTGAGTCTTGGCAGCACTCATGACGTACCCTTCGTGACACATATTACCCCCGCCCCAGTCTATCGTTCCACGATCCTGAGGCCGAATCCCATTACCTCAAGGAGAGGTATTATACTAAGAAACGGCTTGCTTTCTTCGCATCACTCTTCTTCATCCTCAACTGGATTCTGGCTCTCGCACTGATCCCGCGCCCCTTGCAAACAATCGACCATGTATTCTATTATGGAGTCGCTCCAGCAATAACTGTGCCGGGCCCATTGTTCATCATATTTGATGTCTATCGGCGTGCACCCTGGTTTTATCAACTATGGCTCACCGCGCAGACATATATATGGGCGTTCTACAATATTCTTTTTATTTATTTGTAAGTATTTTACTCGCACACAATACTCACCTGATGGTTCCTCACCTTTAGGTGTGGATTCTATGGCCAGCCATCTTACTGGTCATGTGGCAATCGAGACTTCTTGGGGCTATTTTAGTATGTGTTCCCAGCGCTTGCGCCCTCGTCATAGCTAAGTCATTATTTACTAGCTTTACAACCGGGCTTCCTGTCATGGCACTCTTTGGGATGCACCAACATCGTCTCCCTGCAGCTTTGGCGGCCTCCATCATCGCCATCCTAATGGGTGTACTTGTTATCCCCTGGCGTACATCATGGTCTCGCAACCTCATCAACTTTATCATATACCAAGTGTTCTGCTCTACTTGCACTTCATGTATGAGACGGCGGAACGAAGGCTGCATAAGCTACGCGATCAGCTCAAGACCCAGTACAAGGCTACACAGAAGGCTCAAGTCAGCGAACGAAAAGCAGCGGATTCTAAGCGGCGGCTAACAAGCTACATCTTTCATGAGGTATGAGTTGCCGGATCCGTCACTTATGCCCGGTAGCTGACCAAGCCATTACAGGTTCGGGTACCGTTGAACACCGCGTGTGAGTGATCATGAGAGATATGCGTTATCGTGGTACTCAATTCCGCGATAATTTTAGTGTTGGCAACGCAGAATATGGCAGCAGCAATGACCCTGAGTAAGGAACATGATGTGGAATTCAACGCACTCGAAGGTTCATTGAGTATGATGAGCAAGGTTTTGAACGATGTGCTCGACTTCAACCGAATGGACAGGCATGTGGCTCTGATATCTCAACCTCATCCAATCCAGGCTTACCAAGGGTTTTTTTTTTTTGACAAACAGCGGGAAGTTTGAGTCGGTATCTAAACCTTACGCTTTCCATACTGTTATGCGTTCAATGCTTGTTCCTTTGCGGTTAGCCGCAGATGCACGAGGGCTGGAACTCATCAGCGAATTCGACCCCGCCATCGATGAGACAATCCGCAAGGCTAATCAGGGAGACGAGATCAAGCGTGGATTGGTGAACGGTGGCATGGTTAATCAAGATGACTATGAAGAAGATGCCGTCGTCCTCGGTGATGAGGTATGTGTCTAAGCAGCTTGTACTGGCTATATGCGCATGAATTATAACTTTATTACCGATAGATGCGCCTGCGCCAAATTATTACCAACCTCGCTAGCAACGCAGCCAAGTTTACCGAAGCTGGTGGAAAGATTTTCATCAGGACCAAACTTCTCATTGCCACACCCTCCCGGCCTAACCCCTTCGCTTCGCAGAGTCAATCAGGTGCATCTGGGGTCTCCAGTGGCTCCGGAGGTGACTCTCCTTCTTCATCCCGAGGGAACTCACATGTGCGCGACGAGGAAAAAGGTCTACGCAGCCATCACAGTCATAGCCACATTGGAGAAAAGGAATCTAGGGATAGTCATTCGTATCCTCGTCCTATCGAACAGATTGTGGTGCGAATCGAGGTGGAGGACACGGGTGTCGGTATACGCAAGAAAGATCTGGTGGATAACCGATTGTTCAGCGCATTCAACCAGACAGAAGTTGGTCGGCTGCAGGGAGGCAAGGGTACAGGTTTGGGATTGGCATGTGAGTAGGGTATATGCGTTGTTAATACCACGGTGCTGATTATTGGGTAGTGGTTCGGCACATCGTGAGGCTTTCTGGGGGTCGTCTTGGTGTCAAGAGTGAGGTAAAAGCTCCGTATGATCTCGTTCGATGACCCTATTCTGATTCAGTTTACAGCGAGACGTTGGATCCATGTTTTGGGTGGAACTATCACTTGGCGTCGGGCGGAGAGTGAATAACGCATCGCGCGAAATAAATCCAAGGACGACGCCTGACTAACATAGCTCGCTCACGGATCATTGAGCGATCTGGTTTCGTCCTAGATGCGTCCTCGGGCGTGGGCCCTGAACCTCACGACATCACACCAAGCACCATTGCGAGCAATCCATCTGATATTGGTTTCGTCCCCACATTACCAATCGAAAGCAATGCTGCGCTTAAAACGATTATTGTGAGCAGTCACAGCAGCCTTACTAGCACATTGCAAACACTGATACTTTCGCAACAGGAGCATGGCGGTATGGTTGAATTAGCATCAAGAAGACCTCGTGCTCCTGCAGGCACAGGCGAAGTTCCTATTGTTGTCACCCGTAACATGGATTCTGCCGATGCTTCTGCTCTGGCCAACGCAGCGCTAGGTCAAGCCGGAATTCTCGCTTCCGGTGCTACGAAGGATGCAACCACTGGTGTAACTTCAACCACAGACGCCAGTGCACCCAACACCAATGTTGATTCCACATCAGATCTAGCGACTACCCATGCTACCCCCATCGCCACTACGCCTAAAACGGTGCATCAACGTCCGAGCTATATGCCTCTTCCGGAGCGTCAGCAGTTCAACTTCCCTCCGCCAGAGTTATCCGCAAACGATGATAGTAAGCGGCCGGGACCCGCTCCAACGCTGATAAAAAAGGATCTACCTCTGGCTCGGCTCTATCTGGTTCAACTACAGTCGAAAAAACCAATACTCTCAATGTGCTGATTGTTGATGACGATCCGCTGACTCGGAGGCTAATGTCGAGGATGCTGACCAGACTTGGATGTACTTGTGAAACGGCCGAGAATGGGTTGATTGCATTGGGTATGTTTATCGACTGAAATACATAAGGGATAAGCTAATGCGGGTGACAGAAATGCTGTTGGGACCTATGACTGGAACTCCATCGACAGGGGATCCGCCACCATCGACGAACTCTGAATTATCTGGCATTAATGCTCAGGGGATGGGTAAATATGCTGTAGTTTTCTTGGATAATCAGTGCGTGCTCCCTTGATAGTCATGTGCAATGCTTTGCTGATCATCCATCAATGTCCACTTGCAGGATGCCGCTCTGCAGGTTAGTTGCATTGGTGCCATATAACAAGAAACTATACTGACCAGAGTGATTTACCTTTTAGTGGGTTGGAGGTAATGCGCCAACTACGATCCATTGGACGCCAAGACTTTGTCGTTGGAGTCACTGGGAACGCCCTCAAGGAGGATCAAGAAGAATACTACGAAGCAGGGGTTGATAAGCATTGAATAGGATATCATTGGGGTGCATCAGAATATTCAAATGCTTTATAGCGTTGACAAAACCAGTCCTTGAGCGTAGCTTGAAGCAAATGCTCGTAATGGCCGACGAACGCCGGCGCACTCAGCCGCAACAAGGCACTGCTATGTCGTCATAAGCCGACTTATATATACCACAATTTCTTTGTCTCTAGGGGTTATTTTATGATAAGCATGTGTTAAAGTCGGTCGTTGCTATTCTCATTCGTTCGTCGCATCACGTATTATTTATGCATCCATCCACACACACGATTTCAAACAAACCCTATTTCGTATTTCTCTTCAGCAAATCTGTCTATTGGTGCTTTCTTCTCTTACGTCAAATCTTTTCATCACAACACTATTTTTCTGGTGCTATCGCCTGCATTTATGCTCACAAATGGTCCTTCCAAATGTTTTTTCTCGTGCTGGTATATACGTTCCAAATGCCGAATAACATTTTTCGATGACGACATCTCGTTCAGCGCGCATACACAGGCTATTTTATCCCAAAGAAATTCCAACAAACAAATGAATGTAAAGCTGTTGCTCGATTAGCCACAAGCTTCTATGATAGCATAGCGAAGGTCGTTGACCCCAAAGCCATTGCCCTTTGTAGAGGTGAGAAGGATGTCCAAGCCGAACCCCGCGATCTTGCGAGTTTCACGCTCAACTTTACTCCTGACTTGTGGAATCTCCTGGGGTTTGACTTCATCGATCTTAGTTAACACTAGCTGGTAACTGACGTCCAGCAGCCTGCTTGAACCGCCTATCAATGTCCTGCAGCATCATCTCATCAAACTCTGAGAATCCGTGCTTAGCGTTGATCAAGAGAAATATTCGTCGTAAACTAACAAAACATCCTGTCGTATGAGTTCCACCTTCCGAAAGCTAGTTTTAAATACCCACCTCTTTCTCGTTTCTAGATAATGCTCGAATACTTTACCCCACTCTGGTCTGCGCGCTGCCCGTACCCAGGAGCATCAACAAGAGTGAGCTCGTGAAACATTGGGTCCTACTTGAAAGAAATTCAGAGCTTGTGTACGACCCTATTTAATATTTGCGAACATGAGAAACGCCCAGCAATCAAAGTAAAAAGGTAACCCCCGCTTACTGGTTTGAGCTGTTATCACCAGGTTGGTTCGACCATTATGCTGTTTAAAAGAGATGATTTCCCAACATTCGCTCTTCCTAGAGACTCAACCTTACTTACTTTCTCGTCGGTAAATGATCAACCGTACCTATAAATATGACCTAAACTCCGGTAATAGTTGATATAATGCACAGACGCCCCAATTGAGAAGCTTCACCTCGGCTTTGCTTTTCTTGGAAGGGAATCTGGCGTAGGGCTAGATACAAGAAATTTGCATGCTCCGGGCGTATCGAATATTTGAGAAGAAAGCTTGCGGCAAATACGAGAAAACGCGCATGATAGTTGTGCTTTGGTTTGGGTCGAGTCGGGTTTTAGTCACGTGGTCGCTGGATTCTCCTCTAATTTATGTATTCTGTTACGAACCCAGGTCCGTAACACCGTAACGCCTGCACGTGACCGCCACCTCGTCGCCACTCGTCGCCCCGTTCCCTTGCTCTCCTCGCCCTCCGGCCCCTCTCTCCGGCCCGTCGCTTTCATGCGATTTCGCACGTCGCTTTCATGCGATTCTTTCGCACCCCACCTCGTCCCTCAGATACCCGAGGATCCCACGCGGTCGTTGCGCTCATTCGCACGACATTGGCCCCAATTCGGCCAAACTCCGACTTGGACCATCGGTTCTTACGATCGGTCGCGCGGAGCCTCTCGGCTCCCCACTCCTTATCTTCGCGTACCTCTTTCATTTCGTCTTGTATTTCACTTCTCTCTTTCTCCCCTGTTCGCCCTCCGGGCTCACGGACACTTTCTACCGGCGCCCGCGGCCTCCTTGCATGTATGCACTTATGTATATAAGCAAGCATGGGAAGTCCAATGCCTCCCATCGCTTGCAACGCCAGTTCTTACTCGTAGAATACATTTGCTTATCTTACTCGCTCGCCTGCTCCCTCTCGTCGTCTCGACACTCGTCCGCACCGTCCTCTTCGTTCGGCGCTCACTCGCTTAGTCATCCGTTTCGCCTCTGCGAGTCTAACATATTCCAGGATTCTGTCACTTTCTGTGTCCCCCCTTGGGCTTCTTCTGCACAAGGATGTACCGATTGGTGGTTAGGTCTTACTTTAGCTAATTTATTACATTTAGTGTCTCTTGGACTACAGCGTATGTGGAGCCTACTTATTTAGAGGTCCGAGCCAAAGCGCATTCGTATGACGCTCTCGATAAGACCCAGCCTACGTCATGATACGAACTTGAAGCACAGAAAAGAAATAACTATCCGTTGAGCATGTCATGTCCAAAATGCCAGTAGTAGTCTCGTGATTAATAACATGACCTGTGCCACAACTGAAAAGTAGGTCAGAGAAACTTGTGGCGCTCATGTGGCTATGTGGCGGTACTAAATTAGTAATATTACGCAGATTCTGAAATGGACTAATCACAATTACGACCGCTATTACGGTAAACTGTTTCAGAGCCAATCGTGATCCGAACCCAGGTGGACTAGAACTGCACCATCCCTTGATCATTTACATGCGATAATAATAAAAATAGAATAAGTACCAGAAGTATTTCAATTAGATAGATGTCCATTACAACAGCGCATACGGTACTCATGTATGTCCTAGGCTACAAGTATGCGATAGCAATATGTCCGACAAGCTCAAAGAGGTTAAAAAAGAGTTCGTTAACTGGCGCCAGAAAACAAAACCAAGAACGGAAATATGTCAGGCGAACAAGAATAATAGGTGGTGTGGAATCAAAGTTCCTTGTCGGGGGAGGTAGGAAAGAAAAGAAGAGCTTGCTGAAAGTAAGAAAAGAAAGTGTGGTTGGACGAGAGTTGAGAGTCGTGAGTTTCATGTACAAAGACAGCGTGAAGAAGATCAGAGGGCGACGGAGAAGGAAAGAGTGGAATATGTACAGCATGTACAAAGAGCTCGGTCCGGGGCTGATCATGTGCTAACCAGAGGCGCAGTTTGGATTGCGAACGAAGTCAGGGCGGATACCGCAGTGGGGGTTAGAGGTTGTTGATCCCGCATCACAGTACCGCTTCTTCTTCTCCCACCGCTCATTCCAGAATGGATGAATTTGCCAGCAATGCCGCTGCCCGCACCAGCATTTGCTATTATGATAACATGACAAGGATCCGTGTTCACCATTCCTGTTCCGTCAATGAGCTGCTCGTCAATGGTCCGGGACACCGCATGCCAGGATGCATTCGGTTTGCCAGAGTCAATGTAGATCTGGCGTAGAGGTGGCCGGGGCCAACTTAGACCAAGGAGAAACGAGGGGGATGAGGGAGTTGGAGGAGGTTCGTCAATGGGCACCGTCAACGTGTTGGAGCGACTTGGTGATGACCTATGTTGCGATGTTAATGCTGGCGGGACCTTGCGTGGACGGGGTTTCCGAGGAGATGGCGAAGGCGAAAGGGACGACACCGGGGATGTTGGACTCATTTCTTGGACCGGGTTCGCCGCCAACTTGTGCACGGGTGTTGTTGGTACACTAAGCCGGGATGTGCTGGCTTCCGAAGAACGGAGGCTACTGCGGCTGGAGGATCTACTCGGTATATCAGCAAAGTAGGATTCAAGAGGATCCTTGAACGGTGGGATCACGTCCGGAAGCTCTGGAGGACCTGCGAACAACAAGTCCACGGGCTCATCGCGACCGGGTGGCTCCAATGGAGATGTTTGGCCCGACGAAGTGACAGTGAGCTTGGGAGGAACACGGCCTGATCCGTCGAGTTGCTTCTTTGAATCGGTGGGTTCGACTGAATTGGGTTTATGACCGTATTCGTCTTCTCCAGACGCGAAGGTTTGATCATGGTCAGATTCGCAAGAGCTGGTGCTGACACCATAGTCGCCGAGAAGGGACTCTTGGATGGTGGACATGGTTGTAGCGGAGATTATAGTAGGGGAGGGACTGTGCAAACCCATGTTGAGTGTGACGGTGGACTCGTCGAGGCCAGGGGAAGTAGGCGAGGCGGGGTCACTGAAAACACTGGGAGACACAGGCTCGAGAGTGGTAGGAAGGGTGCTGAAAAGACGGAAGCCTAATAGGGGAAACTCGGTGGATAGGGGTATCCAAGCTCAGCCTTGGAGGGACGGTCACAGCCTTGGGCTTTGCCGGGGTCTCAAGGCTCACACGGGTGGTGGAGGGCGGGGGGATGGCGAGCGGCGGTAGCTCTGTGAACACGCGGCGTTGGTGGTCAGGAGTGTCCGGAAGGCTTTTAGTGCTGAGCGTACGAGACCGCTGGCGGACATTAGAGTTGCTCGGCGGGGCGCTGGTGTCATTCTTGACAAGTTCAAGAAGATTCGAGGCAGATTCGGAGCGTTTGGACTAGGCCATTACACAAGTCCGTTAGCATCTACACATAGCAATCAATGAGACTCACCTTGGGTACGTACGCATGGCTGCCGTCCGAACTCCCCGAAGTACGTGTAAGCTCATCCGAACGAGCCCATTTCGCTCCTCGCGCTCGCGTCTGAGGACAAACGAACCGCGGCTGAGATTGGAAAACTTGAAGAACGAAGGGCCCTTTTTCTCGTCCTGACTGCTCGTCGAGTTGCGGCCGAACAGCGAAGACCGGGAGCTCATTCCCGATGGCAGTGCAAAGAACGTCGAGCGTGCTGTGTCGGGAACGATCAGGAAACTGGATCCAGGTCCGTTATCAGTCGCACCAGACGCCTCTTGCTCTTTGTTTTCGGGCATTTCCTGCAGCGGCGGGGGGCGCTGGGCTTTCTCCCGCTTTTGAGTCGGAAACTCGGGCTCCGGAAGAGGGACATGGCCTATCGGAGTCGGAGTCGGGCGAATAGGAAGTGTGTTGAGAGAATGTGTAAATTATTAGTTTGGTAAAGAATGGAGGGTAAGATGCGAAGGGGGGGGGAAGTGGTGTCTATACGTGTGCACAAAAAGTCGTCAGTGACAGCGTTGATGGATCGTCAGCCAACCTCAATCGTCTTCAGGGAAGGTCGCTGTGTTCGCTGTGTTGATTGACGGCTCCGGTCAAACAGGGTCTAACAAGCACCCGAGAACCCTTACTCCTTATAAAGCAATATGAATATAGAACCTGGGTCTAGTCTTAATTCAAAACAGTCCTGAAGACCTGAGCTGTTGATATAGCACGCGCCTATCGATAGTCGGTTTGCTGATCTGAATCTATCTCTCACTGCAATTCATCAAGGACGCAAACTAGGTATCGGGAAATGATCGAGTGTGTACATGCGGGTTCTTTTGATTCATTAACGCTTCGCATCCCCAGTCACCTTCTAGTTTGCCTCTATCAGAGCGACTTTGGGCAAAGTTCATCCCTCGAGAAGCACTCGATCACCCGATCGGTCCGGTACTCCTTGACCACGTACAAGACAGCATTCATCGAACCTTCCCACGAGCCGAACATCCCTAGGCTCTTACATGTATGTACATACACCCCGCGTAGCATACACCCAATCCAGCTCGGCAAATCGGCAGCTCTCCTAGTTCACGGACCATACGCCAAGGACGAAAAAGAGGGGGATGGGGGGGTCGGGAATAGCCTTAAAGTTCCTGGAAACTCAAACCCGACGTTCGTTTCGCTTCCCAAACGCAACAATGGCACGCATACAACTTCCTCCCTCCCTGTCAAACGCTGCGGTTTGTGTTTTATATAGCCACGCCTAGGCCTAGGGACTCCCACCCCTGAGTTCATTTCGTTAGTTGACTGGATTAAACTAAAATGGTAGGTTGTAGCGCGACTTGTTCTCTCATGGACCTGTCAACTTGCCGCTGCGCACATAATTATAACTCTTGGGCTTGCTGGGGTATTGGCGCATGGGCGATACGGTCGCCTTGGCCTGGCCGTAATTCCAGCTTGGTATGCAACAATTACTTGTCCACCGCCAAGCAGTTACTTACAGCCTCGATGGGCCTCCCGACCCAAAAGTTACTTTCCCACCCACAAAAACAACTAGAATCACAAACATCCATTACACCACCCCACTAACATACAACACGTAAAAAGAAAAAAGAACACCAGGTCGTCAAACTAGATAAACACCTGCAAAGGATGTCGGTCGTACGTGTTCTTCTCGTCGCTCAGCTCCCCAACGTCCGGGTAGTAGGGAACCATCGCGTCCGCAGCGCCCAAATACAACGCATTGTATATCCTCCAGTACACCTCTCGCACTTTACGCGCGGGATGGAACAGTCCCTGTAGGACATAGTTGAGCAGGACACCAGGGCCGAGCGAGACGCGCATGGCCTCGATGGCCTCCATCACCGCTCCGATCACGTGCGGGGAGGTCTCGAAGCAGTTGGGCCATACGAGGTTCATGAGATGGAGCATCGAGTCTTCGCACCCTAGTCCCGCAACGCCGAGGGCGAGATGTTTGACGATCGTGCTCGCTGTTTGACGGTGCACCAAATCGCGGTCGGTTAGAGCGTCTTCGAGCATGGTCACGACCGAGTCGCAGTAAAAGGCGGATTGCGGGCCGACGTATTCGAACACGAAGGAGAGAGCTTTCAAACAACCAGTGCGCACATTCAGTTCGGCCGTGCGGTATTCGTTTAAGATAGCAGGAATGCATGTGAACGCTGTAAAACAAAGACATCAATATTGGTAAATCACAAGTAAGAAGGAAACTCACGTCCGCAAGTCTCGGCAACAATCGCAATCGCGACCGTACTACACACACGACTCTGACGTTCTTGCACACGCAAATTGGTCAACAACACGGACAAGACATCCTGTGGACCTAAACTCTTGGCGATATACCCAAACGAGTTGACAGCCGCGCGACGAATGCCCTTTTTGTGAGCCTTTAACAAGTCGAGCAACTCGAAACAAATACGCATCCACTCGCGCGCTGGAACAAACTCGGCGCCACGATCAGCTAGTTGGAGGAGCGTGGCGTCAGCTAAAAGAATATGGCATTTTCAGAGAGAGAAATAAACATACCGATACGTCCAATCAAGTTGATCGATGCTTCCTGTACTTTCTCGTGTCGATTGCGCAAGATGGGCGTCATGCGCGGTACTGGAAATAGAACGATCATCAGAAACATGTCAAATCTATCAAATGGGAATAAATTAGACGTACAGAGATCCTTGACGGGCGGTTGCATCTGCGTCATTCCTACAACGTTGGCAATAGCACCCTCGGCCGCAATAATACTACCCAGGGTATCGGGATATTCTTCTCCAAGTTGCTCGAACAAGACTACTCCGAGCTACGGATCAAATGGTAGTCGTTAGTAGCCATAGGGTACAGTCCAATATGGGGGCATTACCTTGCTCAGCAGTTGGTCCTCCCCACATGCTTGATCACGACCGCCAACCTCGTCGTCAAGTCAGCAGCCTGCTGACGGACCTTGGCACTCTTGTTGTTCAGACGCCAGAGCACAGTCGACACAATCTGAGTCAAATACGGCTTGACACGAATTCCAAACGCATTAACGACCGTTCCGAACCCGTCGAGCATGACCTGGTCCTCGGTCGTTTGTTCTTGGAACGCGTAAATGATACCGTCGATCAGTCGAACTTCGAGGCCGTGGTCATATCCGAGGCACCGAGGGACGCGACGACTTTGGTGATGGTCTCCATGACCATCTTGCGGTACGGCTCGGCCTCGTCCTTCAAGTCGTTCACGATCCGACCGACAATCTCCGCCACGCCGGACTTTTGAGCCAGCTCGACGGTCGTCTCGACAACTTGGCGATAGTTCCTGCGGTCGAGGGCCATACGACGTACCCAAAACGCCTTGAAAAATTCGGGGAGAATGTCTTCTTTGATGTACCCGGGCGTGACACCTTCGGTCGCAGCGCACTGCTTGACGACCTTGAGCACGATCTTTTCATCTCCTCGTCCGAGCTCTGGAACTCGCGAATAAGAATGACCGTGACTTCCTTGGTGTAGTAGCTCGCGAATTCGGGGTCCATGAGGGGGATGATGATCCGATGGCTTTGAGGAATGCAGCGAGACCTTTACCACGGTGTTGACGGATACCAATCCAAAGTGGCTTGAGTACATTGTCGAACGACTCGATACCGTATGGCGCGGCGGCTTCGGCGAGGCGGCGAGACCGAGGGCGGTCATCGTGCGGACTTTTTGTTGTTCGTCGTTGAGACCATGTGCGATGGCGTCGACGAGGTTGCGCAAGTGGGGGAGAACGGCGCAGCCCATCATGATAGCAATTTGTTGGACGATGCGAATACCAGTGTGGCGGGCTTGCCATGATTTTTTAGACCGACAGACGGCCTTGAGGAAAGGAAGGAGGGCGGGGATACCAAGTGCGGAAGCAACGACAGAGAACGCACGAGCGGTGGTATTGCGGACGTATTCATCCGCGTGGTCGATATCAGGACGCATGGTAGAAATCATATGGGCCAAACCGGCAGCCTTGGACAAGTTGGAGATGATCTCACGACCTTCGACACGGGCATAGTAGTCTTCGTCAATGAGCAGAGGCTCAATAACGACGAGAATCTTGTGAACATAAGGTCGAACGAGATCGTCAAGTTTGTAAAGGACGCGATCGATGACCTTGACGAGCAAGTGGCGTTCCTGGTCCTCCAACGTACGCTCCATGAGCAAAGGCAGGATCTTGTCGAAAAGTGGGCCGGCACCGAATTCGCGAGCCTTGTCAGTGATTTGACGAAGGGCAGTCTTGCGCACTGAAGGGGTTCCGTTTTTAATTTTGAGAAGCAGTCGCATAATTTTACGCTCCTTGAGTTCGTCGACGGACAACTCCGACTCGTCTTCCTCTTTGAGAATTTTGCTAAAGTACTGGGCGTCCTCGGCCTTGAAAAACGCAAGGGACCCGACGCCAGGAATCTCGGTGGGGAGCTCGGGGGCAAGACCGGCAGCGGCGGCGGCAGCTGCAGCATCGGAATCTTCTTGAATCTGGAAACCAGTATACGCGGGCGACGGGGCAGGTGCAAGCTTGCGTGGGGCCGAGACGCTGTATCCCGGAGGCGGGGTGCAAATGACATAACCAGTTGTGGCAAGACGGCAAGCTCCTCGTCGGTGAGATAGCGATTGTGCTTGTCCGAGGGATCGTGTTCTTCCTCATCCGCAAGCGCCGCAAATTCGTCAAGAATCTCCTTGGGAGCGGTATACGAGTCGAGCTACGCATATAGTGTGAGTACCCTGTGAAATGCGAGCGCTACTACCGCCACGGCTTTTACTTACCTGTCTTGGTTCGGCCATGGTGGTGGAGTGAAGGGACACACAACAACCCGAGTGTTGTGTCATCCAGGGTCCATTCAGGGACGGGTACCGGAAGCAGAATGGACTGGTGAGCGAGCAAGAGCCAGCTTATTATCGTTGACGATTGCGGTCAATATGCCCCCCACGGCTGGTCTGTTTACCCATCCACTCAATCCATCGACGTCCGCTCTGCAGTCGTACAACACTGGCCACCAGCCACTCCATCCCTCGACGTTGCCCCGGACAGTCTGCGTCAAAAGTCACTGAACAACAGGGCATATCCTTCCCCGTATCCACCCAACTCGAACAACAGCTATGCACGACCGCCACAACCAGGTCCATGTGAGCCATACGCATCCATCATATACACACACTTGTGCTGACCTCATACCCACCCCCAGCGGAGCCAATGGTATCAGCCATGGACGAGTCCAAAAAGGACAAGCGGCGGCGCGAGATGACGGACCGAGTTGCGCGCTTTGCCGATTCACGCCGAGACGAGTGAGTTCGACAGCAAGTAGGGTGTGGCTATGCTAATTTGCCGCAGACGAGCGTTCGTCGACCAGCAGAATGCGTTGAGGGCCAATGCGCACCAGCTGTACACAAGTCCCAACATACACCCCGAGTTCTCGCTCCGACTGTACCCGATCAGCCTCGAACGCACTGCCAATCTCAACCGTATAGAGGCTGCTGAGCAAGCCGGTGTCGCACGGGGTACGCTACATCCACTCACCCATTGACCCGTCGTCTCTGACACACTCTCGCAGCTGAAGCCGCGTACGAAGAAGAACAAGACAAGATCGAAGAAGAATGGAGACGGCAAAAAGACCGACTGCGTGAACGCATGCTCGAAGCCATCGAGGAGCGACGACGCAAGGCAAGAGAAGAAAAAGACGGCGAGGGCGCAGGAGGTGTGTGTCTCTTGCTTACTTTCGACCCGGCTGACATCATCCTCAGAGAGCATCCTCGATCCCCAGAGCCGCCCCCACGCCACACGTAACTCGCGACACGGCCAGGGCATATCCACCCCAACACTCACAGAACCCAGCGTCTCGGCTGGCATTCTCACCGCACTCGGCACAGTTCCGGGCTTCACCACCGCCGGAATGGCACTCTACCCATGGGCCCTGTCTGGCCCCCCCGTTCCAGGTAACGCTCGCCTTACTTCCACTTGATACACACGTATACCATCCACCTGACTTTTTCTGCTCTCCGACAGAGGACCTCTCGTCGCCCTTTCCCTCGCACTCACCTCGCTTGCTCCCCCAACGCATATACCGTCAACACCAAGGGCAAGCGTGTCAAGGACACCAAAACAGTCGGTAACATGGACGTCTCTGTCAGCAAGGCCCTCGCCCCCGCCAGAACAGGTTGGACCGGCGGATGGGGGACCGGCACTACCACTCAGAGCAACGGCGGCGGCCCCGATGTTGGTGCTGCCTGTGTCAAATTGATGGGCAGGTCTGCGACAATGCTTGCCCCGGCCAAGGTGTGTGTCTCTTGCTTACTTTCGACCCGGCTGACATCATCCTCAGAGAGCATCCTCGATCCCCAGAGCCGCCCCCACGCCACACGTAACTCGCGACACGGCCAGGGCATATCCACCCCAACACTCACGGAACCCAGCGTCTCGGCTGGCATTCTCACCGCACTCGGCACAGTTCCGGGCTTCACCACCGCCGGAATGGCACTCTACCCATGGGCCCTGTCTGGCCCCCCCGTTCCAGGTAACGCTCGCCTTACTTCCACTTGATACACACGTATACCATCCACCTGACTTTTTCTGCTCTCCGACAGAGGACCTCTCGTCGCCCTTTCCCCTCGCACTCACCTCGCTTGCTCCCCCCAACGCATATACCGTCAACGCCAGACACCAGGTTGGACCGGCAGGATGGACCGGCGGATGGGGGACCGGCACTACCACTCAGAGCAACGGCGGCGGCCCCGATGTTGGTGCTGCCTGTGTCAAATTGATGGGCAGGTCTGCGACAATGCTTGCCCCGGCCAAGGACCAGGAAATTGAAGCTGATCTGGTGGGTGCTTATTCACTTGATTTGTTTACTATTGTTAATGTCCTTGTACAGAACGAGATTAGACGCGGTGTGAAACGACGAAGAACGCTCGCCCCCACTGCAGCTGCAGCCAACCGATGACCATTCTCGCTTTCCCATTCCTACATTATTCTTCTCCTCTCTCTTTATCTCTCTTTGGGACTCTGTTCTATCTCCTGTTTTGTTTCGTTACCGCACAGTTCCCTCACTGTACACTACCTCTGGGAGACTGGATGTAAAATGTAAACTAAAGATCTACGTTCAACGACCTTCCATACAATTTTGGACATGTCCCGACTCTACACACATATTCATCGAACCCCCATTGACCGACAACGCTCACTCCAACAGGCCACCCATCCGGTCCATACCCGCACGGAACAGACATCGCCGGAAGACCAGCAAGCGACGCAGGGACGGTCAACACATCTTGCACGTATGCGTCTATGCTCTTCTCGTCCTTTGATTCGAGCAGAGGGGCAGTTCGAATCGCCGATGGGTGAAGTAATATGTCCACCGTTTCCTTGGTGTCGTTGTCGTTGTTGTTGTTGCCATCTGCTCCACCTCGAGCGAGCACGCTCTTTCCAAACACTCGATCAAAGTCGGCCCGAACGAGCGCACGGACTCGGTGTGCTTGCAAGAAATAATTCTCAAACGCGCTGTTATTCGCACCGTCCATTTTAGTCAATTGAAGAGATGGAGTAGAGGGGAGGGGGGGAGATGGTACTCGGCGCTCAACGCATAAGTACCCAACAAAATCCGCTTTTGCACTTCTCGTCCGAACCCTGTCGTTCGCGTGGCGGTATACGCATTCGCAGCGTCCGACAAGTCCGTTTCGGGGGGACATCCACTCTCAGACCTAAGCCCCATCACATTATATCAGCAACCGGTATCCAGAGGAAAACAAACGGACACAGCAGGTCCAAAATAAAAGCAAAATAACAAAAAATAAATAATAGAAGAAAATTGGAGTAAAGTAGTCGTACCGAACCGCACACCATCGTATCTCGCAAGATTGCTACTCGCCTCGGCGCTCGCGAGAACATAGTACGCGCTCAGGGCGTATGATGTACTAGGCAACGAGACCGGGACGAGCTGTGCCCCTCGAGATCGCAGGCGCTCGAGTAGGTCGCGAAAAGGAATGAGAGAGGAAGAGTCGAGCTCTTTGGGAAAGTATTCCTATCGATAATATTGGTTCGTAAAAGAACGAAACGAGCCTGGATACAGGGTAGAGACTTACCTGAGGGATCCCAATCCGTACTCCACTCAAATCATCCGACGTGGACAGCTGCCTGATCTTGGTCTCTGCATTTTGTTTTGCAGCTTCTCTGAGATCCGGCGGTATGGAAGTAGGATCTCGAGGATCGTACTGCGAGAGCACGTCTGCCAGGATTTTTTAAAAAAGCACCTAAGCATTTACGAACAACTTTACTCGGGGCAAGAACTGACCGTAAACCAACTCGGCATCCTCCACCTTCGAAGCCAAAACACCAACACAGTCAAGACTATCTGCGTAGGAAACGACCCCCCATCTTACACCCGAATCCCCCTTGGTCACTCGGTCCGTCCACAATAGAGCCAAGGAATCAAGACATACCGACTAATCATCCCGTACGACGGCTTGAATCCCACCACACCGCAATATGCAGCCGGAAGTCGTATAGAACCGCCCGTATCCGTTCCAAGTGCACTGTTTTCACGTATTAGACAGCCAAAAAGCAAGGGGTAAAGGAGAAACAGGAACAAACGCGAAGCATAGATTGGCTGCTACAGCAGCTGCACTCCCCCCTGAACTCCCACCCGCTGAGCGGGCCGGTCCTTGCTTAAATGGATTCTTGACGGGTCCAAATGCAGAATGGGTATTGAGCGACCTTGTTCAAAGGGGTCAGACGCAGGGTTGGCCTAGGAGATTAGAGATAGCGACGCACCCCATCCCAAATTCATCGCAATTCGTCTTTCCAACGATCACTCCACCCGCACGTCGTAATAAGCCAACACACGTTGCGTCGTACGGAGGGCAAAACTCTAATCTTCATTACTCCTATTGCGCGCTTCTAGCTAGGGGACCTGTCCTCTCACCTTGCAGCATTTTGGAGGAACATGTAGTCGGCATATCGGATGTGCATATGTTATCTTTCACGGCTATAGGTTTACCAGATAGAGGGCCTTGCGTTTGAGTCGCGGATACAGGAGGGGAAGCAGGTCGATAAGTGAATGCATTCCAGGGATCTTGAGTTTGTGAAGATGAGAAGCGACACGAGTGTCGAGCCCGAAACTTTGCCCGCGACAAGTGCCGACCGAGCATCTTTGACGAAACAAGACACAAAACAAAGACCGGATTTTATTCTGAAACAGGATGGATTTAGAACAACTGGCGGCTACTCGCTCAACTCGCATACATGATGTGGTGGTCAAGCTCAGGGCGAGCGCATATGCTGACAAATTTACACAAACAAAACTAGTCGTTTGAAAGAAAGCATGTAAAACTCCCATAATCCTGAAGCAATAACTACTGATACATCGTGCAGAAAACATGTCATGAGGAACGTGAACAGATCATACCTAACGTGGACGAATAGCACATAACTAACCATGATTACAAGTCGAAACGGTACCAAGTCAAGCAAATACGGGCGTATCAACACGTCTACTCGCTATTTGCAGGCTCGTTATACTGTCCGATCGCCTTACCCTGCGGGTTCGTATGGACTCGGTGTCAACAGCGAGAGAGAATCGACGTTCTGGGGTAAACATCGGGGAGTCTTTCGTCTGTGACCGAACTCGTCGAATGACAGCTCCTGATGTAGATCGCTGACATCCCGAACAAGGGGCTCGTTCACCCCGACGGGCCATCGAGGTTGGGGTCGGTAGTTGATGAGACTTGTGGCACGGAGAGGCCTGAACGGACTGGCATTCGTTGACCTCGAGATACGTCGAGGCCCGACTAGCAGGACGGGGAATTCGAGATGTACTTGGGGTTCGTGGTCTTGGTTGAGAAATAGGAGTCGGAGCCAGTCTAGGTGTTTGGTACAGGCCACGCTTGAGTGGTGTCGGTTTGTTTTGTTCATGTTCTACAACAGATGTCTTGTTGATGCAATTGTTCAAGGCTTGCTTAGTCGCAGGCACTGGGCCCAAGAGTGGGACTTTATTCGCCATCATTCTAGGGATCTGAGCATCACCCGACAAAGCATCATGGCTACCGACTGAACACGGCGTAGTGGGGTGGACTTGCCACGAGAGCTCGGGGATCCATTGTTGTATGCGCCAGAGATAATTCTCTCTATCTGTGGGCTACTAGGGGTCCGGGGCCTACGAGCGGAGTCACCCAGACCGATCCTCTTCGAAAGTGAAGCCTGTACTCTTTGTAGAGGATTTACACCGGGCCGACGCAGCTAGTGATACACTATTTTTAGCTTACTTATCACATTATCAGTGAACAACTTACTTTAAGTTGCTTAGAATTGTCAAGGGGAGTTTTGGGTTCTTCACCCTGTCGAGAAAGTGTGGCGCTAGAAGTCCGGTCATTTGAAAGTCTGTGTGCCGTTTTCGTGCCAGTTGCCACTCTTGCTCCCGCGTCGCTGTCCATAAAGCATACGTCCGAAGGAGTGTTGGGCCGAGAGTAGCTTGATCCGCCGAGTGATAGTCCAAGACCGTGGAGTTCTTGAGTAGTTGAGCACTCAGACACAGTCACAGCAGTAGTAGACGACAGGTGGCTTCGAGTACAGCTCGCAGAGCGTCTCAATGCCGGAACTGACTCGATGTCCAAGTGGGGCAACGCCACACCACTCGAAGAAGGCGAAGGTGTCACCATGGCCGTCCCAGCGGAAGGGCTGGCTTGGACGACCTGTTTCTTGTCTGTGGAAAATACATCACTATCCCGCCGTCCTCGAGTACGTTGGGCGAATACGCAAGGTGACATTCCCACAATCGAAGAACGCGCATCGGAAGCGTCGGAAGCACGTCGATTACGGGTATGTGCACTTGGCATTGTCAGAGAAACCGGGGTCAGAGTCCAGCTCGAAGCTCCAACACCAGCTCCAGGACCTCGTGGCGTCCATACCAGGGGCTCTCTGTGAAGCTAGAATACATGCATAAGCGAAAGCTTAATCAGACTTGAACCATGACTGCTCACCTCCCATGCCTTGGCATAAATGTCCCTCAGAGTGGCGCCACTCATCTCAGGCGAGGTCGTGCCGTCAAAGGTACCCTGCTCGTCGGGATTCAGTGAGCCTGGAGGTGAATCATAGACCGAAGCCTCCATGGCGTCTTCCATGCCAGACTGGAGAATGGATACCTCAGCCGCCATGTTTGTTGTCCATCCCCAGAGCGCAGGGGAACCGGGCAAGAAGGCCCGACATTCAATTCCATCACTGTTGATTTCAGCAACCTTTGCAGCGGCAGCGGAGCGAGTATCTAGTGCTGAGCGCAGATAGTCCAAGAACTAACGGGCGGATGTAAGAAGAGTGACGTCAGGTCGAATCAACCAAGAAATGATCTAATAGTGCAAACCTCTTGGTTGTTGGTCTGAAGTGCGGTACGCACAGCACTCCGTGACTCTTCGTCTTCAGGCTGTGAGGCTACTTCGAGAGCAAGCTGCAAGAGCACTTAGCCACAGGAGTTCTCGGTTGAAAGCATACAATACCTTGAGCCAGTCGGTTGCAGTTTCCTGTCTTTCCTTGCGAGACGCAAGTCCAAAGAGAGACTGGAAGACATACAGGGCAGAGTGGAATATAGCCATGATAGTGTGGGGATATCACTTGTAAAGGGTCGTCAAGAAAGGCAAGAGGCAAAGTAGTGTCGTAAAGAAATGAAAAGCGTAATACAGTGGGGGTCGTGTCGAATATTTAGTAGAGGCCGTTAAAATATGTATGTTTTGATTCGTGTGTGTCGTTGCGGTCGTAATCTCTATCCAACGCACGTCGCGGGACGTGGTCGAGCTAGTTGAGACAAAACCGTAGAAAGGAGGTCCCTTACACTCCTGTCGACTTGACGATTCAAATTCAGGGCTGGGTACAAACAAGCGCCTCATATAGACTTGCTTGTGAAATGCGATTATTATATTGCGTATTTCCATTGTTGGGGCAAACTACAACATACACCATAAAGTTCATAAAGCGGGTACTATTCCCCCCTCCCCCAGGAGCGATAATTGGGCAATAGATCCACTAACAAGCACTGATCTACATACACGATCACGTGCATACAACGCGAGCTCATGCAACATAATGAAACACGTTCTTCTCCTTGCTATCACGCACGATGTAATCTTTCTCTTGGAGCTCATCAATACGTTTCTTGATATCCGAAACGGTGGGTTGGAAATGCTTTTCAAGTGCAATAATTGTCTCAGTCTTGATCTGCGGTAGAGTTAGAATAAATCAGCGGCGATCTGACTTAGCTCATCATCGAACTAACCTGTTCATATGTCAACGTCTTTTTCGCTTTCATGATCCGAACAATAGCGGCGTCGATAGCATGCGGCCTTCCACCAAGCACATCATCCTGCGCATCTTGTGTTTCTTCCGTCTAAAAGTTCATGAGCTCCACAGATATATGCGCTACTTAAAGAAAACCCCACCGTAGTCTGCTGTTGGATAGATAGAATGCGAATATTGCGCTTCGGATCTGTAAACCCGCTATTCCATTTAAATTGGTCCTCCAATGCAATGTCCTTCGTCGTCTTTCTATCGGCCCGGAGGAGGACGTGCTTCTTCCCCAATGCAAGTGATTGCAGGGTGACCGTCAGGTCCTCCTGACCTAAACGCCAGCGCCCTGGTTTCAGATAAAACCCTTTTCATATCAAACGTTACTCACTAAGTCGGGTTCTGCTCTGGATTTCCGCGGCACTAAACTGATCCTGTTCGTTGAATAGTAGCAGGACCAATGCCTGATACGTGCTGACGGATATTTCTTTATTACCACCAGGAAAGCGGGAGGTCAATGTGACCGTGCCCAACGAATGGAACCAGGCCATGCGGTGGCGATCATGTTTCTCTTTGTAGTATACCTCGAAACGGTGCAAGGCCTCAGCCATCTAGGGTCATATGATATAATTAAACAGACTTTAGCAAAAGAAAGTGTGCAAAAAAATCTTACATGAGGTGGGAGATCAACGTGGGAGGCGGTCGAAGGCTTATTGGCTCTCCCGTGGGACTTGGCAGACTCCTCTGATTCCAGCATGTTGTTTTCCTTGAAAGATGGCCATTTAGCATGCGTCAACACCATGACATCAAGACACAAGTCTATGTCACTAGCTGAGTTCTCGATACGACGCCGATAGTCTTCCATCTCAGTAGCCGATTGTTGAAGGTCTCTAAACATTACATCTCCGGCAGAGAACTCAGGATCATAGTCTGTTTCACAGAACAAGTAAATTAATACGCATATATGTATATTGACCGAGAAACGTATCATGCATACCGGATTTGAGTTTCACAATGAGAGTCTTTTCCATGTCATCGTCTGTTGTGGATTTAGTGAGAAGGCGTTTGGCCAGTGCACGAGTATAGATTTCTCGAAACACATCCTTATCTGTATGCAGATATCAGCATTTGAGCGAAGCTCCTGCACAATGTACTTGCCGCGAGTGTATCTGGATAAATCAAGAATATCAAACAGCTTATTTTTCCATGTATGTTCAGTTTCTCCGCGTTGCCCCCTCCTCAATTCTCTGTCCAGTGCCTGGGCCATCATTGCTCCGGGGGTATAATCTCGAGTACTGACTCCAAGACTGAAAGAATCATCCAATGTGCTTGCGAATTGACCCCGCGTTGTCTCGCCAAAACATTCTTTTACGACTGCTTTGGCGAATGCTCGAAGCTCGACAAGCAAAGGAACCATTTTCTCATCTTCATCCACTTTCCCTCTGCTTCGGCCTTTTCCTGCTCTACCTTTTTTGTTGGTTGAATCGTCGACGCCAGCCATAACGATACTCCGGACGTTTTCTTGAAGAATATTCTTGAATGCTTGTCGAAGATCTGGCAGGACCTCGGCACTACGGTACAGTCCATACAGTGCAGAAATAGCTGGCTTATTTTTCGTGACCAAAAGTGTCTGGAGTGCCTTAGATGCCAAAGTAGGGGCAACGTCCGCTAGCAGGGCCTTTTCGGTCGCTCTGCCAACTGGCTCCCATCCACCTGGTAACAAGACTTCTCGTGCACGATCCTCTTCGCCTTTGATGATTTCGATTGCGTCGGCAATATATTTTGATGCGGAAAAATCATCAGCGTTCCTCCGGACGGCTCCTTCGTCTGTCCAATAGGCGGTGGTGGCTTGCAAATATGGAGTTTCTACAAGGTCGCCATATAGTCGGAGGGAGACAAGACACTTCCTGACCGTAACTATTGTCTCACGGTGTTTCCTTCGCATATTCACATCTTGTCCACTTACAATTGATAAAGAAATCAATACAAGAGCACTTGATTAAGTAGCTATCGACTTACGGGTTAAGGCGTTCCTGAGTAAGCCATTCTGTAATCCCAGCTTGAACTCGATCTGAGATTATTGGGTCCTGCAGTAACTCTCCAAATGTCCGAAGGCCCAATTCACTATGATGAATCATTGTGAGCTAATTATTGTAAATGAAAGTATTAATAACCCCAGCGTTTGTTGAACTTACTAGACGGTAATAAGCTTCGAATGAGGAGGCACATAGAATTGGTCGATATCCGATAGCATGCATTGCAATGTTTTCTAGAGCTGGTCGTCAGATTACTCTATCTACTTTTGTGCACCAAATTGGGATTATTGGACACCAACCAATCGATTATCAAACAGTTTCCACTCAGTCGCCAAGACGTCCAACCAGGTCATTGGAAGAGCAGTACTTGGCTTTAGCTCACCAAGTAGCTTTGTCCGATATTGTTCAAGTTGCTGGGTCAAAATGCGATAAATATCTTCTCCCATATCCATGTTCCGCACGAGCACTCGGCACGAAACGTATGCTTCACTAATTGACATTGATTCGGTGCCCGATGTAGTTGTTGGCAAGGTCACTCGTATGCAATTTGCCATCCGACCGAGCAAGGTCCGGGTATAAGAGACTGGTGGCTCGCTTGAGACTAGGTACTAAGTGGGTTATATGACTAATATCGTGATGGTGCTGAGCTACTCACCAGGTCCACCTTTCAAAGTAAGCTTAATCGGACCACCATGAGTCGAGGTAGACGTGCGTGCTGAGCCTGAAGCTGTTGGGTCTAAGCGTGCGGTCTTTCGGGGTGGAGGATCCCCTTCCTTACGCTGCGATGTGAAGAGTGTAAGAGCATCGCCGTATTTTGGTAATGTCAGGCTCATGACAAAATATCTTGTTCGCAGGTAGTAGCAGTATGAATAACCAAACTATGGACTCGGATTGTGTAGTCGTCAGCTGATCTTTGTGCTCCAGTATAGGTGTGTCAGCTAATTATATCATTACCTCATGTATGGCTTAGTCATATGTCCGTTACCACATTAAACACCAAGTCTTCATTTTAGTTGTTGGCACTTGTTGCTGTTGTCTCAGAAAGAGCGACTATCGTATATTTGGCTGCTTCTCGTAATTAAACGAGGCAATTTAACTGGTACCTAAGTTCTGATTAAGCGGAACGTCGACACATCCCATTATGCTGTCCTCGTATAAACGCACATCTTCATTTGTGGTGAATCTAAATGGATTGTGCTATTTCTGTTCATCTCTAATAAATCCGTATATATGGGCAATAATTACATCCAATTGCCCCGAGGTGGTATTTTCCGGCAAATAAGATAGGCTATAAGCTCCGCCACGTATCTGGATGCATATTTTTGTGGATGTTGCCAGTGTCATATCTGGCCCTGATTGGTTGTTTTGAAGCTACATCCGGTAAATGGGATTTTCAGGGGGGGGGGTATATCACGTGACAATGTTGAAAATGCCCCTGGAACTTCTTGGCAGATGTGTTTGTTTGGCCTGTTTAGCATTATCCAGGCTTCCTCGCGTACCTTTGGACTCTAATCATCTCTTATTTTTCCACCGTTGCGACCGCTGCAATCGGTTATATTTTTTGTACTCACGACGCGGTAGCTGGTGCTCACGACAAGGATAGCTTGGAATAAGGGAACCCGCAGATTGGTGTTCTTCCTTTGCCTACTCTCACTCCTTTCTCTACTCCAGACAACCTCCTTAACCACCACCGTTGGACTTTCTTTTACTCACACCACTCTTTCAACTCTCCACACGATGATTTCTCCAGGCGACACTATGGCAACTCGTCTCTGGCGTGCTCATCTAGAGTATACGAGTACATCTCGTTTGGATTCTAAGCAAAATGCTCTGAATTTCCTCCCACGACCTGTACTGTCCGTTGGGACCCCTTCGTCCCACGAAGACAGCAACAACGATACCTCCGAACTTCCGTATCTTTGCACCGAACCAGTTGAGACCAATAGCACGGAATTTATTGGTTTGCCCTCCGGCGATTCTTTCGGTTCGGAAATCGACGGTGCCGTGCTTATGGCTATGCTCTCGGGAGACAGTGATAGCACCTCCGAGGACACTGAGGAATGGGTGCACTCACGCCCCATACTTCAAATAAATCCCATTTCTATAGCAGGGAATATAGTCCTTTCTGCACCCAGCCCTGTTGATTCTGGCTATGGCTCTCGCCCCGAAACCCCCTCAACTGATGGATGCGGAGGATATGGGTCGGATGGGTCCGCCTGGTCTCCAGTTGATGACACGTCCTCCATTTCTGACGATAGTTCAAACACCCACACGCTATTTTCTGATGCGAAATATTGGGATCACGTTGCCGACGCCAAGACTGCTATTCCCGCCTTTCAGGGTCCTGTCATTCCTCGAATCGTCCTTTCGGACGAAGAAGGACGTGTTATCGAGACCACCTTCGATAGTCTGTTCGAAAAGCCTTCTCAACTGAAAGCCCCAGTCGCCAACCAGGACGTTGACAGCCCCTACGGCGGGCTCATGTCTCCCACTCTGGACGTCATTGAACCTGCTGCCTCGGCAACTTATACTCCTATCACTTCTAAGATCAGAAATTCGGCCTTTGGTGCTGTCTTGGATCGTGCGTTTGTGCGACCAACTCGGTACCGGACTGCGACCACCCCTTTGATCGCTGCACCTGTTTGCTACGATCATCATCACACACCGACTTTCGTTTTGGGCTGCGTTGGGGAAGAAGAAGAGGAACAGAAGTATTGTGTAAAGGAAGACAACATAGGTGAAGAAGCGGCAAACACGTTCGTATGTAGAGAGGAGCAAGACGAGAAAGATTTAAAGCTCCAGGTAGAGGTGGATCTTAAACATGGTATGGATCCTGAGACGACGCCTACACCTGCCGAGAATGTTGCGTGGAATGTCAATAGTTTGACAGGTGATGAGCGCGATGCGACTCAGGATTCGGTACGTTCATCACTCGTTTGAGTTACTTATTCTCAACTACCCTTCAGATGAACTACGATGGCAACTCTTCCTTATTGACTGAGGCGCAACTAGCTCAATCTTCTGCGCCTATGTCGGCTTTGCTTTGCAAGAGTGAATTCAAGACATGGTGTTTTGAAGATAACGAAGACGAAGAATGTGAAGAGTCCGGGCTTTTCCTAACCGAGCCCGATAACAATTATAGTCGCCTAATCGATAGCCTTTGCAAGCTACCTTGCGAGCCTGCTATAGTGTTCGGCATCCTCAAGACTACGGCTCGCATATCACCTGCCAACAGTGACTTGAACACTGCGTACCACGTGACCATCCAAGGACGTGCTCGCAAAACAGACCACGTCTCTTGCCCATATGATCATGGACGCGATCACCAGAGCAGCTATGGAATACACCCTTTTATCTCATGTCCTTTAGATTGCCCTGCGCACGGCGGACGTGACACCTGTGGAGTTGGCGCTATCTTCCATCGTTCCGCAGCTTCCTCTACGGTGTCGACCCACAAACTTGATCATACGGCGCTTGACTATCAAGCTTTTGCTGTTGAAGTAGTAGGATTACTCCCCTGCCAACGCAAATCAGTCGAAGAAGACTTGGATGATGGCGACTTGGTACTTCATCACGGAGGGAGGTTCCGCTCCACCGAGAACAAAGATGTTCCTCCAAGAGCTGGCGCCAGTTACGACGAGTACATGAGCCGATTTATGGATGATGTTGATCTGTCATCAAGTAATTCAAATGACAGTTTCAAGAATGCTCCTTTTGGCAAGCTTGTCGGTGGAGTATTGAAAGAGATGACTGTGCCTGAGGCTGTTGATCACTTGAAAGAGGGGTTGGTAAGTCAACATGCAACCTTTTTATTTACTATGAGGCGTCTAATTCTCGTCGCAGGGAAAGACAGAGAGTGCATTCCGAGTGGCATTAACTGCACCTTTTAGATTTAATTCGGTAGCTGATAAACTTGTGGGTATTATAAGCCCGCAAACTCTGAATTGTCTAATTATCGTGTTCACAGTCTCAGCATCTCAAGTCAGCAGATCAAAAAATCCAACCACCTAAGGAGAGACGGGGGTCTAACGCGTTCAGTCATCACAGAAAACGGAGCTCTGCATCTGGCATCAAGACAAAATGGGTGCGTATTTGGACTCTCACTTTCACTTGTGATTAATTGTTGATTGCACCTGTAGTCGAACATGCTCAATAAGTTTACGCGATAGATGGGGCATAGACTAATCGGATACACCTGCACTACGATACCCATTTCATTGTCACCCATGCTCAACATTTTCGTTCACATGCGCACTAACCTTTATCGGATTACACTCACATTCGTTTTAAATCCCTCCTTTTTCGAACCCAACTTGGGCTGGTTTTATCCGCCCACTCAAATTCATTCGTTTAGAACCTAGATAGATGCTTTGTGCTGCTTCAGATGTAGATTGTTGGGTTGAGGTGGTCCTGTAGCACTTCTTACACAATCGTAATCATGGCGCATTGCCTCGTACATCCCGTTTCAAACCTTGCCCCGGTTTGTACGCCGGTTTGTATCAGTATCAAAGCTTGTAATTGTAGTTTATGCAACTATACTCGTTTATTTACTCACTCACATGAGCGCCGATATTGGAGCAACAACACCCTCGATTTAACGAGGAGAAACCAGTTGCAATAAACCTCCAGTGATATCCATATTACTCTACAAAAAAACTATTTACATTGACCGATCTGATGCATGGTATATCCCCGCCCTTCAAAACGCAGTCCTAGGTGATAATCCTAAAGGTAGCGATCTGCAAGCGAAAGCGACGTCAAGCCTGTTCATCTTGCCGACTAGTTTAACTCCAAACTTGGGGAAATTTTCAAGTTTAGAGTAGATATGTTCGGCCAGTATGAGTTTGCTTTTGATTTTAGCTTCATTTACTAGGAGGTTTAAAGAATAGATTAAGGCGATATAGTTTGTTGCATTAACGTGGTCTTTGTGGGACGAAAAGTTTTTGAGCGAACCAGATATACAGGGTTCATGGGGTCTCAGGGTTCTCTAATGCAATTCGGGAGCGAAACCAAGCGCTTATCGTTCTCGTACCAAAGGCCGCGCGTCACGTATCCAGAGGAGCCCACCACTGGCCTCAGATACAACCCAAAGGTCCATCTGTGGTGATCTGAACTATTCGAAGCTACGAAAATCAATCTTGCTTCATTCATTAACCATGGTTAGATACATTGGTATACTCTTTACTGACCGTCTACATCTAATAATCATAAACTGGTAGCTCATCCGAGTCAGGTCAAAGGATGGCAATTTCAGGATTGATATGCCGAATGATGGGAGTGGGTCTGAGCTCATAGAGAAGGTATGAAGCCGGACTGTTCTTGCCTTACTGTCTACATAATTAGCTGAAAACTGACGTCAGCTCGTCTATAGATTATTGCTATAACTGTGAATGCAGACCAGAGCTCTCTACAAATATCGAATCAGCCCCGGGGAGGAGAGATGGCTATCGAGGCGCTGAAAGGTCGTAGCTTGAAAAGCCTGGGATTGAAGCACGCACCTTCTCCCCGCACATTCCGGCTAACTTTCTGACCACCATAACTTATACAGCCATGGCGATTTATTGTTCTTGACTTACAAACCGCAAGAATCCAAAGAGGCCCCTGCCCCGGTTTCCACTCCCCCGGTCACATTACCTTCATCACAGGCCCAACCTACTCAACCTACAATCACACGGAGACAGCCCGAACCTTGGGAGACTGTAGCAGAGGACCCAGTTGATTTATACTGGCGCTCTCAGGATGGAAAGATTCAACGTCAGCGTGACGCCAATTTCTGTAGGCATGGTTCCAACGCCATGTGCGACTATTGTATGCCTTTAGAGGTGAGTCATATGCATGTATACATATAACTCTACGACATAATAGCCTTGCATTTGTATAGCCTTATGACCCGAAATATCACGCAGAGAACAAGATTAAGCATTTGTCTTACCACGCTTATCTCAGGAAACTCACACCGCCGGCCTCCTCCAATTCATCCAGTGCCCACCTTCCACCACTGAGTCCAATCTCATACCGTGTCGCCGACCCGTGCCCTCGAGGTCAACACCCTCCGTGGCCAGCAGGGATTTGTTCTGCGTGCCAACCAAGCGCAATTACGCTACAGCAACAGCCCTTTAGGACGGTAGATCACCTCGAATTCGCCTCTCCTGCCATTGTTGATGCATTCCTGCGGCCCTGGCGCGCAACGGGCAGGCAGCGCTTTGGATGGATGCTTGGTCGGTTTGCACCTCACGAGCTCGTTCCAATGGGTATCAAGGCAATTGTCGAAGCTATTGTAGAGCCACCTCAAGAGGGTGATATAGATGGGTTGACAGTTGAAGAAGATCACGTTTGGGATATTGAAGACAGTGTCAAGGAACTTGCTTCGTTTTGTGGGAACCCGGGAGGTCTTCAGCTCGTGGGGATGGTATGGACTGACCTCACACCTGACCCCAATGACCGAACAAAATCAATATGCAAACGACATGCTGGCTCATATTTCTTGAGCTCACAAGAAACACTATTCGCTGCCGCTGTGCAACGGAAACACCCACTCGCAACACGGGCAAGCCCCAGTGGGGTATTTGGAAGTCGACTTGTTACAGCTGTATTAAGCGCAGACAAAGACGGAGCTATTGCGGTTGAGGCTTACATGGCGAGCGAACAGGCAGCAGCGATGGTTGAAGCCGATATGGTTGAAGCAAGCGTAGATCCTGGTGTAGTTAGGGTAAAAGAGGAAGGGCCTGGGAGATACATCCCAGAAGTGTTCTACCGATACCGAAACGAGTATGGGCGGGACGTTCAAAAGAGTGCCCGACCTGCATTTCCTGTCGAATATCTGCTCATTAATGTAAGTGACTCTCGTTGAAAAGGTTGCTTGGCGCCACTAACGGGCGGCTTACAGGTCACGCATGGATTTCCTATGAACCCATCTCCCGTGTTTAGGTCGAACTCTTTTGCGATTGAGAATAGGTCATTACTTGAGCCTCAAGAACTTTCAACGATTTTACGGGATTTGCACCAGCTTGGGGCAACCGACCTTCGGGATTCAACAACCGTGCTCAAAGTCATGGACTATCTTAGCGACTTTCACCTACTGCTCTTCTTGCCGAGCACGGGCATGCTTGGGGAGGTGAGTGAAAACACAACTGGACCATGGCGCTCATTTAACCATAAACTACAGCGCGAGTATAAGAACATTGTCAAGGCTGTCACTGCGCCAGATGATCAAAGGTTAAAGTTGATGGAGGGTGTAATGAACTCGGATGGTTGGCAAACTCTGATGGCTGTTGTTCAAGAGAACGCTCGTGAGTGTGAAACGTGCCCATCCTGGCATTTTCCATTAACCACCCATTCATTCATAGCGTCGGCGAGAACCACTGGTCCGCGTGCAGACTCACCATTTGAGATTCCGCCGGAGCTCCTTGACGAGCCTATGCACGATGTTCAAGCAACAAGACCCTGCCCCCACTGTACTTTCGTCAACGAAGCAGGGGCTACGGATTGCACTATATGTGGCTGCCGTTGAGCGGATAGCTGTATTTACTATTTCTGCGCATGCTAAATACTTGAATCTATGAGTTTATTGTACAATGAAAATAATCTATGTGAGATTGGTCGGGTATCAAGTTCTTTGTGGGAGATTTAGAAGCTCATGAACATGGGGTCTTTTGCATCTACATATTTCATCAGAATCCTCCAACCCACCCAGGTAAACACCCAACGTGCGAAGGCAAGTGTGATGAGGAAGAGTCCAAAATGAACAGTTGCCATTGCACAGTATACCGATCCGGGGGTGCTTCACGACGAATGATTCGAACAAGCTTGGTCGTCCAGTGAGCAGTATGGGTGCTTAGTACACCTACAAGGCGCTGAGCCTGGGAATGCCAAGGTCTTCAGTATGACTGATGAGACAGGAAACCAGGAACTTTGACCTTTTTGTGACCTTCTGCAAAGCTAGCATTGGCTGCTCGTGTTTCCTTAGTAAGTAAGGGAATATGTGAGCGTGCTTCAGTAGCTCTGTTGTATGCATGGGTCAATCGTTCAGATATCACAGGAAGGGACTTGGCAGTCGCAGCCTCGATCTGATTGATTTGAGACTGGAAGAGCGTGAGAAATTACGAGCGGATTGATTGAGATGCAATTACATTAAGTTGCTTTCTTGCGGTTCGAAGGTCGGCAGAAAGCGAGGCAGTTCGCTCAATCTCACTACGAAGTGAACTCTATAAGAATGAGACCTAAAGATTTTAACCAAAGAGGAACTGAGAATTGACGCACTTCCAGTTCTGCAAGATGTGCTCGTACTGAGCACATCGATTCGCTAACAATGCGACGCGGCCTTCCATGTCGCCGCGGTGGTCGCCGAGACGAATATGGCATTTAATTTGCAAATGAATCACGTGGTAAGGTCTCACATGACCGATGGGGCCAATTGTGGCGCTACTCTAGCTCGGTGACATCACACGATGGTCAATTTCTTAGGTTCGGAATTTGGGTGTGTAGGATGATTCATCGTAGGCCCTCATCGACAAATTTTAACATAACAATTGGGTGGGCACAAAGGCAAAAGTAGTCGATGCGCATACATGCATACTCGTATGAGCTCTCGGCAGCGAAGAAGGAGTTGTTACGGAGACCAACCGACAAAAGCGCCGCTATTGCGTTGTGGCCGCCACTCGTTCGATCAATGCCGCTCATAGCTCACTTGCCTCCAACTTTCTCACACTCCCCTTTTGTCTTCCGGCTTATAAACCCCACACTGACATCCGGTCATGACGCCAGCTGCGAATCCTCATCGATTCGCCTCTCTTTAATAGTTTCGAACTGAAATAACACCATATAACTTTATAACATTGACGCTACAATGATTAGCACTGGTAAATATGACCAGGAAGAACGCGGTTACGTCGATATTCAAGATCATGCACTGTAAATACAACTCCATCCAATGATTTTCGTAGACTGAGGTTTTAATCCTTTCTAGAATTGGGAACATGCGCACGGCTGCGCTGGTGCGTGTGAGGTAGAGCTATTGATGTGTTATTAACTCACACTGTTACAGATTTCAATCGATGGTTCGGTTGAATCATACTGTGTTCCGAACTTTGATTCTCCTTCGGTGTTTGCGCGCATTCTCGACAAAGACAAGGTTGGTGTTGATTCATATTGGCTCACGAAAGCTTATGCACGTCGAACAGGGTGGTCACTTCTCCATCAAGCCCAAAATTAAACACTCGTCAAAACAAGCATATCTTCCAGCTCCAACGTACGTACAATACCCGCTATCTATACTTCTTAGCAGTACTAATGTCATCAAATACAGGTTCTGGGAACAAAGTAATATTCGGCAACTCTTCCTATTCGATCACTAATTTGCTTCCCAGGTTCCTTGCTGATGAGGGCGTAGCCCAAGTCACTGGTCAGACATACTAATTCCAGTGGTTGAGTTAGTACTGATATCCTCATTAGATTTCTTACCTCGGCAGACTGGTACTGGCATTGCCGCCAACAAACCATTGTTGTTCTGGCTCATCCGCAGGGTTGAGGTTATTCGTGGGCGCGTGCCCATCCGAATGGAGTGCTGCCCTGCATTTAACTATGCACGGGACGCTCATGAGACACAGGTAAATGGATTAAGGGATTATATACGCAGTTGCAAATGTGCCAACAAAGTTGTCCGCAGTTCGTAAATGACGACTCCCATGAGGGTGCGACTTCGCAAGAAAAGGTTATATTCCGTTCGCGTGACCTTACATTGGATCTGCGCTACGTCGTTGATACTATTCCGGATATCGATGTTGCCAAGCCTCAGGTGACGATTCGTCCTTTGGACTTGAGGTCAAAGGGCCACCAGGTACTTCTCTCATTCGCGAGGAGCTGAGTAGCGACTAACAAAACATTCAGGGCGTGGGCGCAAGTGTTGACTTGGACATGGAAGAGGGCCAAGTAATCACCTTCATCCTACGCACGCCTCCAGAGAATAAGGGCAGTTCAACCAAGCCTACAAAAGAACAAGCCGAGGCGCTCGGTGTACCAATCGAAGTTCTCATTCAAGGAGCAACCAAACTCCGTGCCAAAGACGACCCTCTCCTGACTCCTGTGCGTTTTTATTATTCACGAACAAATTCAGACGCTAACCTCTTCATAGGGTCTGATCAACTCCTTTTAACTGAGACAGCTGCTTTTTGGCAGAATTGGATCTCTAAATCAACTTACCGTGGCTCATGGCGCGAAGCCGTCCATCGTTCGGCTCTAGCCCTCAAGCTACTTATCTTCGAACCCACGGGCGCCATCGTGGCCAGTCCTACTTTCTCATTGCCGGAGCATATTGGTGGAACTCGTAATTGGGATTATCGATTTTCGTGGATTCGCGATTCAAGCTTTACGCTCTACGCTCTGATCAGGTTGGGCTTTACGGAAGAAGCAAATGGTATAGTTGGCGTGTGCCCTAAGTTATGTTATTGACAACGGCTGCTTTAGCATACATGGACTTTATTTTCAAGAGGTTACAGCAAAGGGTATAGTCTTATTGGGCTCTTACTTTGGGCACAGTCCTAATCCATTATCCTTTAGAACCCAGATGGATCACTCAATATTATGCAAGTTTCTCCCTCTGGCTTCTGGTTCCTACCAGCTCGGTAATTGATGCCGAGAATTTTGTGCTAGTTTACTGACTTTTGTTATTTTTCTTTCCCTTATCCCTATTATGTCGGTGATAACATGCATTTTTCGTATTGGGCACTTTATCGCAATCGTTGCCCCATTTCAGGTACTCGATCCATGGTAGGTGTCATGTGATGATGTTCTTTCGAGCCTCGTAACACCATGCTTCTCTAGGCACTACCGATCTGGAGGAAATCGAACTTGATCATTTGGACGGACATAAAGGCTCCAAGCCTGGTGGGTATTTCTATTATGACTTCAGCGCGGTTTCGTAGGGCTAATTACCGCAATAGTACGAATTGGTAATGGTGCATCAACTCACTTGCAACTTGACATCTATGGTGAGCAGTACCTTAATCGTGCCGACGCAATCCACTGAAACTCTGTTCATAAAGGCGAACTGCTTGTACGTGTTTACTTTCCGATGCTTGAAACATGCCTGAAACAAATTATAAATGATAGGACTGCATATACCTCGGCCAAAAGTTCGGAAAGCCGCTGAGTTGGGAGGTTTGGAAGTCGGTGCGCGAACTAGTCGATTACGCAGTTGCAAACTGCGACCGAAAGGACTTGTCAATCTGGGAAGTAAGGAATCATGAACGTAACTTTACTTACAGCAAGGTAGGAACTCTACGCCTCCGCGTACACATGGAACCTTAAAGGATTGTCGTCTAGATTATGTTATGGGTAGCGATGGATCGTGGATTACGACTGGCAGGCAGGTTCAACGAAACATCGATTTTAATTACCATATTCACATGTTTAGTGCCATTTTAGACAAGCGATCCTACCATGCCCCAATCGACAGAAGTGGATGGAGACGCGTGATAGGCTGTGAGTTAATTCATATGTTGCTTTCGAAGTCGCCTGTACTTATCCAGGCGGTAGCTACGAGGAGATCATGGAGCGTGCTTGGAACCCCGAGCTGGAGTTCTTTGCTCAATCCTATGAGGACTTGGATGTGCTAGACTCGGCCGTTCTAGTTATGCCTCTTGTATTCTTTATCAACGGTAGGGTTCTTTTCGCATACATAGGGTATATTTATGTTGATACGATGCGTTTTAGCCTCTGATGATCGGTTTGTCAACACGCTGAAGCAGATTCTCAAATCTCCTGAACGAGGTGGTTTGGTAACTAACAACCTCGTTTTCCGGTACGATACGGTTAAATCAGATGACGGAGTGGGCGGTGAAGAAGGAGGTGCGTGGTCTTAGCATAGAGAGTACATCTTGACTCAGACTCGCACCAGCGTTCTCCCTTTGCACACTTTGGGCTGTCGAGGCTCTCACACGCGTTGGAGCGTACGATAAGAAGATGCTGCAGCGTGCGGTATCGATGTTCGAAGATTTCTTAGGGTGTAAGTGTGCGTCGCTGATGCACTAGCGTGGGTTTTGATAGTTTTCATTTATAACAGACGGAAATCATTGTGGTTTATGGTCAGAAGAAATCAGCGCTGCTGGTGAAGGTTGGGTAATGCGGTACAAGGTTTTACGGTAAGCATGTATATAATTGCGGGAAATGAGCCTCTGGCTTATGCATTTGCTACTTCACAGCACGTTACTCTGATCTCTGCGGTGAGCTGAGCATACGTACATACTTATTATCTTAACTAACTTTGGGTGATCCATAGGCATATAACCTATCTCGTACTCTTGGTCAACTCCATTAGGCACTACGCGATGTGAAACATTTGTATTAATGCTATAAAATAAAATTTATTGTATTAAACTTAAGTAAAGTGTCTTGCAAGTTCCTTCTAGGGGGCTGTGATAGTTCAGTCAACCGAATTTGTATTTCAGTGATATGCGGCACAGTCACTAGTGATAATACAGTCAGGAAAATGAGCTGGGAAAGGTGAAACAAGAGGCAGCCTATGGTTCGTCCGAAAGCACATGCAAAAACTGAATAGGAACAAGAATAAAGAAAGTAAAACAAGGATCCCGGAAAAGAGAAATAGTTTGTGGCACATGGCAGCAGAAAGGGAAGTTAAGGAGAGGTTTGAAGGATCCGGTAAGGAATGCCGTGTATGTTCATGACGCTTGAGGAAAGGGAGGGCAATGGCCTGTATAAAAAGAGAAGTAGCAAGTCTATTGTGTCTATTGCAAGACACATCCGTCTTGATGTTTTGTATTCTGGGAATCTCGCTTCCGGATACGGCGGTCGGTTACATCTGACCTTGTTCCTGTCATTTCTGATGGCGCACGAGTGCTTGGAGCTTCGGATACTTGTCGTCGATGTTGATGCCGAACCTTGGACTCGAGGCGCTGGGGAGCGGCGACATGCAGAGGGACTGGCTCGGGGGCACTGGCCAAAGCGCTTACCCCGGTCGCCGCGCTGTGAAGGCTTGATGTTCGTCTTGTGCTTCCAACGCTGGATCTATTCTTGGTGCGATCTTCGCTATCCCTGGAATGTGCGATCGAGGGAGTCCTCCCAGGTGTGAGGTTGGCGGGATTACTGGTCTGCCCGGGCTCAGGGGACCCAGCACGAGAGGATCGCTTCTTCCAATTCCCAACAATCTTATTGTATCCCGACGGCGATGCTCTTAGAAGCGTTTCCGGATGGCTTGGAGGTGACGAGGATAGGACGCCTGATGTCGGACTATGTGGCGTTGACCCGTCATAACGAGGACTTCGCATTCCATGGCGCCGCTCACAGGCGAGAATAGAGCTCTCGGCCTTGCACCGAAGGTGAACTATGATTCGACAGTGATCACAAATCAGAGCGTGTTTCCTAACGGGCTCGTAACAGATGTTGCAGTCCATTGGTTTGCTGAATGAATTGGTGGAAAAGTGGTGTTCGAGGGGGGTATTTGCGCCCGAATGATGAGGGATGGCGATAGTGGGCCGAGCAAGGGGTAAATAATGGGAGTCCTCAAGTGCGCCACCGTTGTATAAAGTAGGATCCAATGACGCTGCCAAGTGGCGTACAGCGTCGGATCTCTGCAAATCAGCACTAACCCTCCGTAAGAATGGGATACTGTCCTGGGGACGGAGCTCCTATAATGATGGTTAGCTCTAGTTTAACTCATAACTATGCACTACATACCTTATATGCGCCCCATTTCTGTTTCAGCCAAGGATGCTCGAATAAAATAGCCGCGCTGGGTCGAAGGTCCGGGTCCTTGTTAAAGCAGAGTTCAAGGAAGTTTCTTAGCATGGGCGAAAACCCTTCGGGGATAGGCGGACGTTCGTCCTCCACAATACGAAACATGACTGGCATCTTATAAGCATGTGGGTATGGGGCCCCAATAGAGCAAACTTACCAGTTAAACCATTAGGAATATCTCCATACGGAGGGCGGCCAGTTAACAGTTCAACGATAACGCAGCCCAGAGACCAAATATCTGACTTGGTTGAAGCACCCTTGAGTTCGATAACCTCGGGAGCCACTGGATGCACCGTCAGGATATGATATGCGTAACTTCGACAAAACTCACTCCAGTTGGGTGTACCTGCCACCTCATTAACCTTTTCCATGGCGTGGAGATTGAGGGATACTCCGAAGTCTGAAAGCTTAACGTTTCCATTCTTGGTTGTGAGAATATTGGCTGCCTTGAGGTCGCAATGGACAACAGAGCATTGGTGGAGGTAATGCAAGCCCTCAAGAATGCGGATAACGTAGCTTGCTACGAGTTTCTCGTTGAGCTTTCCAAAGGCCTTGAGGGTCTGGCCAAGAGACCCGTTCTCAACATATCTACTCTCTCATATTAGTATGAGCCACGAAGACCAGGAGACCAACGTACTCGAGAACTATGCTTAAATGCTCCTCATCTTGGGCCATCCCCTCATACTTGACAATGCTTGGGTGAGATAGGCTCTTGAGCAAGTCAACTTCTTTCTTGAGGCTTTTGACCTCCTCAGCACTAAGGCCGTCAAGCGCAAGCTGCTTGACGGCTACCATTTGGCCAGTTGTCAGGTTCAACGCACGGTAGACGGAACCGAATTGTCCCTTTCCAATACAATCTCCCAACGACTACATGAAAACAATGCTTAGCATAGAAAATAGGTGATGTCTGAAAACTCACATAGTGGATAGCGGGCTGGCCTTCCTCTTTCACGACTAGCACACGACGTGGAATCTGCCCCGAGATGGCGGGGGTTGAGCCAACTTCTCTTCGCTTCTAACGCCTTCAAACATGCTCTCAATTCTCGACCGCCTAACCCCAATCTCATCCATGGAACCGGGCCGAAGCTTTTTACGCTGCGAGTCGAACTCGGACTGGTGTCGCCCACGGGGAACGTGAGGCCTCTGGGGCCGTGGTTCTGGAGCCGGCTGACCATCCTTCGCCTGGTCCTTCTCCGCAGCATCTTCACGCAATGTCTCTGACGACGAAGGCAATGTCGGCAATCGGGACGCCCCGCCAGAGTTGAATTCGGCAGATGCTCTGCGAGGGAAAGGAACATGTGGCGATACTAATGGTAAGCCTGTCGATAGAGGGGAAGGACCAGCTCCTGGAGACGCTCGCTGACCAAGGATGCGTTCCGATATCTCGCTGCTGGGAGGGGTTGACCCCTTGGGGACGTAGGCCCGTTTGCCATTGCGACTACTCGGCTGTCGGATCATCGGAGGTCTGCCTACTCCCAATCCTGAGGAGTCTGCAGTCGGAGCAGGGCTCGCATCGCGGCTGTTCGCTCGTAGTAATCCTTCGCGAGGGGAAGGTATGATTCCACTATCGGCACTATATCTCTTACTCCGCCGTGGTACCAAGATCGGACGTGACGGTCGAGGTTCGTCGGATAATAGCGGCTGGGAACGTTGGCTCTGGGCGAAGGAATACGGATGGGAGCCAAGACAGGAGGAGGTTTCGCTTCAAGGTGGGTAGCGGACGAATTGCTCTCGCCCATCAGTTCTCGCTCCAACTCTTCAATTGGATTCGAGTCTACTTCCAATGCGCTATCAAAGTCTTCCGGCCATTTCCTTGCCACACGCTTGCTAGGATCGCTATCGAGGATCTTGCTGCGCCGTCGTGCCAGCAATTTGGATGGTTGTACGCTGGGTTCTTCAGACTCCTCGTTCACCCGCGTCAAATCAACAGCTGCTTCGGATGACCTGCGATCCCGTCTACTCAAGCGTAAATGGCTTAAGTGAGAAGGAGAGGACCCAGGAACGAGATCTTCTGGGGATGGAGACAGGGGCGAAGATCGATCTGGGTAAGGATTTCCAATATCAGACAGACGTCTCCGCATCGCCTTGGGTGAATCGGCCAGCATAACGGCCTTGGCCGCCTCATTTGCTTCAGACCGCGAGAACGAGGGAATTCCTGACGAAGGTGACGTGGCTTCAGTCGTAGTAGTGCGCATCGTGCCGTAACCACCGGAACGAAAGTCGAGCAGTGACGAAAAGGCTGCAGTCGATTCGGTCATTAGACTTGAGTTGGTGACAATAGAGGTCGCCGATTGGCGTTGTTTCGCAAAAGTGCTCAGAGAGCCCATGTGGTCGGGTGAGCGAGAGGGTGGTTGTGGTGGTGCATTAGAGTCGTTGGAGAGTGGTCGGGCCCCGTTAGACGAGCGGCGCCCTTCATTGCGCTGTCTGTCCAAAAGAGGACTAGAGGTTCTCCTAGATTCTGGTATTACAACCCGTGTCATCCTCGGCGAATGGCTCGCTGTCCGGGAAAGTGGAGCAGGCTTGGGGCTCGACGGGGCTGACGGGATTGGGGATCCAGCTGGCGTTCGATTGGGCCGGACGGTCAAACCGTTGTGCCTGTGCTGGGACGGCCGATGGCCTAGAGGGATGGGCGGACTGATCTTGGGGGGAGGTGATTTGTCTCTTCCTTTGGTAGAGGGGGTCGGACTAATAGCTCGAGCTTTGGATGCCAATTCGGGATTCGACATGACGCCCATTTGCCGACCAAGTGTCCCATACGGGCTCCTTCCGCCGTTTGCCTGGGACATCCCGCCGGGCTTCTCGTCAAACTGCACCGGCTCTGTTTTGCTTACGATGCGCGAAGCACTGACGTAGAGTGTAGATTTGGCTTTCCCACCATCATGGATAACCACCAAACTTTGCCGCTCTTCCTCGATTAACTGTGCCAGATACAGGAGTGCATTCGCAACGCTACCCATTGCCTCCGGCGTGCTTTCAAGTAGGTCCTCATCCTGAAACATTTCGCTGGGATCAGCGCCATACCGGGCTGTAGCGTACAGAAAGTTTCGAATATTTCGAGACCCGTCTTCTTTGTATCCAACTCTGGAGACGATTCCCGGCCGCAGTTTATTCATAAATCTAATAATAAACAACGGTCAAAAAAATTTAAATAGCTGGCTGGAATAGAGACCAATCTCACTGGCAGAGGACCACCCCATCCCGCAGTGCGTCTCCGAACACCCTTCTTTCTCGCTCTGCCCCTCGAGACGAGGGAGACCCAAGTTGGTTTCCCGCGGCTGCTCCCGTTCCGTTTGGTGCCCACATGCGTTCCGCTCTCACAAGCGGTCTCAGTCTCATTTCGACTTCGATCCAGTCTTTATCCTTTATTTGTGGCGGTTGTCGGGAGAGCTCTTTGACGATAAAGGACGCAGCAGCTCGGATCTCTTCCCAAAAGGGAACTACTGTGGGCGAGGAAACACCAGTACTATCATGCGGTTGGTGACCACGAGACGAGGCTCGTGACGTAATAGGGGGAGATGTAGGTGAACGAAGGCCAGAGCGAGGAGACGAGGGATTTGACGGACGAGCGCTTGTCACAAATTCGTCTTCTTGATTGGGCGTGGGTGGTAAGAGAGGAGGGGGGTGCCTAGGAGGACGAACGGGGCTAGTGGTACGAGATACAGAAGCCGAGCTGGCGGTTTGAGTAGATACGGTCGTTGACCGGGAGCGTGTTTCTGGCGGTACATCGGGTCTGGAAGATGACGGTACGTTGGACGACGACGAGGTGTGGGTGAATGCGAGACCGGTGATGAGGGTTGTCGTTGTGTTCGACTAGGGGTGCTAGGCGGAGGACCTTGAGTAATGTTATGGACTGACGGCCGCTTGGTCTTGGGGGCTGAAACGAGAGCGTCGATGGATAACGTGACGTCAGCGCCATTGGCAAGGTTTTTTAGATCTGGCGATGAGAGCGTAGCGATACGAAGTGTCGGAGCCCTGAATGGTGTCCAACCTCGCGCCAGTGGGCTGTCCCTTGCGCCGCCCTGACCCAGCCCTGCTTTGCTCTCGGTCCTTCGCAGTCCCAGACCCAACAAGCGCCGCTTTCCATCATCGGTATCTCTTTGCTTGGCTTTGGACAACTTTACCGTCGGCTCGCCTTCGGCACGCAGGTCGACGCTGGAGCGTTTTGCAAGGCCCGCTCGTAGTGATTCATGGATATTACGAATCTTTTGAAAGGATTTCCCTTGTGTCGATGATGGAGGGACGTTTTGTTCCCTCAGCGGCCGGGTGGAAGAACCGTCCATCTTGTGGGTGCTGTTAATGAGAGCAACAGCCGCCATCTGCGGTAAGATGAATCAGTGACCAGAGAACGTGGCAGCCGCGAGGCGCGGAATTCGTAAACACACACCACCTGCTGGCCCTATGCGCAATATTATGCGCCCGAATGCGCTAAAGTATAGACTGAATCGACGTACTGATGGAATAACAAAAGCCAACGGATCAGCAATCGGCTTCTGCGGCAGCGATGCCAGGGCGCATAGGTATAGAGAGGCGAGCGGGCGAACCTCACCAAGTGAGGAAGGGTGGTAGAGGGGGAGGGGGATAGGAGAGGTCACTTGGCCGATGGACAAAGCGAGCAGGAAGGCGCTTTGTCGAGAGTACGCTCAGAAGCTCACCTCTGGCTTCTTGTGAAGCTAGACACTCGCTTGATTCACTTGACTGGGGAATACGCTAAGTCCAGATAGGCAATACACGTGCTGATATAGTTGACTGCTGTACCAGTATCGCCGTATTTGAATCTGGGTTATGCGCCGTGCTCAACGAGCTCCTTTGACTGCAAGTCGTATGAGGGGGAGCCAGTGTCTGAGACCACGATGCCAGAAGCCGACTGCTGGCGCAATTATGCCAATTCAGGACAAGCCGGCAACCCTGTCGGTAACTGAGATTATCTGGAATTTGGATGACTGATCTGCGGTTCTCTCCTTAACCGGGCCGCGCGAGCTTCGATAGAAGTAAGCACTTCAGTATCTCTGCCACTCGTCGCAAGTTCTGGGCGCGAGCTTAATCCAAGATTCCAGTCGAATGAGGCGGCCGGTGATGACGGTGGTCGTACTCAGGATCAGGCGGGAGGGCGGCAAACTCATCATGTGCTGGTCGGCCTTCTTTGTCGGGCGCAAACGAAATTTTGTGTACCTGCATATGCATGTGCATAGCCGACAGACGTCATTCCTCCGATGAAACAGCCTTTCGATCCTGGGGTAAATCAAGCCAAGTCCAGACGGCGCTATAGCTGCCGTTGCAATATTGTTTACAAAAATCAACCAATCTAGACAGGGGGTTACAATATTGATTGTTATTTCCAAAGCCCACGAGGCCGAGTAGCGCGCTGGTAACCATGGAGCATTTACCCATCTTTCGCAAGTGCAAGGCACAGTTCAGCACGCGAGAACCCTTCCTGGATGTCTATTGCTATCGCCTGCCGTTAGAGCACGTCGTCAAAATGAGCCCGACGCGCACACGTGACCGCGACAACCCATAAGCGAGACCATTTTCGGAAAGTCACAGGAACAAGGCAACGTCTCGATATGGATGTCTCAGAACATTCTCAACTCAGCATTCGGATTCCTTCCTGGCTCGATTCACAGCATGCCGATCTACACATGTGTTCGCCAGCTGCTTCCAGGCCAGCGTGGCCTGTACTATAACCCCTATCCGTCAAATATTCCGTTAAACATCGGGAAGACTTACCAAAGTGTCTTGATCTATAGCGCTATGACGTAGGTACTTGATAATCTAACTTTGCCTCTAGTAAATCAAGCGACCACCGGACACACTTACGCAAGAATTACTTGTCGCATATAGCCGTACAACATAGCCTCTGTCACCATGTCAGACTCTAACAAGTTTACGCTCCGTTGGGGAATTCTCGCTACAGTGAGATTAATTAAGCTCAACCTATCTTTTGTCACCGTAATCAACTTTTTTCATAGGGCGGCATTGCAGAAGCTTTTGCCAAGGACCTACTCGCCGATCCAGCTGCTCGTGACACTCACGATGTCGTACACAAAATCGTAGCTGTAGGTTCTTCGAGCTCTGTGGACAAATCCAAAGAGTTCATTACCAAAGTCGGCGCCGATTCCTCCGTTATTGCATGTGGGTCTTATGATGAGCTGGTCAACATAAAAGAAGTAGATATCATTTACATTGCTACACCGCATAGGTAAGTCGCTGTTCTTAACGTTACATCCCGTTTACCTGTATCTTCTCAGTCATCACTACAAGAATGGCCTTCTCGCTCTCGAAGCAGGGAAACATGTGCTGTGCGAGGCGAGTCCAAGCCAAACGTGTGCGGCGCGATCGCTCTACTGATACCAATTTATTCGTTTTTACACTTACTAGAAAGCATGTAAGTGCATATAACCTAATTTTTTACACAACTAATTATGGATCAGTCACGGTCAACGCTCGCCAAGCGGCACACCTCGCCAAGGTTGCACAGGCCAAAAAACTTTTCCTTATGGAGGCAGTTTGGACACGATTTTTCCCTATCAGCAAGGAAATTCAAAGGTTGATCCATGAGGAAAAGGTTCTTGGAGAAATTCGGCGAGTATTTGCCGATCTGTCCATGGTTTTCAAGCGGGACCCAAATAGCCGGTTGTACAGCCCAGAGCTAGCCGGAGGTGCTTTGCTCGACTTGGGCATTATCCATTCACTTGGTAAATTATATGCATACAGGTTCGAACATAATCGACTGATACAACATTCCAGGGCATTCATGACCTTGCATGATCACCCGGATAATCAGAAGACTAAGCCAAGCGTGACCGCCAGCATCCTGAAAAGTCAGCTCACCCCTGTCGACGAAACTACATCTGTTACTCTGACTTTCCCGAAACTCCATGCGACCGCACATTTGACCTGCTCGATGACCTCCAAGATCGTGAAACCTTACTGCGTTACGATCCAGGGAGAAAAGGTAAGCGAAATTTTGCCGCTTGAAGTGAGCGTATGGATGTAGGGATTGAAATTTATGTAGGGTGAATTACAAGTTGCACCTGCACCTTACCGTCCAGAGCAGTTTGTGTTAAGTTTGTATGACCAAGAACCCAAGACATTTGATTTCAAGATTCCGGGGCAAGGTAGGCATAGCTAAACCTTGTTGCATCAATTGGCTCAAGTTGGCTCGCAAGGTCTATTCTGGGAAGCAGATGAATGTGCTCGACAAATTAGAGACGGAAAGCTCCAGTCGGAGAGATTCTCGTTGCAAGACAGTATTGTCTTCATGGAGGTTTTGGATGAGGTCCGCCGACAGGGAGGTCTGAGCTACCCCAAAAAGATTGAAAGTGTCCGAGAGGATGCATGAATATTTTAGGAATATTTTAGGAATATTTAAATAATACTAGAGAAACGTGAATGGAAGCAGTGCTTGGCATATACACGGCGATATGCATATATATGAGCCAGCAATCTATTTATACGATAGTATCTATATCAAGGGTTCACAGTTTTATCAACACTAGATCCATGGATCAAATTAAGCGCCATCTGATCATCCAACCTTTTGCCATGAACCGTATAGGCTTTCACTCTGCCAAATCTACTGTCAGGCTCATCCCCTCGGCAGCTAGGAATATACATTCGTCTCGTTGGGCGCTCAAGCCCATAACAAATTCCTCAATCAATCCTGACGAAATCGCTCATTTTTCTCGACTTTCCTCTCAGTGGTGGGATGAAAGTGATGGAGCCGAGTTTGCACTCTTGCACCGAATGAACCCAGTTCGTGTTCAATGGATATTGGAGAAATTAGAAGAAGCGCGCAAAGATGATGCGAAGGACGAGTGGACCGATTGGCGGTCTCCTGCCAAAGTGCAGGCTCCGAAAGTAGGTCGGCAATTGGAAGGTATGAGCGTACTTGATGTGGGGTGCGGTGGAGGGCTGTTATCCGAGGTATGCAACTCCCAAAACTGATACTATGCACCCCTAAACAATTAACACTCTGTCCGCGCAACAGACGCTCTCTCGGCTCGGAGCCCGCACAACAGGTATCGACGCCTCCCAAAATAATATTCATATCGCCACGCTCCATGCTTCCGAAGATCCTTCCTTTGTTTCGGGCGAGAATCACCTCGAGTACAAGCATACCAGCGCAGAAGCACTTGTTGGGAAAGAGGCCCAGTTTGATGTCGTCTGCGCGATGGAGGTTGTGGAGCACGTCGACAACCCGGCGGAGTTCTTAAGGAATTGTGGGAAGCTGGTCAAAGTAAGATCCTCCTATCTTTTTCGATGTTCCTGCCACTTCGATTCGATCCATTAAGCTCGTATTCGTGGCTCCACTTTAATCCTTCTTGTTTCAATTTATGCAAGTTAAATGATTCTATTTCATAGCCCGGCGGACATTTATTTATGTCGACCATATCCCGTACACCAATTTCCTATTTTCTTACAGTTCTTATGGCCGAGCGTATCCTCGGCTTGGTAGAGCGCGGCACTCATACGCACAGCAAATACGTGAACCCTTCCGAGCTCATCGCATTCTTTCGTGATGATCCCCAACTACGCTGGATTTCGCGAACGTACGGTGGTGGTGTAGGTGAGCTCGATATTGCAGGCTGGTTGGGCTTTGGAAAGGACAAGCCCGTAGGGGCACCGACGAGGACCGAAGCAGAGGTGAGAGGAATTGCTTATATGCCTTGGAAAGGAAGCTGGGAGCTTTTACCGAGGGGTATGTTTGGCTCAGTGGAGTGTAACTACTTGTTCTGGGTTAGAAAGCCACAACGGGCTTAGTGTAAGCCGTTAAGAATTCGAGTCAATTGTACTTAAAGTTTTCCAGCGTTTGAATACCAAAAGTTATAATATGTTAGCCAAGGAAACCTAAACTCACCGGGATTATTTGAGTGAGAGGGGAATTCGATCGTGCAAACTCGCACAGAGTTTCACTGGGCAGGAGTACTTATAGTGCATGTTTGTCCTTGGACTAGGTTTGGGCTAGGATGGCAGAGAAAATGAACGTAGGGTCTGTAATGCAAAATAAATATTGCGGTCCGTGGACCGTCCACTCTGAACTAGCGTGTCATCCTTGTGCAGGGGCCATGCTAATCTTCTCTGTATCGTTCCAATTTTTGTATATGTCACTCCGAAGAGGACAATTCACAAGGTATTGTGGGAGCGTGCCCTTGCGACCGAAAACGTTACTCCCGGTTTAGTGGGTGGTACTTCCTAAGTGCTAAGCGCCCGAGTTTCAGGGATTTCCAATCTCACTTCAAGATCAATTTACTGACCTATGGATACTTGAGTAGCCTCTTGCACGCGCAACAAATACCATAGGTCAATAAAAGGTTGTCAGTTTATGCTTTGCTAGATCATTTTTCTTGAAGGGGGTCGATCTCGAAAGCTGGGGTGTTACATCGCAAGCAGGCGCTAGGAAAAGGTGAGCAAAACCACTTGTATTCAAGCATACGTTTTACTAGAATTACAAGCACTGATTTCTGCGACCTAGGCAAACTTCAGCAAGAGCTTCTTCCCATACCTCCCTGCGTCGATTTGTTTCAGCTTTTCCCTCAGTAGATGAGTTGCGCCTTCATCCGAATCAGGGATTGTTAAGATTTCGTGTTCCGGAGCTTTAAGCTATAACCAATGCATATAATATCAGAGTAAGTAGAAATGTGGTGACTAAGTCCCTCACTTTATCTGCGAGCATGAGCTCGGTGATTTCTTGAAGCATCGATTGTCTCTCTTCCGAAGTATGGGTCTCGTACCTATATCATAATGTACTCTCTGTGAATCGAGAGCAATTGGAAGGTGCTTTACCATCGGGTTTGCCAGTATCCATACGAAGTAAGATTCTACATTAATAAAAATATCAGCCGCAACAGCATATCAAGTGTGTTACCCACTCACTTTAAATATAAACAAACTAGTGGGCAACGAGAGCGGTGCTTTGCTCATCGCACCGTAAGAAACCAAAGCAGCGTTGGGTCCAAGCTGTTTGGCGAGGATTGTAGTAGGTTTCCCCCCTACACAGTTTAGCCCAAGTTTTATTCCCTAACATTGAGCTCAGTTAAAGACCAAGCTCAAGGGTGGCAGACACCCATGAAAGAGCAGCGTATATGCGTACGAACCTTGCTTTGCGTCCATTCCTTCAGCTTGATTCGCATTGACTCATTCGACAATTCCTGTTCTATGATAACATGCGTTGCACCAAGCGATGTAAGGTACTGCTTAAGCTCATCAATGTTGGGGCTACAGCGCGTGTTTTGAACCGATTGGCATGCTTTCAGCGACCTAATCTTACCGTTTATTGAGACTTACCGGTCGCGAACCACATTTATAGTTTTCAACTTGCGTGCAGCGGCGATTTGAATGACGGCCTGACCAACTGCGCTATTCGCGCCATTCTGAATCACGTAGTCCCCTTCTTCGAGAGCTCTAAAGTCGGATAGCATCCCGTGCGCGGTCGGAGGATTGACCTAACCATATCGTGAGCTGTCAATACTCTGTTGTGCTGGAAGCGAAGACGCAAACTGTTATCATGGAAGCTCTCGCCTCTCCCACCCTTTTATCAACTTTCGTGACACCTTGGATTCTACATACGCATGAGAAGCCCAGGTTCCCGACTGGGGTTTGGTCATGACGACCCAGTCTCCGACAGATAATTCGGTTACACCATCACCCAATTTCTCCACCTGACCTAGTCCTTCGTTTCCGCCAATAAATGCGGGTGATGGAGTGCCTAGGTCATCTCGAATCACAGGCTTGGAGGGGTATACTCCTAGGCGCATAATCAGTGAAGCGACTGAGGGCATGAGGCGGAAACTATAGACATACCCTGGACTACATTTAGGTCGGCTGGATTGATAGGAGAAAGCAATAGTTTAACTCCGATATGTCCTGTTGGGACCGACTCGGATAGTGGAGAAACCCTGGAGATAGATAGCACTTGAGCAGGATCGCCAGTGCTTGAGTATATGACCGCTCTCCGGGATGAGAAGTGCCGGGCCTTCGGGTATGAGCCTAGAGTAAATCTTCGGAGAATCATTATGGTGGCGTTTTCGTAGACGAGAAAGCGATGTTTACAGATCATCTATAATCAACGATGCATAGGCCGGCTGACATCATTCTATTCGCCAGGATGCAGGTCACGTGTAAATTCCGGGTTCCTTTGAAAAAATCCGGATGGCATCTAAAATAATCACAGCAAACAAGTGGTATAAATGAATAAAAATGTAATGGTCCTAAAGTCGTTTTGTGAACGGACAGAGGGCAGGAGCCTAAAATTAATAATTTAAACTTCGTCGCCAGCAAAAGATGCGGTCACGTGAGATTTGGACGCGTTCAAACTAAGCAACACCAACAACAACAGGTCAGCAGCCGCGGGAGACATTGCAAGCAAAATTGCTAAAATTGATACAGAGCGATGGCCTACCGGCTCGAAACGCCCTCACGTATATGGGCTCGAATCGAGGAAGCCCAAGATGAAGAACTTCCTTCGTTGCCGTCTATGCCAGCGTACGAAGACTCTGCGTTCCCTGATGAAAGCGAGGCCGTCTCTATTCAGCATTCATATTACCCGACTCCCAATAAAGCCAAAACTCCTTCATCGTATACTCCTACCCCAAGACCAGCCAAGATCCGTGCAATGTCTACTCCCCTTTCTGCTGGCGAGACAACTGCGAGACCCCCTCTTGGTCGCTCCGGCTCTTCTTTAGCTCGTTCTCGCGATACTCTACCCGATGAGTATCTTCCACCACTCGATAAAGATGATGAAGAAATTTCGACCTCCTTGACCGATGCTTTGGAGACTGACAGTCGTTCCGGTTCTCCCGACGAATTTGACGATAACCAGAGTCGGGCGTCTGCACCTTACAGGTCTATTAAGGATATATATAACAACTCAGTGACGTCTCTGCGGGAGAATGTGAGTACTTTGCTCTTGTTTATAATTCGTGTGCCCCTTTTAATCCCACTCCAGGAACAGAGTCGTCGTTCTAATAACCTTTCAGCTCACATCAAACCCTCGCCTCGTGCCAGAATACCGACGCAAGCCCCGTCTCCTATCCCGACTCTGACTCATTCACCTCGATCTGTCACCTCAGCATCCTCACAACATACACCAACTATTCAACGGCTCCCTCTTAGTCCTTCTCAATACGGTTCATCCTCGGACCGTAGCCGACACTCAGCCTCTGGTTCGAGACCAGTCTCACGCGCAGCTTCTCGTATGGCACAAGAGCTAGAGAACGAGCGGGATATTTCATACGATTCGTTACCCAAGGAACGCAACCACGAAAAACCGTTATCTCGTTCAGCGTCGCTCTCACAGAGCCGACTTAGCTCTCGCCCTAGTCCCCGGGCATCTGTCGACGCAGCTCCCACCCCCAGTGAAAGCGAAATTACTATCGACTCGGTTTCTGCCGCGTCTGTGGAACGTCCCCGTCCTTCTACACACAGGACTGCAGGCGAAACAGGGACTCCTCTTTCAGCTGCAGTTGATATTTCTCGTCGTACCCTGACTGCGTCTCCTACTCCCACTCCCACACCAGTTCCAACGCGTACCCACTACCCGATTCCTCAAACTCCTGGTGACGGGTTGGATGGAGGAATGGCTTCTCGTCATCCCCCAGGTACCGCGAATAGGCTCAGTCGCTCTTTTATGATGCAAGTAATCAACTCGGCCGCTCGCCCCACTTTGCGGCCCAAACCCACCCCGTTTACCCGAGGAAAATTCCAAACTCCTGCTGCTCGTCGGCTTTCAGAGGCTTTGGCGATCGATAACGGCGTTGGAAGTTCGAGCTTTGTTTCCACGGCCTCTTCTCATGACCTTGCGATTCATCGTCGGGCTAATGCATCTTTCGACGCCATTGCTCATGCTCGCGGCGGAAGCGGCGGAGACTTTGATCAGCGCAAGCTTCGTATATACTTGCAGAGCCTCAACAAACACCTCTCGGACGAAAACACGGCCTGCAGGGATGATATTGCCATGTTGAAGAGAGCTTGTTTAGAGCTCATTAATAGGTTGGCGACACGCGGCGTCAAGGTCGATCAATATGCCTCCTTCCCACAATAGACTTGAAGAGGACCCCGGGGAACCACGAGACCAGCAAGTTGAAATAGTTGAGGATACCAGCGATGAACTAGTCAACGCACTGAAGAATTTGGAGACGGCCCGTCTGAAACAGAGGCGATGCGCGTAGAGCTAGAAGCTGCACAAGAAGATGCGACGGCCGCCCGAGAAGAAGTAGTCAAAGTGACCGACCAATGCAACGCCCAGATGGCCGACCTTGAGACCGATGTGCAGAAAGTGATCCAGAAGCTCGAGGATCGGTTGAACGAACGTGAAGCCGAGGCTGCCCAACTTCGAGAGCGGTTAATTGACCGAAGTCGGGATGTTTATCACGAGCACGCAGAAGAGCTAGAATTAGAGCGTCAGCATGCTTCCAAGTTGGAAGCGGAGGTCACACAGCTTACTGGAGAGCTTGCTATTGCGAATGGAGAGAGCCGAAATCTCAAGGCCGAACTGCGAGACTTGAAGGCTGCGCTGAGGACCGAACAGGCAGGGGCCATTGAGCGTATTCAAACTCTCGAAACGGAGAATGCAGAGTGGGCCAAGAAGGCGCGGGAGCTCGAACAAGAAATCGACGAGTTGGATACATTCGCTCACGAACGAGATGTCCTTGTGCGCGAGCGAGACGCTGCGCTGAATGACAAGAGTCGAATCCTTCGCGAACGGGATACTGCTATTAGAGAACGGGACGAATTGCTGGAAGATCAGGATGAGCTTATGCGAGAAGGAGGCGGCTCAGAAGGAGGTAGCCCGTATGGAGCAAGCGCTCGAAGAGGCCGATGCCCGAATTGTGGAGGATGCGGAGCAGCTCAAGTCACTGCAAGGAAAAGTTACCTCTCTGGAACGTGAACGAGCTGACTTGCTTGTCAATCGATCTGTTCGTGGTCGTTCTAGCACCGAAGACCGAATCCCACTTCACGAGCATGAAGCTCTCGTTTCGGAGCTGGAGGCACAACTCGACGACGCTCACCGGGAAATCGTGAAGCTTACCGCCAAGTCTCCTACAAGTGAGGCCTTAACAAGGCAAAAGACCTGCGCATTCAGCAACTGGAGAAGGAAAAGGACGTATTGCTTGAACGGGTTCAGAATATGCGGTCCAACAACTCTGCTGGCGGTTCGGACACAACTGGACGACTCACGCCATCAGGAAGCTTAGGAAGCTTAGCATTGAATCGCCTGGCGGCAATGAATCTCAGGACCCCAAAGACGCCTGGGGCGGCCCTTAAAGAGGTTAGTTGGGTTCGTTCAAAAAGGGTTGCTGTTTTCTTAACACAGTTTTTTAGCCATCATGGATGAACCAAACAACTATGCACGCACTTGGAGATGCCGATGCTCTTGCCGCCAGGCTCATAGAGGTTGATGCACAACTTGTCGAAGCCAATGAGAGCATTGACAAAAAGCTTGACAAGCTCGAAGCAGCTGGTGCTGAAACGATCAATCTCACGAAGAACCTATACCTTTCGAAGGAAAAGATCACCAGTCTCGAGAGGGAATTGGCGAGACTTGAAAGGAGAGAAGAACGACTTCTCAAGAAGCTTCAGAGGTGCAGGTGCACAAAGTGCCATATGCGTTTCGATGCTTCCGCTGTTGCTCAGTGGGCTGAGGTCACGTCACATAGGTCAGTAGATATGGTACAGCAATCTTCAAATGACTCATCGTTTTGATAGTGTTGATGATCTTGCTACTGAACCCCCCACCCCCGAAACCAAGACTACACGAAATCTTCAATCAGCCTTGGCGAATGCCAATTCCGAGCTTGAAAAAATGCGTTCAGAATGGCAAAAAATAGGGCAAGAGAAGGCTGCATTACTAGAGGCAGGTCGGCAAGAGGTTCAACTGGCACGCCAGGCGGAAGCAGACATGAAGCGTAAACTCGAAGATGAGCGTAAACGTGTGGTTGAAGCCGCGAAAGGTATCAAGGACGAGAAGGAGAGGGAGAAAGTCTTGGCTGATATGGTATGTTTTCGTGATTTACATCCACCTACGCTTGGTAGAACTGAACTATGTATAGGAGCTTGAAAAGGCCAAAACAGCTATTGCGCAGCTCGAAGAAGATCTATGTGCAGAACGTGGGAAGTTACGATCGTTGGCTGCAGAACATTCGCGTGTGACAAGGGACAAGACGGATGTATTAGCTAGACTTGAGCGGACGAATCAGGTGGGTGACTTTCGTTTCAGTTTGCTCCCCTAGCCTGACGCAAGCTGGGGTCTCAAGGATATGGATGTGGTGAAAGCCCAGCTCGAAAGGTTCAAGAACAATAACAAGGAACTAGAAAAGGAGCTGAGGAGTAAGAGCCTATAGCCAACTTTGATCTAATAAATTAACATCGTTTGCCAGGCAATTCTATTGCTGAAACCAAAGCCCGCCATCTCGAGGCCAGATTGCATGAGAACAACTTGCAAATCGACACACTTCGCTCCGAGCGTGAAATCTTGACTCGCGATCATGAGCAACTCAAGAAGCGCTTTGCTGAAATCACGGAGGTTAGTTCGAGTTATGGAAAGCGAGAGCCAGTATTCTAATATCAGCATATAGCGTGCTGAGGTACTTCGTCAGCGGAACGCAGAAAGCCAGTCCGAGCATGAGAAACGACAGCACAAACTCGATATGCAAGTTACGGAGATCGAGAACCTTCGTATTCTCCTGGCCGAGCGCGAAGCGGGAATGAAGACATGGCGACTGCTGTGCAAACAGCGCGCGGTGCTCGATCTGACGCTGAACGCGTCGTCAAGTCCCTTCAATCCGAGCTAAAACGTGTCAAGTCAGAGGCAGAAAGACTGGGCACCGACATCGAGCACTTGAAACTGGAGCGTGCAGACGACAATGGCAACGAAAAAGAGCGGCAGAAACGCGCACGGGAGCAAGCCCAGACTCAGATGAAAGCTCTCAATGATCAATTGCAATCTGCGAAAGACGCAGCTATGCAACTTCACGAACGTCTGAAAGACCATGGTGCAGCTCTGTGTGTATTTCTATTCTATTCTTTGATTTAGTTCAGATTTGACCTGGCCTCACAGATCGCCTGCCGAGGTCGAAAAACTCAAGGCCATGCACAACAAGGAATGTAAGGGCCTGGTACAGCAGATTGGATATCTTAGGTCCAAGTTCCACCGAGAATCAGAGATGCGCGAACATATGGGTTGGCAGAAGCTCTACTTGATGAAAATACTGGGCGTTTACGCCGAATCGTACGTACATTCATTCCAAAGCTTCTGATATAATTGTTGATCACGACAATAGTGAGCCAAACATCGAACGTGCATTGGCTCGGCAAGGCTTCCCTCATGAACAGCCCACCAAACCCAAACGAACTCTACGCAGCGTCGGCTATTTGGTATGGTGGATGGTCAGGGTCAAGTAAGTTTACCCATCTATGTTGTGTTTACGGGCTACTGACGTTTTTCAAAGGCGTTTGGCAGAGGAGTGGCGAGAAGCAAAGAAATCGAGGCCGGCTATGCGCGCTGCCCTCGAAGATGTCCGCCGCCGCCGGCCTAAGTCTCGTACTCGCACATAGACACTGCGGACTGCTTTCTACTTTGTCTGTACTAGTACGGTGTACATGTCTTGCTTCTGGTAAATTTTATGCTATCTGTATATTATTATTGTTACGGTGAAAACCTATGTGGTTAACTTGTTTATGGTTTTGGCGGTCTATGCTGGGAGAGGATCTTAACGGCATCCTTGGAAAATACATAGCTGAGCCCACTCCAGATTGTGGTTGCTGCAACAGTAAGTCTACATACCCAGAGAAAATTAGATGGGTAGGTCTGGTATATGGCAAGTGAACTCACTGAAGTGCAGACAGTTGCATACTTAAATCGAGAGGTATGATAGGGGCTATAGTCGTTGCTCCCATTAGACTGAGCTGGAGGAATGTATTGTACTAGATCAACTGATCAACACAATGAAATTTTGACGCAAGCGGTATAGCCGCACCTTGCTAATTTGTGTGGGACGAACTTCTGCTGATGGAATGCTAAAATCCCAATATCTCTCAAATGTTTTCTTAGAAATGATATCAGTGGGATCACTTGGATGGGTTGTTCAAGATCTGCTTACTGGAGGAGGTAGTGATATGTAGCGGTAATAGAATGCTGATATACTCAGTAGCACATCTCGCCCAAGAATGATCGCCGCTAATGGAACTATGGATGATATTAGGAGATGAAGCGGAGAGCAGAGGGGTAGCCAGACCAGGAAGTAGTCCTTTCATAGCGAGTGTAACAGTCAGCGTGGTCATCAATGTCTTGTCGGCCGCGGGATCGAGGATGGTGCCGATGACCGTTCTCATATTCCACTTTCGGGCTAGGTATCCGTCTATCTAGACAATAATATAATTATAGCCGCATAATATATTAGAAATCAAGCAAAGACGAACCCAGTCTGTGACTCCTGCATACAATAAGAGCCCCGTCGCGAAGCCATACTTGCCCTCCAATATCGCCCAACCCAGCACAGGGCAGGCAATAATTCGGGAGACAGTCAGTGCATTTGGAATAGTATATATATTCTCATGGATAGTCGGTTTGTCCTCTTTTGTTCCTCCGTCCTTTGGAGTTGGTAACTGGGAATGTGTCGGGATTTGAAGGCATTGGTTGGTGGAAAATAGACGAGCCTTCGATCTGAATAATGTAGTTGCCAAAAATGAAGTGGGTGAGTGCAGAGCTCTCAGGATAGGTGCAGGTTGTATCGCTCTCCGCCCAGTAAAGCGGGCACTTGCATATGTAGGGCGTAGCATCTAAGCGGTTTGCCAGTGCCGTGGTGGTAGTTTTTCAGATGAAGAGTCGGTGTCATTGGTTACTTTAGCAAACCCTGTTGGAGAAGCGGGACTCACGACTTGACTCCATTGGGGCTGTATTTACTCTTCGAATCGATGAATGCCAACTCATATTATAGACTATGGAAAAAGGTGGTATTGCCGATGTTATTTAAGTATTAGGGCAAGCTATTGTAAAATAAATACATCATGATCAGATCTATCACCGAAAAATCAAAATCTAGTAGGCACAATAGGCCACACAGAGGAGTGGAAATCCGGCCATGAGACCGATCCAGAACAAAACATTGCCAAGAATTTTGTTTTGCTTGATTACTGGCAAGCGACCCATGAAAATTAATGGTATTTGTAGCATCTGCAATTCTTTAGTTGAATGTCATTAACTCCCAAGCCAAGAAGCACGAACCTGCAAGCCAAAAAGATACATCCTGATCTTCTTTGTGACCACGGCCATAACGAGCTCATGAAACACCGCAGACAGGAGGAATGTAAAAAACGTCGCGGAGAGCTTCGAAACGCGCTTGGACGACAATGAAGCCTGGTAGACGTGTCTCAAAAGAAATGCATGGACGGGTTTGTTCCATTTGCGAGCATATTCATCGAACGAGGTAGAGTTCCACCTGGTGAAGCCGATGAGAAACATTTTCGGCACGTAAGAACTACTACTCACCAGTCCTGGTAAAATTCTCGATCACCAAAGCTATATGGCGTCAACTACGCGTTTACACCAGAATACTGTAGAACTCACCACGACAGTTCCGCGAAACCGTTGCATATGCACTCTGCGCTTTTGTCAGAAATGACACACCGCGATTAGAGCAGTACACACTCACCAAATATGATGTAAAACAAAATTAGGTATGATAACTATTCGCAAGTGAGTCTATCTGAAACCCATGTAGGAGCGAAATTAACCCACCATGAATGGTAAAGCAAGATCCAACATTGACCTCGCAAACGACTGGTCAGAAGTCGGAGTTAATGGAATAATATAGTGTTCCGTGATGGTATATAGCAGCGTGAATGTGCCAAACGTAGCAACGGTCTTTTCAAAAATGTACAAGGGCCGAATTCTGCAAGTGACGTCAGATAACCCTAATACGAGCAAAATGAAACATACCGTTCGGTGCGAGGATATTCTAGTTCATAGCAGAGCTTTCGGTTGGTAGTCAGTATTGATATTAGGTACCCGTGAATTCGGAAAGTGACCTACAGTGGGGACCATCTGGAAGTCTAGGAAATTAGCGTAGGAAATATTGTTGGGGAATTGAACTCGATTTTTGCCAGTAGAAGTTAGCTCTAAATCCATCTCGGTCAGGCTCTGAGCCAAAACGGCGATGTTAGACGAAGGATGATGAACTAGTGGATGGGGAGGTATTTCGGGTGTATCTCCCATGGGTAAATAGGATGATGTTTTAGGTGGAGCAATAGTATTATCTTTTTTGACTTGCTCGGCCGAGTTCAGTCGCTGGCGTAGCTTAACTTGATCCAGAATGGCCTCTTTGTCTGATAAAGGTGTGCCTATAGGAGTCACTGTCTGAGTACCAGGACTCTGGGGGGCGGCCTCCTTGGCCTCGGCAAGCGCAACTTCATATCCTCCGACGGATTCTGTTGACTTGCGAAGTTGGTCTTCGGTTAGAGCACGTTTACGGGCCAGATCGGAGAGGTATCCATTAGTGGCGACGTAGGAATAAGTTTTCATGAGCATCACGAGAGTATGAAGAGTAAAGAAGCCAGATTGTACCTAAATAGGTCGTGAGAACATCCGGGCCGAAACTAGAGAGCACAATACATACCCAGGGCCACTCGCGATTAAACGTCCATTGAATAGCGAGTGCTAGAGTTATGACTTGGTAGACATGAAGGATAGTTTGACCGGTATAATAGTACCGAATATGTCCCTTTTGTAGCGCCTTGACGAAAGGAACACATATGAATGTTGACGAAACCAGTACAGCATCACTAATAGCTAACGTCTTTGCGTCTCGAGTGAAAAGTGTGGCAAAGACCATACTGAGGGGGTAGCCGTTCTGGAAAAAGTTGTTGACATAGGTACGGAGGAGGAGAAGGACCATGCTGATCCAAAATAAGCTATAGAAACCTCTAAATGGGTCGGAGCCAGAAGCTTCAAAGGCAGAAGATCGAGGAGTGAATGTGATGACTGCGCGCAGCTGCTTTGAGTTTGCTTGCCGGTATGGGCGAACGTGAATGGTTCCATCTTGCGTCTGTATATCTGAGCCACTCTTAGAAATAACGGGCGCAGTCGAAGTAAGGTTCATGGTAGGAATTCTAGGAGAGGAATCAATCGGAATGGTCATGCGAGAAGTGGACGACCGTCTGGTGGTGCTTTATACCCAAAGGGAAGAAGATATCGCGTCAGTGCAATTCCCTTACGTGAGTAAAGCAACCATCAATTTACTTACGCCGACATGACCAAGAATTTAAAGATCTCCTATGCTACTGGCCGGTTTTGAAGAATCAGCTGGCCAAAGTTTCGGGGCGGCGTCTATGATGTGGTGGACTTCAACGACTCCCGCAGGAACCGGTACTGCAAAGGAAATGCGGCGCTAGCGGCTATGACGTCATAATGGTCCGCGTGACTTTCCGCTCGTATCGCTCGTACCGCTCGCAGCGCGCGGGTCGTGAAGTCCATTCACCCTACCAACCTAGAGGCTTCGGGTTATTTTCAGGTATTTTAATAAATCTCACAAAGTTAAGGTCCCAGTTCTGGGAGGACCTTCAAATACGACATGCACTAGCTGACAAGATATCGGCGTCCGACTCACAGGTCCATCTCTCTATGGTAATCCCGGCGCCCGAGATCTCTGACTATAGATAATGATTTTGTAACCTCAACCTCGATTTAAGATATCTCTAAGGCCGATTTTTGACTTTTATTGGACCGATCACTGAAACTCAAAAGACTGTTATAATTATGCATCTAAGCTCGGGTTGTATGTAGACAACGCTATCGAAATACACGAAGAAATGAGCCCCAGGGATGACATATACGGAGATGCCTAACATTGATACATCCTTTCCAGTACAAAATGAAGTCAAAAGGATCCCCATAACATATACCTGACTTTAAGAGGTAACACTGGTTTCAGTACGAGTCGTGAAAATCAAGCCCACAAGATCATTTACTTTCACAACAGAAATAGTGCCGAAAACGATCCTTGCTGGGCCTCGCCTGCCTTTTGCTTGGTATTGATGTTTTAAAAAGAAAGCGAAGACTAAAAGACCCCAGCATTTACACATGATTTATGTCATTTATAGAAACTCGGTGTCGTATTTGGTTTGCTATTCGAGTAAGTTACAGTCTCTAAATTATTCCTGTATCTGGACATAAGCCGCCGGGAATAGGCCCGTCGCGCCGCTCGCAGTCGTGCCATTCCACCAATCGTCACTGACGGAAGTATCCACTTGCACGATTCGGTCACCTTCCTTAAATGATATTTCGTTCTCCTCGCCAGCATCGTAGTCGTATAGAGCGACGGCAACAACACCAGATTCCTCGGGCTCAGGTTCTGGGGTCGGGGGACGAGGTGGTGCTGCTGGTGCTGCTGGAGGGGGTGGCGGCGGCGGTGGAGGTGGAGGTGGAGCTGGTTCAACCTAATAGGGCGTAGTGAGTGCTTGCGAGGAATACTTTTCTCATAACTCTTTAAACTTACAGCTTCTGTCGCTTCAACGAGTTCAACATAGGTTGCTGTGCAACAAATAAGCCCTACGACAGCCTTCCTACCGTGTATTCACTTACCAGGGAAAAGACCCGTCTGTCCATGAGAATTTGTTCCTTGCCACCACCCTACAAACGAAACGTCACAACTAAACCAATTACTCTAGGAGTTGAAACAGACCTTCATCAATCATTTCTATGTTTGTAATACGCTCCCCCTCTGAGAAAGATATCTCATTAGGCTCGGCAGCCTAAGTGGATAATGAATAAACATGTCCCTTTATCGTAAATGCGTGACTTACCTCGTAATCGTAAGTCGCTACCGCCTCGTGTCCCTGATCGAGGTTTAACCGGGCTGCCTACGATTACATTTTACAACCATAAAAAGCTAACGTCTATGTATTTTACTCACCTGTTCCGTTATTTCTTCCACGGGTGAAGGTTCTCTGGGCGGAGCGACAGGTGGTGGTGGTGGCGGCGGTGGTGGCGGCGGTGGAGGTGCCGCTTCAATATAAAGTATCACCTATGTGTGCACTACAAATTCTGAGCTTCATACCTTCTTCGGGTTCAGGTTCAGATATGGCCATAGGTCGGGGAGGAGCTGGCGGCGGAGGTGGGGGCGGGGCTAGTAATATCGGTGTCAGTATCCAATGGCACTATCTCTTACGCTATACGTACGAGCTGTCTCAACCTCCGCCTCTACCTTAGGCTCAGGCTCGGGTTCGGGCTCAGGTTCGGGCTCGGAGTCGATCTGAGATATGGCAACAGCAGCACCTGCACCTACGGCGACAGCAGCAGCACCGACACCGACACCTAGAGCCGCTTTACTACGCGCTTCTTCCTCGGCCTCTTGTTGTTTCTTAAGAGCTTGTCGTTGGCTCCAAGTAAGTCCCCCACTGCTGCGAACAGGAGGCACAGGATTTGCCGTTGCCTGGGCCTCGGCAGTCTTAGCCTCGAAGGGATTAACAAGCCTCTTGGGCTTGGGCAACGAAACAGGTGTGTATGCGGTACCAACAGGGTGAATCCGATCGTCTTCCGCTGGCTTCGGCGGAGGACCTCCTGCTGCCGACTAAAAGTTTAATTAGTAAGCTGAGTCTGAGAAAATAATCCACTCGACTGACAGGTGGTGGAGGTTGGGCAGCAGGTACTGGTCGGGAAGCTGTAGGGACATGAGGTGGAGCAGTTGGCCGCGATGCCGCTGGCGGAGGTGGAGGCGCTGAAGGAGCATCCCATGCTGGTGCGGTAGCCGGAGTCGTTGGAACTGGACGGGGAGCAGAGGGAACCGGAGGCTGCGGGGTCGAGCGGATGCTTGTTAGCTCTTCACGGGCGGGCGTGTACGCAGTTCCCTGTAGATTTGGTCATCAAGTATGTGCCGCAGTGTCTGATGATCAACCTACCACTTTTCCTATAACATCAGGCTTGGCGGTCTTACGGAGCGCCGCAATATCTGGCGCTCCGACAGGTTTGTACGTTGACCCCACAGGGGCAATGGGGTCGGGTCTCTTTGGTGCCTCTTTGTGAATGGAGTACTTTGCGCCAGATGCATCGTTGACCTTCTTCATGATAAGTGCTGGTGACACATCCGACTAGTGGGTTGCATTAGTTTTGCGCTGAGGAGTACACTGGAGGACATACTTCATTCCGAGCATTGATTACGACGTGTGTCCCTTTCAGGAATGCAGCCACTGAGCTTGAGTGCGTGTCTTCTCTGACATCAGCATTGTATCGTGACAACTTGAGTAGTAGCTGTACTCACGAAACAGCCCCTTCCGAGACTCGGGCACGCCGTCACCGCACCACTTTTGAAGAATATGTAACACGATCCAGTGTTGGTGATTGGATATGGATACTCACGTTGATTTGGACAAACTTGTTCAATTGACTCTAAAGGAACATGAGCATGATGAGGTAGTGCGCAAAGAATTCGCGTACATTCGGGTCTTTAACGCGAGCAAATGCGTACTGTGATGGCTCAATTGACCGATGCTCGTGTGAATCTTGCAACCAATGGGACGTACCTGCATCCTATAGAACTGTTAGGTGTGATTATGTGATACTTAACGCGTCACTCACTTTCCGTCCGAAAACTCTTCCTCCAAGGCCTCAAGCCCACCGGAGCCAGTATCTTGTACCTTGAGATCATTGGTCCCTATCGTTTCGTGAGTCGCGACTCATTTCCAAGTCAAGTAGGGAATACCCTTGTCATAGGTAAACAACACCAGTCGGTGTTCGGATCACCGTTCAATACAGCCTGATACGCTGTTAGCAGTTCTCGGAAGATAAGTTTATCCCGAGCGACATTGTAGTGGTTGAGGGCGGCTGTCTGGGACTGTGGCAGTCATTACATCATACTATTGTCACGTGCTTCGTGATTTTGCCAAATCTGGTAGGGCTGCTTGGATCTTAAGGAACACATCATTTCGGCCCACGCCCTTCGACTTAGCAATATTTTCATATTCCTTCGGGTGTACGCTACCGAGAATACCTTACAAAAGGTACTTGGGACATCCTATTTTGCTTCACGTGGGTTTGGGTACGTGGCATTTTGTGGCAGTGCCAGGGTCCTGTATGTGGGGGAACTCTCCTCATGCCACGTCCGACTCTCGGCTCGCAAACGTATAAAGCTACTATACGCTCGAGCCAAGTCTTCCTCGAATATACTACCATACCTCGGCGTCAATTACATTGCCTGGACACCCACCATGAAGTCATACTTACTTCCCCTACTTGGGCTCGCTCATGTTGCCTTGGGCGGATGTACCCAAAGAATGGTGCGGTAAAACAGCTGAGTGCAGCAGAATGGAAGCAAGCAATGAATGAAGAGGTGCGTGTTAAGCAAAGACTACTCTCACGATGTATTGATCGGCATGCACTAGATTACCGCTATTACGGCCTTCGTTGCTCCTTGGTGTGGCGTAAGTACACCTTCTCCCAGACGTACACCAGAATCTAACACTTCTGGAAATAGCATTGCCAAAGGTTAACTCCTGAATTTAGCAAAGCAGCAGAGTCACTATCGGGTATTATCCCATTCTATGCGTGGACTGCGATGCCCAGGAGAATAAACAACTTTGTGGAGAACAGGTGGGTTGAAATAGGTGATTCGGCATCGCTGTACTAATCAAGCCACAGGGAGTCAAGGGCTTCCCTACCATCAAAGGTTTCCCCAGAGGCAAGAAGGGTGTTCCACACGATTACCAAGGAGAGAGGACGTCTGGCGCATTGGTCGATTTTGCAACCAGTGAGGTTCCGTCCCGGGTGAAGACTTTGAGGGGGACACCAGCAATTCAATCATGGGTTAAATCTACCGTACGTATTTTGCACTTGGCATAACTTTGGAACATTACTAATGTTTATGCATAGGATTCATCACTACCACATATCTTGCTTTTGACACAAAAACCCAAGCTCCCTGTGTTGTGGAAGGTTTTGGGGTGGAGGCATCATAAAGACATTTCGTTTGGAGCCACTAAAGATGAAAAAGGAGATATTATTAAAGAACTTGGCATTGATGCCCCCGCTGATGGCAAGTCGAAAGTGCTAATATGGGCACCTGGGCCACTACTCCTACTCTCTACGATGGTGAGTATAGCATAGTTTTATTTTGAGACGAACACTAAACTATTGGACAGGCGTACTCAAGTTTGATCCATTGCAAAAGTTCTTGAAGACACTTCCAGGGAAAGGCCATTCTGAGCTTTGATTATCAGGCATTCGGGTTTTTGTCATTCATGTATTTCATTGGCTACATTATATCTGCTGGACATACCAGGATGTCTATTTACTCATCCACATAGCCCATATGGCGAAACGTCCTTATTTGCACTTTAGTGAGAGATGATAAGCAAATCTATCTTTCAGTACGACGGGTAAAGATATATTTCTACCACTTGTATCCAACTCTCAATTCGAGGCCAGATAAAATTATGATAGGTTTCGTGACGATTTTGGAATTGACGGCTACGGTAGTCTTTCTGGTTTCCATCTAGATGTATGCGCTGAATTGAGTAAATGTATGCGTTAAAGTAATCTGACGGCCCGTTGGAATTTTCCCGAGTCTCACGCTGATGCATAGGCTCTGGGATTTTAGCTAAGTTTCAAAACATTGAAAAATTAGTTACGAGACCACTGGTTGCAGGGGGTCTTGACTCTCTGATCGTACTTATAGATGGAAACGGGCGCGCACGAGGTCCGGTAATGCCTTGCGTTCTGACTACCAGTAACAAACACTCACTCAAAACGCACTGTTGCGTTCACCCAAGTTGTGTTGATCTATATAGTTTAACTCAAGCCCGCATGGATGACGATGGGAGGAGACCTCGGATCCCGCATGTATCCTGTACGTACCCGTTCCCATATCGTGCTTAGAAATAGGAAAGTGAGGCAAATACTGGGCGGCAGACTCCGTCGGTTTGTTATCAAATGAGGTTCCAGTGAGCTTAATTTAATGAAAATGATAATATTACATTATTTTGTACCAGAACAAGTAAGGTGTAATCCTCGTAATAGATCAGGGTATAGAAGCGAGTAGGTCAAGTAATTTACACATGCTCCTTGTGAACCTGGTCTACCTTTTCCTTGGGCATTGGTGCAACCGCATCGGGAGCAGCAGGGCGCACATCCTCGGCAATGAGCTGGCGACGGTATGACACCGACCTGATCGCATTGGTGTTCTGGTAGAGAATATCGATTTGTTCCAAAGAAAGACCTTTGGTTTCTGGGATAAGGAAGACTTTGGGAATATCATGTTAATGCTGCGGCTTTTTTGAAAAGGGCAAAATGAAATGACTTACAGGTGAAGAGGAAGCAGCCCACACAGGTGCCACCCCAAATGAAAAATACCTTGACCCCGAGGTTCGCGTTTCCGGCACCAGAATTCACGAGGTATGGGGTAGCATAACCAATACCAAAGTTCCACAGCCAATTGGATGCGGTCGACATCGACATGGCCTTGGCGCGAATGTTCAAGGGGAAAATCTCTCCAGTTACAACCCATGCAATAGGACCCCATGTCGAGGCGAAGAAGCAATGTAGATGCAACGAAAGCGATCAGGACTTTTTGGCCGGCCAAGTTCTCGGTTGAGATCGTGACACCGATAATGGCTACCAAGAACTCGCAGATGAGCATACCAGCAGCGCCGATGAGCAAGAGGCTACGACGACCGGCCTTGTCGACGAGTAAATACCAGGGATGGTCATGCCGACGTTGACGACATTGGTGGCGATGGTGATCAGGAAGGGGTTCTTGATCCCCGAGTTCTGGAAGAACGTGGTGCCGTAGTAGAAGATGAAGTTGATACCGGTGAGCTGCTGCCATGCTTGCAAGAAGACACCAGTCATGACACGGTGAGGATCTTGTTGGGGCCTTGCTTGAAGCAGTCCATACGAGCCGCCGAGCTCTCTTCGCGCGCTGAGCAGCTTTGATATCTGCAAGCTCCTGTAGAACTGCTGAATCATCGGGGCTGACTGAGAGCAATCGGCCCAATGACTGGCGAGCGGCATCATCTCGCCCTCGCTTGATCAGGTAGCGGGGAGATTCGGGAAGGAATGACATGCCAAGGGCAAGAATGCCGGCCCAGATGAACTGGAGGGAATGGGAATGCGCCAGGCTGAATGATCAGGCCGGTTCTTGGTGCCGTTGTTGGCGATAGCGGCAACGAGCAAACCAATGTGATTGCCCATTGGTAGCAAGATACGACTGCCCCACGAATCCATTTGGGCGCACTGTACAGACGTTGAGTATATAGAGGAAAATTATCATTTGAATCACCCTCACCATTCTGATGGTACATTGGCACCAAAGTAGACATCATCCCAACACCAAGACCTGCGAAGACACGACCAACTGAATTTTTCGAATGAGTGTCAGAACGATGACTGTTGGGTCCTATACTGACCAACAAAGACGTCCATGTTCAAAGTTCCCGTCTGAAGAGCGACTCCATCGAGAAAATGAGCGTTGAGAATACGACACCCCATTTGCGACCAATGAAGTCGCCCACCGGCGCAGCCAGAAGAGCACCCACGAAGGTACCCGCAGAAAGAATCGACTACCAAGGATTCTTGACCTGTGGTGATGGCATATTTACCCGTCGCATTTTGGTGACCAAATGTTCTCAGCCAGTCCTAAGATGAAGTCAGTAAGGAATGCGGGGGGTGAAAAAGGGTCCAACATACGTCCATCTCTTTGATGCCAGAGATAACACCAGTGTCATAACCATACAAAATACCACCGAACGCAGCAAAAGCAGTCATAAGAATACCTGCAAACTTATTTTTGGGAGCTACAGGACCACTATCAGTCTAAACTCCGGAACAGACGATCATCACGCACCTCCATCGCCTCCTAAGCCGCCTCCAGCCGCAACTGGTCCACCCGCCATAATAATTACAGATAGGGACGAGGGTGGTTTATAGAACGGGGTTGGACGAAGGATTGGTTCGTCAAGTCGTCTCTGAGTGGGGTGTGGAGGGACTTGTGGGGGCTCAGTCACCCCGCTGTCCTCTGTCTTATAGCCCAACATTAGGTTCTCAGGGTAAAGACGTCAAAAGCGAAGTGCTTCTGGATTTGGCAACCACGGACCATGCTAGCCGGCATGCATGGGTGCATAAATGAAATGATATTCGTACTGGTTATGATCTCAGTCTGAAATTAGTCGCTTAGAATGTATTTTTAATGGCCAAGACTCACTTGGCAAGTTGAATGCCGAATACCCGATTATTATCCCGACATGCCCAGCCGCGTCGCTCGCGTGTCAGCTCTAGTAATTAAGCGTTCAATAAAACTTACAACATGAGAAATACTCAAAAATTGTACCCATCATCGTTGTAGAGTAGTAGCAATGAGCTGGCGTACATGCGTCATAGTTGCCAATTCATGTGTGGAAGAAATTATAGCCTAATATGCACAAAGACATCACAACTTGGCTCTGGGGTTTCGTGTTTGATGCATAACTACGCGAGCAGCGCCATCAGTTGACAAATATTTACGTGGGAATAAGCTCACTTACTTCAGTCGGAGTGCGGACCGAAGCTTTACCGCGTACCTCAGCCCAAGTCTTCGCAACACGTCAAACTCGGGCTCACCCGGGAGGTAGAGAGTAGCAAAATATTTTATTCGTTATCCCAAGTCATAATCAAACATTACATCTACGAGCCATGAGACAGAGATAGGGAAGGAAGAGCCGTGCAAATGAAAGTATAAGTGATATCCACCCTCAAGCCTTGTGCTCGAGATCGACCTTTTCATTGTGGCCATCGCGGGACTTGGTAGACCTCAGACCATGCAGCCCGTGCTCCTGGTCCACTTCGACGTCACACGCGCAATCGCCTCCGGGTCCGCAGCATGCACGTCCTCCGCAATCAGCTGGCGCCGGTACGCAACAGAGTGGATCGCGTTCGTGTTCTGGTACAGAATGTCAATCTGCTCCAGCGACAGTCCCTTCGTCTCAGGGATAAGGAAGTACGTGAACAGCAGGCACCCAACGCAGGTAGAGCCCCAGATGAAGAACACCTTCACTCCCAGGTTCGCATTCCCAGGTCCGTCGTTCACAAGGTATGGAGTCGCATAGCCGATACCGAAGTTCCACAGCCAGTTCGACGCAGTCGACATCGACATGGCCTTGGCACGGATCGCAAGAGGGAAGATCTCGCCGGTGACGACCCATGCAATAGGACCCCATGTGGCGGCGAAGAAGGCAATGTAGATGCAGACGAACGCAATGAGGACCTTCTGACCAGCCTGGTTCTCGACAGAGATCGTAACACCGATAATGGCTACCAAGAACTCGCAGATGAGCATGCCAGCAGCGCCGATGAGGAGCAAGCGGCGACGTCCGACCCTGTCGACAGCCCAGATACCAGGGACAGTCATGCCGACGTTGACGACATTGGTGGCGATGGTGATCAGGAAGGGGTTCTTGATCCCCGAGTTCTGGAAGAACGTGGTGCCGTAGTAGAAGATGAAGTTGATACCGGTGAGCTGCTGCCATGCTTGCAAGAAGACACCAGTCATGACACGGGTGAGGATCTTGTTGGGACCTTGCTTGAAGCAGTCGGCATACGAGCCAGAACCGAGCTCTTCTTCAGCGCGCAAGTTGGCCCGAATGTCGTTCAACTCGGTCTCAACTTCTGGATCTTCGGGGTGAAGAGACAAGAGACGAGCCAGGGCTTTTTGAGCATCTTGGTCACGTCCACGCTTGATGAGGTAGCGAGGCGATTCGGGAAGGACAAACATGCCGCCGGCAAGGACTGCAGCCCAAACAAATTGGAGGGCAATGGGAATACGCCATGACGTATAGTTGGGACGGTCCTTGGTCGCGTTGTTAACAATGGCAGCGAGCAAGAGACCGATGGTGATCGCCCATTGGTAGCAAGAAACGACAGCACCACGAATCCACTTGGGAGAGCTGGAATTTGGTAAGTGTGCTGGTATGGTTGAAGTATGCTTGCGACCTACCATTCCGATTGGTACATGGGGACCAAGCAAGAAACCATACCAACACCGAGACCAGCAAATACGCGACCAACTGGGAAAATCATCAGAGGTTGTGAAACGAATTTTAAATGATTCAACTCACCGACGAAGACGGGAACACCGGTAGTACCAGTCTGGAGCGCGACACCAACACAGAACACCAAGCAAGCCGCGATGAGACCCCATTTGCGACCAAGCATGTCACCCATGGGTGCAGCGAGGAGCGCACCGAAGAAGGTACCAGCTGACAAGATAGAAACAATCAGCGACTCGCTGCTTGTCGAAATATCCCAGTTTCCATCTGGATTTTGATGGCCAAAAGTTTCGAGCCAATTCTGAGTAAAAGATAAGTATGTGGACTAAATGTGTGGAGAGTATTCGTATACCTTCATTTCCTTGACACCCGAAATAACACCAGTGTCATAACCAAAGAGGATACCACCAAAGGCAGCGAATGTGGTCATCAGAATACCCGCAAGCTTGTTCTTTGGGGCTGGAAAAAAGCTAAGTTAATTCGTTCGTATGTGGGATATATTGATCACCCACCGCCAGAGCCACCAACGCCGCCACCTGCTGCTACGGGACCGCCTGCCATGTTGAGATGTCTCGAGAAGGCGAGGAGGAGAAGAGAGGAATGAAGAAGCAGAGCTTGAAGATTGAAGCTCCTCCTGGTGTGGTTCTTATAGGCCTCTGGGTCTGAGGGGCGTTAGTAGCCTGAATGTATGCATCGAAGCGGATGCTTGGCGGTCACATGTGGGCGGCACGAAGCTGTAGGTTTTGCTGGGCAGGAAACCCAAGAACGTGCCTGACCGAATATAGTAGGTGGTGTTATGATATAGATCCAAGCTTAGTTTGGACGTCATTGAGGGAATATGATCATCCTTCAATTCCACCGGCCAACCCATTCTTTGACCATCGGAATTCTACCATCGACCATCACTGGATACGAACTTCTAACAAGAAATCTTGAAAAACACTCATTCTATTTACTCCGCGTGCCACGATGCGTGTTCGAGGGACGAGAACAACATATGCTTCGACAGAACGACGGGTACTACCCGTTTGGTCAATAATGCTGAGAATTTGCCTTTGCAAGAGTTCGTGAGAGTCTGCTGGCTGTGCACCTGGGCCTGTCTCCCCAGATTTTTGGAAAAGTCTGGGGAAGCATGCTGATTTCATTCTCTGATGGATACTTCGCAATATTGATTCTATTTTGAGAAGCTCATCTATTTTATGGGCTAGTTGCCCTGTTTCGTCATATCGGTAAGTATCACTGCGTATAACTTGCCGACTATGTGCCCCTGTGTCAACGTTCACATGTTCTTCAAGTATATGTGTATTATTAGTGAGTACCGAGGTGCCCGTGGTGATATGAGCTGAATTCTAGAATATCTCACCTGTTTCAAAATTGATCCCGTATTTCAAGCGCACACACTCTACTATTCTAGGCACAAGAGTAGTCCAGCCCATGTGTTACTTGGCCGCTGCCGCCCCCTCGCTTGTGGCATCGGTAAATTCACGCACCGACCCAATCTAACCACACCAATTAGGCAGTTCCGGCTACCCCCGGCTCGCTTACCGGAAGCGCAAATCATCGAAGTGATCTGGCTGGTCTCCCTGAATCGGCTAAGAATAAAATTAGCCGATACCCCTGATCGGACGATTACAAATTTTATGGAGAACAGGGCTTGGGGCGTTGGAGAACGGGATGGGGGAAACTTCGCAACGAGGGGCCACCCGGGGGATCACTATTATGCGGAGGCGAGCTCTGGGCATGCGTAAGACAAGAGGTGCAGGCGTTATACTCACCATTGGGGTGCATGTATGCATGGTTCGGAGTCGACTTTTGCCGTGGGTTAGTCGTGTGACCCAATCGGTCGAAAACTCACGATGGTTATGCCCGGCGCCTACCCAAAGCGGCCACCGGGCGGAAATCCAGAACCATGGGCCCATCCATCGGAAGAAGGTGATGGCTGCCCGAGACTGAATGGGAGGGTGTTGTGCCCATGTGACCCATGTGGCTCCACCTCATTGCTCTCTTAGTTTAAAAATGGTCGGTGCTTGGCGGAGAGAGGCCAAGCCTTGGCTTTTCTCCCCTCGCTCACACTACTGCACAGTACCAACACACGATGGCCGGAGGACCTGTCGCCGCCGGCGGAGGTATCGGGGGCTCTGGTGGTAAGTCCAAGCTTTCGACTGCGTTCAGAAGTTACTCATGCCCCCCTCTAGCCCCAAAGAACAAGTTCGCAGGCATTCTCATGACTGCATTCGCTGCCTTTGGTGGTATTCTATTCGGTTATGATACTGGTACAATCTCTGGTATCAAGCAGATGAAGGTACAGTATAGTAGACGCCTGTTATCCTACCCTATCACTCATCCATCTCTTAGGATTGGCTGCGCACATTTGGGTACGACAAGGGCGATGGAAGCTATGGAATTACCACTTCGAACGAATCGCTCGTGGTTTCTATTCTTTCTGCAGGCACCTTCTTTGGCGCGCTCCTTGCTGCGCCAATGGGTGACATTCTTGGTCGCAAATGGGGTCTCATCGCGGCTTGTTTGGTATTCTGTGTTGGTGTTGCTCTGCAAACCGGTACCTTGAGTTTTGCGGTATTCGTCGGTATGCATACCAAATTTGAAACATCCGGCACACACTGACCAAAGAAAATCTAGTCGGTCGTGTCTTCGCCGGTCTCGGCGTCGGGATGGTCTCGTGCCTTGTCCCCATGTACCAATCCGAGTGGTGAGTGAACACGGCTTTTGAATGGCGCATATACTCACCGGTGACGCTGTAGCTCACCAAAATGGATTCGTGGTGCCGTTGTGTCCTGCTACCAGTGGGCCATTACTATTGGTCTTTTGTTGGCCGCGATTGTCAACAACGCTACTCAACACCGCGACGATCACTCGGCATGGCGTGTTCCTATTGCCATCCAATTTGTCTGGGCTGCAATTCTCGCTGGGGGAATGTTCCTTCTCCCCGAGTCACCTCGCTACCTCATCAAGCGTGGCCGTGATCAAGATGCCCAGCGTGCTCTTGCCAGGCTCCTTTCACTTCATCCCGAGGACCCCGAGGTCGAGACCGAGCTGAACGATATTCGTGCCAACTTGCGTGCCGAGGAGGAACTCGGCTCCGGCTCTTACTTGGATTGCTTCAAACAAGGCCCCAACAAGATTTTGACCCGCGTTATGACCGGCATTTTCCTCCAGGCTTGGCAACAACTCACTGGTATCAACTTCATCTTCTACTATGGTACTACATTCTTCCAGAACTCGGGCATTAAAGATCCTTTCCTGATCACCATTGCCACCAACGTCGTCAACGTCGGCATGACTGTCCCTGGTATCTGGGCTGTCGACAGGGTCGGACGTCGCCGCTTGCTCCTCATCGGCGCTGCTGGCATGCTCATCTGCGAGTACCTCGTCGCTATTATTGGTGTCACGATCTCTGTCGAGAACCAGGCTGGTCAGAAGGTCCTCATTGCGTTCGTCTGCATCTACATTGCCTTCTTCGCCGCCACATGGGGTCCTATTGCATGGGTCGTCACCGGCGAGATCTTCCCTCTTGCGATCCGTGCCAAGGCCATGTCGATGTCGACTGCGTCGAACTGGCTGTGGAACTTCGGTATCGGCTATGCGACTCCATACCTTGTGAACGACGGACCTGGGAATGCGAACCTGGGAGTGAAGGTGTTCTTCATCTGGGGCTCTACCTGCGTTGGGTGCCTGCTGTTCACGTACTTCCTTATCCCTGAGACGAAGGGACTGTCGCTGGAGCAGATTGATATTCTGTACCAGAACACGAACGCGATCCACTCTGTTGCGTACCGGCGCCAGCTGATTGCGGAGGACGTGCATGCTGCGGACCCGGAGGCGATTGCGCGTGTGACGTCGAAGTGGACCAGGAGCACGGGCTGCATGGCCTGAGGTCTACCAAGTCCCGAGAAGTACACAGCGAAAAGGCCGATGTCTCGCACCAAGAGTAGTTCCTCTTTTTGCTACGATATATCCCTTTATTTCCCTACTCTTTCAAATGTTGTACTTTTTTACTTTCTTATCTCTCATTACTGTGACACTGCTCATTTGTAGAATTTTCACGAATTGTACGAATCCATAACCGCGCAAAGACAACTGCAATTCAATTGAGTTTAACGAGGATAGAGATTCTGCTGTTATGTGCTTGGCCACATCTATGTACAGGCTATCCCAAGCTCCGGGATTGAATAGTGATGTCCGTCTTAGTATAATGCCATCATTCACATGCATCAACCCCTATCCCCTACTTGATTAGCGAAGGTTCGTATCGATATTTATTCCCAGGAATCGTTCCGCCACACCCTTCCCCATCTTGTACACGCCCAGCAAGGTTCTGGGCTACTCGGAATCATAGTCGTATTCATACTCGTCCTCGCCTTCGCCCTCTTCCATGGCTTCTTTGAGCTGTGAAAATGCATACAGTCAGTTATCGTTCTCAGCATCGCGAGAAATCGAGGGGCGTGGCAGCCACGCGTGCTCCACCGTTGACGTGATGGACCCAACGTAAGAATAGGCTTCTAGAACTCTTACCATCTCGACCAGCTCATGGCACTCGTTCAGATGTGCCATCACGATACCCTGCCCTTCTGGAACTGACCCATCGGAACCTGTCGATTCACGTAACGTATTCACGACACGAGGTGATGGGTATACAAAGGTGGAATTCCGCAGCGAAAGACCGGGATATTATTAGTTGTCATAAGTTAAAGTTTGACAGCCGCACGTACCGATAAATTTCCCGTCTTTTCGCATCGAGTCGACTTGGAACAGAGCTAATTGGTACTATTCAAATGGAAATGGTTGATTTTCCAGAATAAGGAATTTGGGCAAACTAAACATACTGGGTAAAGATCGCGAGGGTTGAACGGTCCTCCAAATTTCAACACCTCATTGAGGCATTTCTTAACGGTTGATAATTTGTTGGCCTGATGTAAACTGTAAGGCGGCTGCACGTGAGTTTCGGTAAATCATGACGCACAATTGGCATTAATTCTTCCGAGACCGGTTCACTCGCGGACAGCAGTCGGTGAATCAACCCGTAACATCTCCGTAAGAGGTACAATAAAACCTGGATCAAAGAGGTGAGAAAAAAGCAAACTATAAGAACACCATAGGTACTCACATATTGCCCGTTGGGGACGTTTCCTTCCGCATCGACGAACTTGCCATTTACACGCATTTTGTCGATCTCCTGCAGAGCCTGGGAATAATTCCACAGGTCTGTTTCGCGGAGGGTCCATCTATGAGTGAGAACCAACTGTTCTAATTGCGCGCGCATGTCCCAGAGGCGGTCATGAATAGGTTTTAGGGCGGTGGAAACATCATCCTCTCGAGCTCGGATTTCTTGAGCAATATCAAAGCACTCTTCCAGCAGACCTGAGCACAAAGCCTGTGAAGCAGGTACTACTCCATTGGGCCCCAAGAATTTGCCATTTTCGCGTTTGCTGCAGTGTTTCACCATGTGTCAGTATGTTCATCCATGGAGCGCGAACAAGTACTCCCATACCTTTCGATTTTCCTCAGCTCCTCCATGATAGGCTTGAGATCAGCCTTGAATGGCTTGGGTTTCGCGGCAAGTGCGACCAGCTGGCGACGCAGCGTCACAAGCCGCTGGTGAATTGGAACGAGTTCAACTGACAGCACAGATAGCGAATCTTGTAAATCGGACAAAATCGCGTCTAAACATAAAGACAGAAGCCAAATTAGTTTACGTGCTCAAATATGTCAGTTTACGTTTGTGGATTGTGTGTTACAAGAAGGGTCGCACACGCACCGCATTCGCTCAGTTTTCGGTCAAGTAATTTAGTCATCGCGGGCGGATGTAAGCCACTCTCCTTGTCATTTCGAACGATTTCACGAAGTTCGTCGAGGCGGTTCCTGAAAGATTTGAGGTCGGCTTCGGTATACACCGCAGACTCGTTCATATGGTCGAGTAGTTGCTACGGGAAGTGTCAGTTATGCCTTTTACTAAGTTGGATCTCACGCATAAACCCATGGTATTTAGCGCCACACCGCCCGGAAACCATTGATGAATGATAGAAATGGAGGTATAGCATGGATCCTGGTTGCCCAGTTTTGCCTATCCCAAGTGGATAAAGTAACACTCACCCTCATACTGGCTATTTGGCTATAGGTAGCAGGACATTCTCGAGCTTTTCCGATAGTTAAGAAGAATAATGAGAGCAAGCTGAACACATCTGCCAGTAGGGTATCAAGACGATTGGGAACATGCGGCCCTGTCTCTTGGTCGCGCAGATCATTAAGCTTTTCGACTAGATGATGGGGCCAATGACATCAATATTTGCCGGATGTTCCATCTCAGAGTCTAAACCAACCTTGTTTGACGACAGCCTGATATATGTTGAGTACATCCTGCGACTTGATATACTCTCCGCGATTCTGCTTGAGTGCAGTGAGGCGGTTACGAATGCTATCCATGTGGTAAGATACTCTACCGCCGGCGCGCCACTAAAGTAATTCATGACTCACTTGATGACCTTCTCGAGGATCGTGATCTCTTCTGGTTGTAGGGACATGAGGGATAAGGAAACAAAAGGCGAAAGGATTACTTTAAGTACAAGAAACCAGGCCTGGGACGGACTGTGGTGTGCCGAGTCGGTGTGGTGACGAGTGTGCGGGATCGGCCGGCGGTGTTATATGTGTAAGCAGCGTATCGGTAAGCAAGCTCAGCCCCCAGAGTCAGGGCTCGGGTGGAGGACGATATGGAGTGCAGCGGGAGGCGGGCACCGGGAGATCAATGGGAGAGCTTGGGCCAGTTTGGGCAATGTGCTATCAGTTCTGTAGAGATTAACTCTACTAATAGCCTCTATCCACAACCTTCGATCCTCAATCCGTGTGGACCTTTGTGGCTATTCAGAGAACGCAGCACAAGCAACGGGAAAGTTAGCCCTGATGTCTGAGATCGAACAAGCGACGGGCGTCTATCTGGGTCATATCGCCACCCGATTTGTACATGTTGGACCGAGTTCCTAGGTCCCCTTGACCCTCTCTGCTCTTGCACTCCACTCTTCATCTGTCTACGTGTTTTTACCTATTTTCGTTTCATCGTATGTATTATCGCTTTATGGCATGGACTGGGAATTATAGAGATGGCTTACCTGACGCGTTTATCTTCAGTTTCTAAATAACGCATCGACATGGATCGCGTCAAGGAGCGACTTGCAGCACTTAGGTTAGTGGGGAGAAACACGATACTAAACATCGTTGTCAATCCCGGAGGATGGGCTGAACAATCGCGAACAGGAAGGAATGCGATGACAACGCGGACCGAGCGGACAAGGCTGAGGCCAAGGTGAAGGAGCTCGAACAGCAACTGCTGCAACGCGAACAAGAGGTCAAGTCTCTTACCCACAGACTCGAGAATGCCGAGCGAGAAGTAGAGGAGCTCGATTCGAAATACGCAACTGCGAAGAAGGCCGGAGAAGATGGCGCCCAGTCTCAACAAAGTGAAGGGATGTTGAGGAGCAAGATTGAGCTGCTTGAAGGAGAACTTGACAAATCAGAAGCAAGTGTCAAAGAGACTATGGAGAAGTGGGTACAAATGCTTGAATCGGTGTCATTCGCTAATCGGTGTTGATTTATCCAGGCTCAGGCAAGTTGATATTAAAGCCGAGCACTTTGAACGCCAAGTGCACAAACTGGAGCAGGAGCGAGATCAGTGGGAGGCCAAGTATGAGGTATGTTACCATTCGATTTGTCTCTTGCTATTCCTTACCGTGTCGCCACAGGATATGAAAGAGCAAAAGAGCAAGGTCCAGAAGGAGCTGGATGACCTTGCTTCAGGAATAGACAACCTTTAATATCATTACGCGTACTTGTTTTCTCTACCATCATATCTTACGAAATCGGTTTCGGCCTTGCGCTTGAACTCTCACCTCTACGCTTATACATTGCTATTATACACACACGTAAACATAGGAAACATTTTTGTGAGCATCCAAGTCTCCGACTGCGGAGCAGGAGACCAACTGCCTATTGTCCATCATTGTGTGACCGCCACCCCAGCAAAAATATGTCTGGTGATATTCGTATTCGTATTACGTAGCTTTACGATCCGCCACTCACGTTTAAAGGTTGACTGGAGTAAAAGGATATGTTTGAGCGGGGTCGAGCAAAGGTTCAGATATAACTTTAATGTAATAACCGGTCCCGCCTTTTAGTTTCACTGATCCAGTTTGGTCATATATGCGTAAGCGCTTGCAAAACGCCCTCTCAAAGAGTCATTTGAGGTAAGCACTCAACTGTCTTTATTAAGTGCTATCCAAACCATCGCTCAAGATCATACACCATCGTCCCATAGAGCCATCATGGACCACATCAAGGAGCGTATCAGCAAGTTAAAGTTAGTACGATATTGCCAAGAAACTCTGCGATAATCTTACCGCTGCCCCTTTGCTGTTGACCAGGAAAGAAGCCGATGCTAACGCCGAGCGCGCAGAGGAGGCCGATGCCAAACTCAAAGCACTTCAAAAGGAGTTATCCGAGGCTAACGAACAAAACGCGATCCTGAATCGTAGGATATCGGCCCTCGAGGCCGAAAATGAACGGCTCGACGACAAGTTTCAAGTTGCGGAGAAAGCACGCAAGGACATGGCAGAGAAGTACTATCATGTGCTAGTTTCCTATTTCTTTTTACTCATGTGCGCAATCAAGGCTCCAGAACGCCGATATCAAAGCAGAAGATTCCGATCGTCGGGCGAGGATGGCTGAGGAAGAACGGGATCAGTGGGAAGAAAAATATGAGGTATTCAATCTTGTTGATCCTTTAGAGTCATTACTCAATACATCCTACAGAAAATGAAAGCGGAGAAAGAACGATTGCAAAAGGAGATAGATGAGCTCGGGTTGTAATGAATAGGACTAGGGTCTTGCAACGCAGCAGAGGCCAATGATTTATTCTGTGGTAGATTTACGTACACATACATGTCGATTATTAATTTTTGGCCGAGCCAATCACTTCTGAACAACTGTGTCGCCCTCGCTAAACGACAACGAGACGCTGTTTACGCAATGCCTTTCGTCGGCTGAGCAACGCCTGGATAAGCTCCCACAACAGTATCTGAATGACACATCACTTACTTGGTGTAGGGAAACCTTCTCCTTTAAATACGTGTCCAAGGTGACCTCCGCATGCAGTGCATGTTATTTCGGTCCTGAATGAAGTATGTCGGTATTTCAGCTGCCACCAAACACTAAAGGCACGAACCTGAGCATTCCAAAGGACCTATCTTCATGTCTGTGTTTTATTGGTCATCTTTGTAATATTGATAACATTTTGATCCCATTCATACCTTGTTACAGCTCCAGGAATTGAGTCATAATACGCTGGCCATCCTATTGTGTCGTATTAGCACACATTGACCATACGCATATAACGTGCTAGCATACCACATCCGCTCTTGAACTTTGTTTTGCTAGTATATAAGGGAGTACCACATCCGGCACAAGTGTATACACCCTCTTCGTAGTGTTTATCATATTTACCAGTGCCGGCAGGCTCTGTGCCTTTTTGGCGCAAGATGCGGAACTTGCGTAGAAATTATCTTGTTAGCAAGCGATCTAAACGCACTGACCCTCGGCAAACCTGTTCTGGAGATAGCTGGGCCCTCCATTCTTCCTCTGATTTAGTTGCTGAAGCAGATTTACCGTCGGACATATTGGCACTAGTGTTTGAGAATCCGTGCGCTTGGATGATGGTCGCGTTTACTAGGGGAAATGTGCGGACAGGGCGGAATAAGTACGCACGGGATGCAGTCTGAGTGTATCCGAATAGGCGCTTAAACATAGAGGGGGGGAGCAAGTGGCTTGGTCGACGCACCACCCAATTTATGTGCCGACTGGGTGATGGATGGGATGAATGACGCGAAGTGGCAAGATGGGCCGCGGCGATCATATTCGATCGCCGGTCATGCGTACGTTTCCCACGCACATCAAAGTCACGTGGTAGACGTCTAATCTTTTCCCAACCCGCAAATCTCTCATACCTACACGCCATCTCTGACCCGTCTCTGCTCCGTCTCTTTTCGCAGTGAGATGATACATAGGATAAGAGTCCGTAGCATCTCGGCCGCCTTGCGTGCTGGTCGTGCCACTCGGTTCCTGTTACTGTATTGCGATCTATCGCCGGAGCTAGGGCACAATTTCACGCATCCGCAAACCGACCAAATGAGATCAAGTCGCCATTCCAGACCTTTGTAGATGTTCTGAAGGAGGAAATACAGAAGAATAGAGAGTTGCAACAAAATGTCAAGCAACTCCAAGGCGACGTAGACAAATTCCAGGATTCGGAAGCTATGAAGCGAGCGAAAGATATGTATGAGCGGGCAAGGGTGAGTTGAATCCCTTCGCCTATAATGAAGTGGTACTAATTGGCTACCATAGCTTACTTCGTCTATCAAAGAGAACCCAAGATTGCGTGCAGCGGCTGAGGAACTAAAGAAGAATGGCATTAAAATCAGCGACGCAGTTGGTGAGGCCGTCAGGTCATTGGAAGCAAGTGGGTTTTACCAAGGGGTACGTCTTACGTACAGATATTGTGATGGGAGGTGCTGAAATGCACCTAAGATTACACGGGCTACAGCTGCGGTGTCATCCGCTGTGGCCACTTCAACCGAACCCATTCGCAACACGGAGGCTTACAAGGCTATTTCCGAGGCTGTAGCGGAAGCGCTAGATGACAGTGGCGCTTCCCGATACGGAGGTTACGAAGAGAAAGAGGTTAGAAGAAAATTGCGCGAGAAGCGACTAGCCAAGGCTGGAATGCAAGGCGGAATGGCGCGTGCGCAGCGCATAAAAGAAGATCCAGAGTGCGTGGCATATATTGCGCATACACCTACCCATAGAAATTTTGTTAACTCACGCAGAATCCGTTGAGTAGGGCAGGTTCCGCTATGGTCTTACACCAGGACGCAGGAAAATATGAGAAATGGGAAGAAATGAAACAAACAAACCCAGTTTTACGAACTTTTGCATCCTGGAAAGCTGCCTACGATGAGTCCGAGAATCCCATTGTGTCTGGACTCCGATCCATGACAACTACCATTGGGAGCTGGTTCGACGAAACAGAGACTGCGCAAGTAACACGGGTTATGAGACTGATGGATCCCACATTTAACATGGAGTCGTTCATACGCGAGTTACGGGAATACATTATCCCCGAAGTAGTGGATGCGTATTTGAGTGCCGATAGAGAAGGGTTGCAGCAGTGGTGTGGAGAAGGGGTAAGTTGGCACCACACAGCAATTCATTGAATCAAACTGAGCTCTGATGGCAGACATTCAATATGCTCTGGGCAACAATGGAGCAATACACGAAGCAGGGTCTCATCAGTGAGAGCAAAGTTATCGACATTGCCAACGTTGATGTATGTGGACCGCCTTATATATATAGAATAGTTATTCTGATACATAGGGCTAGGTTGCGAAGGGCAACCTTCTGGAAAACAATGTTCCCGTATTTGTTGTGAGCTTCTCGACACAAGAGGTCCTCGTGTTTCGCAACGCAAAAACCGCAGAGGTTGTTGTGGGAGCACCAGACCGTGTTGAGCAGTGCTCATACGCCGTCGTTATCACTCGAGTAGAAGATGAATTAGACAACGAATTGACGGGTGGGTGGAAAATAGTTGAGGTATGACTTTTATTCAACAGCTTAAGAGTTTGGTGTTAAGTAAAGTTGTTGCAGATGGCCCGACGCTCCGCGAGGTCGCACCTCTAATGCTAGACTCTATTCATGCATTATCTTCATATTACTACGCACGTCATCGGGTTTTTATAATACAGATCCCCTCGTCACTACTCGCATACATTGTGGAACATTGACAATTGATCCACTACGTTTGTCAATAGATAGTAAGGCTTTAACTCCAATCTTTGGCGACATTCCATTGGCGCTTTGTCGGTTTGATCCGGTTGGATGAGAAACATGATTGGAAACGTTAGATATGTTAGTCTCAATCTCTAAGGTTTGAGTACGTGGCGCTATCCTGAGTAACATTTATCACTCATGTATCTTCTAGATAGTGCACGAAGGCTACATTCATTTTACTGATTCTTCATGTAATTTAGTAAACCAAAGCACACGTTACACATAGCAATCAATTGTGAAGATCTGCTTTTGCAATATTAACGTAATCTCCCAGACTGGGAGCACATCCTAGTCGATATTCCCAAGTTGATTCGAAGTTGAACTTCATTCGCCCTCGGTTTCAAACAATAACTCGAATCCACTCACTTCACCCTAAATCTGCAAGACTGAAATAGTGTGTTGATTTAAATGCACATATACAATGTTAATTATACGAAATCCAGATCACAAGTAGGCAAACCCGTACCCAGTCAAGCTCAATGCCGTCGACGAGTAGTTTTGGTAAACTCCGGCCGACCGAAGTGAGATGATACGACATATTGAGCCTCTGCTTGCTACAGAGCTCAGTATACGAGATTCAGATCAGCTTGTTACATATTGTCAAGCTCCTATTTGGTGTAATATATTATGACAGCTAAAGGTTAGCATCCTATATGTGGGGCCAGGAAGCTGGGAAGCGTGTAGCCAAACATAAGCTTAAGAGGTACCTAGCCCAGGTACAGCAATTTAGGCTCGGGTAAAACGTCTGTTTCCAAAAACTAATGATCCCCACCAAGACATTGTGGTCGAAGCTCTTAAGCACGCTTCAATTTCGATGGGTTCGTGCAGCCAAAGGATGTTCATAATAGATACAAAAGCTCCATTGGGGTTCGGCTCTTCTATATATAATACAACAATGTTGATCTTTTTCCAAGGGCATGCGCATTGCAGATCCTACTGCGCCCGAAAAGCAAAGATTACAAGTCCAAATCGAAGAGAATGAAGTAATAAAGCTTGGGAATCAGGCAGCCAGCCGCCAGAGCTGCAAACTATATGACATTATAAGTCCTCTGTATACTTAAAGGTCTCAGCCTTTGTCCCTCAATCAAAGAGTGGCCTTTTCTCTCTCTATTTTCTTCAGCCCCGGTAGGATAGGTCAACGGTTGTACCGGCTCGTTCCACTGATCCGTAAGCATGACCGGATACAAACTACTACTCCTCGGCGGTCGATACGATCGCTGGGATTCTCTTGTGTGCACCGCTGAACTATTCGTCCACATTCGCGTTGGTAGCGAGGGGCGTTCAATGTCAGGGAGCACTGAATGGAGATTTGGAACGTCCCTATGAGGAAGTGAAAAACGTATCGCACCAGGAACTGAGGTAGCGGTGGTACTAGTTGTCACCCTCCCTACCCCAATGTCGGGTGCTGTCCGGGGCACGAGTTCATATTGTGGCTGCGTAGGCGCGGGCCCTTTAGAATGGGTTGAAAACGATGGAGTAGAGATGCGATGCTTGTGCACGTCAGCCGGGTTTGTGAGGAATGGGCAACCGAGCGGGGTTTATTCTCATGCGCCCAACTATGCAGCGATAAAACCAGCCTTGAACATCCCACACTGATGCAAGCTGTATGGAATCCGGATCCAATGACAAGAACGCGTGTCTAAAGAAGACTCATCAGATATGTTGAGACCTCGTAATGATGGAAACTCACCGGGGTGTAGGCTGCACCGATAGTTGTTAGCAACAGTACTGTAGCCACAACTACATAATACAGTGTGCCATCCAGAAATAGACGCATTACCACTGGTACGCGGTTAGGCGTCATCATGACCTTAGTAACTGTAAGGGCTATGACAAACGTTTCGTAGAGGAACGGAAATAAGATCGGACGCCAAATCGTGGGAGAGACCGGAAAAGGCAGCCGGGCAATAGTTGTGGGCTCACGGTAGGAATAATGCGGAAGCCCTGTTGGTTCAAATATTGGTAAGCACGAAAACGGTTATTGGCGGTAAAGTTCACCTGTAGATCAATAGAGATATAGTATATTGAAAGACAGACGAGAGTGCAAGTCCCCCGATGAGGCAAATAGGACCCATTTTCTGTTATGAATAGTAGTGAGTGCAATATCAAAGTTGAAAGTGGAGTATCCTTACGCGCCACCCCAAAGCAGCCATGTCCGGACAACGAATACAGCTGTGCACATATGATGGATGTCAGCAAATAAGCCTCGTCCATGGTCGTTGGTCACTTGCATGACCCTGCGATGATGATTACTACTTCTGACCACGTAAAAATCAATCCAACAGCGCGGCACCTATGCGCGAGGTTAGAAAAAATTGATATACTACGATTGCGAGTCATAATTGAAACCTACAGCTGCAAAATTTTTCAACAAAGACGCCCAAATTCGGATCTATATACATACCGGCGGTGAAGGATCGAAAAAGAACAAGGCTAGATGGATCTAAGCATGACGATCGAATAATATCGAGACATCTACGTACATGCTACGTGCATACTGGTAGAGCGTCAGCTGTGTCCCTATTGGGAATCAAAATGGGACCTACGCCATCATAAGAATAGTCGCATATCTAATAAAGATATACACAACCTTCCCAAATGACCATCGCTGACTCCAAACAAATTTAACCTGTAGTAATACATGTTAGTGCTTTCCCCCTGGACGTGAGTGGTGGTTGCATCACCTCTTGGTCGATTGTGATCGCTGCAAGATGAACGAAACGTTACTGGAGGCCAGAAACAAATGTACAAGAACAAGCTCACCGAGGTCATATACCAAGAGGCATAGAGCTATTACTAGTTATTCTGTCAGTAAGGGTATAATCCGAAGGAATGAAATGCCTTGCTTGCAAGGTAAGTTGCGCCTCTGAGCGCTATTACACCCTCTATAATGGCCCGAGCGATAACAGGAGCAGAGATGTCCGAGGACATTTTTTCAGCGTCAGGTGTTCTCGAATGAAAATTAAGCAAGCGAGGTTGGGGAGCGAATTATTTAAAGACAGAGAGATCTAGCCAGCGAAAGCAAGGTAGACAGATGTGGACGCAAAAGACCACAGTGCAGCGCTAGAGGCTGTCAGCCCATGATGAGCTTAAAACTAGATGCCCCAGATATAAAGAACCGGTCATTACGAGATACGAGCTCAAGATTTAATTTAATGGGATGGTGAAGATCTCATGCGGATGTTGCCAGGGTTTGTTTACGACTGTTGCAAGTGAGGAGAAGCCAGGTGGCAGACCCAGTATTTTAAGATGAGTTGTGTTTGAATTTAATACGCTTAAGAGACTACACCCGTCTGTAAGTTACTTGTGTTGTGATGATCGTTGTTGCCTAGACCTTATTTGTTGTCGGCTCATCCATGTCTGATCGGGGCCCTGAGCTCAGTGGCTGTGTCGCATTTCTGCGCTTGTTCTCAGCTGTAGCCAGTTCGTTGTATACTATTTCGTTTGGTGCCAATCGCTCCTAACCGTCAACACAAATACTGCTATAAACCACAAGCATGGCATTTGTGGTACCCCAGCATCTTCCACGTGCGGCTTTTGGACAAGGATCTAGTTACGGCTCATCAACGTCACACTCCGAACCCGTTCTCCGCAAACTTGCTGAGACAACACGAGACTCACTTACATCGACCGAAACGTCCAAATGGGTCGAAGAAATAAGAAAAGATATTGAAGATACAAAGGTATGTCTAATACCTATTCCTTACGTTTCAGACACTTATCAATCAGTTCGTTAGGCTCGTATCCATAGATGTATACACAAGGACCTACCTGCATTTGAACGTCAGCTTGCTTCCGCAGACCAGGTTCAAGAAGCTCTCGGTGAACTTACTTCCGGAGCGGATGATATCACGAATCAAGTACAGCGTCCACAGGTAAGCCCTATTATTTATGATATGGCCCTACTAAATAGACACTTAGACAGGTCTCCTCCCAACTGTTTTAGCAACTCTCTCGGCACATCCACACTCGCTCAAGGAACCCAGGACGCAAAGGTTTTGCACAATGCATTGTCCCATTTAACTCGATGTCGAGACGAGTTTAAGACCCTTTCGGCTTTAGTCGAAGGCGGTAACTTACCTGCTGCTGTACGCAAGTCTGAAGAGGCACAGTCTCTGATTCAGTCCTCCCCGCGACCACTTGAAAGCTCGGCCGTGATGAAGAATCTTTCGGTATGTCTCTACCTGTTCTACACGTTAGCGCACGTGGCTGATCTGAGGCCGACGTGGAAGCGTATGGCACGTGTACTCGGAGATCGTGTGCAGGAGCAGCTAGGAGACGCGTATTCGCGAGGTGTCGCCATTACTGCATTCCCGAGTGGTGCTACTGTTGCAATATTACCCCATATTAATGGTAAGTCTAAATTCTGGGCAACCCGGGATTTGTGCTTGATTAACTTGACCAATCTTAGTTCGCGACTCGAATAACAGTGTAACCCTCTCGGAGCTGCTAGCATCCCTACAAGAATCTTCGTTGAAGGAGCATCTCTCTACGTTTCGGAAAGATGTTCTAGTTCGGGCCTTGGAGCCAGTTCTCGTGAAGCCTTCGCGGCTAATTTTGTCCACACAGGAGGCCACGCTCACCATTGACCACTCACCTGGGGCCTCTGATGCATCATCTCCAATCCAGCAGGCCCAAGAGGCGCTTCAGAATACTAGGTCTCTCATAACATTCATACACGACATGCTTCTCCCTGCTCTTCCGGCCAAAGATATCTTCGCCATCCAGTTAGCTGGTCCAATTTCACAAGCGCTTGTGAAGCACGTTTTACGCGCTTCGATTCCTCGCTCAGGGTCTCTGCGAGATATACCGGATTTTCTTCGAGTTACGGAACAAGCAGCAAAGGTTGAAGGCGAATTGTTCGCCATGGGGTTCCGAAGCGGAGATGTACGCGAATGGACACAAGCAGCACCATTGCATTATGAACGTCTGCGTAGGGAGGACCTAGTGCAGCAGGCGCGTGGCGCTGTGCTTGAGCACGACGGAACTGCGGTTGTGGTGACACGAACAGTTTCAAGGGAAGAAGAAAAAAACAGACTCAGCCATGATGAAGCAGAGGACGATCCCTGGGCTTTCGAGGAACCTACTCCCGCTGTCGCACAATCGGTGCCTATAATCGCACCCCTGCACCCAAGCCTCAACCTCAGCCAGCTCCTAGTCCTATCGACACTCTGAAGCAACTCCAGCGCCGCTGCATTCTACGGACGATAAGTTGGAGAGCCTTCAAAGCCCACAAGCCCTCCGCCTGAGGATGCAGAGGAAGATGGTTGGGGATTTGACGACGAAGAGTTAGATACAACACAACCACAGAAAATTACTGACAGCGCGCCAGGCCCCGAGTCTTCACGAGGGGATACTTCCGAGGATGAGCATGATGTGGAGGTATATGCGAGAACTTCGCAGTCTGAAGCTGAAGCTAGCGAGAGGAGCGGGGGTACATCGCACCCAACGGAGCTCCTCAGTGCGCCTCAATCTGATGCTGAAATCGTGAACGCTACAACACAGTCGAGTGAAGAAAGTGACCCTTGGGACGACGATCCATGGGGTGAGTCGGGAGAAGAAACCAAGGTGGAGAGCGAGTCTGTATCAATTCAATCGAGTGAACTACCTGCCCCAACACACTCTCCTACGAGGGCGCCAGGGCAATCTCAATCGAAGCCTGTTTCCCCGATAGCCAGAGCCTCACCACCAGCTGTAGTAGAAGTACCACCGTCGCCAGCCGCGAAAGCGCCCGCGCGTGTGGCTCGCGGGCTCGAGCGGTTCGCACAAAAGAATCGTGGGAGCGGCGCATCATCTCCCACTGTATCTAATGCCTCGCCAATAGCTTCCTTCCCTCCAGCTTCTGCATTTGGAACAGCGCCATCTAGTGCTTTCCCCACCTCTGCGGTTGGCCATGCGTCTCCTTCCAAACCGAACCAATCATTGCCAGGTCCAAATTCAACTGCAGCTTTCTCTCCCCCTGAGCCACCTAAAATCGCGCCACCAGTGACACCTGCCATGCGTAGAGCCCAACAACAGAGTAAAAGCACGACTCCAAAGCACGGAAAATCCGTATCTGGCTACTCTGCGTCCCCACTTGGTTCACCTACCAAGAAGTGGAATGCATTACCTCAGGATGACTTGTCTAGTAGCGTCGGATCCATAAGTGGATTGTTTGGACCTGATTCGAATCAACGAAGATATGCGGGAAGTGAAGTAGGAAGTCAGATTGGGAGTGTTGTAGGTAGCCAAGTAGGTGGTGGCAGCCAGGTCGGCGTGGGGAGTCAGGTTGGGACATTCACCAGTGCAATTAGTCCGGAACAGCCAACACCAGCCCCTGGACTGGCCGCAAAACAAGAACCAGTAACTGAAACTTACATGGTTTCAACAAAAGCGCAGAGGATCCTAGCCCTGGCGGAGGATGCATTAAAAGAAGGAAAAGAGCTAGTCCTCTCCAAGTGAGTCTCTACTTGACACCCAGCCATTCCGATGGGTTCATCTAATACTTGGTCCAGTGTTTTCCCGCGAGATACTACTCCTATTCCAGGAGCCTTGGTACTTGGATGTATCCCTTCCTTCTTCGATTTATTCAGGGCACTTGTGCCAGTTGCGCATGGCGGACCTATGGCAGCATCCGCGGGGATTGCGATGCGCTTTTCAAACGATTGTCTCTATATGTCCGAAGAAATCAATCGCATAATAGCGGGCGTACCCCCAGGCGCTGTCGGAGAGGGCGTTCGTCCCAAACTACAAGAGGTAAAAGAGAAGCTAAAGGTGTTTGGAGAAAGTTGGTTTGAGGAAGTTCTGGTACGTTGGAATTGTCGGGGTGCGCATATTTGGCTAACAAAAATTGCTGAAACAGGATAACGAGAAATTGGCTATTTCCAAGTACCTTGAGTCTGCTGAAGGTTTCAGGAATATTCACGACCAAGCAAGGTATCAAGAATGCAGGCGCGCCGTCACACGATGCACACATGCTGTATCCAAGTTTTCACGGGATACCAAGGTATGCTGCAGTATTTCGCTCAATCTGTGAATAATACATATCGTGTATGCAGCCCGTCCTATCGTTTGCGAAGTACCATCTTGCGCTCGGTACACTCGTCGAGGATGTATTGTCTCGTCTGACGGACGACATTCTTTCAATGCACGATATCCCCGAGACCGAATCCCATCGCCTGCATGAGATATGCAAGTTGATGCACACTTTCGAATCTCTGTTTGTCCCCGATGGCGAATCGGTATGGGTAAATTTTCCTAGATATTCTTCGAGTAAACTAAGATGTGTAGACTTCTACTGTTTCACAATACGTTGCCTCCTGGTTCAAATACTCATACCTTTCTGAACTTCTTGTAAGTTTATGGCTCAACAGTCTACCTCGGATGTTCTAACGATCCTAATGTATTACAGGAAGCGTCACTCGCTGATATACGCCATCTCTTTGACATTGGAGCTCTTGTAGACTTCTCAGAGCAAGACCTCGCACACCTCATTCGTGCATTGTTTTCGGATAGTCCCAAGCGCCAGGAGCTTATCGAGCGAGTCTTGGCTGGGCATCCTGCCCAACCATAAAACAACCAAAATTTGTAAATTTGACGTATTAAAAGAGAATATCTAGGGAAATAAGTAATGCAAGTGTGCACAAGATCTTTTCATTCATCTGCTGTAGTTCTTTCGGATACAAAGAGTGTAATTTAACGTCTGAATTTGGTTAATCACGTGACTTTCACCGCTTTAGGCTGCACGTGAATAGCTTGCCTCATACTTCACTTTGTACTGTTGCACCAACCATGGACTATCCCGACATTGGAAATCTACGAATCTCGTCTGATAATGAGCACGATCACACCGGGCCTGCACCTAGTAACCAGGATACACGTGCAGGTGGATACGAGTCTCAGCAGGGTCATAGTGAGGATTGCTGCGCACGCGTCGAGTGGCTCCATTCTGGGGATGAGCCAGAAATAATAGTGAGTAGTCTGTCAAGCGATGCATCCGATTACCGCTCATTTCGATATAGATTACCGATGCCCAAAAAAGCTCTGAGGGTGCGGGATCTGTATATATTGCATACGTCATACGTTCTGGTGTAAGTCGTCTTTTGTATCTTCTATTGCCCCTATCCAACCCATAGTTAGAATGTCGAGACCCGGCGGCGTTATTCCGAGTTTGAGTCTCTCAGAAACAGCCTATCGAAGCTCTATCCCACTCTGATCATCCCGCCCATTCCGAGTAAGCAGACGATAGGTGATTATGCCATAAAGCAGGTACGGCATTGTACGTCCCAATCAATGTTCACTCACCTTGCTAGTAGAGCAAAGCCAAAGAGGATGCAAACCTCATTGCTCGCCGTAGGCGAATGCTTCAAGTATTCCTTAACCGAATTGCTCGTCACCCCATCCTCAGCAATGATCACGTCTTCCATCGCTTTCTGGAGCGCGATGTTAGTTGGGTGAGTTGTTTACATATTGGACGCGATATGATGCTTACACCTAGCAATAGTCCGAGGTTCTCAATTCCCCTCCGATCACACTACTTCCTAAGAATATCCTTAAAGCGCCTGCTCATAATCCTCTAGAATCCTCAGCCGCGCACGATTCTCTCCCAGTTCCATCGCCATCTCATCCTCTCCGTCGTCCCGATCAAAGATTTCTCGATTCCGAGTCATTTACGCAGAAGTTTGAAGCACACCTCACTGGACCTCTCGAAAAAGTTACTCGTCGAACCTCAAAGAGATGGGCTGAATACGCTCACGATACTGCTGAACTAGGTGCCGCACTCAATGCACTATCGTTATCTCTTCCCCCCCATGAAAGTGACGCGGTCGAACGTACGGGGCAAGCAGTTGACGCTGCTTACGTTGGTGCTACTAAATTAGTACAATCCATCGAAGCAGGCTGGACAGAGCCTATGCGGGAGTACGCAATGTTTGCAGGTATCATCCGCCGGCTCCTAGTTTACAGGCACCAAAAACACGTTCAGTATGAGATGACACTCGAGAGCCTAGATTCGAAGCGCGAGACACTGGACGAGTACGAGAGGAGTGAAGCAGAGGCCCAGAGGTTGCAATCAGCTCTGAGTGCAGCCACTGCTCCAAAGAGACCATCCCCTAGCGTCACACCCAATAATCTCAACGTTGCCCTCCCCTCTCCAAAGACTAACACCGGCAATGAAGGCTTATCCCCTCGCCCTGGAGCTTCGCCTGCGCCCTCTGCTGATTCGCTCACCCAGAGTCCCACTCAACTATCTATTCCAGACCCGGATGATTTCAACACTCAGAGTGCATGGGGAGGCGATGATGGGCCCAGTTGGGGACAGGGCGCTCGATCGCAAGCCTGGGCGAACCGTATCAGCTCTGGTCTATCGTCCACGATCGAGGCAGCGACAAACGTAGCGGCCAATGCTGCTTCGTCAGTTACTGGATCTAGCTCCGAAGCAACGCTACCTGCGCCTTCCTCGGGCCCCAGCACGAGTCGCGCTACCAGTCCGATGCACAAGCGAGGAGGATCAGGTCCAAAGGGATTTTTGAACGCGCTGAGCCATTCGTTCCAAGGAATCATGGATGTTGACCCAGAAGCGGCGAGGAGAAATGGAATTAGTAGGACCAAGGACGGAATTAGTCAGGCAAGTTCCTGGCCCACAGACTTTGATAATTATCATTTATGATTGGTTTAAAAGCTCGAGGATGCCTTGTTCGCTGCGACTCAAGATCTTAAATATGCGTCTTCGACTATTCAGGCCGATCTTGACAGGTTTCAACGGCAAAAGGTAGCAGACATTAGGGACATGTGCATCGCGATGGCAATTGCACACAGAGACTGGGCCAAAAACGTACGTTCTCTTGAGCTAGTTCTTATATCACAACGTCCTGATCTTTCTATTATTTGTGCAGAACTTGGAAGCATGGGAGGAGGCCAAAAAAGAGGTGGCCAAGATTGAGCCTCATCCAAATCATCCTCCAGTTGGAAACCCCGATGCGCCAAAGTCACCTTGAGAACGGACTCTTGTTCGAGAGATGACGACGTCATTGTTCATTAGTGGAAGAGTAACTACCATCTAATGGGCGGCTACATGAAGTGGAATGGACTTTCAACCTCTAGCTTGTAATTAGTTCATGCATATATCACATATTGGTGACACAAGGTCAAGTCAAGAACACCTGTGTTGTTATTGTATTCAGAATTATACCTAACTAGAAAGCAAATCGTGACACCATTTACGGATCCAACATCTCAACATCACTGCTCCCATCGGCCCTGTTGTCCACTGCTCAAACAGGTTCGACCTACCATTCGCCTCCGCACCCTTGATAGTGTTCAGTCGGCCTTTCGCCCATTGTTCAGGCTGCATCGCATTCCCTTGCCCCAAATGCAACCCCATCAACGTAAGAATCTGCACTAATGTATCCTTGGAGCTTTCAAATGCGTGTGTGTCTACGCGCGATCGTCGAATCCTCTCTCTGGCATACCCTTCAACCGTTCCCTTTACTGTGTGACCAGCTTTGACACTCTCTCCATTCAATGTTCGTCTTACACGGTCCAAAGTCTCTGTTGGAAGGATTTGAGAGTAGTATCGTCCAGCAACGGCACCAATGTCGAGCACCATTTCGTTTCCGGTGCCCAGTAGTTTACGAAACACGAATCCCGGAGGAGCAGGGGGCATCCCTTGAGGTGTCCTGGCCAAACTTGGGCCGGCCGTCGGGGCGAGCTCGGAGTCGGGATGCTCGGAGGATGTTGCGACAGGAACAGATGATGGAGGGACAAGTAGGCCGGTCGGAGGGCCGAAAATGGATGCTCTAGACGGGGCTTGTGGTGACTTGTGGGCAGAATCCGGCTGGGTTTCTTTCCGCGCAAGCTCATACAAGTCACCCCCAACGGATATGTTCGTGCCCGTCGGATCCTCCTGATCCGTCGCAATATGTGCCAAACGAAGGAATAGAGCACGGTCTAAGGCATCCTCAGAAGAAGGTGGTAAAAGGCCCATGGCATTGTCTGGGTCAAGTTCGTCGCGTGAAGGTCGCAAGCGCACAACATCTTCCAGCCAAATTCGTTCGGCACCCCACCACAGCCCTTGGAATAGCTCATCGTCGTTTGAGTAAGCGTTAGTTGCACTCCAGACTGGGACCAAGCAACCCATTATGTGAAGAGCTAGTGTGAATGCCGGTAGTGCATCGTCACGAGTATACGCCCCAGGACGAATTTCTAGAACTCTGTCGTATTCGGGAAGAGGATTGAAATGAGTGTATTCGGACAAGCCTGGACTGATTGGTCGGTTGGGCGGACACTCTTTGACGATGGCGAGGAGTGATTGGCTGGGGGTATACCCCAGCTGAGGAAGTAGGCGATTCTCCGGAACTGTAACCTGGTGGTTCACGCCCAACAAACGAATGTTGAACATAAACCGAGAAACAATATCGTAGTCTATTTCTCCGGGTTTATGCGGGGTTGGCTCGTTCTTTGTGGAGTATGATAGAACAATAGCAGGCCAAAAATCGATTTCGGTTCCATCGTCCGCGACAGGCACAGGCTCCATTAGAGCGACCCAGACAAGCTCGTAGGCACGGAAAATACGACCCGAGTTCAGATCTCTAACGCGTTCTGGGAGTGCTGTTAATACCTGCTCGAGAGCTGGAGTGGCCTTGGGCTTCTGTTGGTTAGCTTTGTTTTGCTCCCGAATGATCTTTCGTTGCGCATGGGTCATGGCCTCGCTAGGCGCGGATTTTGTCACACGTTGGTGATGTTCTGGTGCACGCTGGAGCCCACTAAGCTTTTGGACCTGGTTGACCTCGACTTGCGACTTAGTCTTTGTGCAATACTTGCAACCACAATTCTGGGGATTTAAAGTGGGATCAGTCACAAGCCACTTTGCGTGTGGCTTGAATTCATTTTTCGAACGAAAGCGAGCTGTGGTGGCAGAGCCTGGAAGCAGCTATCAGTGATTTAGGAGAGCACTTGGTGGAGACCTTGCGGGCGCACCACAAAGATAGAGATCATGTCTAGGGTTAGGAAGTTGCCCCTTTTGATGATCATATAACGCATAGCCTGCAGGCCACCCTTTCATCCAATAAATCCTCCCAGCTGATCGAACGATGTGGGTTATGATCATTTATATTGCGAAAGACGAAGCTTACCAGGAAGACCCATTGCATCAGCTACATATGTCCCTATGTCCCTTCTCCAGGAAACCGATGCCTCTTCCGTATCTCGAACTAAACGATAATAATTTACATTTCTTTCGCTGTCCTCGTTTTTTGTGAAGCTCACGCCAGTAGGCCGACGAGGATCAGAGGCGTCTCCATCCGACCTTGGCCATTCAAGCATTTGCGCATTAGATTCCTCTGTTAAATTCGGATAAACTTCTATACCAGTAAGTAATTCACGACAGGTACTCACTAGGGCCTATCTGCCCCGTGTCCGTAAATATTCCAGCACCAGCCACCATATTAGTACTGATTGGTGCTCAAGATAAGACGGGTGTGGTGTACAGGTTCTGACAAGCATTGCCTCAGGGCTCTTGAACGTAAGTTTGGTGATATTTATCTAAATGTGTGGTTGGAAACAAGAATTACGGTGATGCAACACCTCACTATAGGCTTTCACATATCTCGATAATTGATGCTAAAATAATTGTATGCTACATTGCTAATGGTGTTATTAATATAGGGATTTAATCTCTTGTTATATTATCGTTGGCCTCCGCTGTCCAGAACTCGCCGAACTTGAGGCCGCTGAAACTGAGATGCAAGGCTGTGTCGTGTGGGGCCATTCCCAGTTCCTCCCCATAAATTTTGTGGTGCTGGACCGTGACGTGACGATGAACGTGTGACCGTCGGTGCTTTTTTCGACTTCGAAGAGCGTCGGGAAAGTGCTGAGTCGGATCGTTGAAGAGATTCATCAGTGGCTGAATCTCCCATCTGGGTGCCACTGGGGGAAGCAAGTGAAAGGAGATATTCACGAACTGGCTGAGGACCATGAGATGCACTTGATGTACTATAATAAGACACCGTTGATACAGCGGATAGAGGGCGCTCTTTCATCCCATGCATGTCCCTTTGCACGGACCCATCAGCGAAAGACGACGAATCCCCCTTGAGGAGCTCCTGGGTCGAAGGGCGTACAGACCCCGCGACAGACTTAATCGGGTAAGTAGACAGTGGTGGAAGAGGTAGGGGGTATGCGGGATTGGATACCCTTTGCTTGGTAGAAGGGGATAGTGCAACAGGCGGTAGCATAGTGAGTGTGGGTTTGATAATCAACGGGCGTACTGGTGTCGTTGACGTGTAAGGATGTCCAGCATTGGATGGAATCTGGGACGAAGACAAGGAGGTCGACCTATATGCTGCCGGTGCTGGAATTTTGGGTACTGCCGTTGCCAGGGGTGAGTGGGGTAGAGAATACTTGCGCGGGTAGCTAGGTAAGTGTTGTGTGTCGGTGGGCTGATTAGATCGAGGCGAACTGGGCAAATTTAGTGGTCGTATGGGTTGAAGTGAATGTCTTGGAAGTGAAAGTGGAGGTGTGTTGACAGGTACGAATGGTGCAGATACACGGGACGGCCTTTGCTGGCCATGGATAAACACGCTGTTCCTTGCTCCTTGGATGAGCTCAGTCCTTGGCGAGCTCGTGCCTCGGCTGCGAGGTGATCCAAGAGGAGCTGGGGGAGAGATGCGAAGTATGCCCTTCTCAGGTTCCGGCCCAGCACCAAGCCCCGCAAAACCTGGACTACTCCCATTAGAATTTGCCGAAGAGTGGGACGGCGTCCATGAACGAGGCGCTGGTTCTACAGTTATTTGGATAGGTTGCGTAGAGCCATGGGACGCATGCGGCAAAGGGAAAGGATTTGGCAAGTCCGGGAATGATGGTCGGCGAATCCCATTCACACCAGGCGTCTGCATACGAAAAACAGCGCCACGTTCGACTTCTTGTGCGGGGACGCGGTGTGGGTGCCCCAGTGAAGGCTCTTGGCGGAGCGTTGGGGTTGAGGGGACGTATTCTCCTTGAGCTTCTCGGCGGAAATAACCCATGCGTTCTGCAAACCCAACGGGAGAATCCAACCCAGGAGGGCGGCCAATAGGCCGAGATGGGGTGGCTGGTAGTGGCGATGAATAAGAATAGCCCATTTGACGTGAGAGCGTCCGGCTGTCCTTATCTGCGACTACCCTGCGTAAAGACTCGATATCAAGCGGGCCCCTTTTCCTGGCAAGGAGAATGAGAAGAGCTATAAGAAAGCTGCAAGTTCATAATACTCACTGGAGTCGTCTCCCGGGTAGATTTTGAGGGGAATAGCTCGTCCGACTCCAAGAAACTTGTTTGACTTTCTTGTTCCAAACAGACTCCTTGTCCAAAGGATGAAGCTGGCTGTATCGCTTCGCTATAAAAGCCAGACAAATCGCGTACGAAACGACTAAAGCATATGTAAGAAACCAGCCTAGAACCCTATTATCGGTACATACGCAGAAAAGTCGAGGTCCATAACAGAATGACAACGGCAAAATGTGCACCACAAGTATTCCAGAAATCAAACCTGGGTCTAACCTTGCAGATTGAATTGTCCATGGTAAAGAACAAGGTAGCAACAGCAGAGACTACGAGCTTCAGTCATATGTGCTATCCCGAGAAGGAATTTGGCTCACTGAGATCGATCAAACCAGCTGCGCCATATAGTATCGCCTCGTTTGATACGTTCAGCGGAGACCGCATCAAATAATCCAGCACCATACTGTAGGCAGCATAGAAAGGTGAGGCAGGCTCTCTACATGAATGAATGCGCTACTTACATCACCGCAATTACTATGCTCATTGGAGCATTAGTTGCAACTATAAGTATAGGGAGCGTGGCTTTTATGTGGATTTAGTATACAGCTGATATGTTCTAGTTCAGGACAGTAGGTTACCAGATGATCCAGGGAGGTTTGCGATGATTATATTTGCAACACTGAGTAGCGATAAAACTCCCTGGCACAGGGAAACAAGCACTGTGGTCGCCAGCACAATGATTGACTATTCTTGCGAACTAGAAAGGGACGCCACTCACTCAAAGAAACAAATCTTAATTCAAAGGCGTGAAGCATGATAAAGATTATAAATTCGTAACGAGTGTTGAAAACTAGCCCTTTTCAGACGCGAGCCAGCCGTGCCTTGAACTTGAGATATTAGAAAGAGATGAATCAACGTTTTTCAAGTTTCCAGACTTGAAGGGAATTCAAGGAACTTGTAGCCTACACAGCGGAGGGAGGGGGAGGAGATGAGGGAAAGGGGGGCAGGCGGAAGGGTGGAGGTGGGTCGACCCAGAAGGTAGCCAGACATTGAGACAACCATGCGTCTTAATGAATTGACCATGGGGGATGTCTTTCGACTCGTCGTACCATTCTATCCTTTGATGGAAGTCGGTGGCTTGAGCGATGCATGGTCTTGAGAAGACAATGGAGTCTATTTGCAATTCCGCTATGTCCCAAATATTTACCTGGTCCAGTATCAAATAAAAATATGACAAGGGATGTACATGTATTTGTCATTATGGGCGTTGTTGGCGCTCTTGTCTGCAGGCACGCTTAAACGCGAAATTTGGTTGATAAACCGAGCAATAGTCTACAGCAGGTAATGACATTATACGGAGATGACCATCAAACTGCTCTACTACCTTGAGCCCGTTCGTTTTCTAGATCCTGCCCCCATTGCGAAACCTCTGGGTGCTTGATGTTGGGAACGCTGCTATCAAAGAAGGCCTGAAGTTTCTTGGGTTCGTCGGGAAAACATCTTTCGTACTCGGAGGCTTAGTTTTCATCGATCAACCCGATGCTCTGCCGAATAAACCAAATACATACCTTGAAGCGCCATTTCCAGACGGTCTAAATCTACAATTCACAATATCAGAGTTTATTTTGTAATTTATAGGCCACACATACCTTTTACGAATCTTGATTCGGGCGTAGTCTGTGTTTCGTATTCCTAGTTCGTCTTAGCGACTTGATTGATGTAGTTTAAAAAGTTGATCTCACCTCCCACAGCTCCTTGATTCGTATTGCCCCAGGGCCATCATGCAGCATATCGGAAAGCATACTCCTCATCCCCTCCTGTTGCTCGTAAGCCTCTTATGTCATATACCTATGTAACTCGATACTTGCCCGTTCTCGTTGAATCTTTTCGGCCTTTGATATGCCCTCCCACGGTGCAATATCACCCACAACAGCTTCGGCGAGATCATGAACAACAGCCATCATGACACACCTATTATTACAATCAGCTCTTACAGCTGGTCGTGCCCTCTAATTATGGACAACCACATACTTTGGAATGTCAAGGCTAGTATCGCTCGTACATAAGGCTAGAATTGACATTCGGTGCATATGGTCTGCGATGCTGAGGACGGAATCAGTACTTCCATCTGAAACGACATAAATCATTCTTATAAACCTTGCCTTTCGGGTCCTGGTATCTTCAATAATTCTCTTCAGCAATAAATGCAACTGATCGTGTCTTAGTATGTGTACCTTGGACTTTACCCATCCCGTCCGTTTTTGTGTCTACAAGCACAACGGCGAGTCCGCATATAAGAATCGCCAATGAATCATTTCATAAATGCGGACCTTTAACCTCTCTATTATATGAAAGAAAGCAAGTCGGTCGGTAGCGGGATCCATCGTCGGCGTGTACTTTGTGGGCAACTCACGCTCCCATGGCTGACCGGTCGACGATTGTGATTCATTGTTCATTTTTCTGAGTAATATAGCTTCCTAATTTATAGACGAATTTGTACTTTGGTTGAGACTTACCTGATATTGAATCGTTAAAATCGCAGTTGTGGTGATTCTATAGTCTGGGCGTTTAGCAGTCTTCGGTAACCTAATTTGAGACACGATTAGCTTATTTCAAATGCTCCATAGCAAAAGTGCGTCATTGGCCGTGATTTGCCCCACGCTTGTATCCATCTCTCATCTATTGAGATCTAGGTCGATTTAATGGCCACTGTAATTATGAATGCGCTAAAAGAAGAGGTCGTAGCCTCCAGCAATACCGTCGCCTCTGTCACCTCAACCGCTGTGTCAGCAGGTCGTTCCACCGCCTCACGTTCTGTGGCGGCATCCGCACCTTCCGCCTCTGTTAGAGCAGCCGCCAGTCGCCCAGGTAGGTAGCGTTTGCCACTGCGACATACTAAGTTTATCTCCTACTAACATTGTTACCATGAATAAGTTGCCGGACTCCTAAGTGGAGCGGTTCGTACTGAAGCAACACACGCAGTAGCAGCTGAAACCCAGTCGGTACTAGCCAATCTCTCCACGGCAGCCACGGAAGGATCAGCGCTCTCTTCAGTACTCGGCGGGACCATGAATATTGAAGGCGGAATCGCCCGAGGCAAGCTGCCTGAGTTGCGGGAATTGCGGGAGCAAATATCTCAAGCAGCACAACAAGGGTTCGAGGAGCTCGCTGGCGACCAAGCGCCCCGAATAGAGCCGCCACTAACTCTTACCGAAACTGCTCAGCAAATCGAGGAGGTTATAGCCGCTAAGTGATATGATTGCTTGTTTGGGTCTCCTTTCCGCTACTTTCCTGTCAATCGACTGCAGGCTTACTGGTTGCATATAATAAATAATCTACGACGATGGTATTGAGTCTGAAACTATGATAGCGCCATGAAACTTAGCCCGTGTGCTCATTTCAGATCCGGACTGCACTCATGTACATCCTCCGAAGTCCTTCCTTACGCTATGTCACTAAAATGCAACATGTTAATAGGAGATACGGGCCGAGGTACCAAAAGTTTACAATTCAGGGTCATAGCATGGTAATAATTTTGCAGCACACACACCTGTCCCTCATTCCGGAGGTCTCGAACGGCATTTCTAATTAGTCCCATGTGCAAGCAGCTGAGGCGCATGTTTTCCTTTTATTATCAGTAAAACCCAGTGGGACAGATATACATGCGCTGTATGGTTCTTGGGTAGGTTTAATAAATTTACGTTTAGTTTTACCCTTGAATTGGCCGTACTCCTTTTTACAGGATTGGTGTAAATCTAATATAGAGCCAGCGCTCCGACTTTGCTCTTTGCCGACGACACGCACTCCGTACATTGCAACTGCCACGATACGAAACCTATAACGGTAGAACACAAACCACCATTATATCTGCTGATATTGACAGCGTTTGTGAACTAGCGCACAGAACTCTGTTCATCTGTGGGGAGCTGCTCAGATTATTATTTGAAGCGACGGGCCAATAACTATATATAGTAATATTTCGATCCCTCTGATATGTTGTCTACTTTTTCTCCCAATCAGTACATATATTAGCGAGCTCTCTCCTCCTGTAAAACAGCCATGATAAGTATAATTCTATTTTGCAACAATAAGCTGGAATGTTGAATGGCCGAGGATCGCCCGGCCCTGCTCCTACAAGCCGGAGTACCGGTACCTCGATTGAGTACGCCACCTCACACAAACCGTGCGGCACAAAGTTGTGGTCTAGCCACTCTTGGGGGGTGAATGCGAGATCATCTACATTTTTAGTACTGCCAGCTGTCCCATCCTTTAATAGTCGTATTTCGTGGTATTATCATGTGTTTTGATATTTTATAGTAGATCTACTATATCTTATCGGACACCCCTATCACACCCAGCGCGCATAGACACCGGGACGGTATACGTGAATTCGTTCAACCCACTTGATAGGTCCTCAAGGCAGTAATTTTAATCGGTTGTCAAGAAAACAGTAAACTGCCTTGTTCATTATCACTTGTTGTATCTTTGGTTTAATTTGACAGAGACAGGGAATTGGTACACAAACGCATATACCCAGATAATGTCACCTCGTACTAAGATTAATTTTATAGTGAAGTCCAATAATGAATGCGGTGAGGTATTTTCCACTTCTCGGCGCCCACATAACATCACAGGCAAGTGACTGGGAAACATCAAGGGATGGCGCTACATGAAATTTCATGAACGAGAGCCTGAAAACGGTTGGGACCTGTTTGAATATTAAAAAAAAAGGAAGTTAGCGTCGGCCAGATGGTGCACTAGAGGGAGGTGTGTACATCCTGGCGCCTTGACGGTGAAAGCATTGAGTCAAACTGGTTGGAGCTACGTAACGCGGAGTTAGAAATGTACCCTTCATTACTGCACTTGGAATAACTTACCAGGGGCAACGTATTCGGCCTGAGGAACTACCTCGAAAACTCGAGTTCTTGTCGAGACCAGGGTGATCCCGTTTCCCTCGTTGATCACATGGTTGCTATCGGGTCTGATTGACCAGTATTAGCGTCGGTGTATGCCAACTTTAGAAATTACCACCTACCTAGCAATCTTCAACAAGGAAACCTTGAGTCGATATCTGCCACTATTCCTCACATTCACATCCGGAAAGATGAAATAAATGCCGGGATGTCCTTGTTGGTTTTGCAGGAGATGAGGGGATGATACAAGTGATCCATAAAGTGACCTCTGAGATGGCGAGATCACAACCTGATCGCTGCTAGGGGGGGTCTCGACAACTTGTGCTCCATTTTCACGAAGGAGCGCTATATGAGCAACAAGGAATGGCAATTCTCCATGGCTATTGACCATTGTTTCAGCCATGGGTACGCAATGCGATTGTAGAATGCTTACATCTGGACTACATCTCCGCTGCGGTCACGTACAACCAATTGAACGATGAGCGGAGGAGACAGTGGTAGTCTGGATAGAACAGCATTGCCAAATTCTGCGGTTCGCTCCGGAGATTGAACAACATCCAGGTAGTATATCCTTGGGAACTTTAGTCTAAGAACGATTGAAAACCGCAGCTTTCAAGGCTCACCTGTCTCCGTCGTCGGATGCAACTATACCTTCCCCTCCATCATCTACCGCAATCGTATGTGATGGTAGGTTTGGGGACGAGGACCCCGACCCACTTGAGTGGGACTGTGATGGAAAAGGGTGAGGCGCCCCTCCCTGCGCACTCCGCGTTGGCGCAGATGTGGGAGGCGGAGATGGCGATGGCGAAGGAGATGGCGAAGGGGAAGAGTCTGTTGGTGGAAGGTCATAAAATAAAGAAATAAATTGTGATCGAGGCGAGAACGGATTGGTACGCTTTAGTTGACAGGCCGAGATATAACACCGTTTACGAGACCCTCGTTTTCGGAGGGAGCCGGTAGACGTGGTTGAACTCTGAACGGTATTGGTTGTAAACCACAACATTATAACTATCAGCTGCTGTTAAATCCGAGGCAGAGAGCTGTTAGTGTTAGCCAAAGGAAAGCTTAGCCGTACATTTATATATGAGGCACACTACTGCAACGGAAGTGCCCGGCTCTCCTAGTGTACTGCAAAGTAAGGCGTTTGATCGTGCTAAGTGGTCCAGTACAACAATGCAAGGTAATAAATAGAATTAGTACTTAGTGAGAAGCAATGTACGAGTCTTGAATTAGTGCGATTACTTCGGAGACTGCGACAAGGGTGCTGAGGAGTAGTGACCGTCAAGACGTAAATCCAAACGGTTTGAGCAAGAAATGAAGACGATAAGGTCGAAATACAGGGGGAACCCTAGCACATGTCTCACAACCGAGGTGCCAGTCGTATGGATAGCTCTTTGAGAATGGTAGGTTCCCTGATCAGTAGATTCGTCACTCACATGACCCCTGGTCACCATGAGAAGCTTCCTACGAGCCAGTACAGAGTTGCCCCAGACTGCTGGACGAGATGCGCAGTGTGCTGTTAGTCAACTCCGCCTCTACCGAAGGCTCGGCAACTCTAAGAACTGAAGCAAACCTTATTGTACGACCAGGAGGATTTGAGCACCGCCACGACGTGAGGGGTAAACATCCGTGCGCGCTTACGTTCGAGTGTGGAATCGTGCCTTGCTTTATAATAAGCGTGGCGGATCACTCGCATGTCCAACTAAGAAAAGTTTCTGTGCCGAATATGATAAGCTGATTTTTCAAGAAACGAGCAAGTACGAGTGATGGTCGTCTACTATAAATCAAAATACAGTGTACAGTGTATGCTGACAGCCAAAGAACAAATACAACTATGTTTAAATAATGGTACGTTTTATCCAACTCCAAGTTCCAGCTAGTCCAGTCATTATCCCTGCTGCAGCAAGAGCCGGACGAACTCCCGCTTGATTGGTACAACATCAATGCAAGTGGTATGAAGATACAAAGCTTATCAGCGTACCTGTTGACTTGTAGATGGCGCCACTGATACCACCAGCGGCCATACTACCCCATACGTCGTGCTTACCCCGCCACGCATCGATACTTGAATTCAATACATTGTACATCAGGGCTTTAAGTAGGTTAGAATACCAGTTCCGCCACACGACATGATTCGCTCTTACCAATCACACCAGCCGAGTTACCAAAGTATGAGCCTCGGCGAGTAACAGAATTTAATATACTGTTCACGCGCAAACGAGTGCTAGAGACTGAAAGGGGACGTGAATAGCCCTCTCGAACTCCATAAAGTCCGCCCAATGCAAGACCTTTCATCAAAATAACGCCGTTAGTACCTCCGATAGATACTTCCTACGTCCCCCAAATGCGATTATCGCGCACCAAGCATATTTCTCACCTGAGAGGTATGTTGTCCCAGTTCCATAGCATAAATCATCGCTCCAACCTCTGCTGGGTAGTGCGGTTCCAGCACCGGGCAGGGCGTTAGTTTTTTCGTCATCCAATGCAAGATAGTCTAGTTTGTCACTAATTCCCGCCATAGGGTGAAGTCTCGATGGGTCAAATGACGTTGCGTTCAATAGATCTGCTGCGGTGACTGCCGCACTGGGGGCCGAGCCATCACCACGAGAGAAAGATGCATTGCGAAGATATGCCGCAGCATCCTCTCGCGCAACACCAGAGTTGTTTTCTGAAGAGCTGTTGAATGACATAGCCAATTTACTAAGGCTTTTGCGGTTAGTTGCTGATCGTTGGGGTGGAGAAAATCGGAGGCTTGAGAAAAAGTGGCTTAGTCAGATGATCGGCGTCTGAGGTAGCGATTTGATATGTCTAGTTGCCAATGTGTGCGTTGCTGCATAGGTTTTGGATAAGAAAGTATACATATTAAACAAAGTTACATTCCCGTTCCTCTGTATGTTTAAAATTAAGGAGCATGAGAAGTATGATATGACGGCTCCCTCCGAGCGACTGCGGTCATTATGCATGCGAAAGGTTTTCCAAGTACTCGTGGGCTTTGCCGAGCATCCATATAGTAAACGAGAACTTAAAGTTAGGATAGGATATAGCACAGTTTTTGTTGAAAATCCCTTCGATTGCTTCCTGAGCCCAGGATCCGTCCTAGAAAACATAAGTTGGAAAGTTTACAGTACCAAAGAGGCGTACGTACTGGGAGTTGGCGGCTCATAACCAACTTGACCGCTCTTTCTATGGGCTCTCGATGGGGGTATTTGGCATACATCAAAGCCAAGGTTGCCCACGACGTCTGAACAACCTGTGACATTTCGTGTTGCACGTAGACGCCTTGGACACATGACTGAAAGTATATGTTAATAAAATACAGCACAAGCAATAACCATCAAATCGAGAGACACAACGAAGGCAAGAGACCACTCACTTGGTAACTTTCTCCCCAGCCTCCGTCCGATTTTTGCTTGGACAGGAGAAATTCGCAAGCACGCTTAGCATGGCTACTGTTGCCATACGTCTCGTTGACGAGTGACAGGCTTTCAAGAGCAAACATAGTGGCGTATGTAAAGCAAATTCCCCACGAGCCGAACCATCCACCCTCGGGTTTTTGCGCATTATGCAAGTACTTGATGGCCTTGCGGGTTACGGTCCTACGGCAGATCGATCAGTTACAAAATGATTGAATGTATTATTGAAGGAAATCACTCGATTTCATCCCGACGATAATCTGGGAACACGCGCTTGAAATGCGCAAGCCCAGTAATTACAGAAGTGGTGCACTCCGGATACGTGAACTCAATCATAATGTCACCTGCATCGTGGGCGTGATCAGAGCTGTCAACTCCAAGATAACTGGTGTCTTACCAAAAACTTCTGCTGGATTGATGAATTCTAGCCATTTAGGGCCTCGAACAAGTTCATACGAAGCAAAACCGCCGTCGGGATTTTGCATGGTTAGCATACAGTCGACGGCATCACAAAGTCGCCGTTTGGAGAGTAATTTTGGCGTGTATCTAAGTGTCGGCAACTGATCAACCTAGACTAGTCTCAAAAAAGATATTCTACTTACGACATCTGTTCCTGTAAATACAAGACCGCTTTGAGTCCTTCAGCGGTGCAATCACTGACTGTATAGCTTTGCATTCTGTTGCTAAATGGCCATGCACCCTTGGAAGTATGTCGATACGCCTCTTTGTAGAACTTCGGGTTGTCCCGAATTTGACATTCATCGAGCCACTCCAGAGCTTTGATGAGATGAGGACGGACGGCTTCTTCCTCCCCAAATCCAGATTCAACAAGGGCTTGAGAGATAAAGCTCAAATCCCAGAGTTGCGAACCATTGGTACCGTTCATCATCATTCCCTCAGCCCCTAACCACATGAAGTCTCTTCGAGTTCCCTCGTGGAGCTTGTAAGTTAGAGAATCGGGTCCTTCAACGTGGGCCCGGACAACCAAGTTTAGCATTTTGTTCACTGGCGCAAGAGTGGAATGAGCGGTATTTTCATCCTCCATCACAATCAGGTTGTAGCAATAGTCCAAGGCTTTGCGTCGGATAGGAGGAATAGCACACGATTCGTAAGACCCTAATACAACGTTGAGCATATCCAGAAGGCGGGTATGAGGTGAGTATATATCGACTGGGTTAATGTTGTTTCGTTGATTAACCCAGTCAATTTGATCATATGGTTCCACGTATAGCTCTTCTCGAAGTGATAGAATCAGGTCATCCTCGGGCGCCTTGAACCGGATAGCGTACAGGTAACTCATAGGGATATAGACATTACGAGTGTGTATCCACCAGCGATGGGGATGGACAGGTAGCCACTCCGGCAGGAGCCTTGCAATAGCGGTTAGAATATAATGTTCCTCGCATGGTTAAAACTTACCAAAGTTCAGGAGGGATAGGATTTAGCCCTTCCCATTCATAAACGTTCAAGATAGATAACCAAGTTTTACCCCAATGAGGGGCTCCGATCGCTCCACCTGTCTAGTGTTGGAACCGAGGATGAAAGACTGAGTTTTCAAACTCACTTACCAAATTTATGCAGTGTCTCTCGTGCACGCACCAAAACAGGATGGTCAGCACTACAGCCTAAAAGGCGTGCCGCAACGTAATTTAGTGCCGTCCCAAAAACGGTCGAGTGGCCTTCAATGTGTCTGCGATTTCATCAACAATGGGCCGCCCGGTCGAGATCAAGTTACTTACAGACCCCATCCACCATCCACTGGAGAAGCACGGTTCATAAGATAACGAATCATTTCTAGGCGTTCGGCCTCTTCAAAACCCATCCCAGCAACATATGTCCCGATGACTAGACCAGGTAGCAAAAACATGGGGCCACCATATTCACCTGGCCAATGGCCATCTGCATCCTGAAGATGTTTGTAGAATTCAAATCCTCTACGGGCTGCTGACCTTGCATCGGTCGCAGGTGGGAGCTCAGGAAGTTCCTGTTAATGAAGTTAATTTCAACCTGAAAAGCGAATCTTGGTGCTTTACATACGGTTGGAAGGCCTAACCAGTATTTGTCGCCAACAGTTTGAGGCCAATTCGACAGCTCAGAGTCCTGAAGATAGTGCCAGATTTGTCGGCCGCCTTCAGAGCAACGAAGTCTCCAGCGCGTGTAGTCTGTGAATGGCTGCTTAGGATCAAGCGGAACGTTTAGTTCTCCGAACATAGTAACAGTCAAGTGCAGGCAGTAAAAAAGTAGGATTTTCAGGTATCCAAGTGCAGCTTCAGTTTGTTGGCCTCTTTTTAATTCGAGCTGGCGACTTCCACAATCATGGGCCCACTTGGGGGACACAACGCGACACGCGATACGCGGTCATGTGAAATGTACACGTTCAAATATGACCAAGCACCAATGCGTAACATGTTACCAATCATCGATCTAAGCATTTTCACACTCACAAATTGCCTACAGCGGGAATGTGAGGACTAGCTTGATGCTATACTCTACCTCTCGCCCCCAGCATAGAGTCCTATGTAACATCATACGCTTATATCCGCATTCGGAGAGGCTTTTTGCGTCCCGCTCGCATAAAAAGCCCAGACATGTTAACGACAAGCAAACGAAACCGGTATGTGTATCGATGTTTAAAAATGTAGTAAAATTGACATGCGTTCATATAGTTAGAAACTCCTCCAAAACTTGTCGATAAGTACCCAGACACTGTCAAGGGCGCCCGTACAGAGCATGTTATCACCAAGGTTAGTATCAGCAGAACCCTTTGATTATCACGCATTCTTATGTTTTGTAGATCAAACCACCCTATGGCTCATCTCCAAGCGTGATACCTATACCCACGAGCTCCTTCGCACCAGAATCATTCAGAGATATTTCCGAGTCTTATTATCGCTCACTATATGACTCTCATACACCCAGGCTTCAATGGACGCGGATGGTAGCTAACCTTGTGGTACAATATTGTCCAGAGAAACCTACACATCCTATTATAAGCCTTTTACCGGATCATCCACTCGTGGTCGCTACTGTCGAGCTCCTCCGCAAGGGCCTTTATCAACGCGCTGTTATACTGTTGGATCGAATCTTCCAAGGGAGGAAGAAAGCAAGACAGGAGTTTGGCACATTATTCTTCTCTCCTCGAGCGCTCGGGATCCTAGTGGACGCATCATTGGAATTTAAAGCATATCGTTTGATCCCTTTCATCGCGCGGGAGCTTGCACGTACCCATTCCACTCAACCAGCCCGAGATAGCCCCTTGGCTCGTAGTCTGATCATCGTCTACGAAAAGCTGATGGATGCCTACTATCAATTGGATGATTTTCAATCGGTTCTCTCATTATATTCTACGTCCTACAAGGCCCAAGTGTACATGAGCCGGATCATGTTCAAGCGAGCAATTCAATCACTCTTCAAGCGATTTTTTCCTTCTCCGAATGATCACCGACGTTATTCTATCCCCCGCTCGCATCCGCTGCCCGATGGGTTAAAAGCTCAAGTTAATCAACAGCCGAATAACCCCCCACCTATTGGCTCTATACTCGAGCAGCTCCGACGCATTCTTAATCATATGGCTTTAGAAAACCTGGTGCCCGACTCGAGATTGTTGGCAGACATCTTTCGAGGACTTGGGGCCATATTGAAGCTTGAAACCCAAGGGGTAGAGGCTGATTTTGATGTCTCAGGAGGCCAGGAGGAGGTTCACGAAGCTCTCGGCATTCCAGCTCCTCGAGGCTCTGCTCCCGCATTCAGACTTGAAAACTTGGTCCTCGACGAGGCTACATGGTCCACCGTAGGAAGAATAATCAACAGCATTCTCGGACAAGCTATGGATTCAAATAGCTCTCAGCGACCCGGTGACGAGGGGCGGATGATGCTTTTAATGGCTTGGGCCGATGTTATGCTCTCATTGCGTGAAGATATTGCTGATTCTATCGTTCGGACCACTGGCTCTAAATCCAAATTAAAGGTACTTTCGAGTCGAGTCAACGAACTGCTTAGTACCAACCAAGCTTGGAATTACCAGCGTACTTTTGATCGACTTGCACGGACATCATCCCTTCGGCCTCATCACGAAAACTCATTCGGCGAGATCGGTTCTGAGCTGGACCCTGCCCTCGATTTACCCGTTGGTCCCGCTCCAGGACAGTGGCCCATATCTAGGACTCTAAATGAAGCTCAGAGAATTTCACTCCTTGTCCGCGATCGCCTAGTCGAGGGTGACTCAGTTGCTGCCATACTACACTTTCATTCCCTCGCATCCTTGTCCGGTGCTTTCCGCAGGCTTTGTGCCGCCGTGAACCCCGAAGATGCACCATCGCTATTCATCCATAGCACTGGAGATGGTTATCAGCGCCCCCCAGAGGTGGTTCTTGCCGAGGTCCTGCAGGAGCTCGAAATGCGCGTTGAAAGCGTGTACGTCCGCCTTGCGGGACATGCGCTGCGCACTGGCGATTCGAGCTACGTAAACGATGTTCTGGAGCTCGCATACACGTTGCCTCCACGCGACGATAAACGCACATTCTCACGAGTGTGGAAACGAGCCATGTCAGCGTTTGTGAAATGGCGTACCGAATGGTATGGGTCGGGTGGCATTGGACGAGCGTTTAGAACTTTGGCTCATCTCCTCGGTATCAATTTTGGACCCATGGAAGGAGCGCAACACATAAAAGCGGTCTCTCAAGCAATTCCTCGGGCTATTGTAAACCCAAATCCTGAATTATTTGATCTTGGTTGGCTCCGAGAAAAACAGTCATGGTCGGACCTAGGGCGCAACGTTTTTGCACGACCTTACGTTATTAGCGCTCTCATTGAAAAGGCTGAGAAGACTACATCTGCCCATTTGCGAACAGAAGCCAGGTCCAATGAAAAAACCGTCACCAGGCATCTACAGGGCGCCCAACTTCTGTCAGCAGAGGCAAATGTCCGGAGAACTATACGAGAAGGGAGGGGAAACCAGCCACGTTCTCTGCCACGCTCTACAGACCATTCCCCGAGTGATGGAGGGCTAGGAGTACATGCGAGGGAAGGAGCCACTAATTTGCGTGGAGAAAGTGGGGACCATACCCGTTTGGGTAATCCCAACATACTCGAACACCCTATGCGGAACTCTCAGGATGGTGTCACGCCTATTGCGATGCTGATCAGTGTTCTAGGTGCATTAAAAGTACCGATGACAAGCGGTGAGGCTGAGAGACTCAGATATTACAACCCGACGCACGAGAGCATGACACAGAACACTACATCCACTGCTACTACGAAATAAATCACTGGCAGTTATAAACCCCATTCTATTTCCAGCTTGTTTGCTTATAGTATCTAGGGAAGGTGTAGAATAGTGTAGGATGTTAATGTACGAAGTAGTAACACGAAAGGTTTCCTAAATAACTATTCATGAACCCCCTGATGATTTCCCAGCTTCTTCTTGGGCCTGAAGTCGTTTACCCAAAATCTTGGCACTTACCTGAAGCAGATGGAAGAGTTAGTTGTGTTAATATTGGTACTGGGGACGCATATACATTACGAACGTGAACCGCCGCACGCTCAACTCCGTTGTCTTTGCTGATCGTATAATACTTCAGTGATTCATCTAGCTCACCGCCTACCGGTCCTTGGGTAAGATTTCCAATGATTAGACTCGGAAAAACTTACACGCCTCCAGTACAGCTGCCAAATTAAACGCAATTTCTGGATCTTGGGGTGCCAACTCAACCGCAATCCTAAATTAAGTGCTGAATTATCTCATCATGCTGTCGTATGAACGACTGAACTCACCTTAGATGCTGAACTGCGAGCTGGGGCTTAGGAACCGGATTCATGATGTATGCACTGGCCAAATCTATGTGAAGGGTCGATATATGCATTCTGCCAGTATACAATACTTACTTGTGTGTGCGTCGGGCGAGTCGGGCTGCAGCTCAATAGATTGCTTCCAGTTTTCGATAGCACCATCAAAGTCCTCTGTACAATAAGGGAAGTCTAGCCATTGAGATTAATCTAGCTAGAAGACTCACTGGCATGGTATTTAGTCACCCCCAAATTGAATAGGTTTGAGGCATTGGGTTTCAAATCCACACTACGTTGGTATAGTGCGCGAGCCCCTTCTACGTCACCTTCTTCAAGTTTCTGTGTTCCTGCTTCGAGCGCTTCTAGCGCCTCCATTTCGGCTGGATCATGAGTCGACGAGGTTGGCGTGACAGAGGAAGCCCAGCCTAAAACACATTGTCAAGGAGAATGCATGATATGATCCTGATCGGCGTACGGGTGCGCTCAGATACGTCTATTCGAAAGATCATGGGGATTGATTTAAGTGTATTTCTGGATACAGTAATTGCCCGTGGTACTGCTAGCCTAGTAACACGAGCTATCCATAGTTAAGTATTGAATTTGCTGCGTGAATAAAATTGCTCCGCTTACCATAGTGACCCAGGACCCTTGTGAGCATGTTCCACTACTTTGGCTTACAATACACGCAATGGCTACACAGCCTAAGTCTGTGAATTAGTAACCTCCAGAGTACTCTGCCGAAGACCTTGGTGTATGCAGGAACAAAAAACAACGAGGTTGGCTAACCTTGTAAAAGATGTTGAATAATAGGTCATGTGACTTGTGTTAGTCAACACATACCCAATCATTACATTACCCTTCCAACCACGACCGCCGTTCAAGAACTAGGCAACCTAGGTTGTTTTCAGTCGATCGAGCTACTAGAATATCAATAGAGCACAATAAAGCGTCAATAACACTGAAACAGAATGGCAACCAGCTGGCCGCAATCACTCAAGTAAGTTGATTGTCTTCTTCCTAACTGTTACTAAAGAACGTTGGATTTTAGGGATTGGGTTGCAACCCAACTTAAGCAGATGAACTCGTTGAATAAATCGGAGGCTGATGCAGAAATGAAGGCACTAATATCTGAAGCTTATACCAACCAGACACTCTGGACTACAGACTGGGCAGGCGTGCAGCTTAAAGCGTGGGTAAGATTTCATCGGCCATGGCGAAACTAATCATTTACAATAGTCTTCAACCAAAAACTGCTACCAAGCGTAAATCACAGTGAGTGATACCGATCGTTGTCCCACTGCTTGCATTCACACCCAGGCAGCCCTGATTTAGTGGCAGCCCAGAAGAAACTCAAAAAGGCAACTATATCGACCAGCACCGAGAGCGAGAATCGTTTGGAAAAGAGGAAGCGAAGATTTGAACGTGAACATGAGATTGAAAGGCAGAAGGCTTCGGGGACGTATTCTGTCCCGTCATTTACTCACCACTCTCAGTCACCCACAGGCTTCGACACGGCCAGAGATAACACCCCGACTTACACTCCGATGGCATATCGCTCGGCGGGTGCGATCAGCAAGCGAAAATATGCAAACGTTGCAAGCGAGGACTCAGGAGATGCTGATCCGGTTCGTGTCATTCTTCGCTCCAATTTTTTATCTCATCGATGTGCCAGAATGTTATCGATTGGGATAGATTTACTATAGTCGGAACATCACAAGACCTATTTAAACCATACCTCCGGTTGACATCAGTTCGTAGTATATATATTATTTAATTTACATTAATTGAGCCACTTTTAGGCACCTGATCCCGCTACAATTCGACCATTAGAAGTATTACAAAGAACATTAGGAGAGCTCAAAAACAAATGGAAAGTCAACAGTGATTATCGCTGGACATGTGACCAGTTCAAGAGTCTTCGTCAGGACTTAACGGTGCGCACTTGTTTTTGCTGATTTTGTCTGACCTGTTCGACGCTGCCTGACTCAGGTTCAACGCATCAAGAATGCTTTCACGGTTCAAGTATACGAAATCCATGCACGAATGGCGCTAGAGGCTGTAAGAGATATCTTCTTGTGCTATTTGCTATGGTCGTTCATCAGTAATGTAGGCGGATGTTGTTGAGTTTAATCAGTGTCAGAGTAATTTGCGACTTTTGTACGAAGCCGGTATCCCCGGGCACGCTAACGAATTTTTGGCCTACCGCATCCTCTATTTAAACTACACGAAGAATAGAAGTGGTGGGTGGCTTCGTGGCTTGTGCTATAAAGCTGGCTGACTTGTTGGGAACAGAGATAAACCTACTCCTAGCTCAGTTGAATCCTGAAACCAAGTCGACCGAGTTTGTTCGCCACGCCCTGGATGTACAAGCAGCACTGCTCGCCAACAATTACCACAAATTTTTCGACTTGTACCTCAAGGCACCCAACATGGGCGGCTACATCATGGATCATATGTTACCACGTGAGAGAATGTCAGCGTTGATTACCATGACTAAAGCGTGAGTACTGTCGTCTGTCTGGCTAAACTTAGTCACTGATGTCTTCGACGTTTAGTTATCTTCACCTTCCTCTCTCTTTCTTGGCCAGCGAACTGGCCTTCGATGGTACAGCAGACGTCGATCGTTTTCTTTCGAGTCATTCTATCGCAACTTATGCTACCGGACAGCCGAATGCTGCTGGAGAGAAACGTCTCGATTGCAGAGCTGTTCATGCTCGAGTTGTAGCATGTTACGAGGAGAAATATCGCAAGGTTGCAATAGTTGGCAGGATCTGAGATACCAGCGGACATATTTACAAAGGCGGTGCGTTCGCTATCTTTCGCGAGTAGGTTTGTTATTCTGGTTTACATGCTGTTTATTCGTTGTTATGTACTGTTTAAATAAGTGTCGTTGTCTTATCAGATATTCAATCTGGTGGAGTGCTGGGATTTAAGTAGTTATACCCAGGATATTTGTTTACTGGGATGCGCTCTGAGATACCTACTACCTTGGTTGATCCGGAAGCAAAGGTAGTAATATAAACGTCAACTCGTTGTATTTTTAGATGAGTTAAAACTGCCCTTGGTAATTGTATTGTCAAGTGCGGTCCAGCGGCACGTGGGCTTACGTTACATGATCATTCGATTCCCAAAGTCTCTCGTCAAGCCCGGTCAGGCCTAGCTCGGCGTCTTTCAACAACCACAACCTCTTCCCTCCCACCGTCATGTCTAACCAAGATGTAGGTCTCGATCACTATAATCCACTATTGCCACGATTCTAAATCCATTTACAGTACTATAATAACCAACCTCAATACGGCGGCCCACCACCTGGTCAGGGATACTATCCTCCTCAAGGTATGTTTTGTTTTTACCATTTCAAGCGCATGCTGTTCAACGTGTTTGACTTGACAGGACCTCCACCCGGTGGCCAAGGCGTAAGTAGCTGAGGTATCACTTGGTACTAAGTGCTTAGGTTCTTTTACGTTTGCAGGGCTACTATCCCAACCAGCCGCCGCCCCAAGGAGGCTATCCACAACGTGAGTGCTTCAGGCACCACCTTTCAAAACGATCAGACTCATCTCTAAAATGAATTGGCACTTTATAGAGGGAGGCTATTATCCTCAGCCCCCGCCGAATACTGTCTATGTGCAGCAACAGCCCCAGAAGGATAGTGGAGGAGGAGGAGGAACATGCATGGCATGGTCAGTCCGCTCTGATAAGGAATTTGATCAGATCAACTGACTATTATATGGCAATAAAGCTTGGCCGGTGCTTGCTTGTGTTGCTGCGCCGAAGGTCAGTCGCATTCCAAATCGTGTTTGGGAATAAACAACTAACGCGGCACCGCTTTAGATATTTGCGATTGCTTATTTTAATCTGGTATTTTGGTCTGATTGTATATTTCCCGTCTACTGCCACTCCACGTTGTCCAAGAGCACTACAGCCTCATGTGTGTAGTATAGTACGAAAATAATGTCTTATTTGTCTTTGGGATTTTTCAGATTTTGTTTGCACGGATTTAATTGAAATCCAACCAAATGAAGCAGAGCAAGTGGGTGGAATTTTTTACCATAATTTATATCCGTGGTTGCTATTGCAATTAGATCGCGTTGTTGAAATACCCAAGTGTTGAAGTTGAACAAATCCGGTGAATTACAAGGTGAATTATAAGGTGTTGACTGAAAGTATTTCGTGTGATTTGATTGGACCGCGCAGATTCGGGAGCATCCGGGGTCCTGATCGTCCCTCCGTGTGAAGGGTGCATTCGTTTACCGATTCCCAACGCTTTACTCTCCTTCGCCAGGTCTGTGCATCGACAATATGTTTGCTAGGCAGGCTTTCCATGCCGGACGTCTTGCTGCGTCTCGCAGCGCCGGAGCCAAGGCGGGTGCAGGTTTTTAATTTCCCATATTTCTATTCGTGCTTAATTTTCTCTGCGATCACCAGGCGCACTTTGCCTCTACGTCCTCTACTCAGGCGGTCAGTCCCAGCTTTAACAACTTATAAAACGAATATATGCTTAGACCTGCATTAGACTTTCTTCTCCTCGCGGGCAACAGCTGTCGCTGCAACTGTTGCATCAGTTGGGTCCATCGCCTGGTACACCCATCTATACGGACAACTCCCATTCGTCGGCGAACTGAGCGCCAACTCTCCTGCCGAAAACGGACTCCATCCCGCCTCCTACCCTTGGAGCCACAAGGGCTGGCTCGATAGCTTTGACCATGCCAGGTGAGTATATTCACCAATCTGCGATGCCCTAATGCACATACATATGTATTGCAGTATTCGTCGAGGGTACCAAGTCTACCGCGAGGTCTGTGCTGCCTGCCACTCTCTCGACCGCATTGCATGGCGCAATCTTGTCGGTGTATCGCATACGGTCGATGAGGTCAAGGCCATGGCCGAAGAGGTCGAATATGAGGATGGTCCCAACGATGCTGGAGAAATGTTCCAGCGCCCTGGCAAACTTGCCGACTATATGCCTGCTCCATACCCCAACGAGGAAGCCGCACGCGCTGGTAATGCCGGTGCGCTCCCCCCTGATCTGAGCTTGATCATCAAGGCCCGACACGGTGGAGCGGTTAGTACATGCATTTACTTTGTATTTGTGCCCTTTGACATTCCTATCGCCCTCCTAGGATTATGTGTATTCTCTCCTCACTGGTTATGTTGACCCTCCTGCTGGTGTTGAAGTTCGTGAGGGTCTCAACTATAACCCATACTTCCCCGGTGGTGCTATTGCTATGGCTCGGGTACTTTTTGATGGATTGGTCGAATATGATGATGGTGAGTAGACGAAGGTAAACCTGCTCCATAGACGCTTAAACTCAGTTTAGGTACTCCGGCCACCACCTCACAAATGGCAAAGGACGTTGTAACTTTCTTGTCCTGGGCCGCCGAGCCAGAGCATGATGAACGTAAAAAGATGGGTCTGCAGGCGGTGATCCTCTTGTCCAGCATGTTGGCCATTAGCGTATATATCAAGCGCTTCAAGTGGTCAGTTATCAAGACCCGCAAGATCCGTAAGTGAATATTAGAATTCAATTTTCACGACCGGACTTAACACACCACTTTTGTAGTTTACAACCCACCAAAATAGAGCAGCAACGGAAAACAACTATATTGTCATTTTTCTCGTGCTGTAGTCTAATTTCGCTGGAAGTATCACTTCATTTGTCTATGATAAACATTGCAACCCGTGAGATTCGGGCTGGGCCCCGCACACAGCAAGTTCTTTAGAGATAGTTCTATGGTCTCACAAGCACCGCCACCACCGTGGCCATATTGCCATGGCTGTTACTTATAATCAGAGGATGTATTTTTGGCACCGATTTTCTCGGGGATCGATGAGGCTGCGCTACACTGTAACATTATTCCACTTCAAAATCCATCTCCGCGCGGCTTTCTCGGGTGTCAACAATCAACTTCGCAGTCCATAATTAAATCTCACGGGAGCGCCCAAGTGGAGTGTTCCGTTCTTCCAGGCTATAAGAGCGGTGAATCTTGGCACTCAATTCTTTTCTCACAATTACATCGACTTTCCTAGCATGTCTGCCAAACTTACTCAGAATTTGGGTGACTTTCGAGTATCTGATGCCCACGAACTCGTACCACCACCAATGAATGCGAATACCAACCCATTCCAAACCAACAACCCATACTCGTCGCCAAGCCCAGTATCCGGAGCACTTGGTAATACTCAGTATCCAGAGTATGATCCTCCACCATACGAACCAGCTATTTTAGCTGGCCCTTCCGCAATCCACTGCGAGCGTGAACGACCTGCTCGAGATATCCATAGCGCTCCACCCCTTGCTGGCCCATCCAGTGGCCCATTTGAGGATCGGAAGCAGCCAACTACTCCACCTAGCGGGACGCCTGACTTCATGTATGTTTCAGCGTATCTCTGATGAAGATACATAGTTGTTTAACATCCCAACTTTCATACAGGAGCAAAGCAGTAGGCAAACTCAACCCGCGTGACCCGTTCGACCCGCCTCCCAGCTGTTTCAGTCGTCCTGCCCCGGCTCCTTCACCAGAGACTACATACCAGGCTCTTGCTCAACCGCTTGTCATCCACTCGAAACCGGGCAAGACCTTCCTCGACGACGCGTTTATCACAACTGGTACACCCGCACTGCACAAGCATGATGTCTGGACCGAAGACTGGGTCAGGCTGCTCGAAGACATACATATTGTCGCCCGTCTGACGACCGGTCAAAAGGTTGCTGCTGGTGCACTACCCATAACGATGCATGTAGGGTTCGCCGGGTTCTTCATCAGTCGCGCAATTGAGAAGGGGATGAAGAAGAAGAACGCAGAGGGTGTCATACAGTTGTTGCAGATTTGGAACGAAAGCTTTTTCAAGCCGAGACGTAAGTCGCGTCTGTTTCCTTCGCTCTCTTGAATAGGAGTCTGAGATTATCTTATTCTGTGCAGACCTGGAAATTATGCTATTTCGCGGCGATCGTTGCATATCTGCCGATAGATCTCAGCCTACCCCTGACCATCCGTATACCCGTCCTCGAGCGACATCTCGAGCGAGTTCTAGTTCTAGCTCTTCCTCATCATCCGACAGCGAGCGCGAGTCGAGAAGACATTCAAAACTAGATCGCAGGCAAATGAAACGCGAAAGGAGGGCCGAGAGGCGAGAGCAGAAACGAGCGCGTCGAGATGAACGGAGGGAACACAGAGCCGAGAGAAGGGAGGAGAGGAGAAGCAAAGAGCCATATCGGCTAGTCGTTACCTCTATACAACATTAATTTAGATAGCTGTGGGTTTCAGATAGGCGAATCTCTTTTTTTACCCCCCCCCCCTACTTGTAATTTACGACTTTACGACTCAAAATAGGGGAATAAGTCCAAATGTCCAATATAAAATTATTTAAACAACTGGTTAAAATACAGCCAAATCATTCAAGTGTCCACGAGATAAATGCTACAATTTGAGCGAAGGTGGCTTAGGTTCGGCGTACTTAGCCTGAAATTCGACCTTTAGTATGCAAATGCTACAGAAATGAAGGAATATAAACCTACCATCTCGTTCTCCTTCTGTTTAAAGCCACACTTTTGGTAGAAGGCTGAAAGAACGTCAATTAGTCGGAAAATGGAAGGAGTCATGGGTGATCCCGACTTACGGATGTTCTCATTGCTGCAGTTTAAGATAGTCTTGTATGCACCCTGAGCCTCGCTGATGTGAGTCAAGGTGTTAATGATGCGCAGACCTAATTTCTTTCCCTGCATCTTGGGAGACACAACGATGTCTTCAATGTGACCAACCACGCCTGACATCGAGGTTAGTCGTTGTGCACGCAATTTGCACACATCAGTGCATACCTAGGTTGCGAATGAGTTTGTGTTCCATGAACACAGTGCCCGTCCCGACGATCTGGTCATTGGAGGTATCGACAATCGAGATTACATAGTAAATTCCCGAATAGCGCTTCATGTACTGAAAGTGGGCAGCAAAGTCATCGCGAGCAGGTGTTGGAGAAGGGGAAAGGGTAGTCAGGACGGGGAAGAGGCCTC